>NC_057771.1:11915272-12595642 GCF_014825855.1 Bombus pyrosoma | reverse complement strand
TATTTCTGGAAATCTGAGTTTCTTAATAGTTCAAGAACAATGCAGAATTTTCCGAATTACATTAGAGTTAATAATCCTAACGTAAACGTCTGTGTATGTGGTTGTTTTAATAACTTAACAGCTAACCGATACGGAGAATATTTATTATTTACCTTACAAGCACCCATGGACGTTTTGGATGAAAAGAGATCCCTTTTACTCGAGCAGATTTTGTCTCAAATTTTGTTAACATCTCTTAGTAAGTATTTCACAAAATTATGTTTAAAATACCATTCCTCACTTCTAACCCTTGCAAATGTGTCACGAATCGCGACACGTCACGACGTCACTAGCGCTACCATGAAATATATACATACATATAGATAGGGAGTGGAACTTGTATTTTGTCATATAATATTTGTCACATCACATTATCTATTTCAAATTGTGAACATTTTTTAAATATAATCATATCTTTTTATTATCTAATGACTGGACTGTTTGTATTTTCTAATTGATAGTTTTTAATATTACGAATATCATATAAACGGTATGAAAATATTTTTCTACCAATTTATTAAAATATGAAATAAAATTGAATTGAAATAAACTTATTTACTAAATGTGCATTAATTGAAACAATGCAAGGGATCAACGTGTCACTTTTGTATTGATTGAACCGCGCATGTTCAGTTACGAAATATTTGTTGTATTATTATACGTGGGCCTGTTTGTCTGAAAAATTTGGAATAATATAGTTATTCATATATTGATTACAATCGAAATATTTAATAAAATAATGATCTTCTACATAGTAGTATAGAATCAATTACATTTTGTGATTTGTATTTAAGAGTAATTATTATTAGCCTTTAAGTAAATGCTGACAGTGGTACTGGAGGTAGTGACCGGTACGTTTCTGTAGAATAATGCGACGAACCAATGTCATTCTTTTTCTTTTCTTAAGCTTGTTTATTTTACTTTCTATGTCTGCTTCTGTAAAGTGCAACAAAACACCTTCAAGTGAAGAATTTAAAGCTCAAAAATTTCCTCCATGTGCGGCTTGCAAGATTTTAATAAATAGTTTTAAGAAGGTGAGTTTGTTAAATATTATAAGTTAAAAGAACTCAATTTTTAAAAAATATGTATACGAAAGTATATATAAATGCATATCTTTTTGTATATAAATTTAATATAATATTGAGTTTACTATATCATATTGTTTATGTATATATATAAGTAATTTTATTCGTATTTAATCATTATTTATCTGTGTAAATATCTTTTATGTATTTATTTTAAATTTATTGTAATGTTTTGTTATACAGGGTGTAGAAAGGACTAGTCGTGAAAAATTTGATGGTGGTGATAGCGCATGGGAGGAAGATAAGTTAGGTTCATATTCAAAAAGTGAAACCAGATTAATAGAAATACAAGAACATTTATGTGAAGAAGTAGAACGTGGTAAAATACAGTGTCAGACTTTAGCTGAAGAATTAGAAAATAAAATAGAAGATTGGTGGTTTAATTACCAACAAATACATCTAGATATTTATGATTATATCTGTATTCAACAAACAGAAGTCTGTTGTCCAAAAGATCATTTTGGTCCACAATGCAAACCATGTCCAGGTTTTCCAGATAAAATTTGTAATAATAATGGTAAATGCAAAGGAGCAGGTACCAGAAAAGGAAATGGTAAATGCTCCTGTGATAAAGGCTATGAGAAAGATGATTGTTCTGAGTGTGCAATTGGATTTTATGAATCCTATAAAGATGAAAATAAATTACTTTGTTCACAATGCCACAATGCTTGTGATGGAGCTTGTAAAGGACCAGGACCAAGAAATTGTGAAAAATGTACAGAAGGATGGCATATATTAGATGGACAAGGTTGCTTTGATATTGATGAATGCTTAAAAAGTGATGAATATTGTTCAAAAAATCAATTTTGTATTAATAAGGAAGGAGGATATACGTGTTTAAGTAAGTTATAAAAAACATACAAAAATAATTTAATATTTATTGTTTCTAATTAATGTTTTAGATTGTGACATGGCCTGTGATGGGTGCACAGGTGATGGACCAGATATGTGTATAAATTGTGCAGATGGATATCGTGAAAAAAATAATTTATGTATAAGTATGTTCTTAATAAATGATGATTGAATAAGATATATAAAAATATTGCTACTACTACTAATAATAATCATATATAAAATTATTTATTTTAGATTCTGACCTTCTGGGTCGTAAACAACAAGAGAATATTGCAAGATATGCTACATATCTTGGTCTGTGCATAGCTACATGCATCATCTTCCAACGAAATATTTATATAGCAAGTGTAATTGGATTATTAGTTGGGATATACATATCGGTTTCAGAATACATGATAGCTCATAGTAATGTTCAAGATACAACAGCAAATGTTGACATTCTAGGACCAGCATAAATGTATAGTGTATTATCTGTCATATTTTAATAAATTGTAATGTATAAAAAAGAGAAAATGAATATTGTAATATTAATAACTCGTATATTAGCAATTATAAAATGCTGTTGTTTGATCTAATATATTAATTATTATTTACCATTTTGAAATTCAAATTTTAGAGATATTTCAATCTATACATATACATATATATCATGTGTTATCATGGATGAATAGCGTTATGTAGTATGTATAATACATACAGTAAAGTATATATATATACTCTTAAAAACTAATCTTTAAACAAAAAAACTTAATCTTGTTCCAAGTATTGCTAAAAAAATCATAATTATAATATAAGATTTTTGGAGATATTATATTAGTAATTTCTTTCACTAGATGGCTACAGGAATGAAATTTATTTCACTAGAGAATGTTTTTAATGGCGAGTATATAAACATATGAAATAAGTGTTAAAGTTTGCAATAGTTTTGTGTCATATCCATATCAATTTTTTTCTATACTTTTGCTTTTTACTTTTATTTCAAATATAAGAAGGTAGTATTTTAAAGCAGATGTATGTAGTATTATATGCACCGATGTGTAATGAATATTTTGACACGCACGTACGTACCGTTTTTGAAGTTTTACTTGTCTCGACATTTTTTTTTATGCAGTGCGAAATCTTTTGCTCTTAAGTTCATTTAGATTTAGATGCTTTTAATCCAAAGATTTAATATTTAATGTTTACAACATTTTTAATATTGATCAAAAATCTCTATTAAGAAGTTAGTGTTCTCATATACAATATGTAGAAAAGGTGAAAGCAATATCTTACATGTACTTTGTCTTTAAGTAACAATATGTGTAAATGCTTGAATGCACTATGCCAACTAACAGCTTTCAAACTTTTTGTTATTTTGGATATATTTTCCCAAGATTTTTTAATATTTTTTAATAAATTATCTTGGGATAGATTTTCCCAAATTTGATACAAATTCATAGAAAAGGGGTTATAATTACAACTTTCAAAACAATTCACTATGCGAGCATCAAATTAATATGCAGATATTAAAATATTTGTACTGTTATAAAATCATTAATTTTTAATATTTCGATGTGATATTTTCAAAGAATATTTTTAAGTCGTAGTACTGTTAGAAAATGCAAGAAATAAGAATCCAATTTTTATTTATAAGTAAAAGAACTTTTAATATTATATATGCATGTAGTCTGTCCGTCACTTGAGTAACAGTAGTAGACAACCATTAGTTACAACTGCAGCAACCTAATTAAGTTTACGTATACTGCCTCGCCTTGTTATATAGACTACATATAGTTATACTTATGTATACTATATACCAGATGGCGCAATACATATTCTGTTTCTCGAAAGTTACGAAAGTCTCTCTCGATATATATTCGGGAAAATATACAAGTTAAGTTGCAATACGTTGTCATATCCATAATAAGAATTTTTGCATGTTTGTTATTTTTGACAAATGTTTTGCACAAGAAAGAATTAAATGAGATTTACTTAATTATCGTTCAATATGTATTTATTGATTACAACTAATGTACAACTTTTATTATTAATTACAATGTATTTAGAGCACGTAACAAGTACGTACGTTATTTTTTTATGCGGAAGGTGAAATTATAATAAACAAATGTTTTCCTAGAGAAGGCACGGCATATCTGCATAATATTTGTGAAAATAAATATTATACCTAAGAAGTTCTTATGTAGGAATGAGCTAATAGATTCCTGGCGCAAGAAATGTCATTACTACATACTTTTTCAAGAATATATAAAAACTGAAATTTTGAGCTCCAAGTTTCAATCATTATTCAAATAGACCAAGCCTCAAGTAGACGTTAATAATAAATACGAAGGATTATTTCAATATCGAATCTTTAATTATCAAGATGCGGCTAGATCGATTTTATGGTAAGATAATCATAAACATTATAGAAATATGTCTATTACAGACAAAATATGGGAAGAAGTAAGAAATAGTGGTATGTTCATACGCCGCTCAATGTTATCGCCTGAAATGCTGCTTGCTACTCGTCACTTTCTATATAATCATGGTCTTACAGTTAACATAATTTATTTATCTTAAAAATATTTCGGAAAATGATTTCCATGCACATTGGGATGTATGCACATGTATACATATACATATACATACATACACTAGCACTGCACTTTAAAATTTCTCTTAAGTAAGTTAACAGAATGACTAATAGATGGCTTCGACATTATTACTTTACTCGTAATAATAAAGATTCTATAAGCTATATATAAGTTGAATAAAGTAAAGTAATGAATGCAATACTTTACATATCATATCCATATGAATTTTTCAATGTCTGGAAGTTTTTTCAGTATAAATATATGCAAAAATATAAAAACGTGTCATTTTCCAGAATTTAGTTTTCTGGATCTTTGATTACACCAACACTCACCATTCATACTTATATGACCATGGCCCATTTTGGGTTAGTCCTCTATTTTTATCCATATCTACGGCAAATCCTAATCACTAACATTAAGTTATAAATAATTTATGTTGAAAACTATATAACTTTTGCTCGAAACATTTTCTTTATTACGAATAATAGTTACGGTGTGATATTCATGGAAATTAATTTAAATGAAGACACTCTGTACAATATAACTACATCATATTGTTATAAAAGCAAAAGACGTTACATATTCTGAGATGTACTCTATAATAAAACTTATACTAAATTTCTGAGTACATTACATATGAAATCGCGAAACTTATATTAATTGTTATACATATTTACTATAGCTTTTTGCTGATTTATTCATTACCAGGTTTTAAAACATAGTCTTATAAATAATTCAATATTATTACAAATTTGTACGAGTATGTAAAAATTTTGTGAAACGTACATTTTAAAAGTTGATAATATTAATTATTAAATTATTATTATTAATTAAATTGTAACATTAATTACAAATGTTATTAATTCCTCCCAATTCTATAAAAAGGGCATATGTATGAACATGTGTTTAACATGGAGACGGAAAGAAGTCCTCTGGAAGGAATGCGAGCCTGATTGGTTGTTTTTGACAGACTCAACACAATCTTAAAGCTAAGCACGCATATTGGCCGAAAGTGTCACATATATGTGTAAACAAAACAATGTTGCATCGCGTGATATATTAGAAAACAGTAAGTACGTTCCTTGGTCCTTGTACTGTTCCACGAGACTCCGTCCATCTCCCTGTTATACTGTAAATAGTTAACATTATATTCGATAGATGGCTACGTAACTTTTTTTCACTCGCAGTAGTAGTAAACCGATAGACTTTAAATATCGTTTCTTAAACAAGGTATGATTGCAATACTCTGTAAATATATCCATATTTATATCATTTTTTTGTGCATCTGTCCTGTGAACAGTATGTCATCGAACTAGAATAGAGAATTTCTTATGGTGGAGAGAATGGTGAATATAAGGAAAATATATCTTATGTAAATGCCATTGACCTTATTGCTATTATCAATAGTCCATAGATATATGGTAGTAAAACATATAGAACTTACTGATATTAATACTGTTAAAAAGAGAGGCGGTGGATAATAAATAATTCCATTTAAATTTTCCTCTAATTTTTCGAGTTATTCAATATTTCTTTTTATTATTCCAATGTATTATCTGCTATACCATTAAAAAATAAAGAAAATAAAGTAAAAAATAAAAAAGTAATAAAGTAAAATAAAATAAAAAATAATAAAATAAAAAAATAATAAAAATAGAGAAAATAAAATTTGAATATGTTCAGATAAGAACTACTAGTAGGGTACGCATGATATATTTTCAAATTTATTTTTCTCGAAAATAAAGCATCTTACGGACAAATTCTATTCTATTTTATTATTTTTATATTTGTCACGTGTCAAACATATGTGTATTTGAAAAATGTATAAATAGTTTACAAAATTTGAAATACAATAAAAGATTGTAAGGATTTATGCTTTTTTGAAGTCTAAATTCAATTTTCCTCGATATATAATTAACATAACAACCAATAGATGGCTTTGGTATTATCATCTTACTCGCAATGGAAGTTACCCTGTAAGCTGTATATAAGTTGAGAAAATAAAGTTGCCGATGCAATACTTTTATATATCATATCCATATCAATTTTTTTACGTAGAATGTCTTTAATAACTCTACTTAGTACTAACAGAAAAGTATATGATAATGTAGTATCGTGGAAGAGGGCTTAAGAGATATGTAATGAAATATAAACAATGTCCCGAGAGCCGCGGCGCCGATGAGAGCCCATCAATGCGTCGTCGGTCTTTCAATTGAACAATTTCGTACAAAGGGCCTACGTATCACCCTGGCTACGAGCGGCTGCGGAAGACGTGCGTGGTGGGTCTAAGAAAAAGACAAAAGGGATGCAAAAGTGAGCAGTGCCAATCGGGAAGCAGAGAGTGCGAGTTGCGTTGTCGAGGTAGTATTGCTAGAGCTGTCGAGAGTGTGGTCCGCATGAGAGAGAACGTTGGATCCGTTGTGACGAGAGTTGCAAATGAACCATTGAGTTGTCTAGATTATAATGCATTATTGTGATTAGTTCGTGTTAAACAACCATCGTTTTTCTGTCTATATTTGTATAATTCATTCATTGTAAATAAACCATCATTAAATCACAAATATCAGAATATATAATCATAGTATATTCCGCCGCGTTATTACAATAATATTCATCTTATTCAGACTTTCTCTATTTATTTGATTCGCTTTTGAAAGACTCGATACTAGCTAATTGCACTTCTTATTTTGTTACATGCTTACAATTAGAATTTGAGGTTATAAAATGAATTAGTCTGTAGCGTTTAAAACATTAAATTTAATAGACAAGAACAAATCAAAATCTTAATTGTAAGTAGTAGTAGATGTTATTGTAACTTGTAACTTGGTTTTCCGAAACGTTGTATATTTAATTCGTGACAAATCAAATTACAGAGCAAATAACATGAAAAATTATAAAAATACTTATTAGGTGGGCACATGAAAAATGTTAATAAGAATGTATTACAATGTAAAATGAGGTTATTTTGATTTAAATGTAAATAGAATTTCTTTCTTACTCATAGTAGCAATAGACTCATGCAATTTAAATATCATTCTTTAAAGAAATTAGGATTGCAATACTCTGTATGTATATTCATATTTATATCAATTTTTAGGGACTACAATCTTGTTTCTCATTTATGTTATTTAAAGTATAGTAAAAAATTATATTTGAAAACAATCCTAACACTAATTGGAATCAAGTAATTTGCCTGCTGCTTCCCTCTCCCATTCCACGTTCACATCCAAGTCAAGGATTATATAAATTCAATTAAAAATCTAATATAATAGATTTTTCTTTATGTAATTCTCTGTTTGAAGGAACTACTAGTGAATATTTTTGAATAAAAATATTACTGACAAAAATATACACTTTGAATATTTCTTAACACGTTGAGTGCCAAGCTAGTTTTACAGGGATTGTCCGTGGTGCCATGATGAATATTTTATTATGCGATACATGTAATGTTGATATATCACTTACAAGAGATAAGTTACCAATCAGGCAAGAGCGTATATTATACTTTTATACGCTACAAAAATTTTTGCACTTCGTGTCTTCTATTTTTTAGTTAGCCCTTAAAGTTAATATGACTTCAAATGAAGATTATGCGTCAAGCAATTGTACTGACGATACATTTTTACCAAGTCCCTCCAAACGATGTCGAATACTGTCAGATACAGAGGAAAATTCCTCGAACAGTTTATCTAATATGATAATAGCAATATGCGCACATAATAGGTCTATATCTCATGTATAAATAAAACTATTTTTATACGTTTTATACTGCATTAACTTCGTCACACCATTGTAGTAACGATGGTAATAATAATAAATTTATAACTATCGACATTTGTTCGAATTATGTATTTCTACTAATCTTGGCGCGCCGGCCAAGGCGCCGGCCATTTTAGTGCCGGTCACCGGTGACTCCCGTGGCATTCAACATGGTTAAAGGTTTGATTGATGCAATATTTTTAAATATTATATCCCTACTAAATTTTTTGTGTTGTATCACAACCTCTACATTAACATCAAACTGACAAAATGTTCAATTGTTGAAGCTCTCTCTCCCTCTACTTATTTAATTCTCAAATATTAATTAGTAAAAATTGATATGTAGAAAAACGGTCGTGAATTATAAAATAGCAATTCTGTATTGCAGTAAAATTCTAACTCTGAATTTTATTACTTAGGTTAGTGGGTTTAGTGTTCAATTTCTCTAACATTGTTTTACAAATCTTTCATAAGCTTATATATAATTGAGAATCATAAATTTTGAGACAGATAAACCTTTAGCACGCTCAGTCATCGAGGAGACAATTCGCCCAAGTTGGTCATGGTACATCTACATATATCTACCTGAATCTGCATCAGCAAGTTGAGTTTCTGCAGACGACTCACTGTTTCGCGATTTTTGTTCCTCTCTTCGAGTGCGACTCGAAACAGCTACGCTGTATCTTCTATCTATGAAGTTGTAAGTCGCGTAAGTTAAAGCGTAGTATCGAGGAATGGATGCATTGATATCTGGTATCGTCTTACACGGTACACAACGATATTGTTATTTTCGTATGTTTTTAATGTGTTTGGACAACCGAATTGGGGATATAGTTTCGTTCACAGCATGATTCACTTGTTGCAAATTACAAAAGATAACTACGAAGAAGAATGGGAGCAGCATTATAACTTTTCTCTTAAGAGCTACAATCTTTAAAATAATATATAACTATTGTGGTACATATGTAAAATGCAGTACCTTGAATTTAATATTGATGTCAAATTTTTGGTTTTGTCAAATTGGAAAATATTAGAATATTACTAGTCATATGCAATTGCAAAATTTACATTGAACGTTAATTCAGGTACGCGTATTTATAGTTTTATTTGTGCTTATATCCATGCTTTATAAATATTATCACATCTTAGAATGCATTCTATGATTTGAGAAGATTGGGTTACATATATGTCGGAGATGAAAGGACACCAGAGCTTTCCCTTTGGAATTTTGGGAAAATCCCTTAACACTGCAATCTAGATTCTACCATAGCCGTAATTAAGCAATGCATTCCGATTGTATTTGTTTGAGATTTGTGATAGTGAGCTTGGGCTCGGGGCGACAACCAGTCGCCGAACGTAGCCGCGGTCAAGGGATGAACGTTTTGCCTAACAAAGGTATGGTGTAATAGTATAACTTTCCTTAAAAAGAAATAGTTGTAGCGGCTTTCGATAGTAAACGTTCCAACGATTTCTGTCCCGTGGCTCGCCACACGCAGACTCTGTTCTTCAGGTAAGATGATTACCAGATGTCCACGCATCTCCACAGTACATGTTCAGCTAGCCTGAGAACCCGTTATAAATCTTAAGATTTGGTTAACTAAAGTCCTTCAAACAGACAAAGTCTTTGTTCCAACTACGGGAAAATAGGGCAAACGACGCTTCCCGCTAGCAACTTTTTCTCAAGGGTGGCTAGCATCCTTCTTTAACAACCAACATGGAAATAGACCAATTAACAGCAACGTCAATTTCCCTCACTTTCCGAACGAAGGCTTCTCTCTACGAATCCGATGACCTCGTGCCCTTAGACACACCCCATCATAGTTTTCCTCTGCAGCATCACCGTGACGGAGAGACACTCTCTCTCATCAATTAGTTAAGTAACGTCTTTACGATCAGTGAATATTTCACGTTTTAACATAGAGTCCAACTTAGACTTTGACGAAAACAATAAATTCGCTATCCTGTTGACCGCGGATTCGTTATCGAACCTGAGGCCATTGTCATTAGTGTCACGAGTGCCTAGCCGCTGCACTAAATTGTCAATTCTGTAATATCCGTACTTGTGTTAATAAACTTTACCTTTATTGTACCACAACGATAGCTAATTCCAGCGAAGATTCATCAAACGCCCATAACCCTAATCACAACGCCAACCCGACATATATGTAATATTACAATCGTTATGTGAACATGTATATTTTATGATAATTGTAGACGAAACGATCACTAGCCCAATCTTGGCAACGTAGATATCTATCTGCAAAATTCAAATGCTATCTACTCGCAATTAACCTGCTGATCAAAATTTGAACCAGTCCACCTCCAGTACAATTATTCCAGATAACTTTTCTCGCTGTAACAATTTTACCAGAAATTTTCGTGGCTCAATTTTCCATCACATCCAACGTCCACCAAATCCTCTGATCTCATTAGAAAGAGCAACGACGGAATTTAATATCACGAGACTGTACTCCAACGCAGATGATCTATCTAAACTCATTTACGAAAGTTCGATTAAACCTTTCGCTTCGGGTGCCGCTTATAAACGGCGCCCGCGAAATGACCTGTGAATACGAGCGTCGCTTATAGACGACATCCACGAAATGACCTGTGGCTATAAGCGCCGCATATAGACGACGACCACGCGACGAATCCTGGGTTCGGCACTCCATATATCGGCCATACACCAATGCCATCTGTAGTCAATAACATATTTTTTCGTTATCAGAACATTTCCTGTTGATTTTATTGATATATCCTATTAATCACTTCCTAAAAGTTACTCATTGTTGAAACAACATCAAAACGTTTTACGCAATATATTTCAAACATCCAAACGATCGTATACTGCTTCGTGCTAAAAAATCTGTTAAATCCATTGACAGTGAAACGATATTTCATATACGATTCTTACAAGAATTATTGTTATTTAAGACTTAGGAAAACGTATATACAACAATCACGCACACTGTGCGCATTTCTGGCGCGCGCTTCCGCTCAGTGACAGTACTTCGGCGGACTGGACTGCCGAAGCGAAAGGATTAATGTAACGACTCGACAGGATCAGTCTTGTCACGAATTTATCAAGTTTCGCATCGCACGAATCAAGATGAAACAGAACATGAAAACCAGGAGCCGCCGATTTAAATGCAGACGGTCTATCCAGACCGATTTCCGAAGGCTCGACCAATGTAACGTCTCAACAGAATCGATCGTATCAGGATTTTGTCCATTAGTTTTACTATACGAGTCGAAATACGGTACTTTATAAGTCAGAAAGGGGAAAGTTATCGACACCTAGTGATCCATTAGCTGTACCTTGGCCTCAAGATTTAGAATCCAAACGAATCGATATTCCAATTACGTGTATTCGTTATTCCTATACAGAGAATCTTAAACCGAAGTTGAACGGCTTGTCGGAACTACGAAATGAAAAGCGAACCTTTTATTTACTTGAAACTTACGTTTCGACAAACCAGAGTACAAAAGTCTATTTCAATGTCTGGAAGAATGAAAACTACCGATCAAGAATGAAGAATTTATATCTCTCCCTGCTAAGAAGCGCGCTAATATCGAATCGGAGATCGATCGAACGAGCAGTGGAAATTTATATTTCCGAGCGAATGAAGTTGAATTATTTAATTCAGAAAGTATCGCACCGCAAACTCTCGGAGAACCGCGGCAAATTTTGAAAGAGAATCTCGACGGTTCACTATCCGGATATTCCGATAAAACGTACAAAAATCGAGGAGCGACGTTACTGGCCGTCCGTTGGATCGGATATAAGGGAATACGTACGATCGTGCAATTCTTTTCAAACAAACGAAACAAATCTTAAGCCAGCTAAACGATCTACGGAAATAATCATTACAGTCGACAAACGTTTGAAAAGCTAGTGCCACACGCTCAAGAAGACCATCCGCTCAGAAACAGTAATCAGAGATAAGACATAGACTCCGAGCTTCGGACTACTTTCGACACATCGCCACCTTATCATCATAATCTACATCAAGGCTGTGACGCACCTTAGTCCACATCAAGATAGGACATCGACCACCGAACTTCGGACTCCCTCGGACACGTCACCGTCCTATCGTCATAGCCTATGCAGAAGCTATGACACACCTTCGTCTACATCATGGATAAGACACGGACCCTCGACCTTCGGACACTTCTCCGCATCAAAACCTACGCTAAACCCCTCAAACCTAAATCCTAAAACCAAAATGTATGTAAGCGGAGACTTCAGACAGCTCGGGCAGTTCTCGCGCAGCCCTTTCTCCGGTTCAGTGTCAGTCTATTGCTTGTAAGTGGTGAATTTGTAATAAAGGAGGTCAGTAGTTGGGTTACGACTCAGTGTTCTCTTCTTTTATCATTCAACCCTGAATTCCACGTTCCTTTATTGTTTATTTCTTTTTCCTTTAATTTTACAATTTGTCCAGTGGGACATTTGGTAAAATGTAACATGTGATTGAATAGCACGTGGATGGTTACCCCCAGCGGGGTAGCATCTTCGTGTTTGTTAGGTTACATCCTTTGCGAGGTCAGCTGGCTGTTTCCTTTTTAGTCTTCTTTCCGTGCTTGCGTTGATCGTTTCCGTAGCCAGCCGGTTTGGGTGTGTTGTTACTCTTTCTCTGTACCTTCCCGCGCATCTGGTAATCTCCTCCTTGACCTTGGTATTCCCAGGTCCTTCCGAACATCCTCGTTTCTAACGTACCATGGGGCGTTTGCTATTGTTCTCAGAATTTTTGATTGTAACGTCCCTATTTTGTTTATATGGCTCTTTGCTGCTGTCCCCCACAGTGGCATTCCGTATGTCCGGATTGGTTTTATAATTGTTTTATATATTTTTAGTTTATTTTCTATGCTTAGTTCGGATTTTCCACTTGTTAGCCAATGCGTTTGCCTGCTTGTTGTCTGTATTTTGTCTCTTATTGATTTAATATGCTGCTTCCACGTGAGTTGTGTATCTACGTGGAGTCCTGGGTATTTGACTTGTCTCGTTCGTGTTTTGTGCGTGCCGTTCAGTAGGATGTTTGGTGGCGTCTGTTTTCGCAATGGGAATGTAATATGGTTGAATTCCACGTGACACTAGCAATGGACATCGTGCGGCTACGAACCACTCACCGAAACTGGGATTAGATTTATCTTTACCGAGCTACGCGATTTAAACAAATATGGCTCTGCCGAAGCTGCGTCAAATCGCGAATTCTACGTCATCGAATGTTGAGAAAATGTCAATGAAAATATTTACACAGTTTGGAGTCTCAAAGACGTTTTCTACTAACCGCGGTCCAGGCTTTATGTCCGAGTCGGCAAAACATTCGAGCAATTTGTTTAGAACATACCTGTACTAGCCTTTGCCATTGCGAAATCAGTGGATAATTCGGAAGATTGCGAACACCAGTAAGTGCAATCGCGTAACTTTTGCGCTCAGAAAAGGGAAAACACCGGATATCCAACTGGACGGCGGCCACGTAGCACGAACAAAGCGCGTCGAGTATCTAGGAACACATTTAGGTACACACCTTACATGGAAGCATCGCATAAAATCAGTAACAAACAGAATACGCGAAAGAATGAAGCAGATGTGCTGGTTAACGAATAGAAAATCTAAATTAAGCATAAACGGATAAACCAAATACACACAAAACGATAATCAAAGCAATCTGGACATACGGAGTCCGACTATGGGGGACGGCAGCGATGAGTCACATAAATAAAATAGAAACAGAGCAAGCGAAAATCTCAAGGACAACAGTTAACGCTGCATGGTACGTCGGAAATGAAGACTTACGAAAAGATTGAAAAATCCCAACGGTCAAAGAGGAAATCGCCAGATATGCAAAAAAGTATAAAGGAAGACTCGCAACACAGGCGAATCAGCTGGTAGCTTAAAGAAATGAAACCATAGTGGAAAGAAGACTGAGGAAGAAGCATCCTGCAGATCTCACGATAGAAACACAATGAAACGTGGAAGATGGAGTGCCGCTGGGGGTGACCATCCGCACGCTATATTTTATCACTTACAGCTATAATATTTTACCAAACGTCCTACTGGACAAATTGCAAAATTTAAATAAATAAATACAAAAAAAAGAAAATTCGAAAGATATCGTTTAAATTTAAAAGATTAGCCGAAGCATTGCGCGAAGACTAACGAAACCGGAACGAGTAGGTCTGATTGGCAACGTTCGCTTGCAACGCTTCAACCCTCAAACCCGCTGACTCAACAGCACACGAACTTCTACTCGGCCAAAAGGCTTCTCTACCGTCGTCGATTCTAAGAGAACTGGAACTTCCCTGCGCCTGCGACGATTACATCCTCGCGTCGTTACGAGACAAGGCGAATATCTTCCTTGAAGCAGCGATGGAAAGCTTGACGCGTTCGAAAGACGGAAACGAGGAGTATTACGATAAGAAAGCCGAGGCAGTGGAGTTTCAAGTAAACGGCCCCGTTTTCACGCAGCGAAAGCGAACTAGGGCAGGTTTGGATAGAAAATCACCGCGCAATTTCAAGGGATCCGCGCAGGGTTGCTCGAGCGCACTCTAACGATACCGTGGAAGTTGCACGAGGAGAGACAAATGTTAGGTATCGTCGTAACATTTTGGAACTCTGTGTTTCGCGCAACTATGATTCCAACGATCTTCGCTCTGATCGTATTTCCCAATCTCACGTGCGACGCGCTCTGCGTCAACGCTTTCCTCTCGCATTCGGACTATTTTAGAGCGAAAGGAAGCGAAATGTCGAGATATCAAATTGCGAATTGACTGCGTCGACGGGTATCGACGTGAGCTGCTTGCACGAGGCGATCTGCACTTTGGCAACGTTCTCTACCGTCGTAGAATCTTTGTGCGTTAAACGTCGGAAGCTCGCGCGCAACACAGTCGCGCTATCTTCCACCGTGGCTAAACCGTTGAGATTTATCTGTGAAAATTGCGAAACGCATACGGGAAGAGTAAAATTTTCAGCGACCTACTCGAACCGCCGAAGCAACGTCAGCGTTAAACGGCGAGTAATTCATGGAATTTCTCGCGTCCTAAATTGGCTAATCGGAATAGCCGACGTGGACGATGCTCGATATTATTCCGACGGTATAAAAATCGCCCGTCAGCGATAACGAACGAACAGGCGCGCTTCTGAAGCGTCAAAGTTCAGCAATTTCGACCACGTTACGGAACCTCGACGATTCCCCGCAGAAGATTCTTTGAAGATTACCTGAGAATCTGCGCTAAATGTTACAAGCGTCGTTAACAAGCAGATATACCAAGCAAACCAGGGCGATGTTAACGCGCCTGGTCGTCCGAATATGCAAAAATCGAGCGCGTAGCTCGCAGTTAATCCATCGGGCTCGCGTCTCCGCCGAATATTGCGAGTATATCGAAGCGACTGATTCAGGAAGCCGCGACGCAGTGTCGCCGTTTGCGACGATCTCGAAGAATCTTAGCGACGAGTTAAATAATTCAAGGTCGAGCTGGAAGCTAGAACCAGTCGCAGCAGCGAGCTACGACAATTTACCAACAATTTGCAAGCCGGTAAGAACGCGTGCTCTGGTTGCTGTCGCGACCTCGTGACGTTCCTTTCGGAATTCCTCGTAAAAGGAGTCTTCTGCGACTCGTACGAATTAATTCCGCTTCCTGTACGAAGCTTTTATAGTCCAAGTGCGTCCATCTTCTTCCGAACAGAACCCAGACGATCGTATTCGATCCTGTCGCCATCCAACATTTATTTCTCGCTTCTGTCTCGGTCGTCGGATCGCGACGGATACCTGGACGACACGCGTCTGGGTACGCGCCAACGTGCACATCTGCGAGGCTACGGGGCAAGCAACGCGCGAAGCGACCTTCACGCCGGACGCCTCGCGTCCATCGACTGCCCGATGACGGCGAGACGAGGGCTGCGAGGTCCGAGATCGACGTACGCGGAGCTACGCAGCGGCCAATCGATGGACCCGCGTTCCACGGCGCACGCTGTGCCGCCGAAGGTCAATTCGCGAAGAATCGCGCGGAGGACGCAGCGCTGCGTGGGACGGAGACGCCGCGGTTGTGCAACCGCAAGGGCTGCGCGCTGTACGCTCCAGAACCGTGGAATCGCGTCGACAATATTGGCCATTGCGTGGTTCCGATCGGCGCAAGAAGAACAGACCGCGTGATGAACATGGAAACGCAGGAGACAGAAACTGAACCGGCTGAGGCGGATTAAACCAACGGTCGATACGAGTTCATAACTCGACGACCGGAGCGATCGTTCGCGTGTAGCGTTATGGTTTACGATAGCGCTGCACGCGATCGGTGCTCTGTGCCGCTTCGAATAATCTGCGGCAACTGTCGCCGTTATTTCGGCTGCGGGAAACTCGGCAACAGCGTTCTGTCTCACGAGGAACCGCCACAATGGCGAAGTAAGATCGTGAACGACGAGAAAGCCGCGTTAGTTGCGCGTTTCACTCCGATGTTCGCATGGAACACAGAGAGAATTCGGTGAAATAGTCGCGCTACCGAAACGCGCTATCGATCACGAAACGACGAAGGACTACGAGAAGCGCCGCACTCCGTTCCGTCGCGTAATTTACGAAGAACGAGTGCTCGACCGATCGTGTTTTAAGAACTCGGAAGACGGGGAAGCTGCGCTTTAGGAGACGCGAGATTATCGACTTCCCTCGCAGTCTCGTCGTTGTCGACGTGTTTCGACTGAAAAAGCGAGCTTTAAGACGCGAGAGTTACGCCGGTTCGAAAGTTACGCGTGCTTAGAGTCAAGCACTTTTGGCGTATTTGATGGGACGCTTTCACGCCATGTTGCTTTCTAGCCATCGTTTCATTGGCTCGCGTCACGGTCGTATGGTAAATCTGGAAAATACCGTGGAGAGGATAGGGCTCTGAGAGACGAAACGATGTTGGTGAATTTGTCCGCTGTGAGACACTTCGATCGAGTAATTCGGACTTGTCGTGTAGCGCCATCGTGCAGAGATTACCAGAACCCGGTTGTCTCTGTTTCTTTGTGTTCTTCCTTAGTGCGGTCGCATAATTCATGGTGTAAAACGAACAGCAACGAGTATGGACGAAAACAGCAATACTTTGATAATGATAATAGGGAGCGATTTTTGTCTTAGATGTATGACCATTACGATTATATCGCCGTTATTTTATATTCAACCAGTGTCTAATAAATGTTACATAATATAAATATCTTTTTCTTGATCGAAAAGCTTTGTAAAGTGTAGAGTCGTACTATAACCTTGCTTTTCCATTAAAGAATTTAATAACATTGAAACGTTTCATTCGCGAATAATATTTTTGACGTGATATTATTTACGCACGTTACAGATAGCGTTAACAGTTACACAATTTTCTGACGAATTGAAGAAAATTAAAAGCGAATTTACCTCACGGTATACGCGTCGAATATAAAGGTATCAAATATATGTGCACGTACTTGACTTTAAAGTTGCAGTTTTCTGACATAAAACCTTTTCGTTGTTAATAATAACACATATTTAATAAAGCTTCGTAATCGATGTTCATTCAAACGACATCTTTCCATACCGAACGAAATACCGTGTACGCACTTATTTTAAATAAATGTCGAGAAATTACGAAAAGCGGTTTAGGTTAGTCACTGAGCGAGCTCGCTAGTGTAGTTTATATTCTCTACTTCGATGCTTTCACTGGCAGATAACGCGACATACAAAATCCTACGCTCCTCGATCGTGGCGTTTCACGGTGGCCAATTCGTAAAGCTCGGCTCTCCATTTCAGAGCCTTACCCCCTCCACAGGAGATTCCAGCTTGTACACGCGACCGTGGCCTACAGCCAGCGACTCCGTTCATTGGTCCAATCGTGGCTTAGAAAGCAGTATGGCGTCAAAGTAGCCTATCAAATACGCCGAAAGTGCTGCATTTCACGTAGGCCACGCTTTCGCGTCAACGAATACCACGCCCTGAAACTTGTCTCTTAGGTGGAAACACGTGGAAAGTTAGAGGATGAAAAAGTCGATGAAAAAGTCGATAATTTCGCGTCCCCTGAAGCGTAGCAAAGCGCGAAAAAGCATCACTTCGTTGTAAATCGCTACATGTACATTTCAAGATATAACAATTTCACCCCTTTCGGATCTTTCACGCCATTACAATTATAACGACCATACATAATATAAATTACAATCTAACAAGCCTAACTGCGATATTCATACGTTCACATAGTCCACAATATTCTTCTGTTCTTACGACATAGTAAGAATTCCACGTTTCATATTCTCTTCTATTTTAATATTCCCATTTCTGACGCTCTCGTCGACCTGATATTTCCATCTCTTGCGTATTTTAGCAACATTGCACGCGCAATTGTTCGTTCCTTTTGCTCTTCGATGTTAAAGCGAAGCATTTCGTCGTTAATTTTAGACGTTGCGATGCACACGTTGCGCCGATATCGTCGTAATACTAGCGCGAAGTAAACCCAAGTTCGCCAGACGCATCGCTCCGGAGGTTAACATTTTTGAATTAAAAAGAGGAAGGTTTCGAACCGCCGATCGCTCTATCTATGCTTCACCTATCCAACTCGACGAGTTTCGCCAGCTTTCCCGACGCTTTCTACGCAGGCAACCTCTAGCAAGCTCGGTCATCGAGGACGCAATTCGCCCAGGCTGGTCATCCGATGACTTTGTTGAGATATGTATAATTTTCTCTGCTGGACTAGGTTAAACGCGCAGTAAGAATACTCGTATGCGAGCATCAGAGTGTTTACTTTTTATTATTATTTTATTGCAATTTTACAATTTGTCCAGTGGGACATTTGGCAAAATATTGTATCTTAAATATACATAGCATGTGGATGGTCACCCCCAGCGGGGTACCATCTTCGTGTTTGTCAGGTTATATCCGCTGTGAGATCAGCTGGGTGTTTCCTTTTCAGTCTTCTTTCTCGAACAGCCATATAAACAAAATAGAGACGTTGCAAGCAAAAATTCTTAGAACAATAGCAAACGCCCCATGGTGCGTTAGAAACGAGGATGTTCGGAAGGACGTGGGAATACCAAGGTCAAGGAGGAGATTACCAGATGCGCGGGAAGGTACAGAGAAGGAATAACAACACAGTCAAACCGGCTGGCTACGGAAACGATCAACGCAAGCACAGAAAGAAGACTAAAAAGGAAACAGCCAGCTGATCTCGCAAAGGACATAACCTAAAAAACACGAAGATGGCACCCCGCTGGGGGTAACCATCCACATGCTATTCAATTACAAGTTACAATATTTTACCTAATGTCCCACTGGACAAATTGTAAAATTAAAAACAAACAATTAGAAAAAAAAAGTCTTCTTTCTATGCTTGTGTCGATCGTTGCCGCGGTCAGCCGGTTTGGGTGTGTTGCTATTCCTAATCTGTAATTTCCCGCGCATCTGGTAATCTCCTCCTTGACCTTGGTATTCCCAGGTCCTTCCGAGTGTCCTCGTTTCTAACGTACCATGGGGCGTTTGCTATTGTTCTCAGAATTTTTGCTTGTAATGTCCCTATTTTGTTTATATGGCTCGTTGCTGCTGTCCCCCATAGCGGTATTCCGCATGTCCAGATTGGTTTTACGACGGTTTTGTATATTTTTAATTTGTTTCCTATGCTTAGTTTGGATTTTTCACTTGTTAGCCAGTGCGTCTGTCTGCTTGTTGTCTGTATTTTGTCTGTTATTGTTTTAACATGCTGTTTCCACGTGAGTTGTGTGTCTATGTGGAGTCCTAGGTACTTGACTTGTCTCGTTTGTGCTATGTGCGTGCCGTTCAGTAGGATGTTTGGTGGCGTCTGTTCCCGCAATGGGAATGTAATATGGTTGCACTTGTTGGCGTTTGATTTTATTTGTTTAACTTGCAGCCACTTTTCTATAATATCAGAGTGTCGGAGTATATGCGTGCGCGGCGTCTGAAAAACAGATGCGTGTAAACTGTCCAGTCGTTAGAAGCATCTGCAAGAGTCGTCGGTTAACAGTCGGGTGTAGAAGAAAGTGCTGAGACGCGTGCGGATATGTATCGATAAATATAATAGAGATCGTCCGTTAAATAAATGCATAACTATTTAAAGGTTAATTAAAAATGTAAGTTTTGTATGCTCGTAACATTATTTCGGCTTCAAAGATCCAAAATTCTCAACAGACTTTTCTCCTTCTTACGGTATTACACACGTACAGGTGCATTTATCTACCAGAATTTGCAACAGCAAGTTAGATCTTGAGTTTCTGCAGACGACTCGCTGTTTCGCGATTTCGGTTCCTCTCCTCGAGGGCAACTCGAAACGGCTACGCTGTATCTTCTATTTATGAAGTTGTAAGTCGCGTAAGTTAAAGCGTAGTATCGAGGAATAGATGCATTGATATTCGATTTGGTATCGTCTTACTCGGTACACGACGATATTGTTACTTTCGTACGTTTTTAATGTGTTTCGGCAACCGAATTGGCAATGTGGTTTCGTTCACAGCATGATTCACTTGTTGCAGACGATAGAAGAAGGAAGCTGAAGTTACGAAAGGTGAACTACGAAGAAGAACGGGAGCATCGTCGGTGGATGATGTCTCTGCTCGAGTCAAATTTCCGTAATACGTTTATTTATTTATTAGCTTGCACGCTGAAGAGTAGATCGCAAATAACGTGGAGTATAAAAGAAAAAAGGGGGAAGATCCGCTGTATGTTTTAGCGTTCAAGGGGAATTAATTCTTTTAAGAGAGAAGGGAAGCTCTTTCTCGAAGATTAGATGGAAATATGATCAGAGAATATCTATACGTAGAAGTTAATACGCGTAATGGCTGGAAATTCTTTCATTCTGGAATATTCTATTTGGAAAATTTTCCTGGCACCATCTGTGAATCATAAACCATTATATATAGTGGTATTTTAATAAATTGTTGTTAAAAGTCTGAAAACGTCGTCTCGTAACTTCGAAATTATTGCGGGTGAATAGGTGAACATTTTGCGAGGTATGAGCTTTAAAGATGTATTTTTGTTTTAAAATATCTTTGTTAGAAGTATCTTTTACCGTGAAACGTGTAGGAATAAAATATTTTTGGTCCTTCGTATTAACATTAATTACAAATGTTATTAAGTACTCCCAATTTTATAAGAAGGGTTGTATTAACATGTGTATAACATGGCGATGGAAAGAAGTCCTCTGGAAGGAATGCGAGCCTGATTGGTTGTTTTTGACAGACTCAACCCAATCCTAAAACTAAGCACGCGTATTGGTCGAAAGTGTCACATATATGTGTAAGTAAAGCAATGTTGCATCGCGTGATGGTGAGCGATAGAGAACATTAAGTATCTACGTACCTTGCTTCTGAAGTGTCCCACGACATTCTTTTCTCCATCTCTGTGCTATACATATTAGGTTGGCAACTAAGCGGTTGCTGATTTTGTCAATAAGTGATATTTTTTCATCTTCTAATTTCGAGTTATTTAATATTTCTTTTTATTATTCGAATGTATATTTGGTATACCATTAAAAAATAAAGAAAATAAAATAAAAAATAAAAAAAATAATAAAGTAAAATAGAATAAAAAATAATAAATTAAAATAAAATAAAAAATAATAAAAATAAAGAAAATAAAATCTGAATATGTTCAGATAAGAACTGCGGTACACATGATATATTTTCAAATTTATCTTTTTCGGAAATAAAGAGTCTTGCGCACAAATTTTATTCAATTTTATTATTTTTATATTTGTCACGTGTCAAACATATGTGTATTTGAAAAATGTACAGATAGCTTGCAAAATTTGAAATACAATAAAAGATTGTAAGAATTTAAGCTTTTTTGAAGCCTAAATTCAATTTTCCTCAATATATGGTTACCATAGCAATCAATAGATGGCTTCGGTATTATCATTTTGCTCGCAATGGTAGTTAGCCTGAAAACTGTATATAAGTTGCGAAAATAAAGCTACCTGTGCAATACTTTTATACATCATATCCATATTAATTTTTGTTTGTAGGATGATTATAATTGTTCTCCTTATTATTAACGAAAAAGCAAAAATAACATTGATCTTGTTGGGACTTCCTCTAGTTATTTGATATACTTTTAAGAAACTCAATAATAGTTAATTGCATTTTCTTATTTTTTTACAATGTCGTAGAGATCACCAGTGGCCGTCGCCACGAAAAATGATTCAAGCATTGATTTTTATAACTAACTTTATTTGCTGCAAATAATATTACAACATAAATATGCATCGCATAATGAAAAGTTCACGTCGGCGCCTTGGGCAAACCATGGAAAATTCATCTGACAATCAACGTGTTAAGGATTATATAAATTCAATTAAAAACCTAATTATAATAGGTTTTAGAATAGCAAGTCCTACCCTGCTCCCCTCCTGTACTATTCCAGGAGCTTCTTTCTATCTCCATGTTATAGGTAGTTAACATTACATTCGATAGATGGCTACGTAAATTTTTCCTCACTCGCAGTGGTAGTAAACCGATAGACTTTAAATATCGTTCCTTAAAGAAGATGCGACTGCAATACTCTGTAAATATATCCATATTTATATCATTTTTTTGGCGGATATTGACTACAATCCTGTATTAACATACAATGAAGAATTTCTCGTTGTAGGAGGAACAACATTATACATAACAAAAGTATATTGATGTAAATGCCATCGGGCCTTTTACTATATCAATTGTCTATAGGTATATTAATAGGAAAACATATATAGATGGTGTTAGTCATATTAATACTCTTTAAGAGAACAGGGGGTGGGTAATAAATTCCATTTAAATTTTCATCTGTTAATTTTGAGTTGTTCAATATTTCTCTTTATTATTCCAGTACATATCTGGTAAACCATTTAAAAGTATTAACACTTAGTTTAACGGATCCGTCAATTTGACAGATTTCAAACTTCGAAATGAATTATCCCAAAAACTATAGCATTAATTTTAACCGTTTTGCATCGTAATAAATTAATCACTTCATCGAAAGAATTTATACACACAATTATTTTTCCTAAGCTTTCTAATTTTTGAAATTTATATGTAGTATACGTATTTCTACGAAACCCGTCAAATTAACGGACTAGCTGATTTCATAAACAATCCTTATATATTTGCTTCGTTCGTAAAATCATCCCTCCAATAATAAATATAACAATGAAAGAAAAGTCTTTACTAAGATGCTTCCAATTCGTTATCTCAATCTATTTTCGTCTTCAACGAAATCGCTTATGCCTATCACTGAAGAAACCCCCAAAGCGAGACACGATCTTCAGTATGATTGCTGCAATGACAATATAAAAACGTTTTCCAAAGTCAGTGTGCAAAGTTTCATTTATTGCAGACAGTCTCCGCTTATTGTAAGTATCTACAATAGGGTAATTGAATTTGGGCACAGTATTTTTTTATTTCGACCAACCCCCTCTTTTTAACAATCATGAGTAAATCCAGGAGATATAATAAGATATTGAACAAAATTGTCAACATCAATGAAGATTGTTCCGAGGATACCTCCGAAGGAGATCAGTATGAATTAGGCCAAAGCGAAGTTGACGGTGAAAGTTCTGAATACATCAAAAGTGGAGAGATAGAAGGATCATCGGATAGCGAAGAGGAAAGCTTCTTGAAAGTGTGTCGTAACAAGAAAAGGACGCGTATTCTTCCTAGTTCTGACTCCGAGGATGAGAGGACGAGCGTTCCAAGCGCATCCCAAAATGTAATGGGTGAAATTGAAATTGCGGTTGACTGGACACAGTGGATAAAACTGAAAGCAGGCGGATCTGGGGGTAGAACGCCCGTTCGTATGATATTCAAGGATATCGCAGGGTTTACTGGCTGTGCTAAGAGGAATATTATGTCGGGTTGTGTAACTAGTGTTTCCGAATTGATAATTGACAGACACATAACGGAATACATAAAAGATTGCAGTGAAACCGAGGCACATCGAGCTTTGAAAAAAGACTGGACAATCACAGTTGCTGAGTTACGTAGTTTTACGACAGACAATTTCTTTACAGGCATCCCGCTAGCTGAAAAGTTGCTTGCAGAAAAAGCAACCTTGGTTGGGACCGTCCGGTCGAACAAAAGAGAACCGTCGAAACCAGCGAAGGAAAGAAAGAACAGGATGACTTTGTTTTCCTCGCATTTATATAAATCAGAAAACTGCACGCTTACTGTAAAAGTAAACCTAACGTGAAAGTCCTCCTTCTAAGCACCAAACATACAGGTGTACAAGTAGAAGACAATTATAAACGTGTTCCAGAAACCATTAGTTTTTATAATAAAAGAAAGTTTGGTGTGGACGTCGTTGAACAGATGGCACGCAAATATAGTGCGAAAGCAGGGAATTTCCGATGGATCCTTCAAGCTTCTTTCAATATTTTAGATTTGACAGCGATAAATGCGTGGATGTTATATAAAGAGTGCGCCGGATCGAAAATATTCAGAAAGGAGTTTATATTTTGTTTAGTCGAGGAATTAACTGGAGAAGAAGAGAAGGAGAACATTTGCCAAAGATCAGACGCTTCATTTCTGTCACCTTCAACGTCGGAAGTGCGAAAAAGTTGCCAAGTGGGCTACTGAAAAAGAAATGGAAGCAATAATTGTTGTATATATTGCAAAAAGATCGTATGCGGAAAATGCACAATCAAATTTCAGTATATTTGTAAAAAATGTGCTCAATAATTATGATTACCCTATACTTAATATTATTATCATTTCCGTGATAATTTAAAAAAAGAAAAGACTTTTTACTTATTAATAATTCATTTAAACCTGAAGCCTAATATTGTTCAGTTCAGACTTAATTTGAGTAAATCGATTTTTTAAAGAAAATGCGTATTTTCGTTTACCCGTCAATTTTACGGCTGCTCGTAGAGATAGGTATATAAGAAACGCCCGTGAACCTAGTGTTTATCGTTTCCGACAAACTGGTTTTTTCGCTAGGTCATCGTCAAACCAATTTTCGAAAATAGTGTTTTTGCTGATATCGATGTAACCACGAGTGAAAAAAAAATTTTATGTCAATATATGTAAATTGTGGTATAGATTCTAAAATATTTTTGTTAGGGATATTTTTTACCGCAAAATGTATAAGAATAAAATATCTTAGGACCTTTATATTAGTGTTAATTAATTAAATCGCTTTATAAACATATATACGTTCAATAAATCTAACATTTCTTACTAGATGTTAACTTTGCCTAGGCACGTTGAGTTTAATAATAAGTTGTATTGGAAAGTACATTGTCCATACAAAGCACAATGTCGGATAGGAACAGATTAATATTTTTGTATTTGTCATATGTCAAACATATAAGTGTTAAAAATATGTATAAACAAGTTTTCAAAATTTAAAGCAATAGAAAATTGTAAAGAATTAACTTTTTAAAGTCCTGAATTAGTTTTCCTCAATAATTAACATAGCAACCAATGCTTCTGAAATTTTCTGCGATACTCTTTTCCATCTCCGTGTTATACATATTTTAGATTGGCAACTAAGTGGTTGTGGTTTTTGTCAATAGGTAGTATTGACAAACTATTATTCTGTCCCTACGACGAATCTTTCTACCACAAGAATTTCATTGTTATACTTTAACGTGAGAAATAATTCGCCTAAAAATTAAAGCAAATACTTCTATACTCTGAAAGTTTTTGAATCGTATCAACATTAAGGAACGGTATTAAAAGTGCATGTGTTTACTACTGCTGCAAGTGAGACAAAACTTACGTGCCATTTATCGAATATAATGTTAACTATTGGGTTGGCAACTAAATGATCGCGGATTTTGTCAATAGGTGGTATTTTTTCATCTTCTAATTTTGAGTTATTCAATATTTCTTCTTATTATTTCAATGTATATTTGGTATACCATTAAAAAATAAAGAAAATGAAATAAATAAAAAAAATAATAAAATAAAAAATAATAAAAATAAAGAAAATAAAATTTGAATATGTTCAGAGGTATATGTAAGGTACGCATGATATATTTTCAAATTTATTTTTTCAGAAATAAAGCATCTTACGGATAAGTTTTTTTCTATTTTATTATTTTTATATTTATCATGTGTCAAACATATGTATATTTGAAAAATGTACAGATAGTTTAAAAAATTTGAAATACAATAAAAGACTGTAAGGATTTAAGCTTTTTTTAAGCCTAAATTCAATTTTTCTCGATATATAATTAACATAGTAATCAATAGATGGCTTCGGTATTATCATTTTACTCGCAATAGTAGTTACCCTGTAAACTGTATATAAGTTGAGAAAAATAAAGTTGCCGATGCAATACTTTTATAAATCATATCCATATTAAATTTTTGGTCCGGGGAAATTCCGTTTCTCACCCACAATTTTAACCAAAAAGCAAATAATATGTATGTCGTTAAAGGTTCTCTACTTATTCGATTCGTTTTAGAAAGACCGAACACAAGGTAAATGCTCTACTTATTTTGTTACATACTTCTTACAAATAGAATTCGAGGTTGTAGTATAAATTGGTCTCCATTATTTAAAACATATAATTTAATAAACAAGAACAATTCAAAATCTTAACTGTAAAAGTATTGAATGTCATCATAACTTGTAACTTGGTCTTGCGAACCCGCTGTATATTCAATTCAGAACAAATCAAATTACATAACAAATAACATGAAAAATTATAAAAATACTTATTAGCTGGGCACATGAAACATGTTAATGGAGAATGTATTATAATGTAAAATGAGGTTATTTTGATTTAAAAGCGCGTATTCTATGTAAATAGAACTTCTCTCTTACTCATAGTAGTAGTAGACTCATGTAACTTAAATATCATTCTTTAAAGAAATTATTCTGTATGTATATTCAGATTTACATCAATTTTTGGATACCATAATCTTGTTTCGCATTTATATTATTTAAAGTGTAATACAGTAGTATATTTGAGAACAATCCTAACACTAATTGGAATCAAGTAACTTGCCTGCTGCTGCCCTCTCCCATTACATGCCCACATCCAAGTCAAGGATTATATAAATTCAATTAAAAATCTAATATAATAGATTTTTCTTTATTCTCTGTTTGAAGGAACTACTAGTGAATATTTTTGAATAAAAATATTACTGACAAAAATATACACTTTGAATATTTCTTAACACGTTGAATGCCACGCAAGTTTTACAGGGATTGCCCGTGGCGCCATAATGAATATTTTATTATGCGATACATATAATATTGAAATATTACTTATAAGATATAAGTTACCAATCAGGTAAGAGCGTATATGATACTTTTATACGCTACAAAAATGTTTGCATTTCATGTTTCCCGTTTTTTAGTTAGCTCTTAAAGTTAATATGATTTCAAATGAAGATTATGCCTCAAGCAATTGCACTGACGATATATTTTTTCCAAGTCCCTCCAAACGATGTCGAGTGCTGTCAGGTAGAGAGGAAGGTTCCTCGAGCAGTTCATCTGATATGATAATAATAATATGTGCACATAATAAATCTATATTTCATGTATAAATAAAATTATTTTTATACGTTTTATACTACATTAACTTCGTCACACCATTGTAGTAACGATGATAATAAGAAAAAATTTATAACTATTAACATTTGTTCGGATTATGTATTTCAACTAATCTATTCAACTAATGTAAAATATCTTTGTTAGAAATATCTTTTACCGTGAAACGTATAGGAATAAAATATTTTTGTTCCTTCGTATTAACATTAATTACAAATGTTATTAAGTCTTCCCAATTTTATAAGAAGGGTATATGTATGAAATGTGTTTAGCATGGAGATGGAAAGAAGTCCTCTGGAAGGAATACGAGCCTGATCGGTTGTTTTTGACAGACTCAACACAATCCTAAAGCTAAGCACGCGTATTGGTCGAAATTGTCACATATATGTGTAAACAAAACAATATCGCATCGCGTGATGGCGACTGTTCCGTTCCACGAGACCTTTTTCCATCACCGTGTTATAGATAGTTAACATTATACTCGACAGATGGCTATGTAACTTTTCTCTCACTCCCAGTAGTAGTAAACTCATACACTTTAAATATCGTTCCTTAAATTGGATATGATTGCAATACTCTGTAAATATCCATATTTATGTCAATTTTTGGTTGCAAATAACAGAAATATTTGCGTTAAATTTTATGTCAAAAAAAGTGTTTTGTGGTTGAGGGCAAATGTCATAAAGATATATTGATGTAAGTGCCATGGGTCTTTTTTTTATATCGGTACTCTATACATTTATCGGTGCAAGACATATAAAGGTGTTAATGGATATTTATATTTCGTTAAAAAGAGAGACGGTAGGTAATAATACCATCTGAATTTTCATCTACTAATTTCGAGTTATCAATATTTCTTTTTATTATTACAATACATATCTGGTGGTAAGCCATTTAAAAATATGAATATCGTTTCCGACAAGCGGGTTTCTTCGCTAGATTATTGTCTAAAATCAACTTTCGAAAATAGTCTTTTTGCTGATATCAACGTAACCTCGAGTGAAAGAAATTTTTATGTTAACATATGTAAATTGGGATACAGATTCTAAAATATTTTTGTTAGAGATATTTTTTACCGTAAAATGTATAAGAATAAAATATCTTCGGACCTTCATATTAGTATTAATTAATTAAGTCGTTTTATAAACATATATACGTTCAATAAATCTGTATCGAGATAACATAGGAACAAAACATTGTCGAGAATTGATCTTTTTTGAAAAACCAAGTTTCCTCGATAACTAATATAATAACGAATAGATGGCCTCGACATTATTATTTTAATCGTAAATTTGTTTCTATGCTGGATATAAGAGAAGCGAGTAATTTAATAAATGCAATACCCTTAAATATTATACGCGTATTAATCATTTTTGAACAGTAGAAACGTTATAACAGTTGTTTCTTCTATGAAAGTGAAGATAAGTAAAAATATGTACCTTTTTCTTTCCGATAATTCTATGACTATGAAATCTCAATCTATTGAAAGAGTTCTGTGGAATCATACGTTTTAAAACTTGATGATTCGCGCTAAAAGTATTTTTAGTAGAAAAGTATTTAAGAAATGAAATATTTTTAATTCGTGACATTAATACTGAATACAAAAATTAAAATATACTACGTTGTTGCAACCCTGCGTAAAGTAATTACAGAGCGAGGCTGGATGAGTGGTACAACCGGGCAGTAGGGGGTGATTCTACGTGAAAAAATGCGTAAGCCAATAAGAAAATGTAGAATACAATTTTTGTATGTGAAGCTCGATTTTCGAGAAAATCAAGTTTGGAAATTTGATAAGTATACTTGAACTTGGCTAATTCCGGACTGAACAGGTGTAAATAATAGACAAGAGGTTAAAATGTACGAGAAAATAAATGAAAAATGCGAAATAAAATTTTTCCATCTAACGGCACATTTGCAAGAAAATAAAATTTGAATATGTCCAGATAACAACTGATCATGCGTACCCTCATGATATATTTTCAAATTTATTTTTTTCGGAAATAAAGCATCTCACGGACAAATTTTATTCTATTTTATTATTTTTATATTTATCACGTGTCAAACATATGTGCATTTGAAATATATACGAATAGTTTACAAAATTGGAAATACAATAAAAGATTGTAAGGATTTAAGCTTTTTTGAAGGCTAAATTCAATTTTTCTCGATATATGGTTACTATAGCAATCAATAGGTGGCTTCGGTATTATCATTTCACTCGCAATAGTAGTTACTCTGTAAACTGTATATAAGTTGAGAAAATAAAGCTGGCAACGCAATACTTTTATCAATTATATCCATATTAATTTTTTTACACAGACATGAACTAAATCTGTATGATATTAAGGGAAAACAAATAAGATTTATCTTATTTAGACTTTCTGTAGTTATTCGTTTCGCTTTAGAAGGACCTCTTAAATAAATATCATTCTTTAAAGAAATTACAATTGCAGTACTTTGTATGTACATCATTCATATTTACATCAGTTTTTGGGGAACAGAATCTTGTTCCGCATTTATATTATTTAAAGTGTAATAATGAATTATATTTGAGAAACAATCCTAACACTTATTGGAATTAAGTAATTTGCCTGCTGCCCCTCTCTCCCATTCCACAACCAAATCAAGGATCACATAAATTTAATTAAAAATCTAATATAAGAATAAAATATTTATAGTACGTTGTATGAATGTTAATTATGGAAGTTATTAAATCATTTCAGTTTTGTAAAAAAGGTACTTATACATACGTAAATTGGTACCAAGACAATATTTCTTACTAAATGTTACATAGTTAATTTAGAAATTATAAATTATAACCAATAGTAAATACTGTTTACACAAAGAGCAAGATCAATAAAACACAAATCAAATTACATAAGAAATAAAGACAATAATATATTAGATACTTACATAGAAGATATGCTCATGGAAAATGTTTCATAACGAAAAAGGAGCTCATCACTGAAAAGGGCATTTCCCTTCTGACATGTATTTTTCAACTCTAGTGTACTATTTGTTAAGCGGTCACACAACTAATCCGATTGAATGCGAAGAAAGGCACCCCTTGTCCCTGTGTTGATCCAAGTGAAATCTTTTTACACAGCTAGCAGTAGATAGTTGACATTATATTAAACAGATGGCGTAGTTAGTTTCTTACCCGCAGTAGTAACAGGCCCATAGTCATTTAATATCATCCCTCAAAGAAGGCACGATTGCAATGCTCTGTAAATATATCCATATTTATAATAATTTTTAGAAGAATCTAAACGAATTCTTATGTATTACGTAAAATGTTATGAGAACTACTTGTGATAGGCATTGTTATTAATATCGAGAAAAAAACCGATATAATAAATGCCGTCCTTGAAGTGGCAATATAAATTAAGTCTAAATTTTCATTTTTTAAAATTTATTATAAAAGTTTTATTCGATATATTTCTTTTCATTGGTCTTGGTTTATTTATATGGTAAATTATTTAAAAGGTACTAATTTATTTAATATCGTGCCTCGATGAGATATTTCATCGTTGCGTCATCGTCAAAAACTAACTTCCAAAAATTAAATCTTTCTGCTGGTACCGATGTAGTTAACAAGCGAAAGAAATTTTTTCTACCAATATGTATAAATTGGAATGCAGAGGTTTGATTTCCTCTTATACCTCAAACGAATTTAACTTAACATCCGCATAAAAGGCAACAAAGTATCATATATTTTGTAACAAAAGGAAAATCGCGAAATATGTACCTGTCACGTCTGATGTTAATTAATTTGATATTTCTACACGAAGATTATCAGAATCTGATATTTTTGTCCGCTTTATTGTCGATTTACGAACCAAATTTTCATTGTGGCTCCATAAATCCGTTGTCATACTTGTTTCGTGATCTGAGTCAACCAAGGAACTGTAATATATCGCGTTTCCATTCTTTAACTATTAAACTATTTAAAATTCAATGTTCTCTGTTCCCAAACCTTCTTTTTATCTCTTTAATTGAAGATTGTGATAAATCAAAGCCAAATGTAAATTTCGGTTCTTATTTGTTCAGAATTCTTGTTTTAAACAATTAATCGGTGGAATTACTTTGCTAATTGTAACATATTGATAGTTCTCTCATTAGGATTTCAAGCAAACGGAATATATCAAGTACTTCCTTCAAATTTGTTTAACTCAATTAACTTCAACATCGGCGGTGCTTCTGACCGATAATAATATATTGTTTATGATTGATGAAAGTGTTAGAAATCTTTCAGCCATATATGTAGAATGTTAAAATTCATGTCGTAAGGACGGCTAAAAATGATTTTAATTGCTGAATTAGATTATTACAAACAGCATTATTTTACTCAAGATTAGTTTTCCGTGGAAACCTTCTTTAAATTCTCGTATCATCTTGCCCCTTCCTTAATGCATCGCTAATTTTAGTGCTTCGTTTCGTATATTTTACGATTGATCAAATTTTCTCTAACAGACCAGATAAACTCTCTGTTATTTTCATCGAATATTTTGATAAATTTATCCAACTTCTAAAAAATTATTCTACTTCTACAAACTTATGTAATGCTGACAATGATGAATTTCCAAATATATAATAGTACTTTTCTCTAATTTTCAATTTATAGATTAATCGCGACAGCTTTTGAGTGACTCAGTTAAAAAGAACAGACAAGTTAAAAACTCTTTAATACAGTGTACGGTATACTTTAAAACGTGCGTGTATTATAAGATACAATACATCAATTAATAAAATTCTTCTTTCTCCAACATATTTATTGATATAAAAACAATTATTACGCAATACTAACGTTTTGTTAATGCCGACGTTAAAAATCTTACTCCGTTTTATTTGTCATCGTAGCTTACATCGATACTTAAAAAAGTAATATGTATACGTATAAAGATGAAAGAACCCTATTTTTTAGCTGCCAGAATAAATCCTCTGCCAATCTCAACATTGACACGAACGAAACCTCTGACACTAATTGGAATCAAGGAACTTGTCTCACCCTTTTCGTATTCATTCGTTCATTTCTCAGTAAAAGATTACACAAATCTAACCAAAAGTCTCTAAAATACTACGAATACGGTTTTTGAGTCAAATTTCTTAAAAACCTGACGAAGACCACGTTCTAGGGCGTACAACAACAAAAAAAATTGAAGAAGTTTTGCATCTCAAACAACATGCATACTCGCTCCAAACCGAGAAAGCTACAACGCTAGCCTGAAAAGGTTTCTCAAAAATCAGACACGAAGATATCTTAAAAACGATCCGGAAAAACTCCTTCAGGCCTGGCGTAAACTTATCATGCGCACCGCACCAGAGTCAGCATGCACTGCACACGATCTCTTGTAGTATGGTAATAAATAAAGTAGTGTCTTTTCAGGAGTGAACCAAATTTCTCTTACAATACATATAATAATACAATACGTATAATGTAATCCTTATTACATATTATTTAACAACTTGCAGTACAATAATTTACAATAGTTGAGAGGTTTTTTGACTATTCAAGAAATTTTTTATATTTTCAAAATATGGTCTTCCAGGATCGAAAATAAAAAATATCGAAAATATCGAAAAATTCTCCAGATCTACATCTTTTATCTGACATGCTTTTTGTTATGATCAGTAACTTGGAGTACAATCGGATAAAATCGACTTTATGTGCATTTAGATAATCATTTTAATGTTTAAGAACCGGACATCATTTTCCTTTATCTAATCGAGCTTAAACTTCACATAGATTTTTTTTAATTAACTGCAACTACTCTAAATGTAGCATGAGAAACATTCGAATGTGGAAAATAAGAGTCATTTTACTGGGCACAATTTGGGAGATGCCTTTAGCTATTGAGTAGTTTCGTTGGTTTCCCCGAGAACAAGGGTTTTTTGAGTAGCAGCTCGTACGAGAATTCTTTCTATAATTCGAAACTCCTAAATCGCGCAAGTTCTACATATGTACTATCAACTTGCAGACAGTTTAGGAATGGTTTTGAATAGTCACTCTCAATACTGTGTCCACTTTCGAGGAATGATCTGGAGAGCAATTAGCGATAGTTTTACTCTCAAGTGGATACTTAGCATTAGATATAGGTTAAAAAGATTTTTTCTAATTTTTTTATTTTACTTCTTTAAATTGTGACACTTAATGAGAAAATGGTATATGCAAAATTTTAAAGTAATCGTTTTGGTCGTATTTGAGTTAAAATTTTGAAATTTTTGTGATTTTTCGTCAGTTTCGAGCGTATCGTTCCGCTGTTTGAGAGAACTATTGGTGAATATTTTTGAATAGAAATATTACTGCCGAAAATATACACTTTGAATATTTCTTAACACGTTCGCCGCCACGTCACACATATCTATGTGACAGGTATACTTTCGTGGGGACCCCATCACCAAAGTATAGATGACGCTCTTCTTGTTCGAGTAGGAATACAACATAAAAATATTAAAAACACATTATACCATACTTTTTATTAATTCATATTCTGGATAATATATTACATTATTCTATATCACACGATATTTGTTAAAACATTCCAAACACATTTGGGGTGATTTTGGGCCCTTCAAACAACAGTTGTAGACTCCGTCATCACTACTCTCTTCACTTTCAAATATATTTTCACACTGTTTACTGAACATTTTGAGGATGAAAAACTCACTGATGTACGTCTCACAAGTATGCTTATTGATTAAATGAAAGATCTGAGATATCTGCCATGAAATCCCTCGGAATACTCTAGCTGGAAAGCTTATCGCTTTCTCCATTTCAGAACTAAATAATCTTTTCTTTATAATGAATTGAAGACGATAAACAATGAACCGAAGGCGATAAACAATGAATTCCCGTTTGTCGCTCTATTTAAGTTCTGCGTACCGGCGGTCGGATTTGGGCCCCGCAGGAACCAGCCGAATTACTCTGGGCGACGAACGTGTTAAGTATACAAGTTTGGATAGTTACTATCATATGCGATAGATGGCTATGTAACTACTCTCTTACTCGCAACAATAGAAAACTCATAAACTTTAAATACTTCTCCTCAAAGAAGTTGTGTTGGCAATACTCTGTATGCATATCTATATTTATATCAATTTTTGTGAAGTTAGTCTTCGACTTTTAATATATTTTTAAATATAATAAAAATTTTATTCAACGTATATGTATGTATGTTATTAATATTTATTTTAGCGGTTATTATTCATAAATACTTCGATTCATGTACAAGTTAAAAGTAAAATTTTGTAATATTCAGGTCACTGTTTACAGTTAAATAATATCTCAGAGATCAAATTCTTGCTTTTTATCAAATTTAACTTCACAAAAATTGTTTTCCTTTCGTAACATTACTTATTGCCCACAATGATAAATTTCAAGATATATATGTAACAATACTTTTCTCTAATTTTCAATTTATGGATTGATCACTGTGGCTTTTGAGGGACTCAATTAAAAAATTCTTAAATTAAAATTCAGTATATTTTAAAATGTGCCTGTATTATAAAATTATAATAGATCATTTAAATAATATAAATGCGAAACAAGATCGTGGTCCCCCAAAATTGATGTAAATATAAATATACATACAGAGTATTGTAATTCCATGAGTCTACTACTACGAATAAGAGAGAATATTATAATACATTATAATACATTCTCCATTAACATTTTTCATGTGCCCAGCTAATAATAGGTTTTATTTATTTTTTGTATATTTTTATAATTTTTATAATTTTTTATGTTACTTGTTATGTAATTGGATTTTTTTGAATTAAATATCCAACGTTTCAGAAGATCAAGTACAAGTTACAATAACATTCACACCACTTTCACAATTAAGATTTCAGTCGTTTTTATGTAATATTTAACGTTTTAAATACTGGAAACTAATTTACTTTAAAACCTCGATTTCTAATATTAAGCATGTGACAAAATAAAAAGTGTAATTAATTAGCTAGTAGTATTAAGAGTATTTCTAAAGCGAATTGAATAACTAGAGAAAGTCTCAATAAGATGAATATTATTTACTTTTTTGTTAGAATTCTGAAGATAAAACTTCACTGTCCTAAAAATTAATATGGATATGATTGATAAAAGTATTGCGCCGGCAACTTTATTTTCTCAATTTATATACAATTTACAGAGTAAATACTATTGCGAGTAAAATGATAATACCAAAGCCACCTATTGGTCACTACGGTAATTATATATCCAGGAAGGAATTTAGGCTCCAAAAAAGCTTAAATCTTTACAATTTATTATTGTGTTCAAATTTTGTAAACTATTTGTAGATTTTTCAAATACACATATGTTTGACACGTGATAAATATAAAAATAATAAAATAGAGTAAAATTTATCCGTAAGATGCTCTATTTCTGAAAAAATAAATTTGAAAATATATCATGCTTACCCTATCAGTTCGTATCTGAACATATTCAACTTTTATTTTCTTGGAAATGTGCCGTTAGATGGAAAAATTTTATTTTGCATTTTTCATTTATTTTCTCGTGCATTTTAACCTCTTGTCGATTATTTACTCCTGTTCAGTTCGGAATTAGCCAAGTTCTAGTATACTTATCAAATTTCTAAACTTGATTTTCTCGGAAATCGACTTCACATACAAAAATATTATTCTACATTTTCTTATTGGCTTACGCATTTTTTCACGTAGAATCACCCCCTACCCGATTGTACCACTCGTCCAGCCTCTCTTTGTAATTACTTTACGCAGAGTTGCAACTTAGTATATTTTAATTTTTGTATTCAGTATTAATGTCACGAATTAAAAATATTTTACTTTTTAAATACTTTCCCACCAAAAATACTTGTAATGGGAGTCATAAAGTTTTAAAACGTATAGTTCCACAAAATTCGTTCAATAGATTGAGATTTCAGAGAATCATAAAATTATCGGAAAGAAAAGGTACGGATTAAATTATTAGTAATGTGCTATAAAATGAAGTATTTTACTCAGTTGTTTCTTTTTTTTTATTATAAAGACACTTTATTTTTACATGTATATGTATGAAAAATAACGTACTGTTAATAACGGAAAGTACGCATATAGAAGAAAAGAGATTTTGCAGTGGATGAACAGTTTATGTAGTAAATATTGATGATTATGGTACTATTCTTCTACTCGCAATAATTATAGAATCTATGAACTTTAAATATTATTTGTTAGATTAGTCATAATTGCAATACTTTTTAAAATAATATCCATAATTAATTTGTAGGAAGAGGAAGGAATATTATATTCATTCTAAATTATTTATAATTGTAATGCATAGTACTCTCTAAAGTGACAAAATTGTTTCTATGCAAACTATAAGTTACATATGTATATATAGATATAGGATCTAGTTGTTTTTAATTAAATAATTTTTCGTTTATGTGAAAAAATTGAATTTTTTTTATTTGGAACTTTTTTTATATAGGGAAAACTCAATAAAAAGATCAATTTTATGATTAATCCAAACTATTTTCTTAAACAAAAAATTTGTGTATGAATAGTCATAAAAGATATGTATATAAAAGAAAAGATTTTGAGATGGATGATCGGTTTATTGTTAATTTGTTTTTAAAACGCATTCTGAAGATACTTTTTAAATATACTTATGTATAATATTGAGTTGGCAATTAAGTGATTGCGGATTTTATCAATACCGCCTAATGACAAAATCCGCAATCACTTAGTTGCCAACCCAATAGATATGCAGTTAGTAATATATGCCATAGATAATTACGGTACTATTACTGTTACTTACACTAATAATGGATCTATGCTCCCTAAGTAGCATTTGGAGAGGGGTCATAACCGCAATACTCTGTAAAGCAATATTCATATATAATTTTTAGAAAGAGGAAAAACTGTGATTTACTACTTACATTATATTTAAAAGAACAAGGAATATTATTTGAAATAATATAATATAATTATTATTTATTACGGTTACAGCACTTCAATATATAAGTATAGATTATCAAACGTATTCGCAATTAATTCTTCAAGCTCTCTATATTGTGCGCATGTATAGCTACCACGCGTTCGTTCAGGCTATGAGTATGTTATTAACATTAGTGTCGTAAAATGTGTTGATAAGATGTATTTTCTATAGCGCAATTATAGCTTTTAAATACTTTATGTAATGGAAAATGTGAGTTATATCCAAAATATATTGTTTGCACAAAACACAAAATTTTACAGGAACACGACAAAATTTGTATATTTGTCATATATCAAATATATATGCGTTCAAAACATACACAAATGAATTTATAAAATTTGAAATACTACAAAAATTATAAAGAATTACGTTTTTGTGAAGCCACAAACCAGCTTCCCTCGATAATGTAACATAAGAAATAGGAACCAAAAGATAACCACGACAATTTATTTTTATACACTCGACTATAAATTAAATTAGTTCGGCATTTGATAGATAAACTTTATTAAACAAAAACAATTCAAAATCTTACTTGTAAAAGTGGCAAATATCATTAAGGTGTACGTGCTTCATAAAAGATAGCTTGTAACTTGTAACTGGAAACATTAGTGTCTTCTAGAGTAGTATCTATCGCCAGCTGAGACGCAGCGTGCAATGCGGTGATCGCGCCATCTCGGCAAATTCGTACCTATTAAATAGTTGACGCTATCTTCGTTAGATGGCTACGGTAATTATTTTTTTTTTCATAGTAGTAATAGATCTATGATCTTTTTACAAATTGACATAAATTCGTATGGATTACTGTACATTATATCCTGATAAGATGTTTTAATGTTTTAGTTAATTTGCGTTATAGTACTTTCCAAACAAGGTATTGAACAGCTTAATCTCCTATAAAATTATCTAAAAAAACAATAAGAAATAATTATACATAATGGCACGTATTATAATTATAATAATTATTAATAATTATATTACTTTAATATTTTCCAGGTTACATAGCTATGTTAATGAAGGACATAATTCCGGAAATTGTAATCAAAAGTACATTTGTACGAAACATATGATAAGTAAAGAACAAATCAAATTATATAACAAATAACATAAAATAATATATACTACATATGCATAAACTAGGCACATGGAAAATATTTCGTAATGTAAAATGAACTTGTTTCACTAAAATGAGCTAGTTTCACTCCCATGAGCTTATATATTACTAATGATAAATTTCAAAATATATATAATACTTTCCCCCAATTTTCAATTTATGGGTTGATCACTACGGCTTTTAAATTATAAAGAATAGATAATATAAAAGTTCTTAAATACGATATACAGTATACATTAAAAGGTGCATGTGTTATAAGATAGAATACATCAATTTATAGCATTCATTTACTGATATAAAAACGATTATTATATAGCAATACTTTTTAATGTCGAAATAAAGAATTTTACTCCGATTTATTTGGCACCGTAACTTACATCATTACTTGAAAAAATAATATAAATATAAAAAAGAAAGAACCCTCTCCAGCTCCCTGTGGCTGGTAACACCTGGACCAAAAATTGTTCACCCTTCCAATTTTTTTAGCTCCCTTTCTCCTATCTATACATCAGATTTAAAATTTCACCCCTCTCAGATCGCCCGAAGGGTTGTTTTATATAAGAATGGAGTACCAAATATATTCGCAGCTTATCCTTCAGTCTCTCGACGTAGTGCGTAGCTTTCACATGCTCGTGTTGTATATACCTTGTTATTTACTGTATTGTTATTAACATTAGTGTAAAGTGTCTTGATAAGATATGTTTCCGAAGTGCAATTATACCTTAAATACTTTATATAGTAGAAATTGTGTATAACTTGGTAATAGCATCTTTCAATTAATAACAGTAAATAAACTACTTATACACAAACAATACATTAAAACGTATATCAGTATACCGCATTAATAAAGTTTATAGTAGAAAGTTACATTTCACGAAGAGAGTAACCTCATAAATAAAACATTTAATCATTAAATGTTTCGAATTTCTTATACTAGAACGCAATAATTTTAAATTTACATAAAATTGTGAAGGTTCGAAATATGTTTTTTGAATTAACAACAAATTGACAGAAGTTCATTATTCTCTTAAATATTTTATTAAATTATTACTATCAATTAGAATTACTATCAAGTACACATTTAACCTATAAACAAGGTAACGAATATATACAATAAATTTTACTGTAATTCTATTATAATTATCTATTCCTAGAACTTTTATTTTTTATGATACGGATGTAATATGGTGATTATATATACATACATTTGTACGCCATTTTGTATCCGATCGGTCATTAAGAGTGCTGTCAGAACATCAAAAATAGCCAGGGGTTGCTTGGACAATATACTGGTTTCTGGAAACGGATTCGAGGAGGTGCACATAAGAATCGCCTTTCACCCTCCTATTTTGAGGCCCCATTGGTCAGATCAATTGCTATCCCCGGTCAGGGCTATCGATTATTTGTTACCGCTTTTCAAACTTATCTACAGCGGATAATTTCAATAATCTAATAAGTATGAGATCCATTGTCAAATAATTTTCTGTTTATTCTAACAATTTCTTTTAAATTAAATTACTTTACAGCTGGCATAAGGATAATGTTTAAGAGAATTCTGCTAGAAACTGAGATAAAAGGTTCATAAAAAAGTTCAATATTGTTACTCAGTATGTTTACAACTAGTATAGAATATTTCTTAAAAATTACATTCTTTTTGATAATATATTTTACAAATGAAAAGTTACCTGTTCTAACATGTTGTTTCCAGCATACGTGTGCGATACGTAAATCCAAATTAAAGAACATTGATCCAAATTAAAGTAATCTGAAACGGAATAAAAGTGAAAGTCTAATATAGCAAAATTATTATCTTAAATTAAAATGACAGATAATAATATGTATCAGGAAGCTACGCAAAATAAAGTTAAACCAAAATTTCTGCAAATTAAGGAATTCTTTAGAATGGTCATCAAAATTTTCTCTAATCACTATTCATAAGCAATCATTTTTACTTTCTTATCTCTACGTGATATGCGAAGAGCGTGCAGTCACACAAGTAAAAAAATTATCAATAAAATGGTCATCATGAAAAAACGCCATTTTGTCTGTCGTAATTGCGTTGGTACGCCTGTGAGAATGCGAACCTGTGATACCGATGCGCATATGTGCTGCGTGGTCAAGGGATGGTTAGAGGGTGGTGAGTCACGTGATTTTGACAGAGACGCTTCCGGATTGGTTGGTTGATGTCTGATGACGTAATAAGTTACACGACGCGCGAACCGAGTCTAGCCACAGGATGACCTGACCCGAACGATGACAGACTGACGAACGTATCCACCCATTCCTATGTGTTTAAACACTTGTATTATTTATACTTTATAATCGTTTTTCCTTATGTTGGCTCTTCATTCTAATTTTGAGAACTAGTTATCCGTTCATTTCACACTGAAAATAATTTTCTTTAATAAATAGCGTCTCGAAGGCTTGATCTATTGTTTCAATTTTGGAACAAATAATTAATCTTGCTTGCCTTTCTTGTTACAATCTGTGAAATGTTCATGCAATCGAAGGACTCAAAATTGCCTGTTCTCTATTTTTTGAAATTTGCCGAATTTTCGATTATATTACATGAAACATTGGATTGATAATCCTTCTCTCTGAAGGTAAGGTGCAAACATAGTATCAATAAATGATTAATTTATGATTCGTATTTCTGAAACTTCTGACATTCGTATTATCTTCCCACATTATGCTATAAAACGTTAAAATTATTTAAAAGACAATGAAAGTTTTACTTGTAACTTCTATATATATAAGAATATACCATGAATTAATATTCAGCAGAAATTTCGTATAAAAGATCGCTGACGTATCAACACATTATATATAAGATATCAAAGATCGTATTTAACAGAACGTAGCTATTATTGCCTCGACTGATTGTATTTGAATCGAACATTCTTATCTTACCGACTCTGAAACAATACATTTGACGTGCATCATCGAGTGATCGTTAAACGAATTGACAATAGATTATCGAGAAGTATTGTGGGTTTTAAAAAAGTATAAGGGACTTTGTCGTAGTGGGGGTAACGAGCTACAGGAGAAAGATCGGGCACGAGTGTTCCAGCATTCCGTAACGGGCGCTCGTGATCGACGGAAGTGTTGTGCCGGCGTGAAAGAGCTTTCATTCAGAAACATTGAAAAATATCGATCAAGACGATCTCGTTCGAGATAGAATGACCTCATTTCGCGGTAGAGGTTAACGATGTTTATCGTTATCGAGAATTTATCACCGGGACCATATGAGGACAATCACGCGGTATCCTAACCTCACACGATGCTTTTTGAACATGACAGAAGACACACTGATGCTGGAAGATTCTACCAGGTATCTTGAAATTAATAATTTATAATACTTTTTCCTATAATTAATAAAAAATACATAATGCAAATAGTATCAATTATACTAGAGCATGTTTTAGAATGTCTCTGTTTATATATTTTCACTTTTTATCATACACATGGTACCATAAAAGTTCGGTACCATAATGTCAGAATAAATGTTAATATTGTGATTATTGAATAACCGCAGAGTTGTTCGTACGAGAATCGATGAAAGTTTGTTTCTAAACTCTATTATTTTCCAATTCTGCTAACGAATACCATGTTGTTCTGTACGAAAAGAATTGCACGTTTTATGCGAATAATTTGAATGAAGTCAATCTGTTAACCTAACTTTTTAAATGTAAATTTTTCAATGATATATTCCAACCAACGTAATTACGTATAACCTAAAAATTAGAAGAATGGGAAGGTATACGTTTCTTTCATCACACGATCCTCCAATTACTTCTTAAAAATTAAGACTTTTTTTTTAAAGTCTTAACGTTAATTACCAATCTCTTGACTGAAATATATTTCTCATTCTTGGCAATAAAGCCTGCGAAAGTGCGACAGAAGTTGCAGCAACGTTTATTTAAGAAGCGTGAAGTGGGAATAGACGGTCGAAGAAAAAATATAAGAAAAGGAAAAAGAAAGTAGAAAATTATGTAGAAGCGGATTGCATAAATTGAATTTCGCACGATGCAAGCTCCGTGATTATCTTTTCGCCGTGCGCGCACTGTCAGCATACTTCTTAATTGACGCTAACAGGTTTCCTTCCTGTACGAATACCGTCCTTTTTCTTTTTTCTTTTTACCTCTTTCTTTACCTCTCTCTCTCTTTCTATCCTTCTTAATCTGCAGATCTATCTTACGCGATAAACGATGTTTTTCACGTGAACGTGACGTCACGTTGGCGGGTATAACGACCCCTTGCATGGCTCATGTATTATCATGTTATTATAATTGAACCGTGCTTTCGGCGCACTAATTGAGAGAGTGAGCATAATTAATTAGGAACGGGCTAGCCGCCGTTTCGAATACCGTTTCGGATTGTTCGCGTTCGACTATTTGCTAAAAAAATCGTACCGCGTTAAAATATCGCCTGCTGGGAATTAACCGGTCGGCCATCCGCCCGTAAATATAATTGCGTTTCAAAATGCATCACCGTAAAGCGTTGATCTAACTAGTCGATAATTGCAGCGAGCTCTCGAAGAATCATTTATGATAGATAGGTACTTGTACTTTCGTCGTGTCTTATCGTGTTTTATATAACGTAGCTTTTATTAGATTAGATTTTTTTATAATATTCTATAATAAGCGTTCTTCAAGAATATATAGGGTGTCTTATTTCCGTCTCCATATGAAAATATCTTCCAAGTTTTTTCTTATTCGACGAAAATGTTTCTGACGAAATTCATTCTACTTTGGAAATATTTTATTACGATCTGCAATACATGTATAAACCTGCACTTGTGTAAACAAAAGTTGTACCATGCTTTAAGTCTCATTACAATAAAAAGCGTACATACATACGTAGTTTGTAATGATTCTTTTTGATAAAATAATTCTTCTCTAAGTGAAGATATTTTCAAACTTTCAAGCTGATTTTTATTTTCTCTAAACAGAACTACCTATAATATTGCATACGTAGTATTAGTATTAATAGCAGTAATATCGATATAATAATATTCGGAAGGTTTTTCGACCAAGGAGTAGTTCCAAGAAACTCACGTAGAATACTTTTCTTTGGCCACCCTGTATCATATCCAGCTTAACAAAGTTGCAAATTGAAGAGGCCGGTGCGGGAGAAAAGAAGGGAAACTCGATCAAGATATAAAACTGCACCATATTTATAAACACAAATTACCGTCATAAATTACTCTTATATAAATGCTGGTATATCTCGAAATCGAGCAAATTATCTTTTCCTCTTGGTAGGCTGGCGTACAAGCGACCTTGCTGCTCGGTCAATGTTCTCGCTTTCGAATTCGAGAAAAATACCGGAGCCGCGTTTTACATGGCGGTGAAATATCGAAAGCGGTCTGGTCGTTTACTCGTAAAAACAAAATCAGTTTTTTCACGGAGACAGACAGACAGACAGTCAGAGAACGGGCAGCGAGCTTTTTTTTAACTGAATGATCGGTCGTGCCAGAATAATTCGATACGCTTCCCCTTCTTTCTTTTTTCTCTTCTTCAGTGGCCTTTTTCTCGCGCGCTTTTTCTTCGTTCCGCTCCGTTGTCGTCGCTCAACGCCGCAAAATCGTTCGATCGATCGCTTTCACGATCCCGTATTAAAATGATCGCTCTGCCAAAGCAGAAATAATCGTAACACATTGATTTTCGTCCAAGGAAACATTGCGTAACGCAAATCGAATGTTATTTATATGGAGTTATACTGCGAGGAATTTTAAGTTCAAGCGAATTATCCGATTTCGCAAAAATTTCTCCACATCCGTAGCCTTAATTTAAGTTAAGCTACCTGAATACGATCAATTTGAAATTAGTTTCTCAAAGAGTTGCTCGGATTAGTCACGCTATCTGGATTCAAGCCACTTGAACGACTTTATCAGCGAGAACCTGTTATTTATTTCGTTCGGAACGTTCTTTCCAGTTTCTGCGTTTGTTCCCGACAGTCGAGTCGCTTGATTTCATGTCGCTTGAATTCAAGGAATTTCACCAATGTGAACTTACACTGAACGCGAACTTGCAGAACTTGAAACAGTTTTTCATGCCTCAAGCGCACTTGACTTTCTTCTAACTATTCCTCGAGTTCAAGTAACTTGTCTGATTCGACGAGGATTACGGCGAACTTGCAGAGCTTGAAATATCTTCTCACTCGTGAAATGCAGTTGACATTCTTTTTTAACTATTCTTCGAGCCAAAGTATCTTGACTACTTCGACTAATTTAACGCGAATTCGAACAATTTGATATATCTTCCCACTTTTCCAGTAAAATTGACATTCTTCCAACTATTCCTAGACTCGAAACGTAATTATTACGTAACGTGATATTATTCCCAATTTCGTGCTTGCTGATCCCTATTGATTTCCCAATTTGACAGTGATTCGTTTATCGATATCCGATTGACACGATCCGCATGATCTTAGACACACGCCATTTCGGCTATCCATTTTCCACGAGGGATCCATTCGAAGTCAAATTACTTCAAATTAAACGAAGATTATTTGATCTCGATTCAAGTAACCTGCACGAACACAAGTTCGATGTTAGACCAATATGAGGCTCGTGGTAGATTCGTAATAAATCATTACGTGTAGCGTGTTACTTTGCCCGTACAAAGATAAATGTACTTACTAGACATTTGTCGTAATTCACTCATTAGATGTTGTTCGTTTTTCCAACGAAGAAAACGAATTATTATATCGAATAAGATAGAAACAATAAAAATAAAGAAATCCGCACGAAGGATACCAAATACCATCTTCGATTACATACACTCATCAACTTCATCCAGACTAGTTTCTACGTTCTTTTTTCCCCATTCCATCGAATTGCTTCATAAATCTTGCCGTTTGAAATTTTTACAACCAAACCGAGAGTTTCTTGTTGCGGCTATTAAGGTGTACAAAGAATCGGCCAACGATCCTCGAGTTTTATCGATTCCGGGCATTAGCGTTCCGTCAAGTGTGTCGAGAGATTCGGTCCGAAAGAAAGTACCGTAATTGCCGTCGCGTTTGCGTTTATTCTTCCACGATCGGCCGATGGAAAAGGGAAGAAAATGGTGCAGGGGAAAAATGGCGGAGCGCGGCTATGGCGTTTCGACTATGACTCATCGGTAGTAATCATTTTTACGACGCTATCACGGGCTCGCTAATTTTATGTGATATTTTACAGCCTCTCCGGTGACCTCGTTTTTCATAGTCAAACCGCAGAGAGCTGACGAGACGTCCAACGACATTGTTGGAATCTCGCGAATGGACTGCGCGATTCCATGAAGTCATCGAATGCTCGACATTCCATCCTAGGAATTCCAATCGATTGATCGCGTTTAATAAAAACCGATGTTATGGACGTTAGAAATGTGATCGTGATAATTGAACGAGACAAATATCGATCATTTTCGGAGGAGATCTTTTTCGGTTGGATTTATTTAACGCTCGAAAGAATTAGTCAAACGTGTCTTTGAGCGAGTTTCACACTTTTTTAAACTTTTTTAACATCATTTTATACTATCGCGAATACTATTATGGTGCTACTATATATGATACTAGTACGATACTAAAATGAGATTGTAACAGTTCCTATTTAGCTTCAAATCTAACTTCAATTTCTCAGATTTTGAAATAATTAGAGGCTTCTTTAAATGACTAATAGAAATTCAGATTTCAATATTCTGCATTAGACGTAACGTGAATGGAGTAATTAGCTATTCATATCACGATGATCAATAAGTAATTGCTAAACAAATCATAAGCAAGCGGTTAATAACAGAGGTGAAGAGAATAAGTAAATAGGAAGATATTTCTTACGAATAGGGTTTACATAGTATGATAGAAACGTATATCTTATTTGATAGTTGCAATATTATTAGACTACATTATTATAGGTATTATAAGCGAAGACATTGTGATGTGCGGATAGTGTGATAAGTACTACTACTCGTATATCTTTCTTGATAGGTAAATAGATAGATAGATAAATTAAGTCAATGCTTCAAAAAATTGTGCAAATATTTAGCCAAAACCTCACGATGCCAAGTACACTTCACCATATTCTGTTCCTTATCATTCTTTGGAGAATCAGAGGATTGATTGTAAAGACAGCAATAATCTACAAATATCCCACGTATATCTACGTGTTACCTAACAATTCGACAAAAATTCCGTCTTATTACGTTTAGCAATATCTCTCCGCGTTATCAGATAATCACATATTCAAATAACACGCGCGTTGTATATTCTCTGAAAATCGAACGATTACACAAACTAAATCGGCCAGACGTGCAAAAATTTCTCGATAAAGATACTACGTATCTAAAAGGAATACAAACTTTCTTTATTCCTGTAAACAGCAGATAGCAATTACCATCATCAGGATGAAATAAAAATCAACGTTGCCATTGCCACGATGATTCACTCGGTACGAAGATTCCTGGCCTAATAAAACAAGTCGATATGATTTCTTCCGAGGTCCGTTCGTTCTCGATGCGATTAAAGGAGGTTAAAAACCTCTTCCGTTTCTTCCTCCTCCGTTTTCCTCTTTCTCTGTTTTTTATCGATCACCTCGAGGTATATACCGTGTCTCGGACAATCGGCAACTTCTTCACGGATCGGCGGAGATTAAAATATTTGCGATACGATGAGAGATATTCCAGTCGCGTTTCGGCTTTTCCTCGGATAGAAACTAAAAAACGACACTCTGGCGAGCTTGTCGCACCTGAGCCACGTGCCGTCCTCCGTTCGATCATTCATTCCGGGACGAATGCGATTTTAATCGCGCGCGAAGCTCGCGCGTTTCGAAACAGGGATTTTCCCCTTCCTTCCTTCCTTCGATTCGATTTAGACTTTAAAAACGCGCAGCTTTTTGTCGCCGTCTGGATCGAACGATCTTCGACCTTCGAAACGCGAGGCATCGCCGATCGACGCGGAACAAAAGAGAGAGGGGTGAAGGGTGGCACAAGCTGGGAGAGGGAGAGGAAAAAAAAAGGAAAAAAGGCTTTGCACGGGCTGCATGCTATCACACCACCTGGATCGCATTGTTCTCCCGGATGCATTCATCAAATAAATTGCTTTCATCGAGCCGAGTGTCGGGTTAGCCTCTCGATTCGCGCGTTTGTTACTTTGTTCTGGTTTCAGGATGACGATATGTGTTATAGAGATATAGTATGTATATATATATATATATATATATACTAAAGAAGAAAGAAAAGGGAACGAGAGAGGGGTGAACGCGTTCCTGGTAAACGATTAGAAACAGCAACGGTGGAAATTTTGGTGTAACAATTTCGAAGGTGAAAAAGCGTCACGTTTTTTTTCCTTCTCTCTTTTTCGGTCGAAGGGTGAATTTGTGGCCCGACTATAGGGGTGAAAAGCTTCGCGTCATCGGTGTTGCGTACGTGTGTTCGCCGGCAGCCACTCGCAAGATGGTTCCTTCGGCTGGAAAAAAAAAGGGAGCATTACCGTTGCTTATCCCTATCCTGACCTATCGTTACCATGGTGACGCACACCACGGCCAATCCCACCCTTTTACGTTAGGGGAGTCCTCCAAGGACCACGGGAAATTTCATTTCTCTCTGATCAACGGACAAAAAAAATATACAGCTAACTGCGTATTTTTTTCTCTCTTCTCTCTTCCACTGTCGCCGGTATCCGGGTAATTTTCTGTACGTTCGTTCGGCCCTGATTCTTTTGTCGGTTTAAAATCCACCCCGTGGATACCACGGGGATGAAAGGTTTTCTCCAACGAAAAACCCGAAAACGTACCGGTTTCACCAGTTTCAAAGGCTTCATATTCTTCCCTCCTCTCCCTTTCTTTCTCTCTTTTTTTTCTTTTTTTATCGTTAGCCAGTTCGCTAACCGGAAATTTTTCGATGTTTCTATACGGACGCAACAAGAGCGTCGAGTATATCTCGCGTCATTGGTGTGCACAGCTGCGAAAGCAGATACTCGCGGTATTGTACAGTTTGTTCAACTTCGTATCAAAAATCTCGAAAGTGCCACTGTACGTTTCCATCCTATGTAGGAACTTCCAAGTCTCTCCTCTTCTCTTTCTTCGTCTTCCTTTTCCTTCTCCTTCGAGCTGTCGAGCCTCCTCGACACCACGATCGTCGATGAAACTTTCTAATTAAACCGGCAAACGTCGAGTCGCCGTTCCGCGAATTTCACGAAGCTCATCCGCAGCCCTTTTAGCAGCGTTCCAGGCACAGGCCTCTTACGATCCTGGTTTCAGGCTTCGTAGTTCGTACTACTTATGCTCGATCGTAGACCGGTTCGACTCGACGCTTTTTACCTGTTCGGCTATGTATGTATGCATGTTCGCCTTTGTAAATCGCGATATCGGTTATTATCGGAGCCTCGGAGAGAACTGGCCTTCACACGTCACTGACGACCAGGCGTTCTGACGAAACCGCGATTGTCTTTCATCGAGATGCCACTCGAGAAGCTTTCGGCCTTCGATCACTTTTTCATCGATCCTCTTTGTATTGTACGTAACCGATGGGCTCGCTGCTTCGTCGAAGCGAAGTTTCAAGGAAATCGTAAATTCTTAGATGGGTTAGACGGGTCTTTTATAAAGTACTTTGGAATTGAAGAGTTTTCAGGATAATATCGTTTCGTAGCTCTTTGTTCGATGGTTCAGAAGTCGATTCAGTACGGCCGGTTGCACGTTTCATGAATTGCAAGTACTTTGGTCTTTGAGGAATTTTACAGTAAATTTGTTTAGTAACTTTTTCTTTGCTGGTTTGTTAAACGTTTTTCTACGGCTATTTTGTGGCGAGTATTTCAGTCAAATTTGAAGAATCTCCAGAATAAATTTAGTTATCGGGACCACAAATTTAACAAAGCAGTTGATTCATCGTACAAACTTAACACACGATTTATTGCACGTGTGTACGCTTGTATGTACACTGCGGGTTTTTATACATTTATGGAAAATTTGAAAGTTCAAAATTGCACAGAATACACATGATACGAGAAAATATATAAAATAAAGAATATATATCCAGATTACAGTGCTTTTCATAACATTTGGTAGGTAAGACAATTTTCTTCCAAGATTTTAGTTTCTTAATTATATCTTCAAAAATATCTGCATAAAAATTCGTAGTTTACCTATATATATAAATAATATTGCACTATAAGCCTCGTACAATAAATAAATAAATAAATATATAAATATGTATAAACACGTGATAAATACTATTATTAACGAAATCTTGGTTACCGTTTTACAACAGAAGAAGGAAAAATAGTATAAGAGTAACAAGTCAGTTCAGGAAAATAAATTCCAATAGAAATATTTAGATCGAAGTAAAAAGGTCTGGAAATTCATAGAAGCAAGAGGAGAAGATAAATACGAATTCTGTATAACGTTTCCTATATTTGTCTCGCTCTTCAACAAATATCACTTGTCATCTTCATCTCTCAGTTGTCTATTTTACGTTCGATTGACGATCGAAATATTTCTATCTCTCCTATCAAGAATCTGTCAGTCTCCATTCTCAATTAAATTCTCTCCTAATTTACCCCATTGTTCTCTAATTGGAATACCGACAATTCCACTCAATCTCTTGATAGAATCGAGAATATTTTATCTTCAATTTCGTACTGTGTCTTTTTATCGGCGTCAAAGTTACCCAAGCTGTTGCTGTTAATACGTCACTGTATACGTATACTATACAGATGTTTGGTCCCGTATATCGAACGCTGGGTTTATAATGCCAAAGAGAGAGGCAGGAAGAGAGAGACAGAGAGAAAGAGAGAGACCGAGAGCGGGGAAGACGTCGACGCGAGGGTTAGCGGATTATTCTCTACCCAACGGGTGTAATTGAATTTTAAACTCCCCAAGCCCGCGTGCATATGCGCCCATTCATGGCTACGTAGTTCAGCCGCTTCGTAGAAGTCGCGGATTTCATACGTGAGAGAATCAATTGAACGTTTCCGCGCAGGAAGTGTTTTGTCCCGGCCGATATCCGTCAACCACCGTACGTACACTGTACCACGTGTTCCGCTATTTGCGCGGATGCAAAAAATGTGCACGGTTCGTCGTAACCTGTGAAAGAGAAAAAGAAAAAAATAATAAAAGTCCAGCGTTGCAGTTTCCATTGTGGTTGTACAATGTGTATAATAGTATCGCCTTATCGGACGGTGTTTCGCATTCCTCTTGCTCAGCAGCGAGGAGACAAAAGGAGAGAAGACCGTGTTGTAAACGAGAAGTGCATATTGAGTGGTTTCAGTGCGTTTTAGTGCAGCTTCCGTGGAAAAATTCTACGATTCTTGAAATGGCAAGTATGCGGTCGACTTGTTAACCCTGTTATTCGTAACAATGATTATGACCAACGTCCGCAAAGCCACTGTGAGAAGATATTAGGATTGAATTTATGCAGTGACTGCACGAACGGTCTTTCCAGACATTGATTATCTGAATTGCTTTAATATTTAACATCTTTACGCGTTCTCTGAATGCGTGTACGTATCGCATCTTCGCTTCAGAATCTCATCTCGTTGGAAACATTACTTTTTAAGAAGATGCAAAGATATTTTCGTATACATAGCAATTATATATATTATATAGTATCAATTATGGTAATATATATAGAATAGAGTATTAAATTTAATAATAATACTTTGAATATGGTAATATTATTTTGTTAATTGAATTTATCATTAGCTTATGCAGCTATAAGAATAGACTTTTGACGTGGAATCAGAAGATGCTCGTGCAATTTTTTTTTATAGCGATAATTCTACACACGCATTTTATAGTATAATTGTAATATATACATATTTGATTAGTAGACGGCGGATGTTTATCCACTTGTGAAAAATTGTATAACGCAAAAATGTACAGAACGCACATAACGTTCGCTATTATGGGAAATATGTAAAGCAAATTAAACATCATAACATTTCACAGCGTAAAAGATCACTGTTTAGTTTTTATTTTTTCAATTACCTTCGTGAAAATGTAATTTTGCATAAACATCCGCAGTCTATTAATTAGCTACTATTCCGCCAATTCTGCCACGCGTTATATATTTTTCCTTCTTTTATGTGCTATCATAAATTCTATCGTTCATACACGCGAAGCTAGTAGCAAATATACTTTCTAGAATATCCTACGATAATTGCTTTATCCATCGTCCGCGATCTTATTTTTATTGACGTCGTCTATGTACTTTGCTTAAATCTATTGAGTTTTTTCAGATTTTTATGGTTTAATAAATCGCCAAGAATCCTTGAATATCCTTCCAAGTTTCTAAAATATCGGCCAATGATTTTTATTGCTAGATACGTTAGCTTAATTTTCTGAAGGAAGATTTCTCGTGTAACAAGTTCAGAAAATCAAAAACATTTTTTACGTAAATCAATAATAAAACATTTCAAAAGAATACTTCAAAAAACTGGACTTTAAGAGATAAAGAAGTTACAGGCTGATTTGTGAGATGCGCGTCACAGTTCAAGAATCGTCGACGATGTACTTTAAACGCGATATATTTTCACGAAGCTGTGTCGTTTAAACTGCTGGTGCACGAGAGCCGAGAAACTGATTGATGAATCAATTTCGAACAAAGATCGTTCAGTTTCTTACAAATTGTTCCAGGACTGAAACCTGAAATTTGTATTTGCTTCTTTATTTATAATATTCTTCTAAATAATATGAACTCTACCTGTGCACCGAAAAATTAAATTTTTCTTCTAAACGCTAGAACTTTTCTACTTTTCTATGTTTTCTTCCAAAGAAAAATTCAAAATGTCTTAACTAAGTCATGACGAGTATACTCGTCAAACACGGAGTATGCGTGGTTTCTATAATAATATATATAGATATATAGATATATAGAAATAATAGATGCACAACATTTCTTGTTTTTCAATTTGTTTAATCGTTTTTTTAATTGTCTTATTATCTTATCGAATTATGAACCAGTTTGTTCTATTGGAACTATTATAAAACGAAAGAAACTTTTGGGACAACCTAAAAGAATTAAATTGTAATGAAATAACTCTTTCATTTTTTAACTTTATCACTGACAGGACTCGTGATAGCGCGGAATATTGCCATTTCTTCATGACGAGTATACTCGTCAAGAAACAGCTAACTAGTGAAGCAAAGCTAAATTTAAACAACAGTACGAAAAAAGAAATGATAAATTACTTAAAATTACCGGTTACGAAAACAGGTCAATATGCAGATGGAGGGTGAATCAACGTCATCCTAAAAAATGATGAATATACCAAGAATAGAAGAAATTTCAGGTTACCCAACTAAATTACGTAAATTCGTAGACTCTCTATTAATTCGTCTACCTGAAACGTTGGGAACCCGCGAGACATCATTTTGTTTCTAGTCCCGGGATAAAAGCCTTTGAAAATTCGTCTTCTGCCCCACGTATACGCGATCTTGAACGTTCCCTACTGTGGATCGAATGTCTGTACGTGAGATGGTGCGCGGAGAGGCAAACAAAGCTGAACGTTATACGGGGTGAGCCTGTGGGACTTTGTTGGTCGCAAGGCTCCTCGATCGCGTGGAAAATACGAGATACAAGTGTTTGATTCGTGGAAAATGTTTAATCGGCGAAGTGCACGCTCGTTTTGTTCCCGAGGATGATAGGATCGCGGGAGTGTGACTTTCGTAGCTAATGTTTGAGCTAAATAGGCTAATGCACCGGGGACAATAGTGGTTCTCAACACGGTGATTCTCTTTTCAATGCGCCACGCTCTAGGACGAACAACTATTTTGTGAAAAACAGAATTTAGGGAAAATTCCGAGGTACGTGTTTATTTTACGTTGACGTAAAGATTAGAAGTTGCACAAAATTTCATATTAATGTCATCGATCATTTGGTCGCAGGCTTGTGCTCGATATCAGACTTATGACCTCGATTGTCATCAATTAGCTGAAAGGCTTTGACGCTGACTATGACAAGTTTACACACTCTGTTATTTATACTTTATCTTGGTATCGTGTGTGTAATCTTCCCGAATTTTTAAATTTCAACGTCGACATTCTTTAGAAAATTCTTCCATAATATAATAGAGCTTTGGGATTTAAAATAAAACTTCTGCGAATCTTCCGACTCTTCAAATTTTATTGACAAAATTCTGTAGGAAATGCGCTAACGTCTAACATAAAATTTCTGCGGATCTCCTGATTCTTCTTCAATAAGGACCGCAAAAAGAAATTTATGGAATTATCACCGATCGAATCTTCATTCTTTCTTCGACTTTCTTTCGAAAGAATCGCTTGATCTAAAGGAATGAAACAATCTTCAGGACTTTGTTTCCAGGTGGATCGTGGAGAGCCTCTGCGGGGAATGCGCTCCTCCAGCATGACTCGTATTTACCAGACGCGGTTCCTCTGCCACCGCCGCAGATTCTTAACTCGTCCCGGCGACCCATCGTCGGGCCGGATCACGGACAATGTTTCGGATTTCCAGCAATGCGGTTCGACGTATTACCGGTATCCAGGTAGGAACATAACGCGCCGTCTTATCGCCCAGGTGAATCCAATTAATTGGGAATCAAATTCTAATTAAGGAACGCGCGCCTGAATAATTGATGTGCGTGTACTCAACAGAGCGTGATCGGTTGCCATATTGCAGGCGGAACGCATTTCCGAATTAATTGCATCGCGGACTAATCACCTGAAATAAAACAAGATTTCACCGACGTTCATTGCTTCGATGATGTGAATTTTTTGATTTTATATCGTTCTACTTTTATTCCATTTCTTTCGCTCTTTCTTTTTTTTTTTTTTTTTTTTGAAATGTAAAAGAAATTTCATACAGCGTAGAAAATAAACATATTCGAAAATTAATGATCGATGATAGAAATAGAAGATAAAATTTCTATTCAGTTAGAGGAAAATATTCTTCGAGTTATTTTCCCAACAAACTATGTAATCAGACTAGATAGACTTTCCAAATTTTTCTACACTTTATATATTATTCTATATATTCTTCACTTTGCTTCAAGCTGTTGTCGATATCTTATTTCTTAAAATTGTACAAGTACGTAACTGTACGTAACAGTAGAATCTGTCCCAAGTTTGGGAGTTATGTTTGACTAATCGGTAGATTAATTCACAATAGACATGAGAATTTCGAGAGTTTCGTAAGTTATCATATAGCATATAACCTGGTACATAATGTGTTTAACCCACTGTCTTGATCCTTGGAATTAGGTAACAGACCGTCTTGACTTGGAAACACTTGGGACGCTCGCGGAATTCGCACCTTACCGCGCTTCGCTCTTGAAACTTGTTCTCCTAGAGCGATGAACTTTGTGGTATCGCTATAGACCAGTTGGCGCTCCTATGTAGCTGATTCTATTACTCACTGCATCTAATTCGATGCAATTTCATTCACTGTATTTCAAGCTTGGCAACGAACAACAATACTCTACATTCTCCTCAAAAAGATAGAGATATTTCATACACGTATGTAAATTATCTGGGTTAAATTGAACGTGTAATTAAAAAATGTCTCCAACTCGAATCTTACATTTTGTTAATCTATATATTTTGTGTATTTATATATATTTATATACATGTTACATAGTTATATAATTATCAGCAATTTCTAAAATATTAAATACTTCAATGAGAAATAAAATTGTTCGAGACTCTGTGCTTTGAACTTCATACAAAAGAAATATCATAAATTCCAACAAAGGAGAGGATTCTCAATTTTTGTAGGAAAGATTGAATATATATTTTCTCCGAACTTAATGGAACTTTTTAACAATAGCAAACCATAATTGTTTATTGTTATGTTCCAAAAAGGTTCTAAAAATGATAGCAAAGTTAATGCCGAATTTATATAAATCAGGCCACTGTTTAGACTACACTTTATCTTCATTCTTTCCAATATATCACCTGACAATTAAAATATTAAATACTTCAATGAGAAATAAAATTGTTCGAGACTCTGTGCTTTGAACTTCATACAAAAGAAATATCATAAATTCCAACAAAGAAGAGGATTCTCAATTTTTGTAGGAAAGATTGAAAATATATTTTCTCCGAACTTAATGGAACTTTTTAACGATAGCAAACCATAATTGTTTATTATTATGTTCCAAAAAGGTTCTAAAAATGATAGCAAAGTTAATGCCGAATTTATATAAATCAGGCCACAATTTAGACTACACTCTATCTTCATTCTTTCCAATATATCACCTGACAATTAAAATATTAAATACTTCAATAAGAAATAAAATTGTTCGAGACTCTGTGCTGTGAACTTCATACAAAAGAAATATCATAAATTCTAACAAAGGAGAGAATTCTCAATGTTGTAGGAAAGATTGAAAATATATTTTCTTCAAACTTAATGGAACTTTTTAACGATAGCAAACCATAATTGTTTATTATTATGTTCCAAAAAGGTTCTAAAAATGATAGCAAAGTTAATGCCGAATTTATATAAATCAGGCCACAATTTAGACTACACTCTATCTTCATTCTTTCCAATATATCACCTGACAATTTATACTTCAATTATTCCAATTATTGCATAAACGAACTTGAGTCTCCTTATCGAAAGGTAGTTATATCTGTATCGCGACGAGGAGAGGAAAAAGACCGAAAAATGAAAGAATAGAAATATTTTACGATAGCGGTGGAAGAACAATCGCTCGATTTCCTTTGTTACTTTCGGTGTGGAATTCTCGCAAGAAGCCCAGGAAGTGGCGGGTTAAGCGTTCCTCGCCGCACGGAATCTTTGCCAAGCGATGCTTGCATTACGTTTATTGCCGCTCTCTCGGAGGCCGAGTTCTCGGTATTACATCGTTTCTAAGCGCATTTGCAACCGCCGCCTTCCTTCCTTCGGGCTACGCTCGCAGATGCTCAAGGCTGTACGACAAACGGATCTATCTCCTACCTTTCGAATTTTCCATTCTTTTATTTCAACGTCAAACGGATGAGAAGAAACCGTATTTTCCTTTTTATTCGTATTCGTCATTGTTTTTATAGCTATGTTGTAGTTACTTTTATGGGATAGTTTCCGTTCTTGGAACAAAGAATTTTTTACTGTCGTCAAAATTCTCTTTCAACTTCTTCCATCGAGTTATCCTTATATCGTTCTCGACATTTCGGGCAATGTTTCTATACTAGTTTTACGATACGAGAGTTTCGACAGTCGAATTGATCTTCCAATATGTTTACCGATATAGCAACAATTATTACACAACGCTGTCGTTTTATAACGTCGACATTAAAAATATTATTTCGCTTTTTAAGGTAATACCTAACATCGTAGATTACATCTATACTTAAACGAGAAATATACGTATAAGGACGACAGGAATCCCTTTTTCTGCTGCTCGACTAAATCGACGAACAAAAACTCTGACACTAATTCGAACAAGGTAACTTATCTCTTTCATTCCTCTGATCTACGTATACCTCTGAGTCAAGGATGACACGAATCTAAGTAAAAAAGCCTGTGAAGTACTACGGAGACGGTTTTCAAGTTAAATTTCTTGGAAACCAGATCGAGATCATGTTCCAGAACGTGCAACACCATAAAAAGTTGAAGAAGTTTTGCATCTCAAATGACATTTCACACATTCTCACTATAAACCGAGAAGGCGTTAACACGAGCCTGGAAAAGTTTCTCAAAAATCCGACACGAAGATATCCTAACGCAATTGAAACTATAGAACCTCAACTCCCTGATGTGCCACGAAATCCAAAACGACTAACAATCCAAGTAGCGCGTATATAAAATCACCTTCTCCTTGGCAATAAACTTCCAGCAAATGAGCAAGACAGGAATCTTACTTCATTGCAGAATTTACTGGAGAATATGCGATTGTAAATAGCCATATGTACAGAGCTTTCAATATGAAACACACGGACGAATGTCCTTCTTTGACTGTAACAAACTCGCAAGATAAAAAGCCGATAGTCCACTTGCTACGACTTTAAAGCGGACTATCCAACTATAGCCAATGTACATCACTTTTGGCACATCTAGTCAACAAAACACCGACTTTCAACCCACGCACACACGACCGCTCAACTCGTCACGAGTCGTTCGTTCAACTTCCTTTAATCGCTCAATTCGCTTTAACACTCGCCAGCAAAACACATCAACCATACTCGGATACAATTAAAATCCTACGCGCAGGCTGTCACCGTACAACCAGAACTTAGCGACCAAGTTTCAAAGAAAGATTACCCTCAATGGGATCATTCAAACCATCTGCCAAATCAAAATCGTGTACAATTTAAATCGTACTGTGTGTAGTTGTAGGCAAAATGTAACATTTAAAAACGTGTTATCAAGCTATAAACATTTAGCTGAAAGGCTTAAAACAAGGCAACTACCTGTGTAGTTGCGTAGTTTATTGGAGAAGATAATATCTTCTTAGAGACGGTAGCAAAAGCGTACATTAAAAGCGTGGAGGAAAAATTCGAAACAAATTTTTGAGAGTAGCTGTAGACACTCGATGTGACTACAGTACATGGAAATTACACGAGGATACAAAAATAACTTATCTCATTACTCGGATCAGGAACTCTACGCGTAGAACTCTCCGTTAGTAAACGAAATAGCCAGCCACAAAACTCACGAAAGTTCACTTAAAAATATTTAGACGAAATATCTCTCTAAAAACCCTAATCTTACCTATTTAGTTCACATACGTACAATGTTTTCAAACTATTTCCTGTCTCATTTATTGCATACTAAAAGCATCTCGCTGATCAAAGTCTGATGTATAAAAAAATATAAAAAATCTATAATGAAGTTAATCCATTCTTATAGCAATTAAATTAAAGAGGAGAAGAAGTCAGAGAAGAAGAAAGAAGCCAAGAAATATACACACTTATGAACTTTTAACGATCAATATCAATAATATGTTATTTTCATCCAAGTGGGTTTGTGCATTGACCCTTTTTTCTTGGTCTTCGGGTCGACCTACAAGTTTTATGTGTATTCTGAACCATCAAAGCCACGCTGAAGTAAGCACAATAGCAACTACGAATAAATCAAGTTGCAGAGGAGCTGGCTGAAAAATCGACTCGGACGGCTCTATTTGGGACTCGAGCCGAGGAACCCTCGATTATGAACCAAAGCCAAAGCAGATAATCCATTCAAATAGAGCCATTCGGATGAAAGAGGTGGTCATTCTTGCTACATCGAATTTCCACGAACTTAGCATACGAAGCTTTTAGATGGCGCAATACCAAATATTCATTTTCTATGATATCTGACAATAATTTATGCAAAAGAACCTGTCAGGTCCCCGGTCAAATCCATCCGTATAGCTCTATTGACTAGATTAACTCTTTTATTTCAACGTTCAAGAAGAAATTGTATTTTTCCTTTTTTCCCCCCAATATTTTTATACTATTTTTATGGGATGCCTTCGTCTTCGGATAGCCGATTTCCTATCGTTATGTTTCTTCTGATCTACCTGCTTCGAATTATATTTACAGAATTCTTTAATAGATACATATAGTCGTCGTTATTTTTACGCTACATTTATACGACAGTTTCATTTCTGAAATACGTAATTAGTTTTCTCCAGCCTTATCGAAGTTTATTCTCGAGTTTCTTATCGTATAGCATTCAGTCCTCAGTTCAGCGTCAACTTCCTTCGCAGAATTGTCGTTATAATATCAATATCTTCATCGATATTTCTAGTAGTTTCATCGAGAGTTTCATCTTTGAGGTAATTGGTTTTCTGTATTCATAGAATTTTCCTCTCGACTTTCTACCATATTATCCTTGACTTCTCACTTACGATAGAATCATGTTCTCAACGTTGGCCAATATTTTCATCAATATTTCTACGCATCTTCTAAATAATGGCCTCATCTTCGAAACAGGCAATTTTCTATCGTCATTCAAGTTTCCTCTCAACTTCGTATTGTTCTCAACTTCTCACATGGAATTATCTTTACAGTCACTGATGACACGTGCTACGCCGATGGCGCGGTGCTCGTTTCCACGAAAAACCATTATTCACCGTTAGCAATCATCGCATTGTGCCTTGGCAAATGACAGAAAATTATCCTCGAAAGTAAAGTGTTTCCTTAGGAGGACGACGAAGAAGCTGGTTTCTAAAGTTATACACCCAGAGATCCTGTAAGCAAAATATCGACACGCTTACCAATTGAACAATGACCTTTTTTCTAGAAAAAATTACGTTGCAGACAGGTGAAATTGCAGCTGTCTTTAATTAATCGCGTCTTGTTGCATGCAATGGCACGGTTTCAATTACACCTTATTATTGTTTCTTCATTTTTGGAATTTTCTTCGCTTTCGTATTACGAAAAACGGTTAAGACAGAGCTGTGTCTAATTTGAGAGAGTTTGGAATTTTTTTTCGCGGATCTTCTTTAGGTTGTTGCGCAGAACCATCTGAAGGTGGACGATTGCTTGCTCGGGCCCTTTTATAGTGATCATTATAACGCGTCCAGAGAAGTGTAGGGTTTATCGGCTATCATGACTTGCCGTATTATGTATACTGCTGGTCCCGGGTCTTTCCACCTGCGAGACCACAAGGCTCTATCTTCTTCATCCTTCTCGCTCTTCACCAGTCAATTTTTTCGTTCCCGATCGATCTAAAGTTTTCTGTGAAAAGATTCGAAACGATCGTATCCAGCGTACCCTTAGCATCCTACGCGAACCTCGACTGAACCAACTGCCTTCTATAACTCTCTGGATACGTTGAATTTTCTATCTCCTGTTAACTTTGCTCTTCATTCAAACAAGAGAACTTAACTTTGCCTTCTCTAGGCGAAGCAGTAAAATTTCACCCTCAAATTTCTTTCCTCTGAATTTGTCTTGAATTTTATCTTGATAAATACTTCAAACATTTGGCTTAATATGAAAATGTAGGTCTGCGTACGAACGATTCAATTTGCCTATAGAGGATCGACTTTAGAAACTAGAAATTTGATTATTAAGAAACAAAGAGCTTGATCGTTAAACGAACTAAATGTCAAATTTCAAAGCTGTTTCGCGATAAATATTTCCCAATTATTTCAGCTCAGGAAGCCAAATTACCAGTGCAATTATTCAAACGTAAAATCCTCAAACGTAAATCCACGAATAAACTCGTTGACAATGGAAGCCGCATAGTAGCTCATTACCGCGTGGACCGTGTGATCATCCCTTTAATTAAAAGCGCCGGTGCGCCGATTGTTCCCCGACGGTCTATGCAAACAAGCCATCATCTGTTGATCGACGTGGAAGAAACGAAAAATACAGATATTATGTCCGGAGGAACTTGAAGAAATATTATTATAGGATAAAATCCGACATTGTGTCCGGATGAGCTGGGCAGAAATAAAGGAAACAGCAAGGACGGGTCAATTATTTTTCTCTCGTTTGTCGTTTATTGGCAATGAACGGTGTAGCCGGTAATTGTTCCATCACGGCTGGCTGAAAAAGCGCGTGACCAGCCAGCCGCGAATTTCTCAAGAAACGAACGATGGAAGAGGCCAATGAAGGAGCCGATGAACTTTTCTTCCGATTAATGAGCAGCCAGAGGAGGCCACCGATATCCGTCCGCCTCTCGAGAAATCTAACCTAGTTGCCTTGGAACAGTCTTCAAACCTTTCTTACACGATTCTTCTTCTTCTTCTTCTCCTCCTTCTTCTTCTTCATCGTCATTTCAGTTCGTTCAGTGGCCACGAGCGTAACGTGGATTTATTTCACGAAAGCCAAAGGACGGGTTATTTTATTACACGTCGTATTTCATAGCGCCAAATCGTTCTGTTCCCTGTCACGTTTGCGTCACTGTGTTCACGTATTTTCCTCTCCAATTATTTTTGATTTGTTACGAAACAAAGGGAAACATCGAACAGGCCAAAGAGCTACAGGCAAAATGGACGTGAGATGGATTATACGGATGGATAGCGGTCAGCTGTGCCAGCGATGATACGTTCGTACAGTGAACTACGTTTCCTGGAATATCATGTAATTGTTATAATAAGATTCTTAATAAGATACCTTTGTACCTCGCGACATTTTCCAGCCGCGTGGATTACTCGAATCGAATTACGCGTATTTAGAAAGTTTCACAAATTCGAATCTTAACATTTTGTTAATCGTTTGTGAGCAAATTTCGAAGACCAGTTTGCTGGAAACGAGAAGCTTCCTCGATATTAAACGCTTTGATAAAAAATAAAATTATTCGAGTCCTTTTATTTCGAATTTCCGTTGTTGAAAACCTTTGTTGCACCTACAAGATGTCTTCCTCTAAATTATTCGTCATTCGTAAATTGTCTTATGCGTTTCTTTTTAAATTATCCATCATTCGTATACGTCCCTATCTAAATTATCCTACTATTTCTCATTTCCTTAACGATATCGTTACAATCATGGGTATAAAAATCGCTGCGCTCGAAAGGACGTTCAATGTAAGTGTTCGGTAATTCTACGATTCGCCACGGTATAAAATAGTATAAGAACCGATTTGAAAGAGGAGACCGTGACATTGGACCGAGATTTTTCCTCGGCGGAAAGATCGAGCGATTGTTCGCGGGCCAGCGTTTCCGGCGCTTCACTCTCACGATCGAACCGTTCGATTTCTTGCTCTTGACTCCTCGCGGATCTCTCCACGAATCCAATTCAGCCGTTTCCTCGAGGTATCCGGATAACCGTGGCGAGGAATTCTTCTCCGTTGTGGATAATAGAACCCGTCCTGTCGTTTTCTGCCGCATCACCGTGCGTAACCGTGCTGCCCTTCTCGCAGTTCCTTCGGTAATAACGTTCTAATGTTCCCCGTAGTCCCCGATTCCGGGCCCCTTTTTATTCTTTTCTCCTTTTTCTTTCTTTTTTCTCATTTCCCGTTTTTACTCCCCTTTTTTTTCCGCAAACAGACGTTAACGTGTTATTTCGTAAGTTTCCTACTCTTGTTGAACGGTGACGCGACTTTTCTGACCCGTGGAAAATAGGATTGCTCGGAGAAAGTTTAATTAAGTTCGAAAATCGAAGCATACGGTGGCTGGGTCGTGTTCACGCTCGATTTTTCGGGATCTGTTGCGTGTAGGCTTGCGGCATTGTGAGGATGAGCGACGAACGACGCGATAAATGACTTACGAGGATATACAGGTCCATACAGAAATCCCAAAATATCTCTATCCAGTGGAAATATTCTACTTTTAAGAATCGATACTCTTAATGTTCTCTATTAGAATAAATTTAATTTTTTAATCTGAATTAATTTTGAATTAATCTCTTTGCTATCTCAACTATAGTAGTTTCTTCAGCACAAGAATCATTTTTTAATACGTCTATTTTCGTTTAATAACTCTAATAATTTTGTTAGCTCAATCTGTTTTTTTTTATAAAACTGAGTAAACTCTCCTTTATAAATTATTTTCCTTCTCTGGCTGGTTTTAAATGATCCGACACGCGTGTTACAATAATTACACCTCTACCTGTTTCGATACTTTCGAAAGTTTTCACAATTAATAGAAACTATCGGCTATAAAAAAAAAAGGTAATATCAGGAAGAAAGTATATTAAAGTTCGCCTCTACATGAAATGCAAAGATGTTTTCTAAAAGACGTACATACAGTAACGTAAATGGTCTAAGACTTTTGCACAGTGCTGTATGTTAGCCGGAGGGGAAGGTTAAACAGTCAGAAAGTATTAGATACCTGGACAGAGTCGTATCCACTTTTATTCCAGCGATGTTTGCCTTGCCTTGATACGCCGTGAAGGTGATTTATCGCGCGGAATTTCAGACCGTGAAAATATTTCGCGGGAAAGTTCACTGTTACGCTTTTTAATTATCGAAAGAACGATAGGATATCCCGAGAGATTAAAATCTAATACGCAAAAAGCCTGGCGCAATTTTTCCTACAAGATATCCAATTTACGTAATAAAAAATCAATATTGACCTTAGCGTATTTCACCGAGGAATTTAGAAACTCACGTTTCAACTATTTAATTCACCCATCGCCGACCGTGGCTATATTAATAAATCACGCGATTGTTCGACGAGTTTCGAAGCTATTGAAAACGTTACAGCTGCGCAAACACGCATCATCAGGTGAAATCGTTCACAGTGCACACGATTTCCTGCCCCGTTTTTCCTCTATAAAGAAACAATTTACACGCGATCCTGCATTCGAATACATTTAACGGGGATCAAACAGAATCGCGTTCAAAGATTATCCATGTCGAATATATCATAAAACGAACGTTTCACGTGCGGTCTAACGAAAACTTTTTACGAATATATTATGTTTGTTATGCGAAACCTTTCGAAATGTTATGAAGGCTGTAACGAAACACGACCAACATGATCGTATCGGTAAGCTGTAAAACGAATCTGAAATTGTACCGTAGAATTTATAAGATTTTTATTCGCACTCGAATAGTCAATAGTTCGTTGCGTTAGGAAACTTATTTAGTGGAATCATTTTTAGTACTAATTCTGTCCAAGACCACTGCTCGTGCTGTGTAACGTAAATTATTTCTTTCGCTAGATATACAGAGTGTTTCATAATATGTGGGACCCACTTCAGGACTAGACAGGTGACACAGAAAGAATGAAAAAGATTCCTGCAAACGTGTGTCATATTTGATCATTTGTTTCAAAGTTATAGCCACTTTTGCGTTACGATAATACGCGCCAGATTATTTTCATAAAATGTGCTTGAAATTACCCTGCGTCTATATTATTCGACATACACCGGGAATTTTTAAAAGATTGCGAAATTCTCCGATACGGCGACTTGCGTACAAACCGAGGTTGGTAGTTTCATTTCTTTTACGAAGATAATTTGTCGTGGGTTACTGTAGAACAAAAGGTGGCTATAACTTTGAAACAAGGTGAAGTAGGACGCGCCTTTATACGAACTTCGTTCATTGCTTATTCCCTGTCCAAGGTTGCCACATATTATGAAACACCCTGTATACCTGCAATAAATATATCTTGCAACTTCCATATACATTTTCAAATACCGATACAATTACGACAGCCGTGTTTCGTTATAAAATTAATAAAATTTCAGAAACGTACATACAATATATTCGCAAGAATTGTCCACGATAAATGTCCGAATATAACCGTGGCTCGCTGTATGTATCTACATCGTACGCCATTGTGATTATCAATATCGTAACGCAGATTGAACTTTGCCAACCAGCCTATTGATACTCCTTCCATTACACGTTTTTCCCCGTAAACGCAAGGTACTCAATTAAATTGGCAATCTAGGGACGTTGAATTTCCTAGGCTGTGATTAGTCTCGCGTTTGTTAACCGGTTTGCCACGTCGGACGTCCCGATATCGAAACGTTAATTAGAGCCGATTAGAGGCCAGTCGCGATCGGATCCATTAACGTTAACGTGAACGGTAGAACCGCGCAAATTGGACCACCCTATAGACGGCAAGTACGCGGTACACGTTCGAGGATTCTCCAGCGAACATGATTTGCTTCTCAACTCGGTGCAATTCCAAGTTCAAAGCCACTGTGTGTGTGAGCGTGTACGTGTCTCGTTTCCTTCTCGGTTTCACGGATCCTCTTTGTCTTCACCTCGATCTGCACTTCGTAGCAGACCTTTCTCCACGTCGCATTCGTCGCTATAGCTTGCGAACCAGTGACGTAGCCAACGTGGCTGCCAGCAATTAAGGGCATTCGATAATGATGGAACTATGGGGAACCAGGAACCGCGTGTATCTCTGTTACTCACTTTGGACGTCTTCTAAGCTGCTTAGAGAGGAGAACAAATCTGTCACTGTCAGACGTCTATTCACGATCGTACCGTGCGCGCGCTAACTCGATGAAAAAGCAGAGGACGTAAAGCAGTGAAATCGCGGCAGCCAAGCCGTGGATGGGCTTCACGGTGATTTTAAATCGTGTTTTATTCAACCGCGCCGGGGATGTTCTGTTAGAAGGAGTGGCTCGATACAGTGGATTCTGGCGAAATGACGATTCACGTAATTATGTAGAGACGTTGGCGAGAGGTTTGCTGGATATTTAAGACGTTTGAGAGGTCTCAGAATGGCTGGGAATAACTCGTTTGAAGGATTATAGCGCCGAGTAGCGGCGGTCCAATTCTTACGTTTCAAATTGGACTTGATTTTCTTGTCGACGTTACGCGTGTATTCAATCGTTGTAAATTCCAATTAAATTCCTATTGTCAAATACGAATCTTGCTGTTGAATTCGAACTTTTTTTATCCCAAACTTAAAAGAGTTCGATATTTTTCAACCGCTTTTTCCCAATTTCATTTCATCGTTGACTTGCATTTTTTCACACGCTAAACGTTTTCCTCGGCCGGCTATGTATCGAACGATTTTTTCCCCCTTGCCTTTAAAAACGTGTAATTTGCAAGGTTCGAGCGTACCTTTAAGAAACGAAAATTATAGATCGAAACTGGAGATAGGAGGTAGCGATAGGTTTTCGGAGCGGAACGACGTGCGAGCGTAACGCGCGCACAAGAGGGGAACATTTTCGATTCTATTAGGCCACGGTTTAAATTTGACGTGCAGTTCGTTCGAAACTTGAGGTATTTGTTTAAGGATCGGAATTCTATCAGGCTTTCCAATTGTCATCGATGCTTTTCGATCGAACAGATTTGCCTGGAGCGGCTCGTGAATATTATCCTCCTTGTTTCTCGCTCTGTCCCGTTACCTCACCATTTTTTCTTTTTTCTTTTCGTCTCATTCACCTCTCGAGGACTCTCTTGCTCGAGTAGAGCTAGCACGTGCTCGTTTCTCAGCGTACGTACTCGATGGGCAGGATTTTCGAGGGTAAAAAACTCGTGTTCCAACGCGGGGACAAGGCTAAAAGCACGACACACATCGGATTACGTGTCTAAAAAGAGGAAGAAACTGATCCACGGGGAAAAACTGAAGCCTACTTTATTTCAAAGCCTTTCCCAACCGCGATCTCTTCAATAATCCGTTATACGTCTGGTATAAGAAACTTTCTCGAGTTTTTAACATTAGGTCGCAACATGCGAATAACGATCCTTTTCTTTCGTTAACTTTCTGCTAAATTCGATTCTACTTTCCAGTGGAGTACGGCTGTCGACTTATCGATCAGGTTACTGGTTAATCAGAAGTTTCTATAATCAGAGGATTATCAAGATGGCAAAGCTTGGAGTCAGGAAAATGACTCATATTATGTATATATTCATTGTATCTGTAAAAGGAGAATTTAAGAAAATTGTACATATATACCGTACTATGTATTTTGGTATAATATGTGAGAGATACATTACTTGATACGACTTTGAAGTATTTGATATATGAAACAGGAAATATGCTGGATAATAAATGTCATAAATATAAGAGGCTATAAAAATAATTCCACTGATAGACGATATATTTGCTGGCACAAGTAGAAGAATGTAATGCGTTCGAACAGACATTTTATTTTCTGAATCTTATTAACTATGAATATTCATTTATTTTTTATTAATCAATCTTTGCTTCCTATACCGGCGGAAACCTGAAAAGGCGACAAAAATCAAACTTAAAAAGCGTCGTAAAAATCAAAGAGCCGCGTGTAACCTTGACTCTGCATGACTCTGGGACGATTAGGACCTCTGTATTTTAAGTAATAAGGACAGAAATCCAGAAGGAGAAACTCAGGTCCTCGTATTTCAGTATAAATTAAGCATCTGCCCTTTCCAAGACGAGTTTAAAAATATCTCGCTCGTATAGATCAATATTCCTCCACGTGTCTCTTCATTGTCCATCTAAAAATCATTAAACCCCCGTTTAAACTGCCTCTGCCAGCATTCGTCCGCTGTTTTTGTTCCATATGCATCAGAAAATCCGAGTTAATCCAAAGGCGGTGTGTTTCAACGGTCGTGAGGCAACTAAAAGGACGTCTGGAAGTGAAGAGAAAGGAAGAAGAGACGCGGAGAACCGACACCAAAGGATTATCACAGCCGTGTTGCATAACATGTCGTTGACCAAGCAGGCTGGATTACTCATGCTCCGCGTCGGATGACCTTGTATCACAATCGAGCCTCTAACCCGTTCAGGCTAGGCCGATTCCCTCCGAGCCGACGATCCTGGACCAACCGGTGGCCCTGGATTCGAGGGCAATGCACCTTCTCGCCGGCTTCGTATCCTCCTCTTCTCTTTCCCTCCTAGAACAATGCTATATAAAGATCGTGTGTCATGCGTGTCTGTCAGGATTTACACGTTTTGCTCGCTCTAACATGATAATAACGTTGGGCAAATTTCTTCATGGATGCACTCGTAGTCGTTTTATTATTGAACACGACGCGTCAACAGGTCGATGTTGCGTTTTAATGATTTGCAAGATTTGCCTCGATTCAGCAAGAGTGGAGGATCTCGGGCTCGTTGATTTGGAGAACAACGATGCGAAGTCACGTAATACGTATTTTTAGAGTACTTGGTTGCGATTCTTGCTTGTTGAATACGTCGTAGAATCGCGTGTGATTTTCATTCTTTCGATGGAGTTGACGGTTTAACCTTTGGGATTTGCAACTTGTTGGAAGTGTTTGGAATTTGTTGGAAATATTTGGAATTTGCTGGAAATTGTTGTATTTGCGGCACTAGGTGAATTCCTCTTGAGACTATTCCCCAAAGAAATTTTTGTAATATGAAGTTTCGTGCAGTGACTGATTGCAATGCGAGTGTTTGGAAAGTAAATATCTGCGAAGTGGGTATTTTTAAATCGAATACCCGCAATGTGAATATTTGGAAAGTGAATGGCTGTAAACTGAAGATTTCTAAAGTGAATGCTTGCAAATAAAATATTTGTAATAGGAAAGCTTGGAAAGCGAATGGGCGTAAATGAAACTTCGCAACTGGAATATTTGAAAATCGAGTGCTTTTAAATTGAACAGTTGCAAAGTGACAACAGGGCGAGCGAGTGCTTTCGAATTAAATAATTGAAAAGCGTATCCTTCCAAATTGAATAATGGCAAAGTGAATGCTTTCAAATTAAATAATCGCAAAGTGAACGCTGCCAAATTGAATAATTGCACAATACTTCCACGGTACTCTGTTTTTAACGTAAACTAACTTCTACTGAAAAAGACGAAACGTCGATAATATCCTACGCTGCAGAATTTGATTATTTCTCTTTTCAATAAAAATGCACTTGCAACTTTCTCGTTGCCACAGGAAGCGTGTAATTTAAATAGACAAAGTCTATACAACTTACTATTGCATATCATCAACACTAACATGCCATATAGAAAGCTACTTGTTGCCTTATTATACGAGCTGACCTTATCTTCCTCGTCGTATCATTGTTTCCTTTTTTCGATGGAAATTTTCGTTTCCAAGTCAAAAGTCAATTTTAAGTGATACAAGATAAAAGAGGACAAAGAGGAAGACACGTGCCTCGTCTATTTTTGAAAATGACTTCCCTGCACGATTCAGCAACTTGAAATTTTAACGTGAATTCCCTCGTAACGAGCTTAATCTCGTTAACGGCATTCGCCTCCAGGATTCTACATAATGTAATCGTATCTTCGTTTCCAGCCGATCTAATTACGAAAATGAGTTATGCATCTCGGATGCTTGTCGTATTTTCACGAGCCACATCGATAAAAATCTGTAGTTGCGTTTTTAATCAGCGGATACCCGATAAACTTCACGATCTTGCACAAAATCATTATCGTTTATGAATTTTCTACTTTGACAAGATTTATACCGTCGGACGTGCTGTAAAATTATCGACATATAATTCAAATGAACTTCGCATCACATTCTGCAGATTGCCTTTTTTAATTCTCATGCATTTGATCTTCACGAAGACTTCAGTGTAAAAAGACAAATTTAGTACGCTTTAATAAAAAAAAAGATTAGTGTATAAATGAACGTAAAAGCGTATCAATAAATTAAAATCTAGGCACGCTCAGTTTCTCTTTCATGCTCGAAAAAAGAGGGGAAACAAAAATGGACACGAAAGAAAGAGACACTCGACTCTCATCTAAAATTACTTTGTATCTCAATAACCAAAACACGCACGATTCTCCTGCAGAAAAACAGTGGGAGGAACAAAATTAAATGCCAACAAGAAACATCCGAGTGTTTCTTAAAATTATTATTTCAATTTTAAAAACATACGGAGGATATTGGAGAAACAAAACTATGGAAAAAAGAATCCTCAAAGAAAGGAAGACAACAAAGAACGAATAAGAGGAACAAAACCAACTGTCTGCAAAAAGCACTCGGCTCTTTTCTAAAATTACTATTTTAATTTTCAAAAGCTCGCAAAATATAGAAGAGACAGAAATAGCCGGCGAAAAAGAAACAACCGGTTAGTTCGCTTCCAATCTCCGTGATGCGCCAGTTCGATGGGGTTACAGAGGATAATGGAATCAATGCTCCTGACGTATCCGGAATTGCAAGGATCTGTCCTGTGTGCCTGGATCTGTCTCTGGCTGGCAGGTATCCGCGGAAGCGACGCTGTTGCCTAATTAATAAAATAAATCATCCTCCGGTGCATCGACCCCGTCGCTGCATCAAGCCAGTTTGACTGACAGTGTTTCACCTCCGCCGTCGGCTAATTGTCAAATTACAAAGATCGAGAATATCTAATGGACGTCGAGCATAGGACGCGGGCGACGCGGCTCGTCGCCGATTTTGAACGACTGCCTCCCCTCCCCACCGCCGCGCCGATCGCCGCTGCGCCGATCGCCACTGCGCAGAAGCGAAACGCGCCCCCACCACTGACCACGGCTAGCAACCCCTACCCCTTTTGCACCTGCAACCCTTCCGTCGGTTTCCAAGTTACGTCATTCGACTCCGGGACTCCGGCGGTCGTGGTCCAACGCTTCCGCTTCCGGTTCTCCCAGTCACGAGGCACACTCCTTGCTTCACCAACAGCTGGACCTTGGTAAAGACTTCTGACTTCTACTCTATGGACTTTGTGATGCGTGGTATACACCGAGTAGGATTGATAGGTATACTTTGAAGATTGTAGAAGATTGTTCGATCAGTATTGCTTTACCCTTTGATCCTTTTGTTCTTCTTTCGTTTCTTTTCATTCTGTAGATTTCTTTTTATCTCGTAGTGACTTGTCCCTTTGTTTGGTTGCTATTTGATTTGGTATTGTGTCGTAGATCGTTGTAGACAGCGGACGTAGATTTAATTTTTGCTTCGCTGCTATTGGTAGCTTTATGCATAATATAATTAATAAGGCTTTTGGTGTAGAACTGTGCTAGGTGCAATTGTAGATTTAGGTTTCGATCGTTGTTGTAATCGATCATGTATATTAAGTTGTGAATCGAATTGGTTTCGCAGTGTTTTAAATTCAAATACGCGCCACGGAATTTAAAAAAGCAACACGGTCGGTAAAGAAGAAATCCACTCAAGTACTTCGATTTTAATCTGAAGAATTTACGTTGATCTCTCTCGCGATGCTTTTACTTAACCAAACGAGCCTTTAATTGAAATTTATCGAAGAATGTAATTAAAAAAGTATCGTCGATGAGGATCTCGTCGAATCATTGTACATACCTTCCGTGTAAACGAACGAAAGAAGAAAGAGCTGTCGGCTGCCATCGCTGTACCAACATGTGTTCGATATCTTACGTGTAATGAAATTATGATTCGATAGCCCCGCTGGGCCATTCGTCTCAATCATGTTTCTAAGAAGATTGACGAGCGTGCAAGGTAGTTTCGATGTTTTCCAAGCTTTCGCGATTCTTTTCAAGCCTCATAAGGAACCTTCATCAAGACGAAATTACCTCCATGTCGTTGTTAATTCCAATGTAATTTTAACTATTTTTTACATTTCCGTAGATTCAGACAATTTCTAATAATCTCTTTATTTTGTGTTGCAGATTATGAAGGAGTTCTCCAGATATTCGTCCAGTAAACGCTCTTTATGCTTTTGATTGTTGCTCAGAAAGCCTTGATTATGATATTGGCTTTCGGGCAATAATCATAATCACGAAAGGGCAGAACCTCAACTCTGCCTGTTGCCGATGGCACCTGTTACTTCAAGACACAGCGCAATTTCAGATTTCGTTTCCTCTCCACGATCGCGAATTCTACGATTAAGGAAGAAACTGTTGTTCCACTGATGCGTATATATTAAGAATATTTATTAGTGATGTGCAAAGATTATTATCTGAAATAATTTCAACTGATATCAGAACGTGACAAGTTAAAGGAAACGGTACAACAAAACGTTATTGACCTAATTAGCTTTTGGAAAATAAAGTAAAAAGTCTTTCGCACACCACTGAACGTAATTAGAATTGTAATAATACTTACATTATTATTATTATTATTGTACCAATAGTATTAGTGTTACTTGTATACGTTCTATAATGCGTTATCAATGTGTCCATCAATATATATCCATCAATATGTTGCATGTATTTAATAATATGTTAATATTATTTGTACAAACTCTTCCATCATTACCAACTCAGGCTCTGGTTATTAGTACAACATATATACACATATATGTGTGTGTGTGTGTGTATGCGCGTGTATGGGCGTATAAAAACGTCCTTAATTTCTCCTACAAATATTATATAATAGAGAAACCGATATTACTCTGCTTTCATAGTTTTTGTTATAAATTCATCGTTTTAGAAATCCAATGAATACCAGGTTGATTAAAGCACAAAAGAAAGTCGGCGAAAGGAATTGGTTTTAAACCCTCCAGGCATTTAAGTTGAAAACAAATTGATGCCGCTTGCTGCTGTGGAGATCTACGTCCGAATAAAAATAACTAAAAGAAAAGACCGTCTTTCATGATGCTGCACTTTATTCAATTTCATCCACGATACTCTCGACCAATCCTCCACCCCTCTCTCTCGCTCTCTCTCTCGCTCTCTTTCTCTTTCTCGCTCTCACGGAAACGAATTAAATTATTCCTTTGAAATTATAATTGCACACTTGACTCGTGGAACCATCGACTAATTGTTACTTGAACGATCGATTGACCGATACTCGTAGCTAATTGTACCGCCACCGATATGTATCGTATACTCGATAATAAACGATCGTTTATCTCGCATATCTGCCTATCTCATCTGTTTCGCTTGTTTTTCACGCACTTTATATAAGTAGCATTTGATAACTGTTCCTCAAGCACGTAAGAAATTAATTTATTATTTTCGTTACTGTTTTCACTACGAATTACGATATCTTCTTTTGTTATAAATAAACTGATCATAATCGTGAGTAATTGGAAAACAAAAATTTTGATTTCAACGTTTATTATCTAACAGCAGAAACGTTTAACAGGCTCGTAACCGTGAATTCAATCGCTAAAATAATATTTCGATACATTCATCGTCGCTACATCCGAGAATATCTCTGTTTATTATATCCTCGCAGAAATACGTTTCCAGTACGTTTTCAGAGTGCTATTATATTTATTTACGATCTTTAGAATACTTAAAATTCGATTTTCCTCGACCACTTTTATCAACTTACTTCAATATCAACGGAAAGAAGAATCTACTTTGCTCTAATCCTAATTTCATCATCCTGCAGATCCGCTACGACGATTCTCCGCATCTATCATAACTGCATTAACAATTACCATATTTCCTGAAACACAGCGTTTCACCTCTAAAAATTCTATTTCTTCCAATTTCTATCTCTAGCAACAGCGAATGGAGCGTCGTTGTTCAAATATAACGTTCGTCCACGCTTCCTCAAACGTAACATTTCCCACGCAACAATTCTACTTCTGTCAATTTTCATCTTCCATACGTCAAACACAACTCCATCAATCCCTAACAATTCCGTGGAGTATCGTTATTCAGCTGCAACGCGCCCCGATACCGTTTGTTTTAATCCGAATTTTACCATCTCGAGGATCCACCGTATCCTTCGGCAATCCTATTTCCCCTACAAATCCATCGAACACGTTCGCTTGCCGATAACTCTGTTTCCACCAATTTCCATGCCGCACAATTCCGTCGATTCCCAGCAATTCTCCGTCGTTATTCAAATATAACGTCCATCCATATCGTTTATCTGATTTTCCAACGGCGAAACGGATATACGATGTACACGCGAGGGAAGAAGCCCGATAAAATTCATAAAGAATTCAACGTTAATTACCGAAGATGGCCCCGCCTGGAAATCCGGTTTTTTATATCCTCGGAGAGCACGCGATATTTTCGAAGCTCAGCGAGAACTTTCTTCCATGCTACATCTTTGTCAGCCACCTTCGTTTCCAGAAGAGAACAGCGCCGAGTCGAGTGAGATACATCCGGTTTCGGCGCGTCGATGGTAACAGGTTGCGACGTCCGGGCGTTCCTCAAAAACTGCCAAAAAGTCGAGGCAACGAGGGTCGACAGGTGAAGGAACGCGGACAATGAGAAATTCCGGTGCCGCGAAAAGGGGCAGACGGGTCGGGCAACGATGCATTATTTAAATTTTAAAAGCGTTTCGGAGTGCCGGCTTAATTCGACGTCTAGTTAGCCCATCCCTCGGTTGTCGTGCGTGGACGACAAACAAGCATCGAAATCGCATACGAGAACGTTTCACTTTCCACCCTCTGTTGCATCGTTGCGCCTGCATTATGGCAGACAGATAACTCGCGTGAAAAGCTATTTACGTTTGCCATTTTGATCGCCGATAAACGTGGCAAGAACGGAGATTTTAAACGAGTCTTGCGCTATTGAACTAATAACACTTTTACGTATTAAACGTAGACTCCGTTAGGAATTGTAATATGGCAATTTTAATATGTCGTAGAAATATGATTTACACTTGCGATTTTTCTAGGGGAAGCTGTCTAGGTAAATGTTGATTGTTCAAGTGTGCAAGAAGACCTCGTTTAGCTTGCGAGCTTTTAACACCTGTTTAAGCCGTTTTAAACTTCAAGCGTTCGTTGCTGTGATTCCACGTCAGATACAAAATATTCAATTTCATACGTACTTTCTATCTGATTGATTGTCGATCTAAAGAATCGAAAGTAAAGTTAGAGAAGGAAGTAGACTTTGTTATGTAAATACAATCTGTGTTCGCATTCGAAGTTATAAACCGAGAATTTAATTAGCAAGTATCTTCTGCTTCGTAATTACTGTCGGTGGAGGAAATGAGTTTAGAAATTGCAGTTAAACAAGTAGAGTATGAGCATGTGCGATCAGACAGAACAGTAGAAGATCTAACGATATGAATAGCATTTAGGATAATTTTTATATTTTATTTATACATTAATCGTTTTACGTGAAATACATTGGAAAAATAATTAATTCATTTTAGAAGGGATAAGTAGTATATGTTTAACAGGAACGCGTGTACGTGACTATTAAACAGTCATATTTTTACGACTGTCCACCAGCAAAATCCGTCTCTTTAAATTTCTCGACAGTCCTGATAATCTGTCGTTCCTCGAAACCCGTGGAAGTGTAATCCCTTGATAATACTCTGACAGAGATATCCTGAAGCACAAAGTTTCGTATCGCGGAGCATACTATCGAATCTTAAATCTTTGTAACGTATATACATTTCAGTCGAATTTACACGGATCATCGTCGTAATGTTTAACGTGGTACTTACAATAATTAAAAAATAAAAGAAACATTCCATTGTATTCCATACTACATTGTATACCACTATTTTAACTAAACGTTGTTTTCATTTCATATTTACGTTCGGAGGGACGTTCAAGCCAATGAGTTAAAAGCTCTAGAAATAGTTGCCGGAGAAAATCGAACAAAAGTCATCTAATAAATCTTATCGTCTCTATTTTCCTGACAAACACGATTCGATCCTAATTTCAGTGTCACGCTGCTGGCATTAAATTAATCCGTTAAATGTCCATCGGCGGATCGAAAAATGTTTTAAACATTTGCTTTTCTACTGTAAATCTATATAACGCGCAGAATCTCGATGGCAGTCCATATTTATATAGTCAAAGAGGTTGACAGATCGACGTTCAGTCGCGCCTCGTTCGCCTTGTGCCGATGAATATTTCAGTCACTCCTGGCTTCAGCTGTCAGTCCACGGGACAGGATGCGCGAGAAAGAGAGGAAAGGGTGGAAAGATCAAGAGAGGAGGGGGAGGTTCAGTCGCTTCTATGTATAGAGACGTATGGCCCGACGAACTTTCGACCTGAAATGACCCGGGATGCAGTCACCTCCGCGAGTTTCTACCTTCCACGGTGGTAACTTCCCTCTTTAGCCTGCAACCATTTAATGATCGATTTTAATTCAGGATACTCAAACGATTGTCTATGAATAACAGGAAATTACATATTTACCTGCGTGCGTCCCAGATCAACGAGCGCGTCCACGTTCACTCCGGATGAACGATGATCTTTTTTTAATAACTGGAACCTCCATTGAACGATCATCGTTTCGATCTCCTCTTTTTTTTCTCCACCTGAAATTTTATCATCAGGTTAGAGACCGTTCGAAACGTACACGAATTACTAAAACCACGCTTACTTATCGATGACAAGCGATGTTCTAGTTGTTAGCGGTGTTAGTATGCCGGAATAAACGTAACCAGGCTCCTCTTGTACCATGGAACTTGTACTGTTATCATCCTCACACGCTATAATTCGAGTTTCTTGAGAAATTCTCTCCTGAAAGGAAGAAAGGGAGAGAGAGAGAGAGAGAGAGAGATATGTGTAAGATTTTGTCCTATATCTTGTTGCACGATTTTTCTAAAATTTATTTGGTTTATACGGTTTTAGATAGTTGATGTACATATTATAATTTTTATCTTGTTAAAGACAGAGATTTATTTAGAAAAATGTCGTCGCGTAACTTATCGTATGAGTTTACGAATAAACTTTAGTCAGCTAAGTTGTAATACGTAAAGATTACTCTTTGCTTTTTTTCTTGCATCTAAATACTCGTTAACTATTTAGTAATTTAACTTGTAACATGTAAAATAAAAAAATAAAAAATTAATTAAAGAAGACGCCTGTGTAGTAGAATTTTACTTTTTACGAGCTACGATTTGTAATTTGTAGATTCATTGATATTAATAGTTGATAAATTATCCTGCAAGAAGATATGCCACGGTAAATTTTACATTAATAATATTGATATATATATATATTTAAAGATTCGTACGTACATTAGCAAAGGAGTTTAAGAATATGTTACCAGAGTTATATAATAATATCATGTATTATTATATAACTACATATGTACATACATATGTATATTACCATATTACCTTGAGCGATAATCTCTTTCGACGTAATTGAGTAATTAATTGCGGCTCGAAATTGCTGACCGTCGTCATTCGCGAGAATAAGATGTACGTGTTAATGTAATTAAATTAAAAAAAGAATTAGGTGAGAATGAACCTAATATATACGATATCGTTAAAAGTGTCTGATTTAAACTCTAATTACAAATTAGAACAAATTCTACGGTGTGCTAAATAAATTTAATTATTCATTACGCCATTTTTCCTATTTATAAATTTCATCGTTACAATTTTGCATCGTTATTCACATTTGAAGTTAAATCAACTTTTGTGAGATTTAACGTCGCGTGAAGTACAGAAACTGATTTCGCAGCATATCTATACGATGAATTAAATTGAGGATAAGTGCAACTGTCAACTGACGTCGACTGATTTTCGTGAATATTCATTTGCATCGTGAAAGGATCGTTGAACTTCACAATTGGATTTATAAAATGTGATTGTATAGATACCCTTCACGTTTCCAAAGAAAATGTATCATTATATTATAATCGATCGTTTATACGATGGTTGAACATATCAATTTAATTTATATTTTTGTAATTTTCCTTTGCATTTGGTCCTCTCTGTTCGTTAGACCGATAAAATGAAATATTTGAATTTATCATTGCCTTTGCACGGACTACTTAAATTTCTCTTATCTCGTTGATAAGAAAACTTTTCGTTATTGAATCGTTGTCATTTAAATCTTAAGATTTTTTAGTAATTTTTTAACAATTCTTCAATCGGTCTTTTGCTCAATGTGAATAGACGAATAACATATGTGAGGCTTCTATGGTTATTTTGTATTACCAAACTTAATTAATCCTACGTGATATAAATATGAACTCCATTGGAACAGCAATTACGAAAAATATATTACAATTATTGCGAAAGTGGATATAGTGGCTGAATGTATACAGAAAATTCAATTTATTTTAATTAACGAAATTTTAGCGTGTTTTAACCGCAATTAAATGTAAATAATGAAATAAATTAGAACATAACAAAACACTATCGGTGGCTGTTCTTTCGTCTGACGGCAGCTCGATAAAATGCACGTATCTGCGCACACAAATGCAATTTATATATAAATTTACAATACCGTTAAAATTATTGAAAATATTCGTCTCGCGATATATACCGGTTTTCGTTCTATGTAATGCGTTTGATAACTATTTGTTGTTACATTTCGTAAAAGTTAGAAATTTTATAAACTGTTGAACAAAATTGACATCTTGTATCAGGAATGCATGAGCTTCGAAGAGGTATTCTTTATTTTGCACAAAAACGGACTTCGTAACCGCGCGATTTTAGCTACCTTTCACTCGCGTATTAAAATCGCGAGGTACATAGATTTTCGCGTTCTTGGAATGTTTTAATGTTCTAATAATTTCAAATAATTATAAAGAACATTAAAACGCTTTATTTTATATTTAAATTAATTTTTATGTAAAGTAAAAATATAAGCAGTAGAAGATTACATGAGAAATAAATAGAATACAATGATCATTTAATTTGATCTATAGTTAATATTATAGATTTATAATTAAATGCAGTTTATCTGATTAGTGGGACACGTGGTGCTAGTTTGATATTTGTCACGTGTATAATCACGTGTTCATGGAGCATAATATAATTTACATGTAAAGTACAAATTTTGACATGAATGAGGACAACGAATCGAATTTACGAAAGCTTTTCATAGAATCATTAGCGAGCGATAATGTTTTTATAGTAGCAACGACAATAGATACAGGTAGCTAAATGTTCCCTAATTAATAAGATTAAAGGCACGTGGTTACTTAGAGTAACCTATAAATCGTCTAATTTTAGGTTTCGAGTGGCAAGCAGTGGATGAATGCAAAGAGAAATTAGATAAAAATGTTAAGATTGTTAAGGAACGCGGCAAGATTTATTTTAATGTATATTGGAGTCAATTCGCACAAGTAATATTATTTTTTGTTTATTTTAAAACTGATGTTTTTAATATGTAAATTTATTTCTGTGAAGTAAAATTGTTATTGTACAGAAAGCGAATTAATAATATTATTTTATTTGAGTTGTAATTTTAGGTACAAGAAATGAGATCGATAGACAATGTTTATATTGTCGCAGATGTTAGAAAATTTGAATTCTCAGGAGATAGTAAAGAAGCTGATTTACAATTGTTTAAAGATGCTGTGCATAATGATATGAAATTAGAAAAAGCTTTGAACGCTTGGAAAATTATTACTGGTTTTCAAGGGAAAATATATCCAACTACTGATGAATATAATGTAGCTGAAAAAGATCGTAAGCTTTGTAACACAACTGTTACACCAATCATAGTTAAAGGAAGAAAAAGAGGGCAAGATCCGTCTGACACTAAGGAAGATGAAATATTAAGATATAGAGTAACATGTGAAAGAACTGGAAAACATACATTTGAATCAGCAGAGGTTGCCAGAGCTATTGGAGGAGAATTGCAAGATAAATATCTGTGGCTTGTGGATCTATCAACATATTATTTAGAAGTAGTTTGTAAAGTAGTTGACAGTAAGTGAAATAAATTAATATGTGGTTGCTTTTTATTGTAGAGGATAATATGTATTATATCATGAATAGATGAATTGATAACACAGTTACGTATTACACATGAATCTAAGCATCATAGGAATATCATGTGTTTTGGACCAACTACTCTTAGAGCAACTGTATGTTATAATTTGTTAAGATTAGCTCATCCTAATCCAGGAGACATCATAATTGACCCAATGTGTGGTAGTGGTTCCATCCCAATTGAGGTAATATAGACACATACATTTGTATTTCAATATAACATAAATATATTATGTTAAAGATAAAAATTATTAATATTGAAAATTACAGGCAGCTTTAGTATATTCCCAATCTTATATTATTGGAGGGGACAATCATCCAAAAGCTGTACATAACACAAAATCTAACATAGAGGCATCTTCCTCTAAATGTAAAATTGACTTACTACATTGGAATGTTTCACAATTACCTTTTAAAGATTCCTTTGTCGATATTATTGTTACAGATATGGTATTGAAGTATTTAAATATTATCTTATAACATTTTTATTGTACGTTACCCTATTTATTTACTTTATCAAATAATCTTTATAGCCATTTGGGAAAAGGAGTGGACGAATGCTGGACAATAGAATACTTTATAAGCAATTCTTGATAGAGTTAGGACGAATTATGAAACCCTTAAGAGGTCGGAGTGTTTTACTCACTTACGACAGGCGCAGCCTTAGTATGGTACGCTATTAAAATTTCGAAATCAGATCTTTGTAAAATTATGATTGAGGTTGTTTTCTTTGTTACAGGCTTTACAAGCAGCTGGAGATTTGTTCTATGTAACAAAAACTTTGGGTGTAAATATAGGTGGTCTTCAAGCTGCAGTTTATGTCTTAAAACGAACAGATATATCCTATGAACAATTTAAACCGAAAGTTATTAAACACATGATGTGTAGAAAGAAATAAGCTATTCTTATTAACTCATGTTAAAAGATAAATTTAAATATCTTTATTTTATATCTACAAGTTCGCATTTTGTAAAAGTTTAATAAAAGGAAATTTTTATATTTCTTATAAAAGAGCTTTTATTTAGTTTATTAAATAATAAACTTTATAAGAAAAATTTTCTTCTGCTCGTTTCCATATCATGTCTTCTTCCTTGTATAATCCATTCGTATTCTCCATATTTGCTGTCAAATGTTCCATGTTGCAGTGACTGCAATTTTAGGGTAAATCGAGGTCCTAACTCTCTCAATCTGGGTTTATTCCTTTCCATGTCAAATTGATATCTGTAATATCATTTGTGTAATTGTATGTTCATTAAGCATTCTACCACAATAAAGACTAAATTATTATACCTATGATGCCTGAAGAATATATAGTCTCTTTGATTGTGAAATGTTACCACTCTCCTGCCTTTAAATTCAGGTTCATAATGAAACAGTGCTCCTAACATTCTACCAATTGTACAACCTAAGCGGGTAGTGAAATTATTTAAAATAACTTCTGGTCTATGTTCAGAAATTTCTTTGTGACTACGTTTTAAATCTACTGTTAATTTAACATTGCTAAGTTTAAAATGTGCTGTTGGTCCATCAGGTAAATGAATAACTAACAAACCATCTAAGAAAATTTATAAGGAAAACATTAAATATACAAATAAAACAAAATTGTTCTAAACAATACAGTTATAAATGTATACAAAGGATACTTGGTTTGCACTGATTTTCATTAACAATTACAATATCAGTGAAATTCTTTGCTATAGCACTTTTTACCATTTTTTTTACTCCAGAACGGTTTCTATATAAAGAGATAGAATTCGGTATTATCCTTGTTAATTCTCTGCCAAAAATTCTGGTTTTTCTTGTCGGATTGTCACAAAAGCTAATCAAAACTTTAGGTTCGTAAGCATGCTTATAAAAAGGAGCAAATTCATCATGTTCAAAATCAACTTTAAGCTCTGCATTCTCTTCATCATCAAGATCACCAGAAACAGTAGTTTCATCTTTCTCCCTTAAGCTCTCAAGGGTATGTGGTACTTGTTTTGGACCACCTTCTTGAATTCTTTTTTTCTTGGCTTCTTTTTTGGCCTTTGCTTTCTCTTTCATTAACTTCAGACATTTTTGATGTCGGACTGCCTTGCATTTTATGTGATTAAAGTTGCTGTCAGATGGCAAAATAACCTCTGATGTTTTATCTCCTGAAGTACTTGGTTCTTCTTCCTCTTTCTCTTGTTGAGCTCGACTCAAAGGATTTATTCGTAAATTTTTGAGCTTCATTTTCATAAATTATTTGTTTTATTTTGATATAAAGTTATTACTTAGTACTATGTGTAGCCAAATATCGTACACGTGAATACTACTCGATAGTCAGGTTATAGTAGGTTACCATTTACTATCTAGTTGCAGTTCATTGCCGCCAATTTTCAAACATCACTCGACGAAAATTTCGGATATACAATTATCTTTATTTCGCATTAAAAAATTTAAATATATATATGTATACGTTTTATCTTAACATAAAAAATATTTTTGAACATTCTTATAGATTATTTAATTTATGTACAAAATATTAAAAAATTATTTGTCATAGTTTTGAAAGGTGACTACATTTCCGGATCGGTGGAGATCTGTTAAAAAAGTGAACCGAAAAATTGACCTGATTTTCAAGGTTAAATTCTTTTTTCATCACGAAGAACGAAAGTCATGTAGAAATCACGGATTCAACAACTTAACCATTTGTCTGAAAAAAAATATGAAAATTCCATTAGTTTTCAACAACCAACAGATATTCACTTTTCCAAAGGTCAAAAAATCACCTCCAAAAACCATGACAAATAATTTTTTGACATCCCGTACATGTAAGTGTAATATTAGGATAAAATTTTTTATACATAGAATTTGGCTAAAGTTTAACTGTACAGCTTATTGAAATAGGTTTAAAATGTTATTTCTTATACACAAATATTAAATGTTATGCTTGGAAATTATTATGAACACATGTATAATAAAACACTTCGTGGGAATGAATCCTGTTTTTGAATACCCCTTTGACATCACAATGTTCTAGTTAAAAGAATTTCACTGTTACCCATAATATGAAAAAGACAAATATGGAAAACAACATTAAATATAGGATGTAGTAAGTATGACTTCCTTTAGATAAACGTAATACACGTGTAACTGCGTTTGTTAACGAACCACTTGTCCTTTCAACATCTTCATCCTGATAACAAAAAGTTTCTTCTATATATTTCTATCTTCTATATATACTCAGCAGATTTTTATTTACACTAATGTGTTATTCACCATTCCACGGAGCATTTTATCCTGATATTCCACTTCATTTCCAATGTCAATCGACAGTGACTTTAGGGCATGAATTTTGTCTTTCAAATGATCTGTCATTCTTTCATTCTCATCTTCCAAATCTCCATGGCTCGATGTAGTTGGTACCGGTTCATAGGCATAATCTATCATAAAATATCAAATCATATTAAGTTATAACAATTAAACATTATATTGAACTTTGAACTTAGGTTAACCTACTTGTATGAATCCTTCGCATTTTATTCTCAATTTTGGCGGTTAATTAATGTACTTTTGCAGGAAAAAGATTATAGCGAATCTAAACAATAAACGTGTTACAAAATATTAATACAATAAGACATACATTAAACAAACAACTGATATTTTAATTATAAATATTACTTAATATTTGTAAAATATCTATCGCTTCTTTTTATATAACTTTTTACTACTTTTAAATAATTTGATAAAATATTGAAACACATATAAACATGAGTTTTACAAGTTGAAATTTGTATTTTTAATTCACATAAAGTTTGAATTAGAAAGTAACATGTCATATGCAATATTACAACAAATTGTTTGCTTTAATTTATATTATATATCCACGAAATTAATAAAAATATTTAAACTGTTTTCATACATATTGATTATGTTAAAACACAATTACAAACCATGCGAAAAGAACTGTCAGGGAAGCGATCAAATAACGTACGTTATACACATATGTATACGTTAAACGTAGTGAGTAGTGATGCATGTACATATGACGTATATATGTCAACGTCAACGTCGCGTTACGGTCATGATCATGATATGTAATCAGCACTGATCATCATTATCAATCAGGGTTGCCAACTTCGAAGTTCGAAACTTTAACCTACTTTAACTTGGATTTCAAATATGATGTAAAGCGTTCAAACTATTAACAGTCAAATAAATATGATTGTACTATTTAAAATTACGGTTTTGAAATAAATAATATTGGGATCAATGTATAGATTTTATGAGAATATATTTCTATTTGAAAAAGGACTATTACTATCAAAATGCTGAACTTCTAATAACGTATATGTATATTAAATTGATCCAATTTATATTTTATCGATATTGTATGCTCTGCTGATCATGGGACATTAAACTTTACCAAAATTTGCTTTTTATTATCATTAGTACATTTATAACGGTTAAGGGTTTCATATAAGTTTATAACATAAAGTGAGGATTTCGATTAATTCATAATGTATTGTTTACATTAATTTTTGGTAAATTGTAGTATCATACAATTATCTTATGTTGTTTCTTTTCGATTTTATTATCAATTACAATATTATGTTAAATATAAAGGCACAAACAATGAAAAGTAGTTATCTAATTTCTAGATTCCTACAAGTCTATTACTTGATTCAGTACTATCTTTGATACATAGTCGTCACTTAACGTTAATATAAATCCTTAACGATAGGAATACTCATTATAGCGTTAAACCTAAATCTTTGATGTTGAACTTAAATACGTTCGTTATTTCTAGATATTCACAACCCTATGTAAGAATACGTTCAACGTTAAGATTATTCTTATACATCCAATTCCTAACACGAGGGTAACACAGATAAACGAGGAATGAAATGAAATTACATCTTTTGTATTTTGTTCTATATAATATAATATATAATATATATATATATATATACTGTATCCTGAAATAATTTCAACAACTATTAAACTTAGTAAATTTTCCTCGCATGCCCTCCGATATTTTGTTGTTATGTACGGATGCTATATTTATACTTTCACATCTATAACATTTCTACTTCAACATCGAACGATCACCAATAGGTTCTACAAATTTCTCCGTATATAAATTCAACATTATAGTCACAGGAATTAGAAATCTCGTATTTGTGCACCATATAATCATTACACATATTGTATCGTTTTCCTCTATGTGTATCAGTACACAATTATTCTACTGATAGTTTGATCCCCAGGATTTAACGGAAATTAGGCCTGACAGTTACAGAATATGTTATAGAGTAGATATAAGAAAAGCTTTCTGCGACAAGAAATTCGGATTGTTTGTTGATTCGTTCTTTTTTTATTTTTGGAATGTTCAATGCCACAGGATGTTGGAAGACATTACGTACTTAATTCTTTCCCTGTGTGGGCTCGTATTTATATATAAGAAATTTTTTTGTACTTTCACACATGGTTTTTAAAAATGTAGAAATTGAATTTTGAAGTTAACCATTTAGTCATCGTGACATCGTATAAAATTTATTAACAATGAAAATGGATTCATCTTTTACTCTGATAGCACCTAGAAAGAAGTTTCAAATTTTATACAAATCCCTCCTATCTACTAACGCTGTGAAACAACACGTTTCACAGATACCTTTCCTATGGACTAACTTTACAAAACATCCTCAAACTTTTTTTGAATAATTGTATACAAAGTTGAGCAGTTAAATACACATCTTAAATTAAATATTTGCGCTGAGACTGATGAATGATTAGGCAAGAACATGATTGTTTCATCTTAAAAAATTAAAATCCTAAAATATTATAAATCGACGATAAATACTAAAACACGTTAGCAATAAATATAGGAAACACGGAACGCCGATTGCATTATTGCTTATTTGTATGATGCGATTATAATTCAAATTATTTACTAGTACGTTAAATATCAATAAAAAAAAGTCTTCCAATATTGTAAATTATTTAGCAGAATATTTTGAGGTGTTTAAGGAAACTGTTGAAGAATGAATTCGCCGGGATGGAGCTGGGCTTACTGGAGCTGAAGGGGAAGGGCCGGTAGGTGTTGTTGGTTTGGAACCTCTTCTACTACGTCTCATCGACGAATATGGACTTGTTCCTCTATTCACGCGCTCGTGTGCATAGAGTAATACACCGATATCTCGATTGCCTGCTTCTAACGCGATTTTTAGAGCGGAACTACCATCTATATCAACGATCGATGGATCACAGTCTGGATGCGCAAGTAACAATCGTACGATGTCCGTGTGCCCATGTTCCGCGGCACACATTAAAGCTGTACTGCCATCTTCATCTTGAATGTTAACTGCAGCTCCAGCATCCAGAAGTAACTGTGTCATGTCTTTGCGACCATGAGATACTGCCAACATCAAGGCAGTTTGACCATGCTGAAAAAGATTACAAATTTTAAGTATACAAAAAAGGCAAAAAGTAAGATCATACTAAAGTCATTACTTTAAGTACTTACTAATTTTGCTCGAATATTAACATCTGCAAGCTGGAATAATCTGTTAGCCACTGAAGCATGAGTGGAATTTCTGACTTCAGCAAGAGCTGCCAACATCACAGCCGTGTATCCGGCCACATTTGCTTTGTTAATATCGCAAACTTTTGAATCAAGAAGTATAGATACAACATCAAAATTTCCATGAGATACTGCATAATGCATTGCAGTGTTCCCACTTGAGTCAGTCATATTAACAATATATTCCAATAAAGTACTTGAACATTCTTCAAAACAATCTAGATAATCTTCAACTTCTAAGGGATTGGCATTTATTGTGCTTGAAACTTTGAACCATTCTTGTTGGATGATATTAATAGCATTTTTCATTTGATGAGAGATATTTTTACTAGGAGATTTTTTAAAGCTGTCGTTAAGAACCTTCATGGCGGCCTGCATCTCTTTCGATGGTTCAACTTTCTTCCTGGGTTTTTCTTGTATAGGTTGGAACAATGCAGATTCTGGAAGTTCGTGTTTTTCTTCACTATCTGCTTGTTTTTCTGTATTATATATTTCTTCTGATTTATCATCTTTTCTTTTTTCTCCTTGCAATTGGATACTATAAAAAGTATAGAAAAATGTAAATATAAAAATATATAATATATAATAAACATATAATATATAATATGTAAAATATATAAAATATATAATATACGTTTTTTTATTGGAGAGGATCAAATAAAATAAAGTGATTAAAAAGAAATCAATTACCCTTTCTCAACGAAACAAGCAGAATTTATTTCGGTGAGTTCGGTATCGTTAACTAAACGGGTAGTGTGTTGTTGTTGCTGCTGTTGCAGCATCGATTTGTTGAGATCGGATACACGATTTACTTATTCACCATAGCGAAATCGCAATGATTTTAAGTGCACTTTTTTCTGTCACTGACCTCTACGACGTTATTTACGATTTGACCTCTGCGCCCTGCTCCGTGAAAATACTTATGACGCATAGGACGCGCAACCATGGAGTTCGAAAAAACCAACAAATCCTTGATATGCACTTGATTGTCACTGACTATGCGATAGATTGATTCTCCATGGTGCCAACTTCTTTACTACCTTTTTTACCGAATTACCCTTAATCTGAACTTTCCACCCTGTAGATGGCGTATGTAACATTTTCTAGTGCTTATATCGACAGATATCGAACGATCTTATAAGATAATTTTTTGAAAAAATAAATCTTAATATGTAATTCAAATGAATTAATAATGATTACACATTACTAATTTCTCATCTACATAAGGTTTTAAGTATCTAAATAATAAGATTTACCATCGTGTTTCATTGAGAAGAGTAATTAACATAATAGAGACGAGAGAAAAATAACGGGGATGTTATCCCTAAACAAATTACTAACCGATTATTGTTGTCATATTGTTCCTTGTTATCGGAATCATATCTAATCACACCTGCAGGTATCTTCGTATACGTATCCTGTCGTTTAAATTGTCTTCTGTAATCTATCGTGTTGTTCAACGGTATTTGAGACGGCCTCGGTATCCTCGAGACGAGATTCGTGTTCTGGTGATTCATATTATTCTCCGCGTTGTTGACAATTTGTTTCGCCAAATTCTTTATAGTCTCCTTACAATTATCACAATAATTAGCAGCGCATGAGATAGAAATGTGTGGTTTGATCGATTCTCCGACCGAGACGTCTGTGAATTTCTTTTTTATCGGCGAAGTACCAAACTCTCGTTTTCTAGGCGCTAGACCGGAAGTGTCGGTGCTCTTTACCGTGGTTCTCACTAAATCATCTACCATAACGCTAACAGATTTTGTAGTTTTTCTTTTTAGCTGAGTATCGCCGTAATTAAACGAATGACTTCTCGAGTTCATCGAATGTAAAGATAACGATTGAGTAGCAACTGGATCGGAACCAACAGCGATGGTCCTCGTTGCAGGACCAGTTCTAACCTCGATTCCAATTTCACACACCCTTGGTTTTACCATGACTCCTACGTTCGTTCTCATTTTAAATGGTTCCGCCACCTGTATGTACTGATCCTTCTTCTCGATTATTTTTATCGGATCTGGGGTACACTGACAACCCCTAGACACTGTATCTTTAATTAACGTATTCTTATAAATCCTGAGAGCATCATCCACGATAACCGCGACATCTTCTTTCGTTAAAACGTCTTTCATATTTAACCCTGTCGATGTTCCACACGATCTTTTCTTCGCTTCTTTCTTTATTTCAGGTGCTATATCCTCGATCACAAATCGACTGTATACAAGATCCTTTAACTTGTTCCTCGTGTTAACTGCAACATCACGAAATTTCTTTACATCTCTGGCCAATTTCGGGCTGGTAGGTGGTATCGTTTCTATCTGAAGTGGGCTTCTCTTCAAACGATTCCTCATTTTTTCCTCCGACGTTATATCTTCATACAGTCGATGGTTACGGGTTAAAGTCGATCTCCAACTGTCGTGGGAATCGCTCGAGTAGAGCTTATCAAGACTCGACGATGTTCGATCGTCGAACAATGTGCTCTGGTCTTTAATTTCAGGTACGATTTCTTCGATTTGCAATCGACTCTTTTGCAAAGATCGTTTTATCGGGGTGCTCGTTATCATGCCGACGTCTCGGGTTCGAACCTGATCGCGTGACAATCCAACGTGTTACTACGTATATGTACTACATACGCTGTCATAAATATTAGGATACCCGATACTTGGTACAAATCGAATGCTATCTACTGCTTTTATTTTCTAATTATTTTATTATAAAATGTCACTTATTATGTTCTTCCTCTGTAATTTTCACATATATATATATATATATATATATATATATATATAGATGAAATAAAATTTGTGCAAGTCAATCAATAAGTATAACAAGTAGATATCCTGATACTTATGCGCGAATACGTATCTTCCTTTTATTTAATTAGTTACAATATTACCCTTGTCTTTTAGAACGAGGAGCTTAGAGAATACTAGACTACTTTGCGGAAGCTAATCGGCGGAAGTTAATTACCCAGTTCGCAGCTAGTTTTCTAACAAAGTTTTCGATGCAAACTTTATTTTGATTTACGTAAGCGACGCACCCGACGCGATGAGAAAATTCGCGGAGATTCTATCGGCTTAACCTTTAATTCAATTACGGCGTAAAAGTGTGATGCAAACGAAATGTGCACGGTGACCCATTTTCGTTCGGCTATAAATACAAACGCGTATTAGGAAGCGGAATATCGGGCTCGTAATTAGAATCAGCAGATGCCAGGCAACCGAGAGAGAGCTAACTCGCAAAGGAGACTTAATAAAATAAACCGTCCAATAAAAACCATTGCATACCGTCTATTATTACTCCTTTATGTTCACCGATTAATTTATTCCGCCTCAAATAAAATCAAGTAAAACGGACGGTTGCGTTCGAAAAACTTTTCTTTCATGCAAATGGTAACAAGCTAATAGAAAGGTGGTTCGCGCATATTCATAAGAAACCCAAGAAGTAGAAACTGCATGAAATTAATTGCATAGAATCATCCTGCCGAAAAGAGACGGGCTCGCGTTTCAACGGCGAATTTAAGCCCCACACTTTCTCACCAGATCCGATAAAGCAACATTCGCCTAACTATTTCGCTGTGAGTGCAATTAAAAGGTAGCCGAGCATCGGGTATATGCAAATTTTCCACCTCGGTCCGTTGAAGTTGATTCAAAGCCGCGTTCTCAACGTGTTACGGTTTCTCAAGCGATGGAACATAAGAGAGCGAGAACAAAAGGAGATCGAGGGGGCCGATAAAACGGCGTGAAACGGAAGTCCATGGCGTACCTGCTGGTGCGAAACACCGACGTCCCGTGTCATTACGCCGCACATCGTTCCCATGTCTCTCATTGGAGTGGCCGTGTTCCTCAGATTTCGCTGGGAGTCGCGTTGTTCCGAGAAAGACTGGCTGCGATGCCTGTGCAATACGCTATCGTCGTACTGTTTCGTTTTGCTCAGCTCGTCCACTTGTCGCAGCAGATTCCGCTTCTCCTCTTTCAGCACCGACACTTGCACCTGCGTTGGAGACGTCGTGAAAAGGGAAATGTTATGGCATTTGGGTACCGTCTAATGTTGGTTTTGCTGTTTAGCATTTCGGTGGTACGGGGAACTACTTGGATGGTATAGAGTCAAGGGTTTGATAAATTGCGGATACTTCAAAATTTAGGCATTTGGGGATTTGGAGGTTTAGGTGTTTTGAGTTTGATAAACTCTCAGAGATTTGCATATGGTTAATAGGGGTTTAGTGAATTTTGGGAACGCAAAGCTTTAGAAGATTTATAGACGTTTAGGTGTCTAAGGTTCGACGAATTTTTGAAGATACAAAGATTTACGGGTTTAGGGTTTAATAAATTGGACTCTTTGAAAGTTGGAAAGTTGAAGATTTTTTTTTTCAAGATCTCGAAATTTGTGAATTTAAAGGTTCAGATGTTCAATGTTTGGTGAATTTTTGAAGATCCTTAAATTTGGAAAGTTAAGAATGTATTGAAGTCGTTTGGTGAATTTAGAAAGTCGAATGATTCGAACGTAAGGGATCCTGTAATAAGTTATTTTTATCGCATAGACAGATAGATTGTTTGATCGATCGCGAAAAGAAGGTTGGTCCCACACGTTTGTCCTTGGAATTAAAATTAGATCAAAGAATTTACTTTTGATGTTACAGTGATACATTTCTTTTTTAATGTTAACTGTATGAAAACTTTGCTTCCGAATAATCGTTTTGTGTCACCGATAAGCGCGAGGCGCGAAACGTGCCACTGCAACAGTCAGCATTTATTTTACGACACGTAATTACATTTCCTTGACGAAAGTATCGCAATGAAAAGAAAGAAATTAACTCGTGTTATAACGAGGTACGAACTCCGAGAAAAACACGCTAAACGAAATGTGAATTTCGAGTGTCGGTTCAACGAATAACGCAAGTCTCTCTGTGAATTTATTATCTTTCCTTCTTCAAAGTTCATCGAGTCAAAGGTTTACGATAATTAAAAGGACGACCCCCCTCTCGGAGGTGTTTGAACACGATTACGTTATCGAAAGAAGGACAAACATGATTCATGAGATTTACAGTAAGAAAGCGCTTCAATGATTGAAATGAAAATTATTCTGTTTACCTGTAACATGGGAATTGCCTTGACCTGTTCCTCCAACTCCCGCATCCGTTCCAACGACGCTGCCATTTGTTCTCTGATGTTCTACAAATACACAGGTTTGCGTTCAGAGTAATACGATCTTATTGTCGTAGACGTTGTCAAGTATACGAGTTCGATTTTGTTTACTTGTTGCTCGTACCTGTAGCGCGCCAGTGCTGAGATTCGAATTTCCGCTTCCGACGCTCGCGTTATCAAAATCACCCCCGGCGTGTTCCGTTTGCGCGTTGTTCTGCGCTGGTGTGGCCGTGTTCGTTCCATCTAGAAAAATATTTTTATTATTTATTTCCCATATTTATTTTTTATTCCTGATATTTTGGAATTGATATCGCGGAAACTAGTGCATGTTCTCTCGTTTATCATCGGATGAAAATTAGAAGGATCTAAAATTATCCTTATCAAGGTTCCATAACTTGTGATTTAATTACTGATTTAATTAAATACATTTCATCTATGATATTGTTTCGTCGACCACTGGCGGAGAGACGCGATCGCGAGAAGGCACGTCAACGGGAGTCGTAAATTCCCGTTACGATTAAATAATCCACGCCACGAAATGATCGATCCCCTGATTTCTGTTACGACAATAGGGGTGGTTCAACTGAATTTACACTGAATTAGCAGGTATAGAATAGTGTTTATTCCAACAACTTTATATAGAAAAATAGTTATACTGATGCATAAGTATAAGTGAAATAAATGACTGATTTAAGATATGAAACTCGTAATAACGTGTTGAATAAGTGTAGAACTGTTGATGACTGTTTGAGCACTCGCTCGAGAGTGCTGGACTGCCCTTAAGGTGTCTCGGAGGAATGTTATTATATATAGGAAAGCTATGGATGTGTCCTTTTACTGATGAACAGGATATGCAGAAGTCTCCCACCAACGTAGAGCGGCGGTGGACTTTGCTCCTGATGAAAAACAGCCTTTTATGATGGACATGTGTCAGGTTTTTCCCATCTGATGACTGCCCGCTTTCTCCGTGATTCCTAAGAGCGCCTAGCAAACTCAAGGACCTTTCCAAGACCCAGCCATAGATTGCAAATACTTCTCGAATTAGAGAATTCTCCAGACATGCAATTAGACTGGCAAACATGTGTGGAGACAATGCAGCTAAAGGCTAATGTCTTTATGGTGGGTCATTGGGTCTATTGAGAATCGGGATGGCCTGTAGGTTGACTGTTGGCTGCCAGGTAGCGAGGGCTGGCGTGCAGATGCCCCGCGCGACGTAACAGATATAACTACAGTGTACAACGATTACGTGTATAATATGCCAAGTATTTTGTTGAAAGTATGCCAAGTATTCTGTTTCTTTGGGAAGAGACAAACACGGATAAGGGTTATTTTTATTACGAGCTCTCCAATTTATCTTATAATTGTGGAGTATATAAAGAAAATGTAACATACGTGCCGCTACTATTGCGTGCACATTGTACTTTTTAACGACCAAGGATCTTGCTTTTGACATTTTGCACGAAATCAGCAAATATTAAAAAACTCACGTGCGGCGAGGTGCATATTTCAATTAATCGCACGTGAACGATATGTAATTAAACTTGGTGGATTCAATCCTGAATTTAATTTCAATTGGCAACCGACGGAATGATTCTAATTATAAGAATGTCTACTCGTGAATGCCATAGAAATTCGTATTAAAACACAATTCTACGTAATGAAGTCAAACGTTCATATCGTGCTTTGTTCTTTATTAAAGCGAGCAGAATTTTTCTACGTTATTACGAAAAGGAAACATGTATTACACGCGACATTCGGAAAAATTGCTGCTTAATGAAAACAGAATTATTTGATTTTTGCTCCGATGAAAGTGTACGTTATTTTAGCCGAAGGTTTTCTCAATATATCTGTTGAAATCAGTTTGATCGTTCTCGCCTTAATTTAATTATTGGAATAATTCTACGAAATTCTATGAAGTAAAACATTTCGTTATTGATAACGAACGGAAGTATGCCGCCCTGGACACAAACGAAGTCTTCATGTAATTAAATTAACAAGCGAATGAATATTTGATTGATATTATTATCGATATTATCCAAATATATGATACGAGTCGCACGTGTAATATGTGCAATACGATGTATAATAGTAACGTATGACTCGACGTATAGGATGATACAAATAATAAAACGGACAGTTGCGCATTGGAGGAACATTTCGTTGCGATAATGTCTTCCTCGAACATCCAAATTCCCCCGGTATACGTTTCGATACAGAGAGCGAAGTTGTGTAACCGATTCATCGGAAACTAAGAGAAAAGTAAATATCATAGCAGGCTGATGAAATTGTATTGATTAAATAGGAAATGTATACGAATGCTTGCAAAAAGTATAAGAAAATTCTTATAGCGCAGCGAAGAATATTGCACACTGAGCAACATAGTGATAACTTTTAGCGCGATGTTCAATTACCGTAGTTAGGCAGAATGCGTCACGTAATACGCACACGAATAGGTTAATGGGACACCTGTTTCGTTGAAGGCGTAGAAATATCGCGATGGGAAAATTGGACAGCTGTGGAAATTACTTTTTCCATGTGTACAAGATTTTACATAGATATAGAATAACGCGTATCTTTTGGATAGTTGTGTAAACATGTCGTTTGACCATGAAATCATTAGGATAACGAATAGAAGATACTTCAATAGATAAACGCTTTTGTCGAAATCATTAGCGCTTGAGGTCATTAGAAGATTACAAAAGATGATTGAGATCATGTTGTTGGAGCTGTAGGTTATTTGAGAGCTAAGTGGGGTCATTGAGATTATATCATGGAAATGCATTTGGATGTCAAATGGGTTCACTGAGATCATGCAATCGATATTCAAGATCATCTAACGACTACAAAAGGTCATCGACCTTATGTTAGTCACGTCCACGGTCGTTTAAATGTCTGAACCAGTCACTGCGTGCAGTTGTCATTTGCAGTTATGGTCATTTAAAAATTGCAAAATATTCTATGCAAAATACTATTGAATAAATAAATGTTGATTAAATTGTTTGGTCCCGACTCATTCGGAGATTAACACGAATTGATTAAAAGGAGATCCGGAATTTTGTCATTTAAATTATAGAATATCCGCTCTTTTATTTCAATCGTAAAAATATATTGCTCATAACAGTATTTAATTAAAACGGAACGAACGATGAATTCTAACACGTTATAAAATTTTAATTAATGTCTCTATTTCTAAAAAATGGAATTACGTGTTATCTGCATGTGAAGTCCGAGGGAACAGCAATCTAATTTTCTGCGTACACCCCTCGCTCGTAACAATACGGTTCTCCACTCGAAACAGCCGGAGAAACAGCGTACGTTACGCAAGCACTGCGGCAGCGGTGTTCACCTGCGCTGTCGTTCAATTTTTCTTTTAATTGATTGTTGCGTAACGGACCGCGTGGCTGCATGGAAACGAGCTCGGACAATAAAGAAACGCGCCAGACGCGGCATTTCGAATGCGTTTGACGATATCGTGACACACGTGTCTCAGGCTCGGTCTAATGCCAAGGGGTTTGCCGCACGCGAATCGCGTCACGCGCTCTCGCAGAACAACGTTCATCCATCGTGTGCCACTTTTTCCCTTCATTACAGTCGACGCAAGCTATATAACCAAGTCATGAAATCGGTCAGGCATCAAAGTATGCATATTTTATTTAAGGATAAGCGCCAAGTAAGTGGATTGACAGAATAGAAGAGAAAAGGCCATAAAACTTTAATTCTCGGACGGCGAACGATCGGTCAATTTTGAGTCACACGCGTACTGCATGATCACTTTCCAAGTTATATTTATTCTTATTTCGTGTAATTATTTTGTTAAACCGCGTGAACGGTTTTATTTGTCAAGCAACTTTAGTTATATCTGAGTTGTAGATTTTTATGCATCTATGGTCCATGGTATTAGTAGTTGCTGCTGGTTGTAGATGCCGCTGCTGTTGGGGTACTGTTGTATTTTTCTCCCTATTTAAGAATCGTGGAAGAAAAATCGGACTTCGGTCGCCGGGATTCGATCCCGGGATCCGAACGTTCGTAACCTAAGGCGCTAACCACTGCACTACCGTCGTCCGTTTTTATGCATCTATGGAAAATTTAAGGGTAAAGCAACTCTCTCTGTTTTTAAATTCTAGTTTCTTAGATACGTTCATGGGAACATAAAATAGCATAAATACCAGAAAGGGGTAAAATAGGGGTAAAGTAAAATATTCGAGACTCGTGATCGTAATAATCCGGCTTCCGTTGGATCTCGTTAATCCTTAAACGGATTAGTCAAGTTATTTAAATTTAAGTAAAAGGACTCGAAGTCAAGTTACTCGAATTTAATTTGAATCCGAAGAAGGGGGATTAAAGTTGTTTTAGCTAACTGGATGAAAGCATAAATTTTGTGACAGATTATCTCTTCGTTCAAATTAATCGGTTGTTTAAGTCGTTTAAGCAATGGACGTTTGATGTCTGCTTTTTAAAAGCTTCGCTATTGAGACTCTCGAGGAATCTAGGACTACCTCGTTGACCTTTTTGAGGATACAGAATTAACAAGTATCGAAGGCTCGTAGGCTCATTGAGATAACCAACACGATGTACAAAGGGTACGCTTTAAGATCGGATCGATGTGCCATTTATCAACAAAATGAAAGTATCGAAGATGTTTATTCATCTTGTTCCTTTGCGTTTCCTTTTATAAAATGATATTTTTCAATTTCCCTTATAACGAAATAAAATAGCTCGTAAATTCGACTGTTATAAGATCAACACGAGTTTATTACCCATGCAGTCGTTTGTATGAGAACAGTTAGAAATAAATTCTGCACCCAAAGGTGCACCTGCAGCACGCGGAACGAAGAAACTTCGCCGTTATCGATCGATCCTGTTGCTCGCTATAAAATTCATAGATTTAAATCGGCTTTCTAACAGCTTACTCTTTAAATCACAGGAGATTCTAGAATCAATTTTTACCTTTGAAACTTCTTTCCATTATTTTTACCGAGTTTACTTTAACGCGTTGGCTGAACGAATATTATTTGGAAAAAGAACATAGAGATTTTTTAAATCTTTCAATTCTTCCAACTGAAAGTTGCTTTTCATTTTGTTCTTTTTCACTTTATCCCTTGTACTGTTATTTTTTCCCAGAATCGGTTATATACATATAAAACATTTATTTTTTTTAAAAAAACACTGTTACAGTAGCATTTTAAAATATACAAAATTTCACAAATATGACCATTTATTTATCTCTTCTTAGACCGATGGAACGATATAACCCGAATATTTAAGAGGTAATTTTTAAAACGATTGCTAGATTATTATATAATATATATAACATAATTATATATTATTTTTGCTTTTATAAAATATATATACATAACATTACTGACATCACTGAGACCAATTGGGACATATTGCAATTATATTAAAAACTATACCAATCTACGTTAATGAAAAATATACTAGCGATCACCATGAAAATCAATCTTTGTTAAGAAGTTAAGTTCTTGCAGTTCCATCAAGGAATTTCTCAATTATAATTTGATATCGCAGGAACTTTAGAAACTGACAGGACATGTACGTAACATCTACGTTGACGAAAAATTTGTTCAGGAAGTCAGGAGCCTTACGCAGCCTTTTAGCGCTATTGAATATCCTTAAAAGGACTCGACACGGTCCTCACGCGAGCCGTGACAACGCGAAGGATACACGAACGATCCAGCCATGTAAATAATGGCGCGTAATCGTTACGTTGCGCTTTATATGGACGAAAATGTGCTGGTTTTTCGCGTACGTTGTACATGTGGATTAGAAACACGTACACATTCCTTTAAGAAAAAAAGAAAAAAAAAAACAAAAAAAGAAAAACGAAACAACCGTAAAAAGGAGCACTCGACTGGTCCTCGACATTTCTTCCCTTCATTTTCCCTTTTTTCTTCCTCTTCACAAACTGAAGGATTTGTAGCAATAAACGAGCAAAACATCTTTCTTTTCCATACGAACTTTTAATAGAATGTGAGTAGTTTCTTCATAGTGTCGTGTATTTAATCAAAACATTAAATTTCCACATTATTCAATGCATTTTCCTAACGATTGACTAGTTTCGTTATTTATGAGCCTCTTTATAGGAATTTAGAATCTAAATATACTTGGAATGAGACTGTTACAGGGATCTTTTTAAAGAATTTGTTCATCGAAATATTGTTTGGATGGAACAGAAGACGTCTGTAACGACAAACTTATGTCTTCGGCAGTTTTCGCGATACCTTTTCCTCGTATGAGAAAATTAAACGAATGTTCTGGCTATTTATCGATGGCCAATGATATCTAAGATTTTGATATTCTTATTGCGACATTGTGGCAACATTGAATTCACGTGGTTTATATCGAATCGCCTCTTTCTTAATATGATTGTTAATCTACAAGTGACAGATGATAAATTTTAACCGATGGTATTAGCTCGTCGAATTTAAACTCCAAATGAGCGATATTTATCGACGATAAATTTACGACGATCTTAAATTCGAAGGAATCAGGAAGATCTCCGAAATGATTGGCTGAAAAAGGAAAAAGCAAAGGAGCGGTTGCCTTTGAATAATTTCCGATATATCTCGCTCCTCGTTCATTCCTATATAATTTGATTCCATGTCAAACACTCTAATTGAACGAACTACTAGCCAACGAAAGATCGTATCCATTAAAATTTCTTCCACTTTCCATTCGATTACTGCCGGACGTTTCGTTTCTTCCTCTTTCTTTCTGGAGGGGAGGGAGAAAACGTACAGATACGAATTTCTAGGGTCAAAGTGGCTAAACACGCGGTAGCACGATTCTCCTATCGCGATGATAATGAATTCTTCGTTTGTTTTAGCCTTCAGATAAAGTATCTTTTAATTGCTGTTGACGTTGAAACACGCGCGTCTCTGGTAGGAAAAGTGTAGCAGCGGTTAGATTCGAGCTGTACGAGTATTCGAAACGATATGCAAACGGTAGACGATAATTCACGCAAAAATATGACGAGAAAAATCGATATGACGTAAGAATTTGTTATCGTAACGTCTCGTAGATATCGCGAAGAAAAACAGACGCGGAGACTTGTGTATTGTTCGCCACTATCTATCGTTGAAATTTGAAATATATGTAATACGAAATTTTTCCATTTGATGATCGTATAAAATAGATAAATATTAAAAGAAATATATATATATTTAACTAAATAAACGTTTCGTCGTGATTCCTTAGCATCGTCAATCGCGACCTACTCGTACTGCTCGACAAAATTTGAGAAAGTAGGAAAGTAAGAAAAATAGGCTCACGGTACTTCCTCTTCGCCTTCATCTTGCAGAAGGGTATCCTTTTCATAATGAAATTCTTCACCCCCATTTTGCCAATGTCTCGCCCGCTATTCGACCCGCGAGAACCAAACTATCAAAACGAAACACTTGTCCACAGGTGTAAAAGCCAATTAATTATTCATCCAAATCCCGGTAACAAGATGTTCCTCTAAGATTCGATATTTCCATACGCACTCTAGATCACACGAATTGTTGTTGGTGACTCCATGGAAACTTGAAAACTTTCTCTCAATTATCAGTCAGTGGAAAACCGAACATGGTGGTTTAAAGTGGTTACATCGTTCGTTGTCCGGTGCTTAGTCGTTGTTTCGTTCGTTCGTTGTCGCATCGATCGATCGATCGTGGAGTGACGCAATGAGTCCGGCTGAGAATCGCGCGATAATCGAGTTGCCCTGATAATCAGAGCAGCCGATTCTCTTCGATTTGGATCCCCATGGATCGCATGCTGTGTCCGGGGTTTCTGTCGTTGGTTTTTCCAGCATTCGTGCCACTGTTTTGCCGCGGCCACTGTTTGCGTTTGACTGTGACGCCGAACTCTGGGCTATAGCCAACCAGGACTCTGACTACTCGCGATGAGGTGAATGGAGAGGGGAAATGTGCCTCTTCTCCTGTTCTTTGCCCGTAGCGACGGTACACTGACTGACGAGCGTGTATGCGTGGTGCATGCATGTCGATTTCTTAATCGCCGTGGAAATAATGCTTTATCCTCTCTAATTCGTCTAAACTGTCTGCTTACGAAGCTTCGTTTTGGCAACAATGATTCGCGGACATCGACGAGACATTGCTAGATATTTTAGTATATCTTCGTGATTGTTTCAGTAAAATTTAATTTGACAATTAAGGTTGTTCCTTTTTCTTTCTTCTTAAATTATTAACAACGACTAATTCGAATGATAATTTCTTCATTTAGAGATCCCTTATCTTCTTTTGTATATCTTGTTTCATTTCTCTTGTACAAATAAATTATATCATATTTGCATCTGCAAGAGCTACAGTCGACCTAAATGAAATCGATGAAAATCTGTTTTTACTATTAATTTCTAATTTCTTAATTATGGAAGTTTCTAGTTGAGATACAATCCACCAAACAGATTAATAATTAGCTTCGAAAAATCTTTCAAGCTTCATACGTTTTATAAGTCTAAGGCGTATTATTATTATTCCAATTCTCCGTAATATTCTGGTTTTGCAATTTCGTAATACTCCATCGTCATAATGTTTATCAAAGCGTAAAGCTTCTCGCACGTCTCTATCTCTTTGAAGTACAAAAATAACAGATTCGAGATGGTCGAATAATCTAGTTTAACCGCGGTGCATTAAATCGTGTATGGTACCGTATAAACGAACCCGCTGGTGCAATCGTCGAATCAAAAGCATCGCGTTTACGCGCGTGAACAACATTTTAAACGACCTCGAGCGCGTTGAAACGTTTAGTCGGCCGACCATCGATCGGCATTTTCGCTTGACCATCGCTTTCACGCGCCACGCGTTTCCTGGTTGCCTGATCGTTGCCACCGTAGTCTCGATCGTCGTGGGCCCATCGATCGTGTTGCCACTTTTTTTAAATGCCGCCGGTTTTACAGCTCGTCCTCACGAAAAGCAGTTGCGACAGTTGCTCGTACATACGTTTAGGTCGCTGACAGGTGCACGCCGCCATATGCGACCACCTTGCTCTGACAAGGTTGCACCAAAATGGTTTAGCGTTCTCGATGAAGTCACGTCATACCTTCCAAATCGAGTTAAATGGAGTGCCACCGCATTCGCGCACCGATGTTTCGCACAGTGATGTTTCGCCTAGCGATGTTTCCAATGGAGAAATCCATCGTGTTTCCATCTTTTACCACAGACGTTTCTTCATCCGTTGCGTTGCCAGAAACGCTTTTTCGATATTAAACCACGTGTATTTTCGGACGTGGAATCGCGGCCTCTAGCGAATTCGTGTCACACATTTACCAACGTGGTATTTTTGTACCGCTAAAACGTCTTTCGCAATATCGTGTCCCTTTTTTGTAAACGACTGATGCGTTTGGATTGTTTGCTTTCGAATGGAAAATTTGACGAATGCTACCGTTGATACGGCGTCGAACTACTCGTGACATATGAATCTTCCTGGTTTGTAACTTTCAGCCGCGCTTAAGGCGAAAATTCTGGTACGATAACGAGGAATACGAGTTATACCTAAAAACGAAGGTTTTAATTTCCAATTTCTGAAAATTATAAATTACGACTTTGTACGTACGCGATGATCGTATTACGATAGGTCTATCTTCTAAACGACATAGAGTGTTTCTATTTTCAATAGGAAAGAAAGAATTTCAAGTGATTAAGTGGCTGATTTTATCACATGGAAAAGTAATAGTCGTAAAAGGAAATAGTAGAGCAACAAGTTAATCAGGATGCTGCTCTCTGTTCCTTGTGAGATTCGATTAGCTACTATCTAACATCTATAAGATACACGCGCGATTTCAACACGTCACGCAAAAGCGAAATTACGAGAATCACGGAATCTTCGCCTGTCCTTTTTTTCTACTTTCTAAGCATCCTCGCGAAGCGGTTGCTATTGTTAACGCTTTAATAAGGTTTGGATGATGTCGACCGGTATGCCGACGCTTTCGTTAAATCGTACGCGTCTACACGTTGATGTTTGATCGCGGAACACTCTCCGATATAACGTACGAGTCGAACGTAATTTTCGGGACGAGTTTTTTTTTCCAACGATCAACGAATCGTTTCTGAAACAAATTACATTATTTTACGAGTTTTACGGCTGCGTTCAAGTTCCTAATGAAGCGTGTCAGTCCGATTTGATGCACTTTCGCGAAAAGTTCGGGTGCTTTGAGAATCCTGTTACCAACGTCGAGAGAAAGTTACGCTCCATTAGAGTAATGGGTTTGTTCTGTTTCTCCAGAAAATCCTAATCTCTTTACATGAAACAATTTTTGAACGTGTCCCGATGTACATTTTTAGAAATTTTTGAATTTAGCTGTGACAAATATCTTAATCTTACTCACGTTTTAATAAATAAATAAATAGATATTTAATGTTCTAAGAGGATGTAAATAATTATTCATGAATGTATCCCAATAGTTTCCGAATGTTTAGGTGCCGATATTGCTCTTATGTAGAAGAATACAGAAATTTCTGTCGTTGTAAAGGGATCTTCGTCGTAAGATCGAAATGAGAAACCACCGACGTTAACGGCGATTCTTTCGTATTTGTTTTGAGCTCAGGAAACTTTTTAGCAACAAAAGAAATGTATAATTGGTTTGAAACAGCCTTAAAGAACATAACGAGAGTAAATCGCGTATTCGTTCGCTATTTTCGTAAAACTGGCGAATAAAAAGTTCCAGGGCTTGTTTGAAAAAATGTAGTAAGATGATAGCAGATAATTCAATCTGCAATGTAGGAAGAATTGATGGAAAGCAATCTCGATATTCAATCGCAGAAACCTCTGATGCTGATCGATAAAACAGCATAAAAGGAACCTCTCACATAATATCTCTCTTAATAGAATCAACTCTTTTAAGAATAGCTGCATCCTAACCAAGGGGAAAAAGGAGAGTCATGAAACAGGATACGAAACGCAAAAGGAAGCATAGAAAACGAGGGGAGAAAAAAACTAGACAGAAAGAGAGAAAAAGAAGCTAAGAATAACTCCCTCTTAACCAAGAGGAGAAAAGAAAATCATGAAACGAGATACGAAATGCAAAAGGAAGCGTAGAAAACAGAAAGAGAGCCAAGCTAAGAACAGAGAACGACAGTTCGATTCATAATCTTTTCGCATTCCTATCCGCTGGCGTGCAGATCCTACTTTTGTCAGGGAAATCGGCCCGGATGAGGAACTTGGAATTAGTTTGGTTGAAAGAGGACAGAACTTCGAACGTTATTGCCATGGGGTTGTAACACAGGTGCCGTTGAAGCGACGGTGCAACTGACGCGATGCCACGAGCACCGGAAGCAGGTGGTTCCAGCCACGCACCGACGACTTCGCTGACGCGTTCCGGCGGCGTTCGAGCGCCGACTCTGCCGAAGAAGCCACCGGGACTATCTTTAAACCGCGATTTACCAGTCAGCCCGGCGATCAACGGCCGCGTGAACCATTCGCGATTTACTCGTCACGGAAACACGGGAATTGTATCGAACAACCGTTTCTCGCGATTACTTAACGGTGCGGCCGGACCGGTGCGGCGTTTTATTCGCTTCTCGATCGAATTATTAGCTTAGGCCTCTGTAACCGGAATTTTACTTGCTTCGAGGTATAGAAGCGGTAGTTGATTATGTCTTGCCACTTTGATTTGAAAATTAGAAAGCGATTAGATTGTACGATCTCAGATTACCGTATAGATTAATGATTATTGGTAGAATGGTATAGTAAAAAGAAGTATACATAATGAAGTACGATAACAAACGAATGAAATGTACGAGTTAAAAATGTGAATATATAAATAAGAGAAGCGTGTGGGAGAAACGAACGACTATCTATCTTTCTTGGTTTCTTGATTTTTATGTCACTCGACGGTTAAGATAATTGCGAAAAGAATACGTAATTTATCGAAAGAGAAGCACAGCTTATTTTAATTCGAATTTTAAAATTGCACCGTTGTACGTGGCGTAGAAACTTCCTCGAAGAACACCGAGAAGAATGAATACGAACGAGTACCGATTCTCTCAAAATCTTTATCTGTTAATTTGTCTTACGTAAAACATGTATCCTGTTCGCAACTGATCTCGTGTTCCTATTCCCTCAAACGCATTACCTTCTACACTATATAATTTTGCATTTATTCAGTTCCCATTGTTAGGTTTCATATTCTGCACCGAAGAAGTCCAATTTATCAGAGAGTGGAATCAAAGAGAGGAAACAGCGTCGTTCTCGTCGGTAGGACGCGTGTTCCCGGTTCAAGAAGCTTCTATTGTCTGACGACCGATAAGACAGGAAACGGGAGCAAGTGCGACCCAGGTTGCGAAACGTGAGAATCTTCCTGTAGACGAGCGTGCAGCCACGTCTTGGGATTGAGTTTGCGGTCTCGTGAGAAAATGACACGATCGTCGTATTTCGTCAACCGAACCGTCAACCGTGTCATCAGTAAAAAACTGAGCCGCTTTGTTTCAGCGAAAGTGAAAACCGTACCAAGCCGAAGCGAAGCGTTCACGAGGACGACGAACCGAGGTCCGAAGAAGTTATCCTTGATGGCGATCTTTCATCTTTAATGAGTTTTAATGTACAAGGTGTACGCGAACGAAAGAAGTTGTGCAGTCGTTTGTGTGCCTCCTATTGAATGTATTGTAGGCGCCACTAGAAGCATTCGTTTTAGGTTGCTGCATAAATTCTCCTCGAATTTTTGTTCGTACAGGTAAGCTATCGATGTTGATAGAATAAAACTATAATATTGCTATGTAGGTTGATATAAACGCGTTACTAAAATTCACGAAAGATAAGAATAAGATATGTATTTTTATATCAGGTGTATGGAAAGTTTCTTGCAAGTACGATGACTTTGGTGGCAACTGATTTTTATCCTTTCAAAACATTACAAAACAATTTAGAAATAATTTCAAGGTCGTAGAAGAAGAAGTCTCTTTTATAATAAACACGAAGATAAATCTGAAGATTTTTATGAAAAATGTATAATATCCACGTAGATGGATGTTACAAATCGAATTTGTGGAGGATGTGCTCTGACGGATACAACTTATGCAACAGCTCAGATTTCAGTGTTTTAATTACTTTCTAGATATATTTGGGACGAAAAATTGAGAAGCAAGTGTGCAACGGAATTGTATCTTTTATTTCCTTCTAAATTAAATTCAAACTTTTTAAACTATGGAAAATATAATATAGGCTACTATAGATTGGTTCTTTCCTTCAAGCCACCATGTATAAAGAAAAAGTAGTTCAAATCATAGAAGCATTAGCAGGTAAACCGTTCTCTGAGAGGAATCCAATTGACGGGGCAATTATTCGATTTTCGATCGTGAATCGCCCGCACTGTGAAGGTCTTAATTGAGAGAGGAGAAAATTGTATTCACCTGTTTAACTGATTGCCTTCTATGACGGGCCCGTTAAACGGATAGTAAAATAGACCACTCGTTAAATCGCTTGAAAACCATTGAAACATTCTGCAATAACGAATTTTTGATACGACGAAATACATTATCGCTGATTGGTTTCCATATATCATATATGTATGTACTTTAGTTGATTTGTAACAATTTGTAAAATGTGTAAATGAATGAGTAACTCGTGATTAGATGGGATTCTTATCATTTTACAGAATCACGAAATATTACATTCTATTTATACACTTAAATTATACGTTGCTACGAGTCTAGAAGTATCTTTCGTACGTGAACTTTATCTTAGAGATCAGATACTCTTTCCTAGGAAGTTGTTATATATTTTCTTTTTTTTTTTTGTAATTTTGAATCACTTTTTTGATTTATCTCACTTCTGCAGGACACTGATAATTATCTATTGGTGCTCTTTAAGTCAATTTCTTCATGCCATAAAAACATATTGATACAGAATGCAATCACGATCTATCAATACAAAATTTTGACTGGCGATTCGAAGATTAAATTACATCTCGTCAAAAATGAACAGGCGTCCGAATACTTTTGAAGCAACGGTGTACGTACGAAAGCGCACACGAGAAAATACGAAGAGAAATTTTCATATAGTTCGTATGCATTCCTCGTCAACTGTAATTACACGATGAGTTGTTGCGTTATAGTTTCGACCTGCCGCTTGTTCGATCGCGAATACGTTTCGTTTCGTAGGAAACGTCAGCCAGTTCCAAGATTCATTTTCTTCCTACGCGCGATTCACTTCTGCTTTTTATTTCGTTCCTCTCTTTCTTTTCCTCGCTGGTTTCTACTTGTCTCTCTGCCCCAGCCCCCACGTTACAAGCGTATGCATTTCGCGGCGAGAAACCACCTCGAGGCGATTACGACGGAAAGCAACTCATTAGCGAGACCTGTGCATTTATTTAACCGGTGTACGAAGCATTTCAGTGAAATAGTGACTCTAAAGCGAAGGAAGCATTTCTCTTTGCACGGCATTATTGTGTATCAGGCCATTGGGCCATGGAGAATCCAAAGATGGCCGAAAGGATTCAGCGCGAGGAAATCAAATGTGCGTGAAATTATCTATTCCCGATTTATTCCCTTCTTTTTCTCTTTTTTCTTCCCCCTTCGTTTCTTCACCGCTGGAATTAATATTGGCTGTGATCGGTTGCATCGTATCGGTTCCTCTTTTTTGTATCGTTCAACCGAAAGACGCCTCTGTCACGACATGGAAAATAATTCCAAAGAAAGTCTACGTAATCAGGTTGCATTTCACGAGACGCCGATTGCGAGCGTATGGAGTGAACAAAGATTAAATGAACAATTCTTGTCTTGTGATCTTTTTACGAGATATCTACGTGACCATGTGATATCGAAATAGAACCGCGGAATTTCGATTATATCGGAACATTAATTGACTCGTTAAGAAACAACGTTGCGTTAGCGCTACATTTTATCTGTGATCGGTTTCGATCAACCTATATTATCGAATTCTGCCTTTTTAACATCGCGGCTACGAAAGAGAATTCCAAGAATCGGCTCAATATTTTTCTCTACACAGATTCTACAATTTTATGAAACGTGAAGAATTTGAAGTATTTATGACATCGATGACACATTTTTTATTGAATTTCTATTTCAAAGTTTCTACTTAACATTAACGTTTATAGAGCGATTCAATATAAGCGATTTTCGTTCATATGGCAATAAAATTAGATGATTATCGGTATGGCAAATATCATGATCGTTTCAGGCAATCAAGTTCTATCGTATATTACACGTAATCCGTATTCGATAACATACAATTTGAGGAATTTCCAACCAAAGTTACGATTCAAACTGTATTTTATTACAAATACAGCCTGCTTTTATTGAAGCCACAATTACGACTCGATAAATGGGACGAAACGATTGAATGGAAATGAAAGATAAATATGTCTGACCGTTCTCTGTGCGATCTTCTTTATCGAAAGTCTTGGTGGATTTGGAGGAACGTTTCAAGGTCGCTTCGAAATCGCCCACCACGTCGCTGAGGTCGAGAGCCGTTGATACTTGCGTGCACTCTTGCTTATCGTGGGTCGACCTCGGCAGAGTCGTCACGCCATTCGTTGTAGCAGGTTCCTGTGGTATTTTCGGTAATTCGGCCTCTATTCCGACGAGGGCTGGACTCACCTAAGATTAAAAATATCAAGCAATTTACGAAACGATCTTCCTTCTGTTTATTATGCTTGTCTTTCATTTTTTTCCTCGAGGTGAACATCGTTGAACCTACGTTCAACCTAACCAATTCACAAAGGATATAAACCTAACAAATACGAAGATGGTACCCCGCTGGGGGTAGCCATCCACATGATAATCGAACAGCTAAAAAATTCTACCAAATGTCCAAATTGGACAAATTGTGAATGCAAAGTATTAAATAAAAAAAATAAAAAAAAGCCTAACCCATTGAAGACCAAGAAGTGAAGTAATGTGTCGAAGTTGCGTAAACGCAATATTTAAAATACGGAAATAAATTGTTGTCGAGTTACAGAAAATCTACGTATTCGATACGTTATAGAAGCTTATTACGCAAATCAAAGATACGAAAAGAATTCCTATAATTAAAAAGATATGCCTTATCTTAAAGATATAAAATACCTCAATCTCTTTAAATTTCATAAAACTGTATCGAGGAAATAATAACGGAAAGCTATTGCGCGAATTCTTGACATTCCTCTCCATTGATTGTAAGTGTAATGCAAATACCGTAAAATTCACGTTACATATTCAGAAATATTACGTTAACAGAATCCTGGCTTTTAATGGATCAATATAAGGTGATTCTCGTGATATTATATGAGATATAAAATGAAGAAAAGGAAGATTAAAAAGGATTCTATTATCACGGGACGAAAATCCATTTGATTTAGGTAACGTTAAACCGTTCAACGGTTGACGTTCGAAATGGAGCGTCCTGGATTCACAATTTGGATCTAGGAGCAGTTTAATTATGGAATGAAGCGATCAATTACCAGACCCAGGAGAACCTCCATCGACTGACATTGCCTTCGACGTTCTCTTTTCTTTCGTCTTTCGATGCTAGACCTGTCGCCGGCACTTCCTGCTGCAACCGCCTCGCAATATCGCACGAAGTCCAGGTCGATGTGGTAGCCGTAAGGGCAGCAAAGACACTTCGAGCCTGTCGAACCGGAAACGTAGGCCTGCGTCCCCACTGAAGTATACCGGGAACAAGTATAAAAAATATCATTATCTATTCCATAAAAATTTTTATCTAACACTTAAATCAAATGACACATAAAATATTTATGTTAACCACTTAGCGCATATATTACATGTGGTTGTTGACATATACAGATATAAATCACATTTACTTCAGCTAGTTTAGCCATCGATCTTTATGAATTTAATACGATATATCGTATGTGTACGTGGTTACATATTGTGCATGTTGATGTAAATTCATATTTTTATGAACATAATTAACGAAGGGATTTCCAGGTAGAAATCTGATTCTCTCGCCAAATATTCTGGAATGTATCATACACGGTACATTTTATATATTTCTGCATTTTTCATGCATTTTATGTATTTTTTGTATATTAAGATATTTCATTACTCGTATTACCAAATAGAAAATGTATTTTCGTTTGTATGTTACTTTTGTATAAGAATTTGATCGATTCCATAAAATGGGGAGAAAGATTGTACGTTAGGGAATTAAAACGGAATTCATATAAAATCCGAGGAACAATTATTTCAATTCCCCGAATCAAGCAGAGCATGGACAATGGTAACAGTTCTTTCATCAATGATTCTGGTTAAACCCATAACCAATGTCCCAATTACACACTGTATCACGTACACATTTTTTATCGAAGCATCTTTCGCAGAGGATTCACCAACCGAATCCTCGAATGCACCGAGTATTAATGTGTTATACTAGTAATTTAAAGTAACATCAATCTTCTTCAAGATACTCGAAAATAAAATGACCTTATCCTACTTCGAATAGATCGAACAGAAAATGGAAGGAAAATATCTTTTGAGGTTAGGTTCGGTCGTATTTTATTTCAAGAGGTGGATATAGAAAAGGTTCAACCCTCCTAATGATATTCGAAAAGAAAATGATCTCGTCTTTGTTCGATGGATTCGATAGAAAGGATCTATCTTTGGATATTAGATTCGATTGTGTTTTATCTCGAGAGGCTGATTGTTCGAGGGTAATGACCGATGCGAAGCGTAAACCGAAATATGTTGTAACCATTGGCGATCATCCAAAGCCACGGTAATAATAATCTGGCAAAGTTCGTTAGCCGCGACAACGCGGGGATCCCATTTACGTGTCATATTGGTCCGTTCATGCTATCGCAACGTATACGTGGCAATGACTCAATGGAGTCCTACCGCTTTATTTAAAGATCGTAGAAAAGATAACCGCGATAAACATATTTTTCTTGATTTTCTGATTTTGGTGGACGTCTTTTGGCGATTTAAAGGAAGAATTTTAATACAAAGTAGTCGAAGAAAGGAACAGACTTAAGACCAATTAAAAATAGATAAGAAATGCACGATCTAATAATAGGATTCGTTTAAATCGATTAATTAATTTATCAATTAATTTTAAATGTACAAGACATGTTTATTCCCAAAACCAAACGAGAAGATAGTTCTAGCGTGGAGTTGATTGACACAATATAAAAAATTATTCTTTTGCACGAGACGAGAAATTGTGATTTATCATATTTTTCATTTGCGATCTTCATACATTGTCGTCTTTTACTTGTTTATTTTATTTATGTAGGCGATACATCTTTGGGTAATTAAAGGATCAAGTTGATCATGAACTGCAGTAAAGTGTATAAAGGAAATGGTGCCGGAGATTCGCATGAAATTTCAATTTAGAGTTTAGGGAGAATCCGGCTGCTTCATTAGTCGGATCGTTTGTAGTTTGTTGAGAAAGTTTCCTCGGTTAGAGGCGCCCTACCATGTTTCCAAAGTTTTATTGTATTTATTTATAACGATGCGATGCAACGAAAACAACTCGTTGTTTTATCTGATAAGACGGAAAGATTTACAATTTTTTCTTTGTGCCATTTTTTAAAACTCAAGTATTTTCAGCTGAACACAAAATTTGGATTATCGGCAGAGTATATCGTTATCACTAAAATTATCACAATGTTATTATCTGTTAATATCACTTACGTAATATTATTTACACGTTTTCGTTGAAAATGCAGATCGAAGATATAAATCGAACATTATATAATAAATTAATAATAAATTGTATCATCTTTTGCAATCGAAATAAAGGGTTTTTCGATACTCAATTTAAATCGTATGAATTATATTCGACATTGTTAATGCATATCATCATCAATAGTCCGCGGATTTCTATTCATTTATTTATAGGAAATATAAAGATGCAAAAATAATTACATATAATCCATATAATTTGAAAAGATATATAAAATATTCAAAGTATACTACTGCTTACAATATTTAATCGTGTTTATAAAAGTATAAATTTATATAGATACCCGCAGGCTAATTATCGATAAAATTATTGCAATGTCGTTGTATGTTAATGCGACTTACCGTTTCCGTTGAAAACGCGGGCCGAGGTTACAACGGTCAAAGCCATTTTTCTACACAATCAGTGTCGCTGTGTTTCACCACCAATCACAGGAAAACATCCTCACCACCCTGAAAATAGAAAAAACACTCTCTTAGTCTCCCTTTCTCGTATTATAAATTTATTATATATTATAAATTCCTATCGTGTAGTAACGCGCATGACAACAACGCGCGTAACAAACGGAAGGAAATTAATTCAGGAAATATGTTGTAATTCAAAGAGAGAAATATTTCAGAGAAATGCGTTTATTACATTTGTCTGACTAGATTTATTAGAGAGCGGCGCTAGTATTATTCTACGAACAAAGATTCTCAGAAACGCGTAATTTCATTAGGCGTTCGTTGTACATTCTCTATTACCTATTGTCAGAATCGCGTTAAACGTTGAAATTCAACCCTGAAGATCTGCGACCTTTCTTTCGCCGATTCTACACCAGCGAAATCTTCGTTTTTAATAAAATGTGCTATGGAATTTCATGCAGCGTGCGCGGCAAATAAATTAGTTTCCTGGAATTTCAGACTGTCGGTTATAATTGACGATACAAGGAAAAACCGCGGGATGAATCGCGATAAGGTTTGATACGGATGAGCGAAAGCGATACGGTTGCCGTGTTTCAATGATCTGATTATGCGATCATACTAACGCAAGCAAATTTATACCTTCAATATATGTATATGAATTTGTTATTATGGAATATGTAAGAGTTATGATTAGAAATATAAAGTATAGAGCTAGAGAGTCAAAGAAATTTGTTTCTAAAATTTTCAGTTTTTCGGCACTTCAACGCGACAAAATTTAATTACGAGTATGCAGAATCAAATAATTCGACTTACAGAAGTTACTGTTATAAATCGTTTCATTGCGTGCTGATTTTAATTTTTGTATAAGGAATATTCTTTCTATTGTTTTTCTTTTTTGCCAATAAATTGATCTATCATTTCTGAGAATGGAAACAACAAATGGGAAAGGAAAGAGAAGTTTGTGCTTCATATTAGAATAATATAAAATATGCAATTGGAAAGATAAGGATTAGCGCAGTGTATTACAACGTTGTTGTAATTTCGCAGTGGAGGCACTGTGCGATCTGATAGCTTCATTTCTAACAATGAAATTCCATGTTAATATACACTGTGTCAATTGGAGTATGAATTTGCCAAATTGCAGAGTCACCGCTGTAAAATTCCAACGATATCGCATCGTTCGTCTGCACTGGGAATGTAGAAACATAAATCTGTCGAAACTCATAGCACGGTGCAATTTAACAACAATGAAACTGTAGAAGGGCGTAACCGAATAACAACGATAAAAGCGTTCTGGAAACAAATTAAATTTATGATACGTCAATGGGAAGAGTTTCCCAGAAATATCATTTCGACAAACGTTTACCTCCCTATTCCTATTATTAGGATAGCTATTGACCTAAACGTGTGATTTACAGTTTATGCTTGATTTATTTATCGTATCAAATGAAAAATTATTTAAAAAATCTCAGATACTGTAACCATAGTATTACATATCTGGGAATTTTGTCAAATTTTTTGACTGACTTGAAACTTTTTAAATGCCAACTTTTTTTTTATCAAAGTCATTAAATGACTACATTTATATTTTTACGGTAGAAATTGTCGCGAATCCTCAACTAGGTGACGATCAGTCAGCAACTGATCGGTTGATATCGCGAACCGTGAACGCTATTAACGCTCAAGGTAAAGGTAGAGATTAAAAATGTCGAGTAATATATAACATAACACGAATAATATAACACGAAGAGTATGACGCTCTGATGAACACTGTTTTAAGATTGCTTGAAGAAGCTTCGCCTGGTCCTGATGTACTAACTCTCCGTCCCGGGGTTTTCCTTCTTATCAAGGTTTTTATGGGATGGGAATCTATTTCTTCCAACCTTGTAATTGTGGGCGCATATCCTCTGATGTTGCTGATTGATACCAGATGTTTACTTTAGAGCGGACCCATCGAGTACTTAGAGTGTTAATTAGCCTCTTAATGAGTTCTGCATCGTAAAGTTTACAACTTGGGAGATAGGAAAATCAAAAAATCAAAAAAATTCCCCAAAAAAGCAGATGTGCTGTCCGAGTCATAAACGGACGGCCACTGCAAATCCCGAACAGAAGCTACTTATCATGTTTATTAATCAATAATTTTATCAGATTTTTCGTCACGGGGCGATATATTGTATTATTAAAACTATGACTCTGTCATATGAATTAGTCAGCGTTATTAATGCGAAATCGCAGCAATTGAATTGGTAATCCAAATCGGATCAATGCAGGCGACTGAAACGTCGCTGTGATTTCGCAACGGTGACGCTGTACATTTTTGGTAAGTTTATATTTTTCATGAAGCGATCTACGAAATTGTATTGCTCGTCGTCATCGAGTCTTACATTGTCAACAACGATATTAGAAATTTATGTGCGCTGGATTATTAAGAGTATAATATTGCCGAATCGTGCAACGTCATCGCTGTAAAACTGCAACACAAAGTCGAGAGAGAATCGCGTTATCGGTCTGCATCGGGTCTCTATATTGTCAATAGCGATATCATAAACTCGTGTGAATCGGATTATTAAAAATACAACCCAGCCAAATTGCACAATGCCATCGTTGCAAGGCTGCAACAATAAAAGGCAATAGAAGGCAATAGCGATATTACACGCTTTGATACGCATTGAATTATTAAAAACATAATCCTATCAAATCTCCATCACCGATACGAAATCACAACGACGTCCAATTGCTCATCTGTGCCAGTCTTAAAGGGATAGAAACGTTAACACGAAGGCTCATAATGCCATAGCAATGCAAGAGCTTTAAACGCGATATCTACGATGTCCCGTGCCGTGGGGCTAATTCCGTATGCCGGATTTCTGGTCTGACGGCAACACGTCCTCTTGGCTTCTCTTCGACTTCGCGAACTTTAATTGTTCCACGCTCAGCTTCGTCCAGTTTCGTGCGGATATTTTTACTATCGTTTCCGGTGAAGATTCTCAGCGGATGATTTGCCTGGCTTTCGTGTCTCCAAGAATTCACCCGATGACTACATAATACGGGGTGATTTCGCTGCGAATATATTTAGATATACCGCGGATAAATACGTTTCGTGCTGTAGCAGATAGAGAAACCGTGTTTTCGTTAGATGCGAACTAAACGAATCGTGTCGATACGGGGGACTATTGCGGTAATTTTCTTCGTTATATCGCGTGAAAATTCATGTTACGCGGTAATTCGTTATATCTTTGTGTAGATATGTCTCGAAGATTGGAGTGATTTCCCTATTACAGTCAGAATAATCAATTTCGCCTAAGAGGGTAATTCGGAAATTAGTTTGGAAATTATGTTGGAAAGTGATTTCGCATAGCCAGAGGGCTGCTACGAAATTCTCTAGGCCCTTTTTAATCCTTGGCCTGGAAACTTCGCTCCGCACTACGTGATACATTTACCAAGGAATCATTCCCCGAAGTAATTAGGATTCACGTCGCGATCTGCTTGAGGTCGTAGGGCCGGACGGAATAAGGGACCTTACGGCGAACACGTAACAACGCATTTCCTCCTTTCCTCGACCGACGAAGTCACGACAGTTCGTTAATCTTTAATGAGCCGCCTAACGTCCTCTTCACTTCAAACTAATCGGTATTAATCGAATAATCGTGAGTTAAAGGAGTAAATGTTCGAATATCGCAGAAGGAAAACACGATGAGTATGTTTTTATTGATTTTCTGTTTTTGGTGTTACTCTATGATTAAATTTGTATTTTTATGCGGCAGGATTTTTATACGGCACAATTGAAAATCGAAACGATCTGTTAGCTTCGAAGATGCAGCTTTTTCAAAAATACATTTTTCAAAAAAGGCGAAGAATATTTTAATTTCTTCGATGTTTCATACATTCGACTTTTAAGACAATTTCTTTTTATTTCGATGAAAATAAAAGAATAGAATTTCGGAAAAATTTGACGAACGCCGTACAGAATCTTAAAACCGTTCGGTTGTAAAAAAGCAGGCAATGTGGCTTATCGTATTCTTCCCAAGTTCTCGTTCACATTTATCATAAATCTTCCGACCCTTCCGATCAATTTTTTCGAACGAGGTAAGGGGACAACCGAGTTTTCTCGAAGGAAAAGTCTGTCGATTTTCTTACACGAGACCGGTATTCCTCTCACGAATGAGGGTTACTTCTTCGAATCGATGTCCACGCAAAATGGAAACTTGCGGCTCATTACGTATGGAGGTTGATGCAACGAGACGTTACCTTGGAATCTTCGAACGGATACGTTGATCTTTACCAAGATAAAAATATTGAATTTCAGACTCTGCCGATACGTACCAGCGAAATTTCGATTTTTCTCGTTGACGAAAAATGAATTCACGAGATTCGAATGAATTATAGATAGGGTAACAATATTTTGCAATTTTTATTGTCCAGCGTTTTCTGTTCAAAAATTGATAAATTAATCTGATTGTAAAAAGATACATATTGCACGAACGATTAGCAAATGATAAACAATAATTTGTTGAGTTACGAAGTAATAAAATGTCTACGGTTATGAGATGGACTGACGGTATGTTAATACATTTTTTTTTAAGTATTCATTCGTTCGTTTAAATATTCATATGCTGTCATTTGTTTCTGTGACGTTATTATAAAGCGACACGACGGCAATCGTTATCTAAGAAGGTACACCATGTAAAACGTTGTTTATAAGCGGTAGCTGATAAATGGAAATAGTCTGTAAATATTTACCATGGTGTTAGGATGGCTCGTGTTGAATTTCGGCGGCGTGGATAGAAAGCCAAACTCTTTCACTCGAATCCTTTGAAAGTAGTAAGCATTTAAATTCAAGCAACGACAGCGACGTGCGTGTGCAACGTCGATTCATCGACGACTGATTGCTTTTGCTCTGACTAGCTGACGCTTTGCCTGGTTTATCTTTGTAGCGTTGATAATTTCGTCAATAAAGATCCGTACACGGTATATGATCGTACGCAGTTGTAATCTATATGTCGTTGTTGTAATCTATATGTCGTATTTATTAGTCATTATCGATGATCGAACAGAATTGTGTAGAGATGTACGTAAGTACGCAAAGGTCTATACAATTATAAAATCGATAATTTTGTACATTCGTATTAACAACTCGAGAAAAGTTTTATTATATAGGATTTATTACGCGAAAGCATTTTTTAAGCATTTAATTAAATTCAATATTTAGCTTTTTTAATGTATTATTCTTTCATTAATCCCGTGTGTGATTAATTTCAAATTTGAAAACCAACGGAAATCACGAAAGAATTAAAAGAGATGAAAAGGAGCATGACGTCGGATTATGAATGCTGTGATTTAAAAAGTATGAAAATTTATAATTGAGAATATTGATTTTTTTTTCATTATTTTCAATAGAAAATTATTATTTATTTCTCGCTGTATTCTTCTTTCTTTTACCTTGGAATCATCTACTCGATTGATTGATGGGAAAAGAAAGAATAAGTAATTTTTGGATGTTTCTTAAAATGTTATTCGTCACGCAAAGGATTAATAGGCAAATTCTATTAACCGCGACCACGTAAATACGACATTGACCCATATAACATTAACTTACCTCTCGTTAGCGCTAAACCATCAAAGCTAACACATATTTCAATATTCTATACACTCGGTTCAAAGACGTTACAAGACACGACGTTTAATCCCGTTATCGAACATCTCTGAACTATCTTCTGGTAAATATTCCAAGGCCAACAAACAGTGTACTCATCCTCAGCGTCACACGAAACTTCTTAATGATTTAACTTTCGACTATACACCACAAACTACAAGAAGACACAACGTATACGACTCTGTTCATCGAAGCGATCGAATCAACGACGATATTACGAAGGGATAACTGACAAGCAACTCACGTACAGTGGCTCAGAAAAGTATTCGAACGGTTATAGAAACCTTCCATGAATATATTATGCGTATTATGTAAAGCATTTTGAACTAGCAATGCAGTAAGACGCTATCATCGTGATTATATCGATAAATTTTGAAACCAATCTGAAAATATAAATATAGAAGATATTTCGTGCAAATGTACATTTCACATATAGATCAGAAAAATATTTACACGATCAATTATCCATTAAATGAATAAGCTTCGACATTCAGCGGGCATATTTATCATCAATCGTGTGTGTAAGATTACTATTTACGCCGCATAATAATTTTTCACTAACGATAAATATATTTGCGATAAACATCTCGTAGCTTTTGTATACATTTTCATATTGCTTTCAAATTCACTGGTTCAAAAACGCTGCTAATGAAATCTCACAATGTCTTGTGCGATAATGTAACACGTACTATATAAATATAAATGTTTCGCGTGATAAGTGTTCAAACACTTTCACGGATCACTGTAAACGTAACTAGAGCCGTAGAGGAAGATTTCGTTGAACGAAAAGCAAAGTAGTTGATTACACGCGAACCGTGGCCTAATTTCAGAAATTTAGTCGAAAACAGCATCGAACAACGCGCGATGGTCGGAATTTCACGTTGGATTTAGATTCGACACCGATGGAAGGTTGCGAACGTGAAATAGCTACAACACGACACTGCCTACCGCCGAATGGATCGATACGCAGTTTAGTTGATAAACTGACCAACTGATAGCACAGTTCGCTTACGAAGCCTGTTTTAGAGGATCTATCACACGTTTGCTGCTTCTGTCATATGACATTCCTCGTTGCCCCAAATTGATAATTTGTGAGGTTTGAAGGTTTGGACGCGAGCGGACTTGTTTCTGACGCTTTGGTTACGAGTCGTTCGATATTTAATCGATCACTTCGTTCTGTACTCGAGTTCTGCGATTTGATCGAATTATTTAAAAATTCATACGAAGATAAGGAAGATTAAAGTCACTATTTTGGCGATTTTGAAGTTGGCTAAAAGATCTTCGAGATCTTCAAGATCTTCAAAGTAGACAGTTTTTGACATTTTGTATAAATTCTCTGTTCACAACAGAAATTTTATCTCCGCAATTGTCAAGTTGGTGAATTCTGCTTTTTAAAAAATTTCTTTTTGTTTCCATTGATTTTTTGTCTTATTCGCAAGATGAAACATACGAATCTTGCTTTCTTTCTTTGCTCTCATCGTAAAGCATAATTATACAATTATGGAATGTCGTATAAGCTGTACGTATATTTATTTCGTTTATGGACATATTTGAGAACTGTGCGATGAAGATGTCTTCGTTTTTATCATCAAACAAGTCCTCTGCGCTTTTATTTTAACAAGGGTCTTATGACTGTAAAGAACGAATGGATCAACAAGATTTTTCCTGAAAATGTTTACTACGTTTGTAATACTAAACTTAATAAAATTCCACTTTTATTAAATATTAAACTTCATGTTGGAGTTTAAAAGCTGTACTTCTGCTAATTAATAAACATATATAAATGTTATTGCCTTCCTATGTTCCCTCAGTAGGCAAGTAATTTATTGCAAACTAAAGAACTTCTCTTTTGCCAACCAATTAATTACGCGAAGCTTTCATAAAAACTCGATACAGCCAGCGTAAAAAAGTTCTACCTTTCTGCTGCCTTGAAATATCCCCAGTATATACGAGCATCAAAACCGGTATCTCAAAAAGAACAAAAAAAGAAGGAAACAAAACCATCCATGTTTCCATAGCGCTTCTATTGCGATTCGTTGAAATATACGTTCGTTTTGTAATCAAAGTCTGTCTCTAGCATTCGAAAAAAGTATCAATACCCATATTCACTCGTATATTGTATAGATTTTCGGAATACCTATACAACCTGCGAAAGTGAAATACTTTAATTGTAAGATTAAATAACTGGACACAAAATACGATCCAACGATATCAAATCCAATTAATTGACGATGCAACTGATACAATTACGTGTACAAATATAATATTTCTATGCATTATGTCGCATATAAAAATACAAATATCCCCGATTACCTACGATCCTACGGTGCCAATTAGAGGCTAAAATCTTAATTAATGCAACTGTGTATTTATCAATATCTATAGCATTTTGATCATACTTTATATGTAATTATGAAGCTATACAACAGTATGTGTGTAACATTTTGACTAAAAGGTAACATAAATGTAAAAATATTATCAGAGTGCATAGGGGTAAATCATTTAGAGTATCTCGCTCGCGTCCTTGCCAGATTAACCTTGCGCGGCCACTTTCATCCCCCAGCCCTCGTTATCGTTGGAAAATTACCTCGTTAGCAGAGTGTCGAGCACGGCACACAGTTCCATTGAATGAAACTGTATTCGAACCAGTACTCTTCCATACAGAGTCCAGCATTACGTGCTATCATTAACGTTCCGTTGTTTGTACAACGATAAACAAAAAGGAAACTGAGGGAAATTGGTTTTATCGTGTCGACACTAGGGAAAGAGTTGTTTGCCAGCGCGTCCAACAGTTCTTCTCGCATCAGATAAGAGATTCTGTTGCTATATCGCGAACAACCTTCGGCATTGTAGCACGTCCTCTTTGTCTGTCTGCGAGATACTTGCATGCTAGGCTGTACAATGGCCTGTAAACAATAGCGAAGAAATCACACGACAAACGTTTGCGTGATTATGAAGTTTCTTTTGAAAAGAGAGGCGTCGATGCGTTTCTTTCGAGCGGCCATTGTCCAGGCAATTTGTTCGCTATTTTATTTACGACTTCGTGACTTCGACGCGGGTAAACCGTCGTTCAGAACGCGTGGGTGGCGGTCGTTCTTCGAATGCAAGGCAAGAGAGAGGAATGACCGCTGTTCGAATAATTCAATTTGGAACAATTGCTGAGGAAGTGAAGGAGAAACTCAGGAAACTTGATATTGTGAATTTTTGTTTCTCCGCTGGTTGTAAAATCTGGGACTCGCCTAGTTCTCGTAAATTACTATGTTTCGAGTAGGAACACGGATATACTTGTCGTATTTACAGAAGAATGATCGCAAAGTAATTTCATTTTATGATTTTTGATAGAACTATTTACATTGCGTAAAGAACGTCTTAGAAAGATATCCATCTGTTTTTTAAATTACCTAATGTGGAATCTAAATTATCTGATACAAACATTTAGTTCATTCGAACTCCGAATAAAAATATAACTTTGAAAAACATCGCAGAAAGAATTCAACAGTTTTTCGATGGCTACAGTGCTTCAAGCTTAGAAAGCAGATAATTTGAGGAGAAATTAGTTCAGTATGTACAGAATGTTTCATAACACGTGGAATCCATTTCAGGAGTGGATAGGAGATACGATAAAAACGAAAGTAATTCTGTACTCCTATTCGACATTCCTTCAAAGTTATAGCCAATTTTTTGTTTCAATAATCCAGGACAGTTTATGAAATGTATGCTCCGTATGTCGGCGAAATTCGTTGCTACGACTACATACAAACCGAGGATGGCCATTTCGAGCACCATCTATAAAGATAACCTGTTGCGGATTATTTTACATGTTATGAAATACCTTGCGTATACAGGGCGCGGCTGAATAACGTACAACGAATAATACAAGTGGGCACGAGGCGATTCCTTATGAAAAAATAAGGACAAAATATGAAATAAAATTTGTTCATTGGAGGCTTAGTTTACGAGAAAATCGAGTTTGAAAATTTATCAGGTATACTTGAACATGGGCTAATTCCGGACTCGACAGGACTAAATAATCGACAGGAGGTCGTTCTACGCGTGAAAATAAGTCGAACATGCGGAGTATAATTTTTGTCCCAAGGCAATTTGTTTTCGAAAAAAACAAATTTGAAAATTTACCATACGCGTGTATTAGTTCGATTCTTGATTAAACATGATCGAATTTTATTTTCTTGAAAACGAAGCCCCGAACGGAAAAATTTTATTCTACATTTTCGACTTTTTTCTTTTCTTGACTTAGAGGCCATCTCCATATCACCGGCACATATTCGATCGAAATTCCTATCATTCCTACGAAGTATATCTTCCGATTTTCTCTTTTCCTACGCCGCAGCGCTAAAGGCGCAACGCATATAGCTCAAGGCGTTGTATCGGTCGGTTAAAAATCGCATCGGTAATTACAAAGCGTGTATAATTAAAATGTAATGCGCGGGTGCGTCAAAGTATCGTGCACGAGTCTGTGGAAGGAATTAACGGAACACGAGAGCAATTAATTTCCTGTTTTCCTGCCGTTTAATTCCACCTCGCTCCGGCTTGCCGCTTTTTCTCTCCATCCTTTTTTCCCTTCTCTTCAAAGGGTAACATTAACCCCGCGTTGTGCGGTCAGATAGTAACGAGCACACGCCAGCCACGAGGCTCGCGAGTGTATAAATAGGAGAAGAGAGCCGTGCAACCGGCGAGAGAAACGCGCAAGATAAAAAGTCATACGTGCCACGGTCAAAGCAGCCGCCACAGATGACGAGGAGGACGCATCCTGATGGAGATTAAACACCGGGTCCCCACCGGCGACGATCTTCAACGTCTTCAAGGAAGCACTTAAACTTCCGTGGACCAGTGTAAATCATACGCTTAACCGCGTCGTTGATCTCTTGTGTTTCCTTTCGAGACTCTTGTTTTGGTAAAAGTATACACACGAGTCTATCCATCTGTCAAGAGAAACTTGTATCTAAACTGTGGATGTTTATGAAAAAGGATGCAACCACAATGGATATTTACTTCATCTACTACAAGTTACGGTTACTTCCTATATTTATGTTACGTTTTATATATTTTATTTATTTTGGCATCTTCAAATTTCACATAAGTGTTTATGAGAAGTCGAGGAGCTCGTAACAACGAGGTAATTCATCGTCAAATTCGACCTTCGAAATAACAAATAACAATAACACGTTCTAATAGTCGGAAGTCAGATAAATTCCATAACACGGTGGGATTGGTATTATAAAAGGTGAATTACGGTGGTGTGCAAAAGTACAGGCTGGTAGATTTTTCGCTTTATATTTTGAAGGAGATATTAAATAATTCTAACTAGTATTGTATACAAGCAGATATAGAAGTGTTTATTTATTTTACTGTCTTTTACTTGCTTATGTAAAAATTATATAGTATAATGAAGATTTTGTTAATAAAATTGAAATATATTGAACAAAAGTCAAAGACGTTGCAGTATACTTTTTCTTCAGAGACAAATATAGATAAGGATCGTTTCTATCATGAATCCTTCGATTGTTTCTCATTTCTCATTTTTCTTCCTTTGTTTTTTTCTTTCTTTTGTCTTTTATCGAACAGTGTACGATTTAAAAATATCTAGAATTCCCGGAATGACGTTGTCTCGCGTACACACCCCTTGTTTGTTAAGCAAACAGAAGAACGACACCGTAGAATCTTTAACAGTCGACAAAATGGAGAAGGAAGATCGTAAAGGAGAGACGGTTCAAAGTTCGCCATGAGATCTTGCGAATCGTAAATTTTATTTACACGCTCCGTAAGCGCCACTTCATTCAGACGGTCGCCTGGTCGCCTGGTCGCCTGGCTGCCTGGCCGCCTCTTTAAATAACCAACCCGCGAAAATCGGTGCAAAGGCAAGCCCACGAAGGTCAAGATTTAAAGTAGCTGCTGCAATAAGGAGGCAGCTCCAATTTTTAGTAATTTGACTGAATCAACAGAAACCGACTCGGACTTAATTAAAATCGAATCACCTTCTGGAACGTATTATAAATTCATAGTCAATTAATATTCATAATAAACGTTTTTTGAATATCTCCATTTAAATGCACTCCTTTGAATATGAAAGCTATTCATTTCTCTTCCAATAAACGTAATTCAAATATCGCAGTTGGCACCCTACATTTTTTAACTCGACTTTTTCCTGTTTTCTTTATTCCTCTATATCTTTTATCCTAATTTTATCCTTTCATATATTTCATCAGCTTTAATTTTCTCATACAGCCTTCCTCTTCTATCATTTTTATCTCTATCTTCAAGTTAGTAATACAAACGTTTGCGCTTTCGTATAATAAACGAAATCTATGATATTTGTTCTCCATCGACAAATACAATTCGAACACTCGAGCTGCCTCCTTACCGCTGCAAACTTTTCGTCTCTTCTGTCGCTTCTGTAATACTGGCATTCTTTGCATGCTTTGTTTAACAGGATGCGATTTATGTGTTTGAAGGAGTCTTGGATATGTCTATATAGTAAATACGAGAAGTGTCTACGCTAGCATGTACTCTAGGCCCATTAAGATTTTCCTCAATGAACGTACGACGAAAATATCACGAGCAACCGGATGACGAGACCATCACGTATTTTTGTCATTTTCTTAGGCCGGTTCTGTGTCTTCGTTCTTTCGGTCGTTGTATAAAAACAGGAAATACTTTTTGCCCGTTGACAGCAAACACGAACGAATAAGCTGAGGAGGAATGAACTCTGTACTTATTAGACTGACGAAGTGCAGTTATTTTTCTACGCGATGTTATGGTTAGTTAATCATTTCTGGGGAAGAATGTTCTCCTTGTTAAATTTTCTAATTACCTGCTATTTATGGCTACAGCCGGTGTTGCAGTAGCGTACAATGCAAACGGAGAACAATTTGTTCAAATAAAAGGACAATAGGTTTCTTTGAGAAGAACTGTTCTACCAGAAACGTTATCTGTTAAGCTATTAAGGTTGAGGCAGTGATGTGCAGAAATTATGTAAACGTATACTCTTGGAGAACGTATACAAATAAAGTAATCTACATACTGAAAGTACCAAACTTCGTGAGCTTTTCAAAGCGTAAAAAAATCTATTTGAATAATAAATATTTCATGGAAGCTTGGGAATATAAATCAAATTTCCATAATTTGGCTAAAGGTAGTTTGTATTGCGGAAGATGAAATAATAGGGATAAAGAAAGATATTATACAAATCCTCGGAATTCTCCGCAACGACCACGATATTTAAAAAATAGAATTCAGTAAGTTAAATTGATCGAAAGAATTGCAAATGAAATTAACGGGATGTGAAAATAGCAGATTATGACAATAATAAAGATTTTATCGTATTTTATCGAGTTTAAGAATTTCCTTTAATTATATTTGAACTGTTTCCCACAGCAAATGAGTTAAGTTAATTCATTGCCTTTGTAAATGTTATCTCTCGCGTAGGATGAGCGTCTGGTCTGTCTATCGAGAGTTCCACATTTATTTTCATCAACTGTATTCTCTTATAAGGTATAAAATAGCACATGTAAAATATTAAGCTTCGGCAGGTGGATTGGAACGTATGTGGATCCTGCGAAATTTACCCTTTCATCACTCTGACAACGTTTAATTAAAATACACACACACACGAGCAATCCATTCATCACCTTGACACAATGAACTGCACACAGATTCAAGGATTTCTCGATACACGACACACTGATAATCGCGATTTAGTTGAGCATGAAATTGATCTCTCTATTTCTTGCATAGCTCGGTAATAGGATATGGATAGAAATTATATCCGCATCGCGAATCACATCGATGGAGATAAAATTAAGCTGCCATTGATCGCGATCTAAATGATCACTGCGATAAATCGTTGTTCCATGGATCGTTTGACAACGTCCTTTGATCCCTACGAATGATAAGATCGCAGATATTTATGCAAATTTGTATTTTCGTGGAAACAAATAAATAAATGATATCTAAGAGAGTCGTTTCATCCATTAAATATTAGAACGAGTATCTTGCGACTATACTTTGAATATTTTGCATAATTATGCAACTTTGTACTTTCCATGCATACATAAATATTTGCGGTCTCACTTTGGATAGAAAATCACTGTCTTCTGAATAGAAAAATCATAAAATTACGTCTCCGGCATTTACGTACAGAATATTTTAACGTTTCATAGAAATCAGAATAAACGGATGCTTAAAAAATTTGTTAATATATATTACATTACACGGCTACGTACATAGTTTCGCTTTTGCATTTCGCGAAACTGCACTTTCTTCCCCTTCAAATATCTCTCCAACTTTCCCCTTTATTCCCTCCATGTGCCTTTTTTTACAACACCTCTTCAACGCTTTTCCTCAATGATTATGCATCGATTAGGAATTTTTCTTGAACGTGCATCGATTCTAACGTAACGTACATTTATTCATGTTTCTACGTTTATTTATGATTATGATACATTTTGTCCTCGATCTAAATTATATTAAGGACACTTTTATTCTTGTTTAATTATCATAAATCTGGTTTTGGTATTTGCCGTGAAATAATAGCAGTAAATCCGGTAAATAAACCAGCGTGTAAATTTAACCAAGCTGTCAAGCGCGCACAGATTTATTTTCGCGTTGGAAGAAATTAGATTGACTTCTCAGCCTATCGACCGCGTTTAATTATAGGTAACACAGCCGGTCATATTTTTAACCGAAAACATTCCCGTCATCAGACTGCTATCGAGTAAGCGCCGCAATGTCAGTCCTGTTTCTAGCGCAGCAATTTGTCCTCGTTTCTATCTTACTTTTATCATTCAAATGTGAGATAAAAGACACAAGTATTGCAAAAACGAATATTTTCTTGTTCCCTTCACGCGTTAGATACCTGCATTCTTTTGCATAACCAAGCTAATATTATTAGTGAAATTTTACACGTCACTAGTTACGAGTTACGAACGTTAATAAAATCTCATGCACGCACATACATTACGACAGTACCAAATTCGATGATCAAACAAACGAAGTTTTACGAATAGCTTTTACAAATTACACGTCGGAATCCTCTCACAAACAATTGAAACGATATTACGAAATTCTACGAACAGCGAAATTTTGCATGCTGCTAGTTACAAGTTAGCAACAAATTCTCTTGCATAACAGCGACAAGTATGATAACGAAACGAATGAAGTTATAATGAGAGAGATAGTATACAAAAAATGTTGGATGAGTCAAAGGTTCTAAGTGACCAAACGTTCAAAAATATAATAATTTCGCAATTGCGTATTTATGACACATACCTTTGTTAAAAATCCGTTGGTATTTACCAGATTACAAGCATCCAGCGCACGTTCACGCAATAACTTAGAAACGATACAAAGTTCAAAATTACCACCACTTGCTCTCCGACGATTTACCAACGTCTGCTTAATGATCGAAGATCGAAGTTTTAACGAGGAAATATTATACGAAGGTTAGAAGAGCGTTTCGTATCAGATTATGCATTCTATGCACCGTGGAAGAAGGCGACGCGTATAGGTGTAACTTGTGAAAAATGACGAGATGCAATTATCGAAGTGCTGTGCCGCGGATCGATGAGCAAAACAACGTCGCGAGTACAATTGCGTCGGCATCAAATATCGTTTCCTAGCTACCATTTACTATCCAACGAAGAAATCGAATAGCACGAGCCGGAGAACCGCGAGAGCTCCTCGGGCTTGACTTTGTTTTGCATAGATATCGTCGGGCAAATGAACGACTTCCGGCCGGTTGGACTTGGAATACGGGATCCTCGATCGCGCCTACGACTCGTGATCTTTGTTCATCTCGATAAGAAACGCTGTTAACACGTTGACCGTCGTTGAATTTTGCCTTCGGAGTCACGATAGATGGAAATATTCTAATACCGTAATAGATTGCAAAATTGTAAGAGATTAATCGAACGAATGAATCGATTATGTGGTATTTGTGTGATATTATCTGCGTCATTCGCGTTGTTGAACATTTTCTAGTCGTTGAAATTTATCTTATTTTAATCGATTAAAAAAATTCAGTGAAAGCGATATCAATCGATGTCTGTGTGTTTGAAACGAAAGAGTATCCTCTCTACGTTACAAACCTGAATTGATAATTCGAACGTAGCAACTGACGTGTAATTTGAAATTGTTAATGAGATACGATTTCAATTGTTACTGTAGCATACATATGTAGCAATTAATTAATGAAGTAACTTTATCCGGGAATTAATAAGGTAAACAGAAGCAGGAAATAATTTATTCAGCCATCGTGGATCATTTTCGATATTGAGAGAATTATATAATCAGATTTCAATATTATATCAAGCAGAGTAATTTTCAATGATTTTTCCGACATCGACTATAGTTAACACTGTACAGGTAATAATATGTGATTACACAGAACTTAATTAAACCATACATATTATTGAATACGTGAAATGAGTTTCGAGAAATTAACAGATGCAGTGAACAGCTTCTAATTTGAGCGATCACTTAATTACATAGTACGTTCACTATGAAACTGGTCGTTAAATAACGGAGAATAAGAAAAAGACAGTTATGAAGTTGTAATGGTTAGGAAGGAGCTAACTAAACAACAGACTTGTACTTTATAATTTGTTAAGCAGAAATCGTATAATGTAAAGAGTGGCATTAGCGTTCTTTGATCGACTGCAACGACAAAAATTAGCTGAACTCTATCTATAATTTTACTTAAATTCTATTTACTCGTGTCTTTCATCCTCCATTCCAGAAATTCTTCTATTATATCAATATATAAAATATAATATAAAAATCTATTAAATTTCACTTTCTCTAATATTCGCAAAGGTATCATTAGTCGAGCTGTTATCGACTACAACGACGAAACTTAAGAAGCAATTGGTAACGAGCACATGTTCGAAGCAAATTGGTTACGCTTGTTCGACTCTGATACGAAACTTTGTGTATCGAACGGCGCTCAAACCTGGCTGTCGTCGAAGCTGCTCGACCCTACATCAGTGTGCAAACATCAATTTACAATCGACGCTTTAGCGTTGCCGCAACGAGTAGATTTAATTAACCTCATAACAGGTCGACCTGCGTTAATTTAGTCACGAGGTACGTACAATTCTTTTGCAACGATTATCGATAATACATCAACGCGGAGAAGTGATTCTTAAGATACGTTATATTTCATTCTGAGTGATACACCAAGCGGCGAGTAGCTAGTATGATTAACTACTAGTTCGAGAAATTAGAAACGCGCATTAATCTCGTCTATCGACTAGTCATTCTCTTGTTCCTTGCCTCGCAGCATAAAGTCCGGCATCTTACGGTCGATCGGGAGACTATTCTCTTAGACCATTATACTTTCTATCGCATCATTCATAATAAGTAACATTTCACTTTCACAACATTGTTACGTAAATTAATAAAATCGATTTCCAAGGCTGCCGCTATTAATTCTCACGTACGTGAATCTTTTTTATTGATTTCTTCAGAAACTTTCTTAGAAATTGTATATAATCTATACAAAGTATGTAACGGAATTTTCGAGCTTCTCTATTAACGAATAAATTTATTCAAAATACATATCACCCGAATTAATCATTTTTATGTTGCACATTACCTAACATCATTTTTACGCAGAATGACGAGAGGATTTTACCTATGCAACAAATTACACGCTTCCACTGAGAAAAATGGTGCAACTTGCATGATTGCACTAAAATGCACGTGCATGATTGCACTTACGAACCATTCATCATCTTCCAACATTTTTTCTAATTGCAGTCAGAAACAGATATGGCTTGTTCCAATTACGTGAATTGTATATATACATATCGGAGATGAAAGGACTTCGGGGCCTTTCTTTTGCAGTGATTAGGAAAATCCCCAATACCCTAGCCCGGACTTTTATTGTAGCTACCCTTAAGCAATAAAAATAGGAAATAGTTGTAAGACGCTAATCCGATCATGTGTACTCAGGGTTTATGACGATTGGCCTGGGCTCGAGGTGACATAATGAGTCGCCGAACGTAGCCGCGGTCACTGGACGGACATGTAACAACAGAGGTATGGAATAATTATGCAGCTCTCCTTAAAAACAAAGATTGACTCGAGAGGTGAGGAGAAGACTATATAAGGGCAGTTCCATTTGTACTAGGATTAAGTGAGGTATCGAGAAATTTATGGAGTTACTTATTGAGAGAGTCATTACGACTAGTACGTGGAGTCACACCAGGATCGTGTATCATATCGGATTCGTCTTCCCGTGGCCCTGGATTCGCATCGAACCTAAATTCATTGTCATCGACCTCTCGTTTGTCCGACTGCCGTCATTACCTGTAACCTTTTGTAATCATCGCCTCGGTACCAATAAGGATCAGCTAGAATACATAACCACGATGGTCCATTCGAGTGAAGGTTCATCAGACGCCCATATTTCAAATCCTTCTCCGACATATATATACACAACTATATATCTAAACTATAACGACTATATACAGATCTATCCAATCTACGTTGGATCTTAGCTGTAAAACTACCTTAAGGCTCCCAATTCTTATATAGGCACAACGTAGCGGATATAACACGACAAATGTAATTATATTATGCAATTATATTCAATTGGACTTATAAAATCGACTGCATGCAAAGTTGAATTTTTGTATAATTAAATATTCTACGCTGGTTCCGGCAGTTACTGGACAAGAACAAACCACATAGTATTTTACACGAATCTACATCCAAATGTGCAGAAACAACATAAACCTATTCAATCGTAATTCGTTCGAGTAACAATTAATTAATAGTCATCGAAAGGACGATCGTAGAGTTACGAACGAAGCAAAGGGTCAGTTTTGCGCAATCCAAGAGGGAATTTCTCTTCTCGGCGTCTTCCAGAGCTCGTTCCAGCTCGCGTGAATTAATTATCCCGCAAGTTTCTCTCCTCTTGTCGTTCCTTTATTTTCTCCTTTATCGCGGCTCGTTTTACCCGCTCTGCACGTGTGTGAGTGCTCCTTTATTGGGCCTGTAACACTGGGGCCTGATGCAACGAGCCGCGAAGGCGTAAGCCGCGTGGGCGTACGCACGACGTTGTGTTGTCTTCTCGTACGCGATCGCGTGCACAGTGTAGGTGATCGAATGTAAAGGGTGCCTGGAAACATTCGTACACCTGACGTAACAAACACGGACCAGGATACGGCCAGGACACACGTCTCTGTCCTTGGCTGGAAAGCGGGAACCGAAGGGATCCGCGCTCGCTTAATCACTATCGTCCTCGAGTCACGTAAATTTCCACGCTGTCAATATCAGAAGCCATTCTCAGCTGCGTCCTCCACCGATCGATAGAATCGCAGCAGTCGGAGAAACGACTTGCCGGTAATCTAGACCGGAAGTTGGATAGATAGGAGCTGAAGACTGGTTCGGAAAAATCCTTTTGACCAAGTTTACTTCTTTTGTTGAATCCAAAGATTGAGAATTTTATTCAGAAATTATTCAGAGGCTGTGAATGTAGGGCGGAGGCGATGACAAGTTTCGGTCGTCGTGGAAGATCAGTTTCTTGCTTTTGATATACGAATGGCGGAGATGCGTTCATTTGGAAAAATAGAGTAATTAGAAGACTGTAGTTTTGGGGAATCAAGGAGGCTTAAACTTTTACCTTCAGCGTATTATATCGATACACGATCATTCGCAAAACTTGATGTTAGAATATTAAACTTTCCAGAACTAAGAAAATTTAATTTCTTAAGTTTGATATAAGCGCTGTTTTAATTTCTTGTCTTTAATGTGTCGTGCTGGTACGTTCGTTCGTCGAATTGGATAATAGATGGTAGAAAGTTGACGTTTAAGGAACAAGAAAGTTTAATCGTTATTTTGCAACCTATTGAATTGTAAAACTGGATAGTCGAGGTTAAAAAAATGGAACTTTAATGGACTCAGGAAGTTTCATTTCTTCCTTTCGACGTATCATGTCGATGAAATTCACGAAAGTAATTAATCAAAACTAGAAAGTGGAAGTTGAGAAATCACGAGATGATAATCTCGCATTTTTAACCTACTAATTTCTGAAATTAAATAATCCAGGATAGATGATTGAGATCTATAATGAAATAATGAAATTTAATCTCATCCTATCGATGTATAATATACCGATACATGTAGAATCGAATAATCAAAATTAGCAAGTTCAAGTTCGAAGTATAGAGAAAGTCGAATGATTTATGATACTGACTAATCGAGGTTAAAAGGTTGAAATATTCTTTGTCCGTTTCACCGCGTTAACTATCTTCAAATTATAAAGACTCGAAGGACGAACACGGTCTCGTTCTTTCCTCTTCTTTACGAGAAAACATCAGTTCAAGGTTATCGTTTCCAATCTAAACATCTCGAAGGCAGCGATTTTACGATCGCTAGAGGTTGGGACAATTGGTTCCACCCGGTACATGAAAAGGAACATAAGAGAACCCACGTGGGCTCACCTATCAGCCTTTCTCGTTCGCCCATGCACATTACGCACACGCGTGTGTGACATGAATAACGCACGACCCGGTTCGCGATCATACAGGCATATTCCTTTAAAAGAGCTTTAAAGACCGGCAATCGGGAACATTTCGCGCGAACAGCGTTCTCCATATACGCCATTTTGGTCGTTTGCAGATCCCATTAGACCGTTCGTGACAATCTCGAAAGTAGGAGGAGCATATCGTCGTTCAAATATAATTTCATCGTCAGACCAGCTGCGTATCTTTACTGTTTTTATTTCGAGGTCGTTCATGGGAAATCGTCGGCCTGTTTTCTCGAATGGGAGAATCGAAACACCATGGAATACCGGAGTATACTATATCGAGACGATGATGGTTAAGCTACGTCCTTGCTGAAGCAACAACGAGGTATTTTTCGTTTCTTATTGTTGCCGTATATCGTAAACGGTATCGAACGAATGAAGATCACAGAAAAAGAGAAAAGCTGTAAGTATATGTTACAGAGCAAATTGATTAAATCCACTTTTTATAAAGTTATCAATTTCACGTTATCCAGCTGCGTAATTTGTATTCGACATCTCAAAAAAGAAATCTTATTTTCATAAATATATTTCTTCTAAGGAGACCACGTAAAAGTAATCGTTGATTCCAAAGAAAATTTCTTAAAATAATGCACGTAATTGTCATTCTTCCATACAGTTTATATGTAACAGCTTTTATGTAGCTGATCGGTTTGACTACCGAGAGACTTACTTGTTTCTATCGCTATGTTCCTTACGTTCCTTTGATCTTTGCCGCTTCGAACGGAAACAAGCAACAAGCATTACCTTTTGTTACTACGTATATAGCGCTAAGAACCTGAAGAAACACGAACAAGCATCGAACAATAACCAACAACTTTTTCAACAAACGATGGAACATCCACAAAAGGTTCCTCGTTTTTGCTTCGGCCAGGATGCAGCTTCAGCGTGTATACAATACGCACGCGGAGAAGCAAAGGAAAGATCGAAGGAAGCACGGAATGAAAATCGAGGCGTAACGACGGTATAAATAACGCTGACACGAGGAGCACGCGTAATAGTGATCCTTGAAGACGATTTTCTCGGTCGCGAACCAAGGAATTCCGAATGACACGCGTATTTTCTGCGAGCGTGCCTAAATCGCCAGCTCAAGGTGAGGAGTACCAACGACCACGGCGGTAAACCTTCGCTTGGAACTATATTGGCATTCGTGTTCCGAGCACGAAACGTGTTCGAGCTTCTTCGAAGCCAGATCTCCCCCGCGGATCTCTGTATGTGGCAAACGCATACGATTAACTTTATTTTCTCTCGTGTTCTCTGTTCTCCATTCTTTTCCCTCATCCTCTTCCTTTTCTACTATTTATTTTCCTTTCTTTATCTCCAATTTTACAAACGTATAACATATAGCTCATTTAATTTGCTTCTCCCTTTCGCGTTCCCCCATTCTTTCTCTTGCTCATCTGTATTTTTTCCCGTTATCCGCTCCTTTCATCTCTGTAACTTCGATTTTACAAACATACAACGTAGTATTAATTCTATTTGTTTCCCTCTCATACTACTCTATTCTCTTCTCTCCTTCATCCTCTCTTCTCTACACTTTCCTACTATCTACATGATTTTCCTTCTCTATCCTTTTTACCTATACACATATAGAAGACTTTTGTCAATTCTCAATTATCGCAAAATATTGAAATATCGAAAAAATATGAATGAAATTCTTCTGTCTGCGTCTATTCTTCTTCCTATATTTTTATTACCGTTATTATTTATTCATAGTGCACGCATTGCGACTTAGAATGGCTTCCGATTTACATTCTCCTCGCTTGAAATACGTGCTTAAAACATTTATGTTATAACGTTTATTCTTTTTCCTTCCTTGTCTAGAAAAAAGTCTCGCTTTTTCCCCGCACTCTCCCTTTTCTACGAATTTCTTTATCTTCGACTTCAACGATCCAATGTTTTTCCCATTCTTTTTACCTTCGCCCATTCCCCACCTCTTTTCTCAACTTTAACGTTCTTGTTACGCGTCGTTATCTCTTATGCCCTTTTCTATTCGCTTCACCCAAGCATCGCGGTTATTCCCGCTTGAATTTTTGTGCGTTTTTCATTGCCACGGGCGATCATGAATACGTCCCAAGACCGGAATATGGGATTGTTTCCTGGTTGTTATACCGAACGAGGCATTAAAAAGCGCAGCCAGAATGCTCCATGCGTCTTGCGTTTGACATGCACGAGTCCAGTGTGGATTGTACTCGTTTTAAACGAGCAGACATTCAAAGTTCTTCTAATTGATTTATCTAGGTGATTTATGTTATCTTTGACAGTGATCGGGAGGGAAATGGAGCTCGTTCTATCGTTCGTATCTATGAACGAAATATTTCACGATGTAACGTGGTGCATGCAACGTTATGCACCGGGTATTTCGCGTGTCTCTGTAATAACACGTTTATGAAAATAATAGTAGTTTTACAGAGACTTTAAAAGTAGAAAATCACAAGCTTCCACGAATAAGACAAATGAGAGTTCGAAGAATATTCCTTCAAATATTGCGCTCTGTATTAATTCAATCCTCTTTTGTTCTTTGGTTCCCGGAATACTTTTATCGTTAAAAAGTTGTTCAAGTGTGAAAAAAAAATACGAGAAAATTGTTCTTGTTACGGATGAATTTTTGCTGCAATTTCATGCTACAGTTTCTCATAAAATATTCCAAGTCTTTCTGGCTGTTGGAACAAAAGAGAGATTGGAATATAAAAATTCAAAGACCCTAGTAAGATTACTTCGCCTGGCATCGTTATAGGATAATAGATATTTTCTTTTTCCTTGACATATTCTCTTTTATGTTTCGTTTATCAGGGATCAGGTTCCTGAATTACAATAACAAAGCTGGTGTTAAAAGGTGCATTCAGCTTGTTGAATGCGCTCGGCGTTGCATTGTGTCGGGAAGAAACGGTTCTCCAATTAAAACGGTGATTTATATTTCTGTCGTTGAACAAGGAAACCGAGATTCACCCGAGGTCAGATTCGGATTCAGCTAAAAGAAACGGTTAGTTTTTGAGCGTACATATCGAGCATCGTAGTATACTTTTTGAATTAATGCGTTTCATACGTTGCGTGGGAATTTCAAGTCGGCGAGTTTTATCAATCCATTTAAAATTCAGCCGGTCTTTCGAAATGTTCTCGGTGTATTTGATGAACTGTACGAATCTGAATTTTAAATCGACTGAATATAAAATCAGGTGATTTTAAAGTAATAAGAGAACGAGATTGATATGTTCCGTTATAATTACATTCCGAAATTCATCTGAACGCACGGCATATTTCGTCGAATCTAATTTTACGGACTTTTTTACGACAATTTCACGGATGATTACAATACACAAAAATGAAGAAGGAAAGCCCATAAATTTTTCTTCGCGGTTTAGCCTCGAGATATTTAATTCTGAAGAATGATGTAACATATTCGAAAAATATATACGTAAATTTTCGAAAGATAAAAACTTGGCTCTAACTATACAGGAAATAATGGAGATAAAGCTTCTAGATGCCAAGTTTTCTTTATTATTTCTTTCCTATTTCCCAAACATGCTGTGACATACTGTTCTAATTTTTTCGATCAAAAGATATATAAATTCTATTCTAACGAAGCTAAATATCAGCCAAGTTCGAGTTACTCGATTACTTTTCAGAACCGTGATTTAAAACACTGGTATGGCTGAGTGCGCGTCAAAAAAATTAACGAGTAAAATCATTGAATCGCGCGATTGAAGTTAATTTTTAATGCCAAGAGGAATTTCGTGAATCTCTCGTCCGTCAATAATCATTTTCCAATTTCCAATATCTATTGTGTCTGAATCGTATTATTTTTTCGTTTAACCATCCGTGCTATCGTCATTGTTGCAATTTACAGGGTACAACAAACGTTGCAATTTGAGATCCGTTATCGTGTCGATGAGTTTAAGCTTCCCGGGTGGAGCGATTTCTTCAGCATTTGTTTTTATTTATTTCCATGAAATTGTATTAAAAATACCTTTATCATTTAGCAAATCGCGCAGAAAGGATTCAATCTACGATAACATTGATCTTGAAACTTTTCAAACTTTAATTACATTTGATTTTAATTTATTATATTTGATTACCAAAGAAGATCAATCTAAAGTTCGCCTACTTCCTCAACATGAATCTTTTGATTTCACCAATATTAATGATGACTCGGTGACTCGTCAGCTACTGCACCGTACGGGATCCACCGATCGCTGATCCAACACGCAAAATAAATTACGGTCGTCTACGTTATACACAATGCACGGACGATCGATGATTTATGCGAGTTTCTCTCATGAGCTTCGCTGTTTCGCGTTTTAACTTAGCTAGTCATGCTTCGCGAATGTTTATGGTAATAAACGAGTCTCGTCCTCTGCGTATAAATAGTTATAGCCATCTGGCGATAAAAGCTATCTTAACCCAGGTAAACTCGACTTATTCACACTTCACACTGAACTCATCCTCGTTGTATACTCTTCCTATATTTCCTAAGATAAGATAATCGAATTTATATTGACGCTCCTTGCGTCACTGTCATTGTCGTCTTACATAATGACTAATAATGACATACCTTCATGTCGTAAGACACGTTCTTCTTTTTTCAGGCTATTTCGTCGTTGCATAGGTCAGAATAATTTCTACGTTTTCGGATTTCACGTTTGAAACGATCGCACAGGATATTACTAAATTTAATTGTATTTACGCTGGGATGTGACATTTTTCGTATGAAATTATTTCTGTATAATTGTGAAATGTTTGTATGGATTACTTCTTCAGCGTTGATAGAACGAGATTCTTCTGTATTATTTCGTGGATTGCTAATTAGCTCGGGGAAAGAATTTCATTCAGAATCCGAAGTTACGTAATCAAATATCTGTGTTAGGTAAATATCGAGTAAGCAATTCTTCTTTTTCATCGTCAACTGATATCGTTGAGACATAGGTAGATGTGAGAGGATAGATCATTTAATATTTAATTGCATTTTATATTCTATATTTTACGCGATAAACGCTGCTCACATTTTTACTTTGCTTCCGTTTGTCGTATTAACCAAAGTAGCACGTTAAACTCTCAGGCAAACAAAATAAATACAACAAACAAAAATACAAAAATACAATAAAACAAAAATAAATTTTGTCATAATGTATTGCGAAACTGAAACTTGATATTGCGTTAGAAAAAAGTACACATTTAAAGAAACTCATGAATTTTTCACAAACGCGTGTTATGTAGCAAAGTATTGAACAGCTTTGCCTCTGTATCTGCTCTTTTCATAGAATTATTCGGATATGTAATTTTTCGATACATAATTACCATTATTTCCTTTTTTTCGTTATATCCGGTTTAATATTCACAGCGGAAGAGCCACAGGCTAGTTCGTAATGCGGCACGCGCTCACGAGTGTTGCTAATTTAATGAAAAGATCGCATACCGGGAGTGCATCAACATGCTGACCGGGCACGATTATCGGTCATTCGAATAATTACCAAGCACGAGCCCGACGAGGACAAAAACTCGGCCGAAAGAATCAACTAAGCGAACTATAATTTATTTCATCTGATTTATTATCTACCACGACTCTATAGTTAATTCTCGATTCAATGATTTTTCTACTTTCAACGCTGTTCTTGTTTTCACACAACGTGTGCCAACCTGGCAACATTAAAACAACCGAAAGCTCGTTGAATATTCCACAGGAAAAAAATGATTGTAATGAGATACGTGAAAATATCGAGTGTCGAATAAAATACCAGGGAAAATCATCGAAATATGTATTATTGTTGGGTAAATCTGCGGAAAGTAGGATAAGGCAATGTTTAATTTGATTCGAAGGTTTTCAAGCTTTTTGCACACCTTTTTGTACTAAACATTTTCGAGAAATAAGTTTTCGAAAATTAGACAGAACGACGTTTTGATAAATGGATTATTGATTTAACGTTTCGGCGATGCACTTCTATCGACGCTACATCGACGAGATAACTTTACAGTTTTAGGTTTTGCAGCGTAGAGTACACACATCAATCCGCTTTTTTTGTTTGTTAAGCAAAACGAACACGAGAAACGCATCCGACAGTTTTCCGATGATACAAGTAAAAGCAGTCGCATGTCTTGCGACTACTTTGCGAAATAAAAGTTTACATTTTCTCCGAGGATGCTGTGGCATGAGGTAATACGACAGGAGAAATTTGTTCTTTTTCCGGATCATTTCGAAAGATTCATTTCCGTAATCGTAAGGAATTTCACTCTGAACCGACGTTATTTAAAAATATCATTTTGCACACTCTATGAAGTGAAAATTTTTGTAAATATGTAAATGTGCGTGTTGTAAAATTCATTATCATTTGTTAGACTCTTTGTTGTGAAATAAAATGTGTAGAATATTTATTCATGATTTCAAATTCCCTACAGAAAAATTGATTATAAATACCGCTGAATGAATCAAAGAAGGAAAGAAATGAATTAAAATTTGCATATAGAAAATTCTTTATCGAGTGAAATAATCAATGTTCGTGTAGATATCCTTTCCACTTATCGTTCAAATTATATGAGAATATGTTTGCTTAATTTTACCTCAGTATACTAATAAACCATCGCAAGCTACAAATTGTACATGAAACGTGATTCATGTTTCTCTTTTAATGAATCCAGAGGCAATGTGAAAGAGGTGGAATGAAATTTAATATTCAATCAAATTCGCAAAATATTAAATTTGTAATTCTTTCCCTGCAAACTTTTTGCCTAATTTCCTTTTTTATACTTTGTACAGTTCTTTTTAATCCCCGACATATAAAAAATAAAGGTTCATTTTTTAACCTTCTCAAAAGCACGCTGCGACAAATTTTTTTAATCATTTGGTTTATTAAAATTTATCTCATAAAAAGAAGAAACGACGATTTATCGTGGTTATATTCCAAAATGTATGCCTCATTTTTCCACAAACACGTTCTGACATATTTTTTAAATCATTTTGCATATTAAACTCTACTCCATCAAAGATATAAACGTCCCACTTCAAAGAAGCTAACAACAAGTACCCATAGTCTGAAATTTTATCTGAAGGTTTTCTATAATTTTATTCAAAGAATCTCACGTAACTCGCGTAGAAAACAGAAAAATTCCTCGTTTGCTTCAATCGAACAGCGTCACTGTTGGCATCTGGCTGCAATCGAGCGGCAAACGTAACGTTCGATTAATTAAGAATGAACGCGCATCTCGCGAATAACGATGTAGCCGCAAGCGGATTATATATTCGCGGAGCGTATTTCAAGGCGATTACGTTTGCTCGATGACGACGTTATACGCACCGTATACCACGAGTTATTCCCATAGCTATGAAAAGCGCAACGCTGCCGCGCCAGCCTGCCTGACGATTATTAACATCGTACTTATTCCTACTACTGACTGAGGAAATAATGTCAAGGTCGTTAGGCGTGTCTGCAAAACTATACCAATTGAATAAACTTGTAAGAACATAGTGGAATAAACTTGATAAAACACATAACATTATATATTCATACTCGCTAAAATATATTGATTATTATATATAATAATTAATATATGTGATTAATGTATACATATAAAACAATTACACTGGGTTTTACGTTTATGATTTGATGGCAACATAGATTGATTGTATCCAACAATTACAATGCATGAATGGATGAATAAATATAAATGTATTTAATTAATAAATGACTATAACATAGGTATTAACGTGTCAAATAGAAAAGTAACTAATTACAACTCAGGTGCGAGAATAATTATGACAGTGGAGAGAGTACTAATATAAAGAACTTGTAAAATAGAACTATTTATAGATAACTAGAAATAAAAAAAAAAGTAGCTAATTAATTACCTCGATCGTAATATGATAATGATAATAATAATAGATAGAGGAAACCGTTATCCAAATAAGTCTATGACGAATAAAACGAGTTGCTGAATCTTGGGAAAATTCCGCAGAATTATGTATTCATTTCAGCAAACAGTGAACTACCTCGTTAAGCAGGGCTCGAGCAAATACGAACGAACAATGCCACGTGAAACTCGCTTTTCATCGAATGAAACTGCTACAGTCAGGAGATCGGATCGTTTTACGATTTCAGCTAGGAAAGTCGATTCCGTTTCTGCGAAATGTCATGAAACGTTCTTGTGCGTACTTATGCTTACGGTTCTATGAGAAATCTACTTATGTTAGTTCCTATCGATATAGTATGGTAGTCATTTGGTCAAGTGAACAAGTTTTCGCAAGATTTCACAGAAAACTTTCAGAAGTTCATAGATATTATTACTTTATTACTCTAGCAATAACTAAGCTACAAATTTTTATGCCATTTTATTTTACCCTTTTTTTATATAGAAGACGCATAATATGCAAAAATATCCAAAATATATATAGTGCTCGTATTTGTATAGATATTCACAGTCTATTGATTACTTTACGCTGTAAATTCATTTACCGGAACGAAATTTTAGTTAACGTTCGACTAGATAAACTCGCGCCCATTGTAAATCTACTTACTTGACTGTGAGCTCCTATTATACGAATGAAAAATTATAGCGAGAAAAATCAGTGAATTCCTATTATTATAATATATTATTATTATTATAATTTTTATATTTCAGTCATATCGTATTTAAGAGCCACAAAACCCGCAATCGTTAATAAATACTAACACACAAAACGCAAAGGATATCTTCCAAATTACACACATGTCACATAAATAAAAATACCTAAGATCTCGCTAGAGTACCATTGCACTTTATGGCAGTGGAATAGTTGAGATATCTTTCTATTCACACAGAAATACCAATTTCCATCGAATTCATTATTATACCAATTACAGGTTAAATCTCGAAATAGCTTATGTGCACGCACGTGAGATTCGTGGGAACAAGCGTACGTGAAATTCTGGAAAATGATCGTAGCAAGAAGTTAAAATGTCACTGGGCCAGCCTGGAAAATTGCTGGCGAGTTATCGATAACGTGGCCAATCCCTTCACGTTGGTTTGCCTCGGTTCGTCGTTGCTTTCGATGAACTTTCTACGGTCGCTTTAACGAGCTTCGGAACGAAGTCTCCGCCAAATAAGGATTCCGTTTGCCTGAACGGACGGTCGATGAAAGGTAATGAATAAGTTGAGATACACTTGAAAGCGGTTGCAAAGCCAGCAGCCCGCTGTCTCGACTGGTAATTTATTTGTTTAATCTTGCAGACGGTGTAATTAACAGAGAATTTGCTGTATTCGAAATACGTTCGCTTGAATTACAACAGAGAAACGCCCTTTCGTTTGTTCCTTACTTCACTATACAATTAATTTTGCGCCGAGTTTTGATCACATAAACGGTTTTACCATTTCAGTTTAATTGTTCTTGCATATAATTCATACTTACTACATCTTCCCTTGTTATTATATTGTAAAATTACATCCTTCCCTGGTGATACATCTGAAGCTTTTCTTTCTTGCTACAGCTTTCGTACGAAATGGTTCTTTTGAATTATTTCAGACTCAAATGTGGTCTTTTATCGTTAACAAATTTCTTAAGTAAATTTAAAGAAAGTACGAAAGAATCGCTGCTTGTTTCCTCATTTTAGATGTATGTTACGGCACTTTTTGAAACATTAAAGATCTTGCTTCTTCAAACAAGGATGAGATTCGAGAATAAAAGTTCTTGGATCGCAAGTAAGTTGTTACTTTTTAGCCAGTCGTTTTAATCTATCTTTTCAGATACGAGTTCATTGACCTGTTACCGATAGTGTTTTTAGTATATTTAACTGTATTATACCGCATTATCAACTACTCAGAAGTTAGATTTATTAACCCAATATTTTGGAAATTACGATACATATAACTAGCTTCTAATTTGTCAGAAAAAAGGGTTAATCAGTTTTAGTTGTGGGCTTATTAATTCGTTAGTAATTGTGTTTTTAATATATTATGAGTCACTCAACAGTTAAACTGATTAATTCGAACGATTAATAAATTGATCAGTTTCACTTGTGTGTGGCTCGTACTTTGATTAAATATGACATATCGTCGTTGGTATTAACTGTTGGTAGCATAATATATTAGCTACTGTTCGACAGCAAAAGTGTTAGCATCATGCCAATTCACGTCCCAGATAAAATGCACGCGGATTAGCATAGAAGTGACTAGAACGTGCATGTGCTAAATACCCTCCTTTGTCCAAGTCAAACAAAACGAGTATTACAAATAGTTACGTAAGGCTGCACATGTGCAACGATGCTTTTAGACGCACATGTTCGAACAACGTCAAAGAACCGGAATAAAGATTCTTCACTCGATGCTCTAAGTCCACGAATTAATATAAAAGTTCACTTGTGTATATACACCGGCGTAGAATAAACATAAAATGCTTCATCAAATAATGTATCTATTAATAGACAGTCTATCTGTACCTGAGTGTTTAAATATGTATCCTCATGAAGGTAAATTGACTCTGATTTTTAATACTGAATCAAGCAATTTCAATTCTGTTTACAAATGTCCTAATTCCAAGCTTGAATATACATTAGCTGAATACGAATATGATTTGCACGATGCAAATTCTATGCATAAATGAATGTAAAAAAGGTACAAAAATCTTCAAAAATATTTAACTACACTCTAATGGACTACATGTACATATACATATGTATGTATAATATAAGACCGCATAGCTTCTAGCTCTTATCATTGAACTATTCATAACTCCAATTCTAATTACGAATACTCCGATTCTAGTTATAGACGGTTTTACTAGAAACATAATTTGCACAACACAAATTCTACGTGCGAGTAAAATAAAAAGAGCGTACGAAGGATAATTAAAAAGTGTCTGTTAATTTCTTCTCTCTAATTACCAAACATTCCAAACATAATTACTTGCCAAAAGAAACAATACCGTCATTACCTAAAATTCGTAAACACATACCAAACTTCACTCTAGATTTACGTAAAACCTTCTTTACGAAAACGAAGCTCGTTTTATGGCGAAGACGATCGAGAGGAGCGTGGAAGGCGTCGATGAACTTTCACCCGTTTCAACGAGTCACGTAACAGATCGAATCGTTTTCTATTCGTAACCATGGCACATGTCAAAAGCGACACACTCGATCAAGAGGAAGAGAATAAGTACGCGACTGTACACAGGGGTTAATAACTCTCTTTACTGGAGGGACGCTTAAACGACGTGTATACAATATGATATATACGTTAATGGCAGCCTAATGCTTGGGTGATCGTTGGAGGATTATCAGAGATAACTTGGTATTTGCAGCGTTAATTGCACGCACTTAGAGATCGTGCACGCTTCGGGATATAACTGGCCGGCAAAGAGAAGAGAACAGAAGAAGCAATATATACTTGAGAGGGTTTGTTGCGATGCCAACAGGTATCCTTATATGTATCGACAGAAAAGCCGCGGATCTTGATAAGTTACGAGATGAGGACCGACTCTTTGCCGGCTGGATTATAAATATCGCATCTGTCATTGGATTTAAAGAAACTTTGCGACGTGTCAATTCGTAAGAGCGCGAGGAAATCGTAAATAATCGATGTTTCGAGCAACTGTGGTAATCGTTGAAATGTGGCAATATCGGCCAACTTTTGAAGCGATAGAAAATCAGTTTAAAAAGGAAGATTCAACTTAACGTACAAGTTTCTCTTTGGTTCGCTAGGAAATTTACTAATAAGCAAATTTTTGTTAGAAGTATACAGAATCGAAGAGGCAGCCCCATTCTTCAGTAGCTTGAGAAAACCAACAAAAACGAAACTCATAGTCAATTAACATTTGTCGTAATAAACTAAGATGTGGTATACTTTAATATAAGCTGCACGTCAATTTGCAGATTGTATTCATAAAGACGAATGGCTAAAATAATGAACTTCATTTTATAATTTTAATTTATAACGTTATACACAGTTGGGTGCTTTCTGGCGTAAAATCTCTCTAAAAATATTCGTGAACATTTGTCGCTGTGTGTTTAAGAAATTGGCACGTTTGAATGGAGACGTGACTAATCTATCAATCGCATGGGTGCGAACACTCTTCTTGATTCCTTAGTTAGAGTATTTATTTTATGACAGTACATCGTGTCATATGGGATATTAAATTGTATAAATTCTTTTGTTTAGATATACAAATAAAATTGCCAATATGCAACGTAATACGATTGTCATCAAATATTTAATTGGCCTTATATCCTCGATAGTTCACCAAGTGACTGTCGTTCAAACAGATAATCTCGTATCTATTTAGCACAGTGTATTTTGCGCCTATCTTTTCTAAATTAACCATCACACTACATATTTCATATTTTCAAGCAATTAATCTATTCAACAGGATGTACCATATTTGAAAGACGAAACAAACGCTGTGTGTATGATATTCAATTCGCGCATTAGAATGTTTTGCATTTTGCATTTAGGTGATTTGCGTAGTCTTGGGCGTCGCTTGCAAAACTGTCTATTTCCATTATTTTATATCTATCGCTATAGAACTAATCTTTTCTCCTTTTAGTAAATCTTTATTAGTAAATGAATCTTGAAAAAATAAATAAGAAACTATATAGTCTGATGGCTCGTACTCTAACAAATGAAATAAACTTATTCACGTGAATTGTTTCAAAATAAATAAACTATCAGCATATACTTTGACAAACTGGATAAACCTGTCCATTAACTCGTTTAGTCATTTTCAAATAATTTCACGAATGTGTTGCTTTACCTCGAGAATGAATTGAAAAAAATCCGGAGGTCGCAATCGATAACGTTTGATCCAGGCAGTAGCGACAAAAGGCAACATGTGTTATCGTCGTACGTATTTCCACGTAACCGAAGTCCACTTGTTTCCACGAGCATGCGATTATGCGCGTGCGGAATGTAAGCAGCGATCGGATCGCTCGTAAACACGAAGAAATAGCGGAACGCGATATGTAAATTGTAGACGGCGGTGTAGGTGTAGTTTGAGCAACCGATAAAAAGCGTCGAGTTGGATCACCGTTTAAATTCGAAAGAAATTATCATTTCCTACAAATCGGTACTCTCTAGTCGAGCTAAAAGTATACAAAAACTTGCTTCCTATAGAGTATACAAACGTGTCGATCTACGATTATATTAGAAAGAATTTCATATAATAATTTTTCAAATCGAATTAAACAAAAATTAAATTGAAAAATTAGTTAAATATTATACACAACGTTAGATTGTCATTCTAAAATTAATAATAATAATTATTTCTCTAAACATTAGATGTCTGAAATTAAAGAATTGCTCTTCTTCTACGTCCTATTAATTCTATCGATGTCAATTTAATCGTACACTGCGTCTCATAAGTATAAAACCGTCTAAATTTTATCTATTTTACTTTACATACTTCTAATCAAATTTTGTCGTATCGTATCTTATACCTTGTACCTGTATAAGACTGAAAATTTTAGACTAGCTTCATGATTATGAGACGTAGTGTATAATACGAAACATTGCGTTTTCTATTGATTTAATGTAGGCACGTCATAGCTCACCGTTATCAGAATTTTATCGCGGATTTACGACTTCGAGATCGTAGCCCAGGTTATTGACTTCACTGTTGTGGCACGTAAAACGTGTATACGGCACGCATGAAATAATTATTCTCAATAAACTAATATATTGACGCAATCTATACGTAGAAGACGCTTTAATGAATGCATCGTCGAACCCTGTGTACTTCGAATCGCTGGTGAACACGATCAATGGATAACGAGTGGACGTTCAATCACCAGGCAAATCAATTAATCGTACATCGAACATCCTCTTAGTACGTGTTTATCTTCCGTTGCCCTGTTTTTGCATCGACTAATTACCTACTAATTGTCAGTTTCACTCTGTACTAAATTTATGTCGTCTACATGGGAGTTACGAGATGCGATACGATGAATTTTAATATGTTCCACGCTGATTCGCGTCATTGTCCTTCGAATATCGTTTACTTTACTAATTATCAACGACAGACAGAAAGTCACCTACGCGATTTCGAGATTAAGTTTCTGATTCGTGGCGCCTGACCGATCGCAATTGGCACCTCTATACCACGATCTTGTAATAAAACGATAAATCGTGGAACGCAGATCGAATTTTCATTTATGACTTTCGTTGTAACGATAAAGAGTAACGTACCATACATGTATATACGACAAATGATAAAGGTAATTGAACCATTCAGTATTATCCAAAGTAATCGACTCCGCTTTCTGTAGACTTTAGGATTTCGTTACACAGGTACAGGATTAATTCAATTTTTAAGAAACCAACGAGTTATTTCCATAAGCTGAGCTTTATCGTAAAAAGATCGTGTAAATAATAGTAAGCTCTAAGGTAGAATTTAAAAAATCGCCTTTGTAACATGATAACGGTTCTATATTCTTCATTTTGTAGAATCGTGACTTCTGAATGAATCCTATCGATCCTATCCTATCGATAGATATAGGAATAATATATAATATCCTTTCGTCGATATTTTCCTCAATTATCGTTTATCCATGTATATACATGTATATAAAAACAAATATGAGGCGCTTGCAAATCGTTCAAGGAATGCTATCCCACAGTAAAAGCTGTGTATCCTACATCGCTAAAAATCACAAATATCCCAAAGAGAATCATGAAAGAAAATCAGTTACAAATATCGTCTATCACTCTCTATAGATCGAGTAATCTATCAATAAATGCAATTGCATCGCGGAATTTCGTTACCGGTTCGATACCGGTTTTTCGGCACAATGTCACGAAGGCTTGCAGTGGGACAGCGCTTGTCGATCGCTTTTTGCGCGGCTCGAAAATCGACTCACCGATCTGTCAATCGTCCGCGTCCTCGATGTGTATCCCCGTCATCATCCTGGATCGATCGATCCACGCGATCGTGGTTGCGCACCGGGAGCGGGAAAATGTCGAGGTGTACACGATCGAGACAAATCCACGCGCTGGTCCCCGTACAGACTCGAAGAGGTGACTGGGAGATTCTGAGGACCGACGGTTCTGGTTCACGACTGGTTCTTCTCCTTCTCCTTCGGCCTCTGGCCCCTTCCATTACTCGCTATAGCACCAAGCAAAGAGAGACACGCGTATAGTCGTATTGGGAACGTTAGACGAGGCCGGATGAAACGCGTGTTCGAAATAGAAAAAAAAAAAAGAGAAGAGAGGGAGAGAAAAAGAGACCGCGGATGCTAGAGAGATCCAGCAAAGACGCCAGCAACGGCAGGTTGCTCCTTTCGAAGAGAACCTTCGGAGGGACGGGGTGAAGCCCTGGTTGGTAGGCCCCACCGGGCGAAAAGAAGTCGATCAGGTAAGGGTCAGGGACGCATTCGCAATTTCTGCCTCGGTCGCCAGATGCTCGATCATTCTGTGTCGTTGGAATCAACCAGCTTTTTTGCCATACACACTGGCGTGGTGGGAAGAAGAAGATGTACGGACGTTGATTTAACGATGCTTGTTAATATCTTAATAATTATGAAAAACGAGAATATATGGACAGTTTAGTAGACAGCTGTGTGAGTATTTTGATCGTACGTTGATAAGAGGCGAGAAACGCGTTATTAGAGAGGAACTACTTTTTCAAAAGAGGAAGTCAGAGCGAAGATTGCACAATCACCGTACAAATAGCACATCAACGAGTTTTCATCTCGGTTTATGTAATCGTTGGTAAGCGCGATATGAGATCACACAGCCGAGTAATAATCGGCGGTGCTTTCACGCCGATCGTTTTACGATTATTACTAGCTACCTCGATTTGCCCTGATGAAGGTAAATACAGAGCGGGAAAGGAAGCGTCTCGAGAGAGTAATACGACCTTATACACGTTCGTAAGAGCGATTCGAAGAAAACGAGGGATAATCTTCTGGTGAAGCCACGGCGAATGTATTTTTACCTGCGCCCGGTTTCACCACAAATTCGAGCAGGGAGTTCGTTCGTTTTCCTTTGAACGCTAGCCGAAAGCAGGAAGAACGTGACAGGGAAGAAACAAATGACGTCACGGGGTACTATCTCGAAGAAACCGGCTATTCAGTTGGCAAATCTTCGGCCCTGAATAGGACCGTTCAGCGCCTAAACCCCACCGAGTTAGCCCGGTTTGGGCGCAGATTAGTCAGCGAACGTTTGTAACTTCGTCCCAGGTAGACGAGATCTGACCGATAAACTTGATGCTATGGCCCAAAAAACGAGCACGAATACAGGAAACGTCTTATTTTTTGATTACATCAGGAATCGTCTTCCTCGACGAAGGTCCGAAGAAGTACGTCTCGTAACAATATGCACCAAGTAACTAGCCTCGACCGGTCGGCCGGGGTTAAAACGACGCGCATTGTTCTTTCGAAGCACGGTGTCTCATTACTTGCGGTGCTCGTGCGGTTGAGCTACAGAGGGCTTAAAGTTATTCTTGTTGGTACATCTTTGTATGTAAAACGAAGAATATTACAAAAATAGCAAAACCGATTTCAAACACTCGCAAGAAATTCCTTTATCGATCATAGAGATAAAGGTACCTGTAAGTATATACGTGTGATAACGTATCTTTTGGAATTTAGAATAAAATCGATCCATTTTCGCTCTCTGTCTCTGCTGTCTGTCTCTCTCTCTCTCTCTTCCTTCCCTGGGAACCCTATTTGCGTCACCCTACCAGTCGAGGGGTTAACGAGCCAAGCTCCGTAATAACGTAACGTCTTACCAAGAGCAAGGCGTGTTTGCCTTGAGAGTGACGTGATGCTCTGCTCGCAATGGACATATGTATAGCGACATCCGTAAATTCTAGTCACGTCGTACACAGTTGCGTTCGGAATCAGATGAAACTGATAACCGGTACACCGCGGTGACTTTACGGTGATTTGTTTCCCCGGATTCCAGGGCCAAAGTCAACAATAAGCAATGGAGACTTGACGTCGGCGCGAGCAGTGGCAATGACCCCGAGAATCGCGCGAATCTCTCGATCGGGTCCAGCTGCTGCTTCTGCTGCTAGTTTAGTCGACAAATAGATCTCGCGCTTTTCCACCTCGCGTGTGCTCTATGCATTTTCGAGCGGGATGAGTCAGTCTTCCACTCCAAGTTCTACCGGTCACTCTTCTATTTTAATAATTGCCGCAGCGGTCCACCTCTAATTTTACCTCGACAAGAGGTCTGGTAGCGAGACGGTGCAGCGAAGCTACGAGCGCGAGCCGCCCTCTTCACGCTTCGTTAATGCGAGCGCTTTTGTTACGATCGAGCGGAGCTCCAGCTGAAAACACGCAGAACAGTGGAGCGGGGTGAATTAACCATGTCGTGCGATTTCATCCGTCTGACACATTCTGTTGCGCGTTCCACCAGCTCCAAATCGAGCCACGGCGAATTAAACGGTCTGCTTCTCCTTACCTAACTTCATCAGCCGCTTCTAAATAAATGGAATCTGGCTTCTGCGGACTGTCTGATGTTGTAAGTATATGTAAAGAGATGTTCCTTGATGCGCGAAGCCTAGTTTAAAATAAAAGAGAAAAAGAAATGAGAAAGGCGAGATTCGTTGGCAGATCTCTGAGAAATAATTTTGGAGTTAATTAGAAGAAATACAGGACTTACTTTTATATGTATATGTTGCGCGTCGGATGTTGGAATTACATGAACTGTCTGTAATTTAGAGACGAATGTTACGACACGGTGCGAATAATACTTTGGAAAAATATAATTTTGAAGAATCTGTTGCCTAGATGCTCTAACAAAAATAAATGGTGGAAGATAGCAATTACGTTTTAAGATCTCCGGGATGACTAATGGCGAGGAACGCTGCGATGAGATAGAAATCGGTTGTCGAGTAATAGGGCTTTAAATGCCGGAATTAAATTGTAGTGGAATAAATATCGAACAATATCGAGTCACTTTGTCCATTTCTCTCGACTCTTGGTACCTTGACGTTGCCTGTGAAACGTATTATCCATAAACATCCTTGTTGTATATGCGTGTTAACTTGAATTTATCGTCGTACGTGCGTTGTTTGCAAAGGAATAGTATTTTTGTTCCGGCAATGCCAAAGGAAAAAACAACGTGTTTAACAACGTACGCTCGAAATAAAAACATAAATTTTAAAAATGGATATGTACGTAAAACGATGAATACAAAAAGTATCCTGATAGAGTTATACGAAGTCTGAAAGATTAAGAAAACAACTGTTTAAATATTCATCCGCGATTCTACGTAATAATATGTATATGTAATATAAAAAAAAATAATTAAATAAAAAAGATTTGTAACTAAAAACAATTTTCACCTGTTATATCGTAAAAATTTTGTCGTTAAACAATTCTTAGACGCAGCTATTAAGTTCAAGACCGCCCAAACTTTGTAGACATCGTTAGCGGAATCGCGCACGCTTGATAAGGATCGTTCTCGATCGAGATCGATGTGAATCGATCACGTTCCGCGCACGCTTCCCATGCTGCTCCTTGCTCGATAACCAATGGAAAAAATCTGGAATTCCCAGTGGGTGGACCAGTTCTTCGTTCTCGAAGATATCCGAGCGTGGCGTCCTTTCACGTTGTACACGTGAAACTCGTTCGTTCTGTGAACGTCTATAGTCTACACAGAATCCTATCGTAATTTTATCGATCAATCTATTGCTCTAAATAAAAATATTCTATAAATCATTATACACGTATGATAAGATATAATAATTATTGAATCTTCCAGTATTTTATAGTATTCCAGTTTTTCCATTATTTCTTTATAATAAATTACCTTTTGCTTTGAATTATGTAGAATGTAACATGTAAATTACTTCGTACAAAAAACAACAACAAATAATCTAAATATAAAATGATTTCAATCGACCTAATTATTTTAATTATTAATTATAAAAGGCTTTTAAATGTTTTAAATTCTGAATTATACGTTATTTCACTCGTTCCCCTGAAAATCAAAGAAAACATTTTGTTGCACATTATTTCCTCGCTCCAGATCCACTGACAGAGAAACACGTCGTTCTATCATTTAAAATTCTTTTATTTCCGAAGCTTTGTATGCACATATAACGATCAACGATGTAACAATACCGTCTCTGCTGATCGCAATCAAAAAGACTCTCTCTTCTTCTCCAAACTTTCTCTCTACCTCTTTCTCTCTCTCTCTCTCTCTCTTTTAAGCGTACACGCGTCCACATTCTCTCCCTCTCTCGTTTTTTTAAATAAAATCCAATCACCCAATCCCTCAACTTCTTCGTTTTATATTTAATAAATTCTCGCGTGATTTCAAAGTGAACAATCCATTTAGCCATCTTCTCCGCTGTAAAGATACACCGGGCACTCGTTATACACTTGATTTTGTAATCGACCAACGAGTCTCGTTATGAAAATCGTCGCAGATACCAGTTGCTCGACCAATGGTTGAAGAAGAACGCTCATAATACTGTTTTGGTTTCGCCTTCGAATAAAAAACACCGAATCACGCATGTCACGTTTTTTTTTTTTCACGAACGACACACATATTATTGGATATTCCTACGACGTCATTGGAAGAGAAAATTCCTTTAAAAATTTTTTGACGTCAAACGAGGAGACGATTCCTAGTAAGTTACGTGAAATTTTATTCATTCGTTATTTCTTAGTTTCTCCTTTGATCGTAGCTTCTTCCTTTATTTCAGTTTCTCAGACAGAACATGTAAGGAAATCATCTGTTTTACATCTTTTAATTTTTGTAGCTCTGTTTCTTCACATAGAGTTAAAGATGAAACCGCACAGGAGAATAGCGAAATTCCTTTAGAAGGTAAAAATCGTTCCCTAGGAGCGAAGATTCGAAAAATTTTAATCTAAGAATTATTGTTGTTGTATTTTAACGTTTCTCGATTTTCCGTATATACTGACGAGCAGCAGTTAATACTGTAATTATTTATATACTATTTTAATTAATATTCCCTGCAGATGTTTCGACAGATATTCTCCAAAAGTAAAAAACTTCAGATTAAACATCGCCTATGATACGAGTTACAGTGAGAAGAATACGTATGGATTATATTACAAGCTCTAACTATGAGTCTTTACTCGTCAGTCTACACGTAGTTCTCATGCAAAGACTCTATTATAAGTAGTCTAGTCCGCTTTCCAAACTTTCGGAAACGAGCGATGGAATATGTGCAATCACTCGATACAGTGTGACCTATAAAAATCTATGTCTTTCTCGAGCATGCGTTTAAAGCACCAGTTCGATGACGATTACGAAGGAAGCCACTAAAAGAACGTTGAGAACGGTCCTTAATTTTTCTCCCTTTTTTATCCTTTTACAATCGTAACAATTTCTCCGCCTTTATCGAAGAATGGAAGAAACTCTAGCCTGAATTATTTATTATTACACAGAAGTGTCGTTTATAGATTACAAACATGCTAGATACCTGAGAAAAACGTGATCACGAACGTGTGTCGATCGATTATCGTTAAACATTATACTTCCCTCAATTTTATTATACAAATCTCTGTGTACATTATAAAGAATGCCAACGTCTTCGTTGCTAGTCGACGATACATCGCTACGTTCTCACGATAAAAATATTATATCGAAAATTTCGATGATATTCTTATGGGATAGGAGCGGTGTAATCGTACAAAAGTAAACGGTCGAAGAGAATATCGAGTACTGAATTTGTTTCTCGTCGAACGAGTCTATGGAAATCGTACGATTAGCATCGATCTAGATGTATATACTTATATTCTCCTTTTTCAAGATTAAATTAGTCTCTTGTCAGTTGTCATCTTTTTTCTCTTTTTCTCATTTATCATCGATAAATTGTACAACTACCTTCATGTTACGAACGTAGTAATAATAGATTAGACGAGTAAACGCGACAATACTTTATTACTCTGTACCTGATGCATCTATGATTAATTAATATTGAATCGAAGACGATGGTAATATAATGATACAGTAGAACTTCATTCACCAGAATGAAATTTTAGTTAGCTCAATTAACTCAGATATATTATTATTTCAAAAGATACATTTCATTTTCATATTATCAGAATTTATAGTCGTACTACTAAATGATACGAAATTTAATATACCTGACCTAATTAATTCATTAATATATAAATACCATAATAGACACAACGTTGTGTAAAAACTTGTAGCTACTGTAGGTAATTACAAGGCATAATGAACTCTTTTTATATTAATTATCATTTGTTTCGTAATGGAACATCGTAAATGAAATTCTACTGTAATCATGTTTCATATTTTTTTATTCGGTGTAAGCTACCGAGTATGTAGAAGTATGTACATGAAAGCGTTATATCGTGTTTTCCTTTTTAAGTATCCAAGTGTGTATCTCATTGATGAATAAAAAAATATTATTATTAAATATCGAGAATGCACAATGATTCGCGTCATCGACGACGCACCTAAACTGCGAACACGGCGCCTATCTTCTACTATCGAATGCAGATCGTATTGTACAAAGTCAGTCGCTGCTCGTGAATAATAAACGACAGTGTCATCGATGATTTATGCCACGTTACAACGTTATACACGTATACACTTACGAAGCTAGCCTTCAAAACGTAAACGTATCTTTCTTTCCACATTCTCCTCTTATATCCCTATCGTGCTCAAGAGGAGGAAGTGTCGGAGGAACGCGTGTACTGTCCAATTTCAAAAGGTAGCCGACACACTATTTTAAGTATACTTTCTAATTTTACGTTCTAGCGGATCTCTTCTTTCTTTCTTCGTCTCGTAGGAAAACCTGCATACCAGAAGATAATTGCTTTTAAAATAACGCGTACAACGTTACCACGTGGGGAAAGAAAACCTCTATTATCATCTGTGACGAGGCGTCGTCCTAGATAATTGAGAGATTTGGAGGAAAAGTGTTACAAGCGACACAATTCTGAAGTCTTAATCATAGGCCACGGAAAGTAGTACAAGCGACAAAATCTCTAATTTTTATAAATCACGACCTGTACTAACCCAAGTGAACCGAGAATTTTATAAGCATCAACATTTTTGTCAATTGCGCAAATTTCCTTAACAAGGAAATGTATATTATTAGATGAAATTATCACAGTAAAGTAATTTTTGTATAACACAGTGATTTAATATTGACACGTAAGATCATCAAGTACTTGGTGAGAGTATAGTATAGTAAGCATACAAATGTCTATGGTTAAAGTTTGATTTAAGAAAGCTTAGATAAAATTTTATATATCCTTGTGTCGGAAAGATAAAAAAGCATTCGTATCACTTTTCCACTAAATCCTTCAATTGTTCTATATTCGTACGACGAACGCTTTATTTAACGAGATCTATGCTCGTAGAATGTTTCATCGCCGGGAACAACGATCGCATTTCGATCCCCATTGCGTCAGTTGTCTTTATTTCCTACCCTAAATACGATTAACTGCGTCAACCACGTATGATAAAGGAACGTGGCATTCACGTTTCTTGCCTAACTTTGAATCGAATGGCGAATTACGGTTAATGAACACGCGAATGAAAGCGAATTGAACATGGTTTCGGAATCGCGATAACATTTAGGCAACTCTTGTCACGAGCAGGCTTTCCAATCAACCGATTTAACTCCACGCTTCGAACTTGATTTTCATGCATACTGGGACACCCACTGCGGTTCGCAGCTCCATGAGGGCATGTTTTTCTAGGAAAATGCCACGCGATTCACGGAGAGATCGTGTCGATCAATTTCGATTGCGTATTAGACTTGTAAATTACAGTACAAAAAGCGTAAGATCTACTATGAATAACAATATATCGTATATACGTTTCAAAGGTGTCACAGTCCAAAAAAATTCAATCCTGTGTTTTCCTGTAGAAAAAAGAAAATTGTCAAAGGGGGATTTTGAGAGCTAAAAATGGAAGAGTTTGTACTTTATGCAACGTTGTGCCTTCAGTTGAATAATGTTTTGTAAGCTTTTAAATAGTTTCTTGCTTTCCCCGAAAAACTTGTTCGACCTGTGTCACTTCTGAAATGTATGTGTGATATATTAACACATTAAGGATCAAGTAGCGACATAATGATTTAAAGTTACGTAAACGCAATGTTGTTAAGGATGTCTAGATAAAGTAATTAACATACTGATTCTTCAAAGTACGAAAGACATATTAGAGTAATAAATAAAAATAACGACGAAGTATTTCAAATTCAACGAAGAAAAAGGAGGATGGCTTAAAGAAAATGACAAAACTTGAATTCTGTTTAGTTTCGAAATGATAGAATACTTTAACTAAGGGGGATTTAAACTTCAGAAGATTGCACGATGTAGATAGAAGAAAAATTATTAAGCAAATCCTTCAAAGTCTCTTTCGTAACTACAATGTTAATAAAATAGCAGAATTTTGTAAAATAAATTAATTTAATATGTCGTGACATTAACACGATTTCGATCCTTAATGAATTAATCAATTAATTACGACAAGTATGAAATTGAAGCGTAACGGCGCTCGATAATCTTCCTCCTCTTAATCGCTACTACTTTTCTATTTTCATTTTTCTAAATGATATGTGACGAATACAAGCGACGCGCACGAATTTTTGTACCATCGTTTCTACACCTTTCACGTGATCGTCTAATCTCTGTATGATAAAAAGATCGATGGAAATATACGCGAGAAGAAAATGGCTGGAGGATGAAGACGGACTGAATGAACAAAATCAAGTATACAAATAAATATAAAACGTATATTTAAATTAAATGCCACAAAGTATTTTGTTGTATGTTCTTGCGTCACGAGGTCGAAGTTGTTCTAATTTTCATCTTATTCATTTTTCTTTGTTTCTTCGTTTTTTTTTCTTCTCCTCCGCGTGAAATTACAGTGCTCTGAGATGACGAGCGAACGTATATTAACGCACGCGCTATTTTGTACACGGAACAAAGAAAAAAAGCAGAATCATATTTCTGACGCTTCTGAACGTATACAGGGTGATTCGGAACAAGTCATGCAAAACAGTTCGAATCTACCGCATAATTCTTTTTCTCTCTCTCTCTCTCATTCTTTCTCTCGCACTCTTCCTTCCATTTTCATTTCTTCTTTTTCTAAATTTTGAAATAAAAGAGACGAAAATTCGCAACAATATCCTAAGCCGACTAAAAACTCTTTTCTTATTTCTTTTCTATTCGTAAATCGGTCAATTTCTTTTAAACACGCCGCAAACGTACAATTCTTCTCTTCCTTCGTTTTAAGCGTACTCAGTCTTATGCGAGCCACGAAATGTCTGGTGCACCGCAGTTTCACGCGGATTCGTTTAAATTTCTACTGAAATCTGACGAGCGAAACGAAAATACTAGACGCGTGTTCCGCACTGTCCGGAAGGTTCAATTTCATCGGAACGAAAGAGGAAAGAGCAAGAAAAAAGAACTTAATTAAATCGTCCAACGATCGATCGAACGTAGTAAGGTCGTGTTTCTATACCGTCGAGGAAGAAAAGCAATAATAAAAGTGATACGATATATGGAACGTTCCAATTAAAAATGGATACTACTTACAAAAACAAAAAAAAAAGATGAATTATATATTTCTCGTAGATTTTAAACAATGTACGAGAAGTTCGATTGTTAAATGATGCGCAGAGAGTAACAGAAAAATCCTCTGACGATTTTTCAAGCCGCGTGTTCAAACTCGCCGGAAATCGAGCAAATTGTTCGTACGAGACGAAAGTGTTCCTCTTGAACGTGTACAACACGTTTCTTAATCTTTATATTACGGTAATAATGAAATTAATATTATTGCTGTGCATTCTCTTAATCATGGACTATGTATTATTGCTTCACGAGTTTTCCTTTTTCTTTTCATTATCTTAAAAAATCTTTCATTCGAACGATCGCGAACCACACTTTCCAACGATCGTGATCAGAATTTCTTCTACTTCGTAGAAAATCTTAGAGATCGTCTGTGATGAATAGCATTTTTTTTTTCTTTCCGTTTCTTTCTCGACATGTAACACTGTTTTAACAAGGGTTGTTGCCGTTGATTACTGACTTTCTTTTCTTTTGAAGAAAAGTGCTGTCGCTTGAGTCAATATTTATAACCTCGGACCGCTCGAAACTTACTCGAAGCTCGCGCGAAATAACATCGATCGATGAACACTAACGTGTGGTACGTAGTTGGTAGTAGTAATAGTCTAAAAAAGATCATACGTATTTCGCGCATGCACGCAGCATTTCGTGCGCCACAAACATGCACAGGGCACTTGTTATGTACAGGAGATAATTACACGTTATACGTACACGTGTATCGTTAAATATACGATCTACGTTAAGTTACTTATCTTCTTTTGTTCTCGAATTATACAGCGTTTAAGGTACACTCGGAAACGAGCGGGCTAACAGCATTTCGACGTTTGCGATTTTTCACTAACATTCTTCTCTTCAACTTGTCAATAGAATTATTTTTATATTATAGATTCATATATGTATATATATAATATATACCTATATAGATTTCATTGATACCATAGGTACATGGGTAATTGCTTACGCGATTTATGTACAAATTATCACGGTTTCAGGTAGCCGAGAAGATCAGTAAATCGACGATTAGAAACGATTTGGTCATGTCGGTCCGTTCACGAGTTTTCCTCTCGTCCTCCATTTGTCCGATATCGAACGATAATTTATTGCTAATAGTATTTCTTTTTCTTTCTTAAATTCTCTATTTTTCTTTTTTTTACACCGAATGATCGATCGATGAATCTTGCTCGAGAATATATTTTTCACAGAAACCCACGCTAATCGCTACTATGATCGCTAATGAATCCTTAAGGCGAAGTTTATGGCTAGAATCGTAAGGCGATGTTCGTTTATATGGTCGATGAGAAAGTGTATACCTTGCACACAACGAGCTTGCTCCATCGATCGATCGTTGTCCAAGTTCGATTTATATAAAACGAACAGGACAATACCAGACCGACATGTCTCCACGTGTTCTCTTCTTCGAATAATAGCAGTAATAATAACATCGTTAGCATTTGTATTATTTATACTGCGCGGTAACAAAAAAAATCAACGTCTCTTCGTCGGCTCGACATGACGTACATCCACGTCATTTTTCTATTTGTTATACTAATTTTCTCCCTATCTCCCGTCTTCCCATTTGCTCTATCTATTCGTCGTCTTATATACTCCCTCCTTTACTTTCTTCCGTTCTTTCTTTTTCCCGTTTCTTGCTACATTCGTCAATGAAACGAAATAATTTACGAATCAGCTCATACACGTGGAAAAAGCGGAAACTCAACGAGATAAAACCTCGAAACGCTACAAACACGATACACAGAGCGAATTTATTCATCTACAGCGAAAATTGTAGCCGAACTAAGCGCAAACGTTTCATATATATTTTTTTCCTTTTTTGCCTAACGTTTCCTCTTCAGAGATCAGCAGTAATCATTACATCCTATTTGAAGTACACGAGGGAAAATTATAATAAGTTTGTATTTGTTCATCTTCTGACTTCTAAAAAGAACTTCTATTTTAATATGAAGTAGTTGAAACAGAAGTATTTTGCTATAACCAGACAGAGAGTGTCGGAGATATTTGTGAGAATTGTATAACTAAAACTGATTAATATTTTTTAAATGATCAAGAAGCTGGTAAAGGCACACGTTTAAGCCGAAAATCAAATGAAAAGATAGCTTGGATGGTATTGAATTTTGAATATCGCTCTCCTACAAAAGTCGGGAAACGTGACTTATCATCATTTTCATCCGTGGACTTCGCATTCCTTTCTATACCATTTATAATTTGGCCATCTATCTGTCATTACTCTTTCATTCACTAACGCATGCGCACGATTTAGAATAATCTTGACTAATCATTAATTAGTTAAATATCACAATCTATGATAAGAAGTCCGTAAATATATGCATAGATATACGCCACCATACGCGCCATGCTGGAAAAACCGACATAGCGCCACGACGCAAATTAGAACCGACAGTTTTACAAAAATAAATTGTCTCGGGTGGGATAATGGTGAATGGTGGTTGGTGATGAATGGTTTACCTACTATATTCGGGACAATGTGTACGGCTTTGTTAAACTCATCAGCCATAACTCGACTAAAAGACTCATCGAATCTGCCTTTGAAAATTTCGTACGAGCTTACAATAAGCTAAAGATTGCCTGAACGAAATTTTCGCTACGTGTGCTGTTGATGGTAGGTCGTTGCCTACGATCTAGTGAAAATTTCTTCACCGATTAAACGGAACCCGCACACACAATTTATCCGTCGAATTTTTCTATTTTTTGTAAAAAAAAATAGAAATTGTGGCATTAAACCGGAATCGCTGGATAAATGCGTTACACGATGTACACAATTGTGCAATAGAATATACATATGTACGAGAACAGAGCGAAGCAGAGAAGACTAAGAAAAAATAGAATAAAGAGAAGAACAAAAAAGAAAAAAACAAAATAATAAAGAAGATACAAATAAGAAAAGATATAAAGGAAATATTGATGATGGTAGGTAGTGAGGTCGAATATGTATATATGTATATATGTATATACGTAAAAACGTTGAAGAGATCGTGATCGATAAAAAAAATATATATATGTATAAATGTATACTATGATCTATGTATGTACAAGATGAGACCCTCTGTACGCGAATCGCAATTTAATTGGAAAATAAGTCGAAATTCTACGCGCAAGATAGTTCGATGATCGGCCGCTCCGTGTCACGACTAACTACGATTTACATTTTTTTATTGAACGTATTTACAAGAGGATAGCTAGCCGTAAATGATTAATCCATCAAATTGATTATTTACAAAAAAATTCTGGGCTGACATTTTAAATGCCGCTCAGTGACGTCTCCTAAAGGAAGAAAAAAGAAGAAAAAGAAAAAAAGAAGAAACACTGCTTATTGAACTTTTTTAGCTACTCTTCCTACTAAAAACCATTTGTTAAACTTCCTGTACAAAGAAAAGAAAGTTTCTTTCTTTTTGTATTTGTTGCTTGGTCACGTAATCCTTTATCCTTTTTACAAGCACACATACATACTGGATAATCGCCTAAAAATTCGATGTAGTTTCATTTCACTTATTATCATCGTCGCTTCTCTCTTCACTGAAAACCTCTATTTTTAACAGGCGAACACGGACAGTGTGACTTATATCAAACGCGTCCGTTTTCACACTGTTTCCTTTTTCTATTATTTCTTTCTCCTTTCTTTTTTGTTTCGAACGAACTGCCGCGCCGTCGGGACGAGGCACAGCGATCAGAATCGAATCTATATATCGGTCTGCTCCGCGAGAGATGTTGCAACGATCTTCGGCACAAAAAAATTAATTTTATGAAAAAAACCATCATACTCTTATGTATTTCAGTCAATGTTCTCTAATATCTACCTATTGCCAATTTAATACTTGATGATGAAGCTGACGTTGCTATTGTTGCATCACTCGTACGTTCTTCCGTGAAAAGTACAAATATCAAAACAGAAGCATCGTTGCGAGATACGAGATGCTATTTCGTTTCCATCTGGCCTCTTGAAACAACAGTTCAAAGAAGATAATGATGATGTTCCAAGAACGTTAGTCAGCGATTTCGTAAATCCGACGAATCACGTCCGCAATATGGTTCTTCCTTAATCAGTCTCTATAGTATTGTAGAAACGGTTGCAAAATAAGTATCGAGAGACAAAGAAGAAAATTTGGTACGTGCTTCTGTTTTCATTTGCGGAACCCCGTTTGTTCCAGTTGTACGCATATATTCCCTAAAGTGATAATGCGATTAACCTTCCTATGAACCTCCGATGATGGTGGTTTGTTTCAAAGGAAACGATCGTCGCCTGGCAGAATAGAGACCGACATTGTTGTACAAAATGAAAGGACCGTAAATTTGTAACTATCGTATGTTCCTGCTCGAGATATTTCATTTCGGCAGGGAGAACGAAGCATGCAAAAACACATATATCGTTACCATGTCAATTCCACGTATAACCAATTAATTGCTCACGTGTCTTTTTTTCCGTCGTGCGCATGCTCATCACATCGAAGTTCACCGCACATCAAGACTTGTCCCCTTCTCGACAGGCTTCAGACCTAGACCATCAACGACGACGGCGACGAGGACGACCATGAAAAAAAGGATCTCGAAAAAAAGAGGAGGTAGACAAACGCCCATGGCGTACGGTCCTCAGCCTGGAGTGGGTGGGGTCTTATGTCAGTGAATATTAAAGTTGTACTGCTTACGGCTGGACGAAATACGAAGCCACCGACTTACAGCCAGTGGCTCCGGGTGACAGTTCGACCAAGATATATCCCCGAAATGAGGATAAGGCGAGGACGTGGTCGTAGCCTCAACCTGTATCGCCGTGGACAGGTCCTGTTGATGGTACTCGTGTTTGGTCCTCTTTGACTGCAGTTGCGTAACAGGACTCGAATGAGTCGCGTGATTCAGTCTCTTTCCATTGATCTGAGTCGCGTGTTGCTGTTCCAACTGTTCGAGCTGTTCGAGTTGATCCATAGATTCGAATAGCAGACTGGGCATAGATGATATAGGAGAGTGGGCGATATTGTTTGGACGTGGTATTTCGACCAGCAATTTGGATTTATCCTGGTATACAGGGGAATAGATGGTCATTGCCGCTTCCGGGTCGATGTCCATAGGTGTTTCAGCCTCGAGAACTGTCGTAACCAGCGGCGGTTGCGTACACGTGGCTGGCAGTGATGCTGGCACCGGTATAGCTGGGGATGCTGTGCTCGGTATCAGCGTGGCGACCGATGACGTCGATTCCTCGTTATTAGCCGGTAACGGTGACAGCGATGGCAACACCACGGATATCGGCGCCATCATCGAGCTCGATTGTGTCGAACCGGTCGAGTTCACTAGCGACGATTCCAGACTCCTCAGCTCCTCGTTGACGAAGTCCTCTTCGAGCTTGGTCTAAAAAAGAGAAGCGTTGGCGACTCGCAATAAGAATCGTAGGGCCCATACGAGGTGTTGGCGTTTAAGTGCCCAAAAGAAACCATGCCTTACAGGTTTAGTGGAGCCATGCGGGGCCAGACACCGATAAAGCAAATCAACAGCCTGCAATAACAAAAACAGAAAACAGGTATCAACCGACACCCTACTGGCGGGCAACTGTTCGCAGCTGACTCGTCTGGCTCGTCGATCGATCCATGTTTGTCAGCTATATTATTACTTCTCTTTCTCCAGTTCTTTTCTTTTTCTAAATCCTTCTTTTCTTAATCTTTTTATCTTTTCTAGCCTCGCTATGTTCCGTCTAATGCGTCTTAAGAGATCTACGAAAGCGAACGATCTTTGGGTATCGACTGATACCTGACACCTAACGCCTTCTGAAACTCGAAAGACCAAATTTCGACGGGAATCTACAAATATGAATCTGTAGAATTATTTCACCTGTTATTCATTCCAATCTATTTTCTATTAATTCCATTCGTTCTCTACTTCTAAGCGATTGATTCGATATATCTCACGATGATGTTTTTCAATTGAATTAACGTAACAAATGGCCATAATTGATCGATAGTTACGGCCCTAGGAAGATTCGTACATTTCTTAAAGACGCTACGGACTTTTTAACGAAGAAAGTTTGAAGTTCATAGACTGCGACTTACAGATTTTTCTTTTACTTGAAGCATTGAAAACCAAAAATTTGCGACTATTCTAAAAATTCTGAACGTCAGCTAGCTAATGCTCACACTAATAATTACCCCAAAGTTAAGATGAATGAACTTTATTTCGTGTTTTATTAATTTTACTCCGAAAATGAAAGAAGCATTTGAAATAAAGGGATTCAGAAATGAATCTGAATAGAATAAAAAAGAGGTAAATTACTTCATTACTTGCATAACTTTCCAATATTTTCATCATAAAATATCGAGAAATGAAAGTTTCGATGTACAGACTACACATTAGATATCGATATTACCAGATCATGCATAACTATTGCTTCACAAAAACAAGATATAAAAACAGTAAGCTACCAATATATTACCAACATATATTTTCAAAACGAAAAAAAGAAAGAAAAGAAAGAAAACTAATTAGAATACTCATCGAAGCGAATTTCCCCTCAAAACAATACACGATACGCAACATACCTAACAAAATTACGAAGTATCGACGACTAAAATACGTATGTCCAAAAATAACAATCTTTCAACATACAACAAAGAGCGAATTTTCTTTCAATCCAACGAGACACAACTTTCATTTCCAGTCAACCAAACTAGGAGAACAAAAATTACTTCAAATGTTTCTAATAACTATTACATCCTATTCCCAGAAACACTAGAAACATCTACAGTATGGAATTGACAATACAGCATTGCTAACTTATATAATATATATAAAGAAAAAAAAAAAAATATAATGATAAAATAAAACAATAGGATTTCGCCTCGCGAAGGATCATCACACTGTACACTCTTACTAAGGACATACCACAGAAGGGAAATCGGAGATTAAAAAAAAAAATACAAAGAGAAACAATTATAGCGATACGTTGGCCCTTACCTTTGGCAGTGGATATGTGTCTGGCAGCGATAAAACGGGTGGTGAGCTGGGGGTTTCCGCTTCGATGGTCAGGGCGGGGTTGGTGGGCGTTAAGGGGTTCAAGTTCGAAGTCCCAGAGGACACGGTCACCGTACCGGTCACAGTCACTTTTGTCGGCCTGTTCGGGACTTCCTTCGAGGCACGATGCTCCGCGAGGAGTTTGTCAAAGGTTTTACTCCGACCGATGACTGTCCGCCGTAACGAGACCGTATGCGCTTTGCACGTAAGCGACCTGGTGCAAGGCTTGCCTGTTTCCTCGTTCCACACTCCACAATGTCGATCTGGGTCGTACTCTCGATCTTTGAGCAACGATCGATCGGTTTTGAGTCTCTTTCGACGAGGTTGACCCGTCGCTGTGCCAGGGCTTTTCACAGGACTCGAATTAATTACAGTTCCTGATCCAGAGTTCGATGTTTGAACAGACGATGTTAACGACTCAAGAGGTGATCGAGGTGACGATGAAATTGGTATTGATGAAGATGACAAGTTCGTTGAGATGGTCGGCTGTTCCGTGCTCCGTTTCACGTTCGTGTGATTGATCTTATTGCTCCCGCTATTTGAGATCTGAGGCGATGACTGCGTCTTTTTCAGTTTCGACACCTTGCAATAGGGCGTCTTCAGAGGAGTTTTTACGACTGGAGTGGAGGGAGGTGGAAAATTGACCGTACCAGAAGGATGGCGACTTTCTGTGACAAAATATCAACAGTATCATGTAGTATAGTTTATGCAAGGTAGATGAAAAGTTCTTGGATAAGAGATATTTTTTAAAAGAACGTTTTAATATGAGTCTAGTTACTTGTATTTTTTTCTATTTTGCTTAAATGACTTATGAGAAAGATATTATGCATGAAAGGAATAAGTTATCTATGAAACACTTATGTTTCTTGTATGTTTAAAATTACAATTGCTCCATCAAAATAAGTAGAATGGATTTTACTTGATATAGAATTAAACGTAATACTAATATTTGAGCGGAAAGGAGGGAAGTATAAAACGACATACCCATATGTTGAATAAGAGCTTGTGGTTTGACTATTGCATGACAGGTTTCACATACTACCGTGTAAAAAGCATCCCTTTCAGGACAAAATCCATATAAATCAATGTCTGAAACAAAAATTGTCTTATTAGAAAACAGTTATAATTTCAGTTTCTAAACAAGATTGTATCTCTACTATGTTAAACTTACCTTCAGCTGAAAGCCTCGTAACTGAACTAGTAAGTTGAGCATCCGGTTCTTCATCGCCTGAAACAAGTCAAATTTTCTTATGGATAATATAACAAAGTAAACAACGCATAATATAAGGACATTTCAATAGCAAATTATTAACTTATATACAACACACAAAATGTGTTATAAATGTATATCTCCAAATTAAATATTTGAAGAAGAAATTATTAAAAGGATTATGTACTATGATTAATATTATGCTTGAACATAAAGTTCATGTTCATTATATTATAATTGTATTTACCCTGTTAAAAAAGATTTTAAAAATCATAAGATATTGTTAGCTTCATATCTATTGAATTTTGTTCTTAAAAGATTATTTTTCATTCATTCCCATCAGTTTCCAAACAGTAATGTGAAATAAAAACACAAACTTCTGGGTAAACAATTTTTATTATGTTTATGTTTCTTACATGCATAATTCTTGTAACAAAAAAGTCTTATAAGACAGAACAGAGCACAAATATAATAAAAATACAAGTGTACATATATTCGTTCGAGGAAAAATCCATCAAGCAGCGCGGGTTCGGTCCAGATCGTTTCACGAAATTCAGTGATCTATGCCAATGTATTATTTCTAAATGCTCTAATCTAACGTTTCGACGCTCCATTATTTTCACAAACGGGTTTCGCCACGAATTACATAATTGTCAGTGAAAAGAGCCAATAAAATATGCGCGATCATCTACGAAAATGTCAACCGTGATTAGCGCTGGACAATTGTTGACAACTGTCTTAAATAAATGCGTGTCAATGCGGGCCCTAACGATGCCCTGCGTCAAGTCGACAGACAAAGGAGCATCGAAGTTGAGGTTAGGTACACGAGCTAGACGCTTGCCGTTGTCGCGGTTTTAAACCAAACGAGAGTAAACGAACGAACATTTTCGATGAGATTCAGCGCACTTACTCAACGGCTTGTCTCGTCCGATTTTTTCGATCCAGCTGGACCAGGGCTGGCCGTGAAAGAATGTTGGGCTGTCACTTCCCGACATTGCCAGTGGCGCTCGCGTTGTGAATGAAACACGATGCGATTTCTCGTGTATATAGCGAGGCGAAAGTGTTTTGGGGCCGGGCCGCGTGGACTGTCAGGTGCCGCGGGTCGCGTACGATCTGTCTCTTTCTTAACGCGATAATACTTTGAATACATTTGCTCATAGAGTATACGCGTTCTCATATACGAGAAAAATAACCTATTGAACTTTCAAAATTTTGTCTGACAAGACCCTGTCGACTAACATCTCTCGCGGAGCGATATATTCTATCACTTCTTTCGCGTTTGTACGCCCGAATACGAGTAACACGCTTCGACGTACCGCACGCACGTAAGGTTATTACTGTGAGATCCGAGCACTTGCATTGGACGGACTAATGTGACGTCACCGACGAATAGTCAGCTACTCGTGCGCAACTCGTTTGGACCAATCAGATCTTTAGATTTCTGTCCTATCTCGTCTCGTCGTGGTACCTTATTGGCGATTCTGGCTTGCTCAGCAGGTGGATTGGAAATTTAAAGTTTTTCAAGTACACTAGAATTTACCACGTCTAATTACTATCTTTTTATTCCTTCGTAAAAAACACACAGCTTAAAAACGATATTACAAACGCTCCCTTTTCTCTCCTTATATGAAATAATGATTTTTATACACAGACATTGATACTGATTCGAAGCATATTTTTACTTCGACTATCGAAATTCATTGAATATTTAATCCTGTATCGATAAAGTAACTGTATCAAGATTAAGTCGTACATAAGATTTAATTTGACTAGCAAAATAACGACAATGCAATGTACGCCGTCTGAAATTAAATACGAAACAACGAAATTCGAAATATTTAACCCGCGAAAAACGGTCTCTGATTCGGTTGCGTTTCAACTGGTTGAGCTCTATTTTTTGAGTCACCGCGGTGTTCTTGAATTTGTTGCCAATTTATAAACCAAAACGGTTGTTTGTCTCTCGGCCAGGTTTTGATTCGATTTACTAAGGCAACGTCTCCCATAGCGTCTACTGGCAAATCTGGAGGAATCGTTGATGTTGTGATAGGAGTATTAGGTGCTACAGCTCCTACTGCTCCTGCTAGCCCATTGGTTTTGTTTACATCGATTCGACTTCCGACGGTTCCAGTAGTAGCACTAACTACTGCTGTTTGTTCATCCAGATACTGTGGAAGGACGCCAGGATATGGCTTGCTACTTCCAGCATAAGTTGGCCTCTGCGATTGGACCAAAATAAAGGTGGCGAACAAGATTACTACGTATTTTATCTGAAACGATAAATTTCAAAAAGAATTAAAAAAAAACAAAAAAAAAAAGAGGAATTGGCAAACGTAAAAATTGAAAGTAATATTTGAGTCGATGCTTCTATTAATGTTGCTATTTTTATTAGTCCAATTTTGTAAAGTATACTTTACTTACCATGATGTTTTAAGTAAATATTTTAATAAGTCACTCTTGTAAGTACGTATGGATATTTCTCTGAGATCGGCAAACTAACCGTTCGATTTCTCCGTTGAAACTAATCTATTCAACGCGATGGATTCTCTTGTATATAAATCCGCAGATACCGGATTCCCCACCACGAAACCGGTCGAGTCATACGCATCGATGGGAAACCGCCGTAACTTCCCGGGCTCAGTCCCTCTGATGCGTGTACGCATCCTATAAGATACGAAATTGACGTCCGGGAAATTTCGCACGATATCATCGTCGATGCCTGCCTTCCTACCAGGATTAATTTCTACTTTCGACGATGAACTGGATTCTCGTGAAATCTTTCTTGACACGCATACAGAACCAACAAGCGAATTTGTCGAAAATATCTTGACCTCAAAGTATGAGTAGATGAAATTGAGGACTTCCTTTGATAAATAAAGATTTCGAAGGAAACATCAGAAGCTTTTTTTATGTTTAAAAATTTTCTACTTAGGTTTAACATAATTTTACATAATTAATCGTTTTCTGTTATTCTCCACGTAAACAATATTGCTTCTAAAATATTTTCATATCAAGACTACTAGTAATTTTTCAACTTTAAAATTGTTTAGCTAAGCTTAAGAGAATTTGATATAAATTAAGGATTTAATATGCTTTTGTTTCGAGCATATTTTCCAATTTATTTATATAACGTTTGAAATAAAAAGATTATCTGAATATATAAGAAGATATAGTGAGGATTCTTGTACAATATAGAAATATAGTTAGATGATGTCAAAACTGCGGAATGTTGCAGGATTGGTAACACATTCGACTTCTGATTCACACGATACGTAAAATTACAAGGCTTTTGTTTTATCCGAACAATTGCCATTTTTCATCTTCACATCCATGTATATATATGTGTATATATGACGGAATGTTAATATTTGTCTCTATGAAATGTGGTAATGTTGCGGTTTCGTGGTGACATCATTGTATATACAATTTTTCGCTTTTACCTTTTTTCAATATTCGATACGGAAAAGACGCAAAACTACAGAAAAAAGATCTCAGATTTAAAAGCTCATAATAAGTATGAAGAAATTAATACGTTAAATTAAATGCAAAACGATATTTCTATTTTTGTACCCATATTTTATTCATATCTTTGTAAAAGCGAACAATATTTTTAGTGATTCCCACCACACAGCATGCGCCGATAAAATTGCATTAGTTTGTAATGTCTGCTTTGATAAAGAAATTATCTCGAAAGGAATAATTCTCCATTCGATGATAATCCGAAAAGATGGAATTGCGCATGAATACGTCAGAGGTTAAAAAGAATTTATGATATAAATCTCCTAGTGCATTGGACCGAATATTTTTGTTTGTGTGTGTATAAACTGCTCCAATCAATAAAGTCAAAGTTATCGTCCGGGTATAATAAAATGTCCACGATAGCCGTGGAAATATCAAAAACGCAAAATATTATAATGCTTAATTCAGTTATTCCACGCTATCCATAGCGATGGAACCTTGTGTAAATGTAAACATAGGTTTCAATCAAATACGATAAAATCTTTGATAAAATTTCCAAAATATAGTATAATTTAGTTTTCCTTAGAATTAGACTACATATTTTTATGCAATTTGTTTTGTCTCTCAATATAAATAAGAAATAATTTAGATTATTTCATTTAGTAAATATTCTACTTCGAATATCTTTTTATAGTTTTGCATATTATGTGCAAACATCTTAAATTTATGATAAAAATTTATAATACCTAAAAATCCGTAATCCACTTACATTATATACAGTTAATGAAGATTGACTTTTTCAATTACAACAATCATTTATGCCTACTATAAATAAACTAACAATAAGTTTCTATTGAATTATAAAAACAATGTATCTGTACATATTTCGTTGAATTTCTTCGTTCGTTTTTTTGTTTCTGTGATGATACGTTGCTGGCGTGTGTAGTGAAAACGTATGGAAGGGGTAATGATTTTTATTGTCAAGGTCTAGAATGGCTACAAAGTCAATATCTACCTCTTATTCATCTTGTGCAGGAGGAACAAGGATCACTAAAATCTTGTAACGGTGAAGTTGCCTTGGATTTTCCCCATCATTATACCAAAGACATTCATGCATATCTGTGAGAAATGGAATCTACGGAAACATATAATTTAAAAAATATTTAGTCATTATAAAAATATATAGTATAAAATATTTAGTCGTAACAGCTTGTATAATATAACTCTATTTAAAAGAGAGAAAATACAGAGAATTTCAAATATTACAATATACAGGGTGTACCAAAAATCGCGATGGAAGGCGAAAAATGGTGGGGATTCACTGTCGGAGAGATATGTAGCGTGATAATCTTTGATATAAGACTCCATCTTCGACAAAATTAACTATGAGGTTTCGTCAAGTATGCGTGCACTTGAGAGATAACGAGAGTCGGTTGGACTGGTTTTCTTTGCATTTATGTACTGTTCGATATTATACGCAGAAAGGAGGTGATTCCCCATGTAAAGGAAGTCGACAGTGTGGAGTGACAAATTTTTATACAAGACTTCGTTTTTTCGAAGAAATCAACTACGTGGTTTCGTCAAGTATGCGTAACGAGATAACGAGAGTCGGTTGAACGAATTTTTTCTGCCAATCTGTTGGGTAGAATAAGCTGAAATGTTTGATAGTCTCGTTACTCCTCCTAAGTTCGCGCATACTTGATGGAAATTCACAGTCGATTTTCTTTAATACGAATGCTTATATTAAAAATTGTCATTCTACATTTTCCACTTATTTTCGCATGCGGAATCATTCCCTTTCGGTTTTTAGCACGATTCTTGGTACACCTTGTATCTAGAAAAATGAAAAAAAAAAAAAAAAAAAACGTTACATAAGATATTTTGACTCAGAAGAGAAGAAGAATATTTTGCATATTTTTTATATTTGTATATAAATACAGTGAAACTCCGTTTATATGAACTCCATTTACATATACGAAGAAAATTTTAGTAGTGTCTGGTCGTCTGAACTTCAGCTGAGCTCCTATTCATCTGAACTACTGCTGAGCGTCAATCCACTTATCTGAATGTCTTACCGTAAGATGTAAGCAGTAAACAGTAGAGGCACGTGTTATGTGACAATCTCTTGCCTCGCAATCAATACAAGTTTGCAGCATTATTATATATTTAAGCGTAAATATTTCGTGGAATCTTATATAAATATGAATTGCTATTAAATGAACAAAAAATCACGATCGGGTAAAAGTAAACGGATTTCTGTTATATGAGCGACCTGATTATATGAACCAACTTGTCCCCTGACAGATCATATAAGGCGTTCTACTGTACTGTGCATTTTTGCACACATTTAAATTCCCCATAAATAATCACTCGCAGTTTACTCATCAGCCTTGAATAACAAAGTGTAAGAGAATTGGTTCTTCACTGATCACAGAATATATCAGTAATTCGTTTCGATTGTTTTATTGTTTTATCCTTAAGATGACGAAGCACAATCTTTCTGATTCACATGTACACGTAATAAAATTTCTTCGATTGATATTAGAATTAACGATAATAAAATTACAACAAAGGTTATAAATTTCATGCGAAGTGGCTGGACTACGCATTAAGAATTTTCTCTTAATTTGATGTAAAACTCACGTCACGGGTATTATACGTTCTACTGGTTTAAATGGGTTTTCCTATGAACTTTGACATTTACAATTATGCTTGCAATAAAGCCGATTCCAATCGACAATCCATAAATAAAGCAAAGAGTGAGCAACGTTATTGAGTATATAAACAGATTACTATCTAATTTACAGCATGTATTACGAATAATCGTCGGATATTATGTATTGCATTCGTTAAGAAATATGAGTTGTTATTAGCCAAAATAAAATGCTGCTTTTATCTATTGATAATTAGAAGATTGCGGATATTTACGCAAACTTATATTTTTATAAAACAACTAAAACAAATGTGTTTCATCTACTAAATATGCGTTAGAATAAGTACTGATTTTTGGGTATTTTATTCCGTGCGTTCATATACTTTAGGAATTTTCATAAATGCATAAAAATTCGCAATCTTATAATTAGACTGGTATTTTGTATGTGTCGTTGAAAATCTGCTCTCTGAGTTCAGAAAAATAGTGTTTATTTCATTTATAAGAAGAGTACGTGTTCTTATACCGATCATTTTCACGAGCACTGGAATGTAAGAATGATAAAATTCTATTATTCATTAATACCAGTTTGACATTTCAAAGAAGTCTTAGAGGGCGACAAATTTTCCTCCAACGATAAATGTTTTATTCTTAAAACGTTTGAATTTTCACACATTTGTTGCAATGAATAAATAATACGCGTTCGTGAAAATATACGCGATTTAATTAATTCGCAAAATCTCTTGGGTTTATCAAAATTATAATACATTTAAAAATATACATATATAGATATACAATATATATCGACGAAAAAAGTGTTGCGTGATTTAAAATTTTTGCAAAAATGTTCTATACATAATTTCAAAGATAATATTTTACAATTCAAGATTAATAATTCATTAGGATAATATTATTAGTATCCAATTCTAATTACCATCATCATGACGTAATATATTCGCACAACATTTTGATACAGGTTACAATAAATTGTTTTGTAACTTATGCGTAATAGCTTTTGAACCACGTATTTTATCATGTCTATATCATAAACAGAGTATAATTTAAAATTCACAACTGCAATTTATTATATAAACTAGCCTCAACTTCCTGGAGCTGCTTGTTCATCGACTGATGAGTATCTTGACCGACACTTTTCAATTTTATTTTTGAATCACGAGATGGCTATAGTAACTACTGTTCAGGATAATCTGTTTCCTTCATAGAAGAATAATTCTTGACTTTTCTATTCTATTCTTTATAAACTTATTTGTGAATTAATATCTATGCCAGTATTAATTTGAAATATGATTAATAAAAGGAAAGAAAATTAAAGGAAATACGAAAGTAAAGAAAAGGAAATTCTCTATATTGCAATATTTTGTCGTGAATCATTTTTATTCTGTTTTTAGTCAATGTCAATGATGCAATATCATTAACTACATTATCATTGACTAAAGTATAGACATGATATTATTATATGGAACTTTATCTTTCACGTTCTGAAATACCGACCTGGAAGAAATCATATTTCTTACGCCCTCTATGATATGCTACGGCGGAAATAGGAATTAAAATTAAATTTTATCACTCAAATATGTACAACATACAGGCAATAATATAACAATCACTATGAAAAAAACTAAATATTTATCTACTTTACCTTTCTTTATCTACTGAAATACGATGGAATTCCAATACACAATTATGTACTTAAATGCTACTACTTATATATTACTTAAATATTAAAGTACTTATTTATTTAAGCACAGATTAATATTCCTAGAAACTGGTACTTTCTAGTAATATGAATAGTTGATTCATTCTTGGACGGATTCGAATGTTACGCTTCTATATTTTAATTTCAAATTCTACTGAGATTATACTGAATATAGAGATATACATTATCATAAAACAGAAGATAAAATTACATATCACTTATGATAAGTATCATCCTTAGCATTATAGTAATTTCAATCATAATTGCAATTTTTATAGTAACGAAATCGAAGGGTATCCGATTTCTCCATTACAAAATACTTAAACAAAGTCACTTTAATATTTGTTATTTATTTGAATATTTGTTTTATTTATTCATGAATAAGTATGCTCGTATAGATATTTCATCTTTACAAATACGTATTAAACACATTATTAACAAATAATTATGATAAAAACACTCTATGACTTTCACCTACAGATATATATACTAACTATTAACACTGTGTTATATCATATCAATTCTTGATACTGTAATACTATTTCAATATACTCTCATATATTAGTCATTAACGTATTATTGTTAACATTCGAAAACGCGACGTGCAAGAAAATCTATCCTGAACTAATAAATATAACGTAGACAAAAAATGTTACTACTCACGGATATAATAAATACCTGCGATCACTATGCTCGTCAAAAATTCTACGTAATACAACCAGTCACCCGTGTCGATTCAGTCCTTTCGTCCTACGCGACATGATTACGTAGCCAGAAGAACAAAAATGCATGCGACTTACGATTAGATGCGAAGAATGTTGTCATCGACATTGTGATGCCAAGGGAAGACATTACGAGACCGTGATTAAATACGAATCGTCGAATCCCATGCAAGAATTAAAGATTGAAAGAAATCTGTGACAAAGCATAATACACCATAAGTGATTTATTCTAAAAGATAGTGTTAATTATTAGAAATATTTGAAATAATCAAAAATTGATCTGCATGAAACATACAATTTTAATGACTGTATTTAATTCAAGAACGAACAGTTTAAATTTGTTAAATTTTCAATCAGATTTTGTATTTTAATTAATAACAAAGTCAAGTACGAGAAATAAAACTAATTGGAATACAATATATAAAGATTCTTACATGCTTAATTTTGAAGTATCGCTACATCCTTCTCAAAGAACAGAAAAAAGTGGTAGTTTGACAAAGATCTATAACAAAGCATGTGAAAAATTATAATTTGTTCTTATAAACATATTGACGATACATACATAATATTATAAACATACTTACACTCTTCAGTTCCAGAAGAGATTGTATCCTCTTGCGAGACCCGTTACTCTATTATCGAAAACGAATATTTAAAACAAAAAGATGTATTAAAAAAGAAAAATAAAAGACTATTAACGCATCCGTTTAAGTAACAATCGGCGAACATACTGACTCTAATTTCGCGTATGATTATTACAATTAAATTTAATGAGAGCTATGTGCTCTAAATGATACTGAAAATGGTATAACGAAGCAAACACTGACTCTATCGATCGCATTTCGCGCAATCACAAAGATTTTCTGGAAGTAAAATTGTATTAGTAGAAGGGGGTGGGAAGAAGTTAAAAGACAAGTAGAATATTTTACATATTCTTCTTATTTTCCCTGTCCAGCGTTTATTCAGAGATACTATCTTTTTAGTAGACAGCAACGCGTGTTATATGTGCGTTTATTACAGAATGCTTGCTAGAAACGAAAATTCGGAACGTAAACATGTCCGAGGCGAGCGTGATAACAGCAAACCGCGCACAGTCTTCAATCGAAACGTATCTGAACACGTCATTAGATTCTTTCACAACAATAATAAAATTTTTTCGTACAAATTTGATAACGATATTAATAAAGAAAACTCGTGATTGAAATATAACAACACATAGAAGGCATTTCAATTTTTTATATACATATAATAAGAATTGAATGAATCGACATTAATATTTAATTAACATTAATGTTAACTATTAATAAAATACATAATTGTTTATAACTTAATCATGTTACATATTAATTGGATACTTGTTACACGTGAATCGATCAAAAGACAATATAAGTGTATACATACCTCCATCTCCGTTAAAAAATGTTAAATATTACCAAACGTTTTGCATTGTCACCGTTAATTGTTACATTCGTTACATTCTCACGTCTATTCTTTCAAAGTTATCTCCATACTTAACCAATGTTCTGCACAAAACATAATCAAAGATTTGGGATTAATGTATAAAACTGAAGCAATTGTGTTAAAACGAAGAAATAATCAAACTTAAATTTAATTAAAAGCTTATAATACAAGTTATAGATGATACTAACATTGAAATAGGCGATCGACGATAAACGAATAGAGAAAGTACGAAGAATATAAATATACCCTATAATAAAGTACTAAATAAGAACGTATTAGTTAAACGAACCTGATTATAGTCGATAGAAGACAATAGATTTGTAACAGAAATACTACTACGTCATTGAGGATAAAATCACGCAAAGACGATATATCTTAACGTCACGCTCTTCCACAGTACAATGACATTTCGCGCCAAAACATCGCCTAACTGACTTCTGATTGGCTGGTGCGGAACGACTTCTCATTAGTTTAGAGTCGCGCACAAAATTGAAATATCGTATGCCGCGAAATTTGATTTAGTCGACGAACGATGTATTGCATTTACAGCGTAGATGCTTATAAGAAGTTTCTAAAATTTACTATCTCTTCCATATTTACACCGATAATATTAATCGAATTTAATTTATCGCTAATCTTTCTTTATCATTATTGTTATAATTAATTTATTACAGTGGATATAACATTCCTCTTTTATTAAATAAAATAATATAAGCAATTAAAATAATAAATTAATTAAAGTAATATAATCCTATATTATTACAAACTATATTATTTTCTTGCTATTCAAGAAAAATACGTTTTATTTTACGAGTATAACGGGTAAATTATTTTAAAGAAAATAAAAAAGAAAACGAGTGTATTTTAAAAATGCATGCTACGAAATTTTAAATATAATTTATTACAGAATATATTTTATTCCATATTTAGATAAATTTATTTCATCTTAACTCGCTCCTCCATTTATCTATGAAAAGGGTCACCACTGAATCAATAGCCCCAGGCCCAAAAAATTTTAATTCGGCTCTGCTGATCGACCGCCTTCGGACAATGCGCACGCACCGTTACGCTTCTAGGCGGGAAAATGTATATAAGTACTTCGCAAATTTGAAAAGATGAATAAACGTCGGCTATCAAGAAGAGAAGGATTCACGTAAAATTAAAATCGTGAACATTTTAAATTCTCAGCTTTGCGATTCAAACCGTCATGTTCATATCATAAAATACAGGCCTATTACTATTATATCATTTTATGACATATTATATCATTTTCGATTATAATAGTAAATACTCATGACACAATTATGAATTATATAGCAAATAATGAGAGTTAATTGCCTACAATCGCGATTATATTTTTATATACATAATTAGGGAACTTATAACACTATTAGGAACTTATTGATTTCCAAAATTGCAGAGTATCAAATTCAAGGGAAACTTTGAGACTTTTTGGTAATACAAACTAAAGAGATATTAAATTTTATCTAAATGATTGTAGTCCTCAAAATAATTTCCATTTGTAATTTATAATTTCTATATTTACTATTGGAAGCTATAATAATTTATTAAAGTAAAAAATATATACAACTTTTCTGTATATTATAATATTTCTTCTAAATTGAATAGTAGAAAAGATGTAAATTTACAATGTTAATTGTTTTTTGAATTTTTGCTTTGCATATTGCAATTCTGCTCGTTGCATAGTGTCGCTACCTTTCGCAGCTCGCAGTACTTTCTATAAAGTATTACAGAATTTTTTATGATTCCTCGAAAGATCTTGCTGATAGAAGAATTATATTAAAAAATTCTATTCTTTCAAATAAAAAATGGATAGAAATGAAAGTTTTATTATGTTTTATTTAACATTTCACAAGTTTTATAAAAAAAAGTTAGTCGGATTTATTTTTATTTATTTTTTCACTCACTCTTATATTTTTTATTTTATATGTATTTTAAGACAAAATAATCTTCAAGTAACATCAGGAGTAAAATCAATGGCGCATTTTGTTTTTAATAAAGAGAAATTAAAACATTCGATTCAAACTGTTTAATAAGCAAATTAACTTGAAATATGCTGTAATGACTTAAACGAGCTTAGAAAATTGAGCCATTTAAGCATGGGCCAGTTTTCTTGATATTTACAAAAAGCCATCATTGTTTCGTCTATTATCGGGCTAGTTGTCGACGTCATCTAATTTAGTGTTGCAAACGAGATCATTGCTGCTGATCAACGCGTTAATGACAAAATTACTCTCTTTGTTCTACAAGATAAATGTCACTTTCAAGGTCTTTGCCAACGGTATCCCACAATTTTTCTCAACTGACCTTTTTTCTCATTTTTCTTACTACCTTATAACTTTTCCTTTCTACACGTTCTCCTTCCTGATTACTTAAAAAAATGATATAATGATATGTAATTCAAATAACAAAGTTGTTCAATGCATTTAATACAATATACATTTCCTGTACAATCTTTTCTTTATTCCAAGAGTATTACAATATCTAACGATTAATTACTATGTATTATTATATTAAATTTATTTGTGTTAAATTCGTTACGCTACGCGTGAATTTCTCCCTTCCTACCACGTATCGTGAAATCATACAAACCGTCATGCGATAGTTCCATCGAACCGTGATAAACTGGTGAAACCCCGAGAGATATCAAACTTCAAGCATGTAATTAATACGTTCGTTAAATGTTTGCCCCTGTACACGTTTATCCAACAATTAACATGCTTCACTAAATATCAGTCCAACTACGTTTAACTACATCTTTCTCTACTGATTCTACGTATATCAGATTCTTAAACCAAGAAGTTAGGCCTTTTCACAAAGTTTGTATATTTTTATTCGCGGATAGATCAAATATATTTCAAGCCACACGAGAAAAATACGATGAGAGTATGATCGCGTTTTAATAGAAGATCAATTTCTAAATTCACTATCGCCTTTCTCCAAGTTTCATAAAATTATAGCGTCTAGATGAAGTAAGAAATAATAATAAAAAGTCATCGAGTAAATTCGTGACATTCCATCTCATCGTCAGAATGCGGTTTCGATATAATTTAATAGCCTAAATTTGCTGAAAAATATTACAAATGATATTTGTATTGCAAATAAAATCACGTTAACGTAACGTTAGTCTTTAAAGAGTTAAAAGCGACTCGAAACATAAGAAATTGATAAAATGAATGTATTATATCACGTTTATTCTGTAAGTACAAGTCTTGATTTGCAAACGTACGACATAATCGAGAGGCACCGATCACTTCAGAACTTGAAGAGATCTTGACTTGATAAAATGGTAATTGAACAAATTTGTTGTTCTCTCTATGGAAGCATATTAAATTGCACAGCGCCTATCTCGTGGCAAAGCATATAAAAGCCTGGTCTTCCTACCAAGGGAGGAGAACTTCGTTTGAAACCGAACAACGACACTGACCACACGGTATGAACTTTATTCTAGTGCCGCTTCTCCTAGGTCAGTTAGGTCCCTCGATTGCATGTTGTTATTATACTCGTGACCGGTTATCGTTGGTATCGTCAATGGTACACGAAGGACGGGTCAGGCCAGTTGCAACGATACGTTAACACCGTTGACACCGAAACTCTCCCCGTTCGATTCGTCGATTATGTCAAATTTCTCCGCGCCCCTCGAGGACCGTGCGACCTAATTTTTAACCTAATACCTTCAATTTCGGTTCCATTGCTCGCGATATCCCATCCTCTGATTCCTGTATACCGTCGTTAAATGTATTTCCATTTTTTGATCTTAACGTTCAAATTCTAACGATTCGATTTTATATTTATGTATCAATTTATCGTTTGTAATCGATTCTCATAATCCAATGACCCGACATACTCTAGTATTGTATCCTGTAACCTTTGTATTCCATCATTTATCTCGTCTTCTAATTTCTATATTCCTATGCTAACGATTCGATTCTGTATTCCTCGAGATAAATCCATTACTCATAACCGATTCTCATAATTAAAGTAAGTATAATTAATCTTTTAATTCTAATCTAATAACTCTTACCTCTACATTTCATATCCCAATCTTTATATTTCAATTCCAATGATTCGATTTTTATTCGTAAATAATTCTATTGTTATTATTAACCAATCTTTGTAATTGCAACTTAACGCCTCTAATCCTACTCTAATATTTCCTTTGTATTCGTACATTTCCTGTATTTTATTTGCTAATCTCCGTATTTCGTCGTTTAACGTGACAGTTCAATTTTTTATCTTCTATTATATCTGTTTTACAGGTGTTCGCGTACCAAGCGACGGGAGGCTATGGTAAAATGGATCAGAATACACCTTCGATGCAACTATTCGCACCATTTCAAATTTCACGCCACCATACACGGACCAAGAGGAATATATGGGGTCAAGTATGTCGACTATGCTAAAATGCCGATCTAAGGAACCAGATAGGCTACGATGTTGCTACGAAGACGCCAAAATTATCAAATTCTCGTCAAACATATTCAAAGTGGGCGCTGTCGTTCCATTTAAAGACGCAACTTATCAAGAATTTGATTTCGGAAACGAGACTTTCGAGTTGGAGTTCTACGACGGGGGAATCAAAGGATACTTATTCGAAGAGAAGATGGATCATTATAATGTGAACAGACATCGATCGATAGCGAGAATAAGATCAGTGCGGAAGGTGGAGAAACTAGAAAATTCGAGTATGGGCGAGTGTTTCGTCTGTCACGAGCTTTCACAGAAGAACGTGGATGATCGAACGAACAATGGAGAGTTTCAGTTTATTTGATTAGCCGATCAGACGATGGACTCTGAGATCACGAAAAAGGTGTATTTGAACGATTGCGTTCTGCGTCCGATTTATAAGTTTGAAATTAGACGCATGTATAGCGTGGCTCTTCTACTATCCAAAAAGAAACTGGTACGTGATAATTTCATATTGTATAGATAGAATATGATGTATCCTATGATGTATCATATAATGTCACAACAGAGGTTCAGTTTTACAAAACGAATATTCATTTTTTTCTGGAGAAATTTTTATACTCCATGCGAGATATCAATTGTAAATTTCTTCAAAGCGAATTTTTCTTTTCCTTTCCTTTTTTTTTTTTGAAGTAACTTTGGAGCATTTCATTCGAACATTGTGCGTTGTATTCTGGTTTTATTTTGGTTTTCTGAAAGTTTAGAATAGTAAAAAAGTTGGACGTGAACATAAACGAGGTTCGATTTATAATAATATAAAATAATTCATTATTAACTAACATTCATATAAACTTATTTATTTATTCTTCTCATTGTTTTTGCTACTTATTTATTTCTTTCTTCTTCTTCAGCGAATAAACCAACGCTCACACAAATCGTCATCCGATATATGAATCCATCGAACTGTGGCAAATTGTTCAAACCCCGAGAATCATCAAACTTCAACACGCAATTAATACGCTCGTTAAATATTTGTCCCTGTACACGTTTATCCCATAATTGACCAACTCATTCATTCTTTCAACGTGTTCTACATAATTCATATCTGTTCACAATTTTGAATAAAAACACTTAAATTCCAATCTTCTAAAATTCTACATATGAACCTCTCGGACGTCAAACTGATAAACTCCACTTCTTATTAATTTTCTAATTTCGTTGCGTAAATACACGATTAATGTTGAATTTTTGACAAACAAATGGCTTACTTACATAAGCTAATAGATCCCATTTAAACAATGAAAATTCTTGTTTTTAGAAAAACAAGAACTCAGTGTCTGTAGTATCATCACTTTTGACCGATGTGGCTCAGAACGGAAAAGGAAATAAAAATCGTACGTTTCAATGATTCCCAGGTTAGTGTTAGGTTTCAAGCTAACAAGATAACAAATTTCATATCGATCAACATGAATTTTACAGTTTTTTTCAGTTGTTGGCTTGTCATAAAAGATTGAAGCGTTTCTTCGCTACTTGATTTCTTCGAACAGATAGTTGTAAGAAATACTTTAACCTGCCTTTTTAAATGATATTCAAAAGCATCCTAGAACGCTAGTAGAAGCGTAAGGGCATTTTGGGACGCTGTTAAAAATGCGAAAGCATGGAACAGCTCTGTCAGAAATCGAGAAACACGGAACATCGGTATCAGAGATAGAAAAACATCGAAGAAAATTAGTGTATGAGTGATCGATTCGAGAACGACGGGAACGTAGACGGTCGTTGACATGTCAAGTAATTGCTCGGCTAGTTTCGAAATGGCGTGTTAACAGGTTGCGGGAGGGTCCCTTCATGGCCCCGATTGGAACTACTGTATCAATTCTCTAAACTCTATCGCCGGCTGTGCACATATACCTCTACACGCTTTATTTTCCAACTGGAAAGAGAGAGCCGGCTTCGGTAAATTGGAGCTTGCTAATCGTAAGAAGAGGTCAGTAGTGCAGTTTAGCCACGGTATAAGAGCGGCCCCAACATCGCTTTACTCCACTAAAGTAGTTGAACGTTGCACGGTATCACCATGAACGTAGTGCTGAACGTGGTGCCATTTTTCTTAGGTAAGCCATGCCACAGACAACGATGGCGCTCGTACACGTGTATCTTCTTATCATCTTCGATCGATCATCCTCGTGTATCTTTCTTCATTCACGCATCTATGTTTCTTAATCAAATCTTCGTTAAAAAGGAAACAATTATTATCTCTCCGTCTATCTATTATAATTTCGTTTAATCGTGATCGATCGGCAAGTAGTGTCGGCTCTATTACTTGGCTCGGGCAGAAAATCAAAAGTATAAAGAGCGGCGAGCATGAAGTACAGCTGCGTGATGCGAAAGATAACACGGGACCGTCTCTAATCGGTTCTATTCAAGCCGGTCCAATCATTCAATTCACGTTCACGTGTGCTCGTGGGTAGATCGCGCGAGATAGAAATCCGCGACATATCGTGTTCACGCCGGATCATCCCAGAAATGTGCCACGCAGAAACTAAATTTAATCATTTCCGTGTCTTAAAACCTCTTTAATTTTCGTACCAGCATGCAAAATCGTGCTGTACGTCTGTAACTGGTGAGATGGAGCCTATGAGATATTTTTGAGATATTTTTATTTTTACGGTAATTTGGAAAATATGTATATATGTATTCCAACGAACTATAATTTTAAGAGATATACCAGAGCAATCAAATACGAATATTAATTTTTACATGAATGCATGTAAAATCCACTCCGACTTAATATATAACTTATTCAACTGCCACTGTATAAATAGCGCGCGATACTAACTCTCATAAACTCTTAAAAGTTTCTTTCTACGTGCTGGAATAACCTGCTACATGAATATTTATGAATATTTACTTAAACTATACTAGAATTACCAGGTATTAAATGAATATTTAATTCTGCAAAAACCAAAGAATAAGTTTCAATGAAACAGATCAATGTGTAGCCTCTCTGTATGACACAAACCTGTCATGAGACTCGACACATTTAGAAGCTGGTCATCTAGACGCAACTCTGATCACGCTGACACGTTTTCCAGCCGCACGTGTCGCCATTGATACTCCATGGAAGTACGGGCCAGAGTACACTTTCCACGTTCAAGTAAATTCAACCGCGATTCCCGAGGAAGGTAGCTACATGAGTATTCGGCTGAACGTCGCCTCGAAGCTGGTATGTCAACCAAAAGGATTCCGTATTCTCAGTTGTCGTTTTCGGGACTCGAAAGCGGACAGTTACGCGACTGAAAGCCTTGATCCAGGAGCACCAGCGGTCCCGGTCAGCCAGGTGTCGCGACAAGAAGCGTACGAGATCAACCAGGATCAGTTTGAGATTAGATTCACCGAGCAAGGACTGGATAGTCTCGTAGTGAATGAAAATATACAGCCAAGAGAGCTGGATATGATTAGGGTGATCGTGGGGCAGTTAAACATCGGTGTATTGGGAGAGTACGATCAAACGGTCGAACTGATGGAGAACTTCACACAAGGAGAGTGCGTAACGATGTTCTGGGTGGAACGGAATGTGGTTGGTCATGCTTTACACGTGAACCGTGGCTACGTTTTGGAGACAATATTCGGATTGAAGGATGGACAGTTGGTGCAGATTAAGAAGATTAGAAATCTACATATGTGCACGCACAAGGTGCCGTATTTCTTCGGCAGCGCCGAGAGCATCAGACAAGTCAGCGACGTGGTGTCTACTGTTGTGAGTATTTGGAAGTATTTGATTGAATATTGATTTGGATTGGAGATTTTTTGGGGGGAATCGAATTGTTTAATTTCATCGAGGTTAATTAGGAACAATTAGAATGGTTTTTGGAGAATTAAATAATGATTTAACCTGCAATTTTATCGAATACTAATTACCCTAAAGATGAGAATAATTTCTAGAAAAATTGCTAATTGGTATTTAAATGATCGGTTTCTGAGTGACTCAGATTTGGTATTTAGAAATTCTGATAGAAGTTTTTTAAAATCTTCCAATGACTAATGGAAATACGTCTTTTAAAACTATTTTTCGTTTGCAGAGTTCGTCAGAAAGTCACATAGTAATCACATCCACCGAGTTCATATCTGGTACGACGAACGTGATAACAACCAGCAAGGTGTCTGAAGGAATGGTAACGACCTTATACGAAAACATAAGTGTGAGATTAGAGTCAATCCTACCCGCACTAGATGAACCACCTGAAGTAAAGGATCCTGAACCAGCTAGTATGTTTATCGGAAGATGGTTGATGGAAAGTTCGATGGAAGATGACTTATCATTGGAAGTATAAGATTTGCGTCGATATCTGATCATTCTCATTGATGTAGTCTGATGACGATAAAATTCATCTATCACTATTGTTGTAAATAGTGTGTAATTGTATTGTCATGTGACTCTGTAAATAATAAAGTAATCTTTCGTTTACATACATAAATCTCAAGTCATTTATGTTGCTTTATAATATTATACATTTTTTTAAAAGAATTTCGTTAATAAATTTTTCTAATAAAACATATGAATACTTTTTTTAAGCTGATAAATATTGTAAGATTAATGTACATAATAATACTGTACTGCGTATAATAACATAACGTATATTAATTCATCCATATCCACTTAAATGTTGCTTGAACAATTTGTAACAGGAGAGCAGATGTGGATTTTTACATTTTTTCCTAAGAACTGTAAAAAATTACACTGTTATTTTCACGTAGCATAACACTGTTATCTTCATTTATAATAACACTTCGTTTAGGCTAACACTGTCAATTTAAAGGAAATTGAATATTCACTTAAATAGAAATTGCTCGAGCATTTCTCCTTTAAGTAATTACATAAATTAACGCGAGAAGAAACTGAAAATGCAAAGAGTAAAAGCGCGTCCTGCTTTAATTGCAGACTGCTTTAAGTGATTCGATTTGTTGGAAGGTAGTAAGAACTATATTTTACCGTACATCTACGTTTCATTAGCAACAAGTAGAACGCGAAAATTTACAAATTCCTATTTTTGTAAATACAATTTAAAAAACGAAACTTGGACAGAGATCTATTTAATATCATAACGAGTATTAATATATTTTGGATATCTCATATATTTTTGCACCTTCATACAGTGTTTTTAATTTTATCACTGCGTGAACAGTGTTGCTAAGATCTTCGAAATGTAGCAAACTATACTTGGAGCAGCATATGCCAAAGCTGCATCAGTTAGAAATACTATCAGCGAATCTGCAAAATGGAATTTGACCATTAGATAGAGATGTGTTTAACGACAGCGAATTTATTTGCATTAGTAATACGTTTGTATTGTAAGCAATGTAAATGCGACAGAAGATCAGATACATTGTACGGTAAGCGTTGCCCAGACAGCTGACACATATAACACATGGCATATATGCCACAATACATCGAATCCTACAGAGACTTTTGTGCAGAAAACGTCACAAACTCAATGCTCAACATTATAAGCGTAAAAAAAGTAAAAATCAATCTTCGTAATATTCCAGTTAAAAAAAAAATCGCGAATACCTGTTTCTACTTCTACTAATGATATCTAGCAATCCCAACAAGGACGAAGTAGAATCGAAGAAACAGAAAAAATTAGTTTCCGCTCAGAGTCTGGCTGTATTATAAGCAAATTATTTGTAGAAGGGGTAAGGCATTTTATAAGATTCCCGAAACTATTTAAAGATAAAAAAGTCCTTGTAACTATGGATGGATGTATTACCCGTACTGAAAACGTAGACGCCATTTCACTAGCCAGCGGTCATGAAATAATGATGTTGTCGCTGTCTGCACACGCATCGACTGCAGCCCCGTCATGTTTTATTTTTCAAACACTTAAGCAGCGGATAGGTAACTTCACATATCCTAGAAAAAATATAATATAGTTTCACGTGTCAGGGAAATCCACCCCTTGACACCGCTGAAAGTAGCTTAGAGAAATCCGAGATGTGTTAATTATTTAATAAAACTATTTTGTTAAATATTTGTTAAATGGTATTTAAATGTTATAGCGAGAAATAAAAATTGATGCCATATTTAATTGATGATTTCCACGTGAAATTAGATAAATGTACGTCGATCGTCCGAGTCGATTATTTCTTAAAATTGTGCGAAGGATTTAGGACAAGAATTTTGTATTTGATGAAGATGTTAGCGTTTAGTATAAGACTGAACTAGTAACTGTTGAACATTGAGACTTTACCAAAGTCTAATGAACGAAGGGATTATTCAAGGCTATATTCAACGAAGAGAAACAAACCGGCGCTTAAAAATGCGCGTCCGCTGAATGACAATGGGTCAATTCAATTTTGGCCTAATGACAGGGTCCGATATGACAATAAGATGGTCCCAATGGAAAAATACATTCGAATAAAATAATTTGTGCAGTGTGACGCGATGAAGAATAGTTGTTCTAGTTCCGAAAAAACGGTCTATACCAACTTACCAGTTTAAAATTGGGAATTGTCCGATTCGATGAACCTAAGAAGAATTATAATACTCTCGATTGCCACACAAATTATCGCACAAAAGACTTTAAGGCTATACGCGCACTAGCGACAGTTTTGTCGCTGTGACTCGCATCAATCAAAAGTTCAATTTCGTCTTTTAATAACAGAAAAAGTCGTTCTGCAGACGCATCGTACGATGCGCACACTTCCATATAAACGAATGTCCTTTTCGTAAGCGACAAAACTATCGCGCGACAAATTGTCTTTAGCGCGCGCACAGCAATTTTCAAATGACCTAATTTGAAGTTAGATAATGTTCAGGTTGAGTAACAATTTTACTCAAATTTCTATACTTAAGGCTAATAAAATCAAAGTTTTCGACAGGAAGATCGGCACCTATCTTCCAATTATCTCGATGTAGCTTCGATCGAAATGAAGAATGACTTCGAAGTATGATCAGAGAATGACATTTTTTGACGAAAGATTACAAAAAAATCTTCCGGATTTAACGGATCTAATTACTGATATAATCACAGTCAGATCGATCACTTTCCAAAAATCCTAATGATTGATCAAATCTACTGCGTATGAACGTAAGACGAAATGAAATGGAAAAGGGCGTCCTTCGTCTGGTTGCCTTGTTTCCATTCGGCTTAAACGTTTCCCAGAACGACGATTAAGGAGCCCATTAAAATCTTTAAAGGCGTGTCTAGACTGGAATGATCTGGGAACTATGGGAAATGATATCAGGCGTGTGAGACGGTACGGAAGATGTCTGCAGGAACCACAATCCGCACGGAAGCGGTTGTTAATGAAATTGTTTTCAAGGAGACAGCAATGAATCAAGTTATCTGTCGTATAAAGAGGAGACAGATAGAACACGGTCGCATCAGTCGTCTCAGTAGAAGCCGTTCGACATGCTGATAATAATTCTACCATTTTTTCTGGGTACGTACGTACGTGGATCCGTTTTTTCACCGATAATTCGATGAATGAAAACTCTTCGCTCATACGTCACTCTATATTACATCATTTTCTCAACAGAATTTTTTCTCTCTCTTCCCTTTGCTACATCCCACCAAACTATCCGAAAATCAGGATATTTTTGGTTTCAAATAAATTTTAATTTGGTTACTTAAAAGGGTGTTTTTTTATATTTTAATCCTTAAAAGTCGAAAACAACGAAATTTAACTCTTCTGGCATTATTGGATCATAGGTGACCGTAATATAAATATTTGTGTTAAAAAAAATTGTGCTAATTTTAACTTTCAAAAGTCGGAAAATTTACAGTGCTGACATCGTATTTGTATTATGAAAAACGAAAAGTGCGAATGTGAATCACCCAGATTTCTCGAAATTCCCCCTCGTTTTACGATACACGAATATCGTGAACTCGTCATTCTTTGTTTAACCCTTCCCTCTGTTTCACGAATTTATTTGCCTACACATCCAATTAACTCGCTCACAGGATTCAATCGATTGGATATACTTTCCGCTAAAGCATCAGCGGTTTCAATCACCGACGGGTTTAAAAGTAAACGTTGAAGGGTGATTTGGAAGCACGCGCGTGGGAAGATACGCCCGTCGATACCATATACGTACATACAATACATATGTAAAGGCGGGGAAGATATTCGAACATCGGAATGAAACACATCGATATTTTTCAATGAATAATATTGATTTCGTTCCTTCCGCCAGATTTCTGCACTCTACCAAAATTCATTAAAAGTACGAAAAGATTATACAAATAATTTCCCAACGATTTCGGGGAAATACCTATTTCGTCCTATACAGTGCGAACCACGACACGTGATTAGCTTAGATCAATCTATAGTCAGTGGGTCGATCGAACATTTTTTTGGCTGAAATAACATGATTCAAAGCTTTTTTGTTTCTAAGGTCACATTTAGGTTTTTGTAGATAAGCCTGTTTTTTTACACCTATCTTTTAGCAGATATCGAGAAGAATGCGACAAATATAACAAATATCTTTTTTTTTCCATCTGAATCGCAGAAGTATTAAAAAAGTGCCTGTCAACTGTAATACACCTGCGTAAACGGCAAATAAATTACTGTTTAGCAAATGTGGACTGTTATTTTTCTAACATTTCTTCGATTCTGATAGTAAAAATATATTTCTTATGATACTTACTAGATTCGTCTTAATATAAATTAAACGATCGATTTAAAAAAATTATTGGTTTATCTAAAAACTGAAGTGAATGAAGCGCGACCTTGAAAACTCTGGCAGAAAAGAAGAGATGATAAAAATGTACTATAATCATCTTAAATCTCTTTCCAAACCATATTATATATCGCTAACGACGAAATAATTTAAGCTAATCATATTTTGTGATTCACTCTCGCTTCATTTTAATAACTTACTTATAGTGCAATGGGCTAGAAACCGCGAGAGAATGGTCAAAAATCATTTTTTATACTATAGTTATACCATAATGTGACAAGTCTTCAAAGCTCCAAAATCCGATATACCATTCATTTCAGATAATTCTATGATCTTGGGTAAAGTTCTGAAAACAAGATCCAAAAATTTCAAATGAAGCTAATTGTTGCATGTGCTTGTTCTAGAATATTAAAATACAGATTTGAATTACTATCTTATGTATATTAGTATGCTAATTGTATCCTAAGTATTTGTTCAAGGTACAAATAATGCAAAATTTATATCAATTAAAAGTTTGATAAGGTTTTTCAAAAGATGATTAATAACAATAAGTATCGGATCTGTTTCGTATGAAAGTTTAAATCGCTGCTAAGAGGAATATACAAATTTCAAATGCAGCCTCTTGCAGCTTTTAACTCTGTTCCGATTTAAGCAATAAATGATACTTCTATCGGTTTGGACGCGTGTAGCTGCATGATACATACATAAAGCTGATTCTACTTGAAGAGGAATTTAAAAGAAGAGGGTTGAGTTTCACCGCGAAAATTTTACTTGTTGTTAGTATTCGTTGTTACAAACGCTAGATATTGATTTTCTCATAGCATATTTCTGTGCCGTGGCATTAGTCTTACCGAATGTGCATGGTGAAACATGCCTCGTATTCTTAAATTTTGTTTGATTTTATATATTTTTAAAATCTAAAAGTTCTATGTAGTCTATATATTACACCTATTATTACTTATAATTTTTAATATTACGTATCGTATAGTTATATATGGCGTTCATAAGTTAATTACACATCATTAATTTGTATATTATATGGCATATGTATATTATAGCATAGTGATGAAAATTTAGAACAATTCGAAGCTGAACTTTGGTTTGGGATGCTACTTCTCTTAAAACTTTTTTTACTTAAAGCTATCTGATAGTAATCGGTGAATAGAAAATCGGTGTCACAGTCTATTGATTCTAGAATTATATGTGTTAAAGTTCAACACTTTTAGTTAAATCATAAAAAAAAGTCAAATCAAATAGCAAATCCACGTATATTGTCGGGAAGAATATGGCGCGGGCCGCTTGCAGAATAGTTGGGAAAGTATACGTACACAGTGTAATAGATGGACTTACGAAGACTGTATCGGCCGGCAAACAGCAGAACTTAATTTAAATAAACAACGATAACGCTATCGAAAGTGATTAAAGGCAATAATATAAAGATAATATTTTCGTTTTGTCTTTATTTTAAGAATTTTTAAATTTTATTTCTTTCGTCCTCTTCTCCATTACGAAAGTATCTACTAAATACAGCTTGGTTTACACAATTTACTTTATTAATTACAAAATCGCAAAGTTAAGTGCACGATTTTGTACGGATTTCCCTTAGATGATGTTAGCGAATACTGAGACAATGTTTTGCCCCTAAACTATCTGAGGGAAATGCAACAGAAGCAAGGAATAAATTTTATAAACAAGGTAGACAATATCGTGCACGGAAAAATAGCGGAAAAATAACCTCGGAGACGTACTTAAACGAAGCCCTGGGTACTTTAGACCTGTTTATCTCGAGTATATCTTTCACAAATAGAATACAGCGACGTGAGAAGCGAGATAAACATGATCTTTTGAAAGCGAAGACAATATGAAGGTAACCGTTTCAATTTTGCGATTTTTCCTCATTTTCATGAAAATAGGTTGTACGTTTGAATTTTTATGTCGGAAACTATCTGCCGTATTGATAATACAAGAAATTTTAATCGTGTTGAAGAATGATTTTTGCGATATCGAAAGATGTAAACAAATTTCTGTTTTGCAAATTCCACCTGAAGGTCGCGTTCTTAAAAATCCGAGAAAATTACTATCGTATATTCCTCGATATTTTCTCTATAAAATGGCTCAATCCCATTCTAGTAAGACCTCTATTGACATCAGAATAAATTGTCAAAGACCGCGGTACGTCCGGTATCAAATCAATGGACCGGGCGGTCCACCGACAATATTTAATATACGAAACAATGCGTAATACCCTGCACTTGCACATTGTTTCAGCGAAATCTACAAAATCTATAAAATGCAGGCTCGATACTATCCTTTATGCTACTAACCCACTGTTACCCAATAACACGTTTTTTATAATAATCAAATTTCTACCAACCTGTTTGTTCTATGATTATTTGTAAGGAAATAAAAACTACGGGAGTTATCGTGATGGTGGAAAATTTGCTATATATTAGAAAAGAATAACAAGTGACTTGTTCATTATGTCAGTGATAATTTTGTATTTGATTCCGCACCGACTACAAAACTGTAATTTTGAAAAAAATTAACAATTACTACAAATTCACCGTTATTAATAGATTCCTTTATTTTATTTAAATACGAAATCTGTCCGTGTTCTAGCAATGTTATCGTGTATCTGTAAAATTTTCTCGTTCAAGCATTGCCAGGATCGGATTATGGTTTCGGGAGGAGGCTAGAGGCTACCCTGAAAAGATCACAAGTTACTTACAATAATTTAATAGCAACAACAGCATATTAAAAAGGCTGTCAAGATAATTCTTTAATAAAATTATACGAAACACAGGCATCTTGCGTTTGCTTCGGCAAATTTCTGATAAATATCGTCAAAATTAGTGGTTTTCATGGTTGACTTGTACGTATGTTTCAGCTTCACAGTTGACAATTGATGCTGTTAAAAACAGCCTGTAAACTGTATACATATACATTTGGAAAAATATCTGTAAGATTCGAATTGATTATATAATTTGTAACTTTTACAAAATTTAGCTTAAAAATTTAATATTGAAATCGAGGTGCTCTTAAAGCACAGAGCCCGGGGCTGCAAACTTATCCCTCCTTCTTATTCTGAACCTAAATTAATATTACGCGTAATATCTTCCTGTTACCGGAATGAATCTCGTGTCATTTTTCTGCCCTTTGCACAATACCACATAAATCCCACGAATTTAATTTCTCTTAATTAAATTAAATTAGATTAAATTAAAAAAAAATTGCCAAGAATTTAAGGTTTTGTATATTTATATATAGTACAATAAATAAATATATTATATATTTTATACATTAAAGATAAGTTTTCTAGGAATTTTCAATTTTATCGTTATATTAAATGTCTTTTTTTTAAAAGCTTCTTGTTATCGATTTTACATGATGGCAAGAACAAAGGGTTTCTAAAGAAATTACTAAATAGAGGAGATACGTCTAAATAGACAAATAAAGCGATTTAGATGAAAATCTTTTTAATCTTCTCATCGAAATTAAACTCTCTTGTACTTTCTTTTATGCAAATTGCTTGATAACATGGTACGTAGTATATTTAATCAATAACATAGTTAACGTAGCTAATAGCAAAAACACAGGTAATTAAATTATACAAATATTTGACGAACTCCACTGCAATAAAATTTCTTGGTAATCGGAATCAGTATCGCCGAATTCCGAGTAAACTACAGCGTGATAGGATAACTATATATAGGTATGATTGGCATAGCGATTAATAATCGCGACTGTATCCGGGGTGTTCCCGGCGAGCATCGATTAATACCTGTACGATATAATGACCGCGGCGTGGTACAGACAGATAGAGTAAAATGCATCCTGTCTGCTGGGACGTGTGATCTATTTTAACTAGTTTAACAGGCTCCTTGTCATTGCAGCGGCACACGTGGCCGTCTACGACAACGCTTACGGGAACAGCGATTGGCAACGATACGGTCCAGAATGCATTTACGACGTGCTGGTGAACATGTCTTTGGCCAATATCGTCCACGAGAAGGACAATTTCTGCTCCATGATCGCGTCAGAACTGAAGTGCCGTCCGAAAGGCAGTGACACCCTAAGTTGCCGTTTTACGAATGGAAAGATCATCAGACCCGATCCAAACGACGATAGATGCTCGAATTCGAAAAATTTCGTTCCAGTCACCGATAGATTTATCAACGAGGAACCATTCGAGATTAGATTCAATTCAAAGGGGATAGAGAATTTAGTGGTGCCGAGAAATATTTCTAGATGGAGCCTGGATATGATAAGAGTGATCGTTGGTCAGCTTAACGTTGGCTTTGAACTGGAGAATGGACAGGATCGGTTCGTTACCATGGAGGATTCTAGTATGGGGTATTGTGAAGTAGAGGTCAAAGTGTCAAGGGCAGGATATGAAAGAGGAGTGATGGGACAAGAGGGATACGACATTGTCTTTGAACCTGAACGACCAGATACGCTGCCTTTGAGTGTGGCTAGTCTGACTATAGACAAAGTTAGACAGCCCAAGCAGTGTCCTAATAGGAAGATATACTTCTTCGGGAATCATGAGGATTTTAGTATAGAGAGCAAGAATACTTTCATGGATATGGTAAGTTGTCAGAATTAACGAAATAGAAACTAGGTTGAGATTTGTTTTACTCAGTAAATATTATAACAAGTGCCTTATTATATATTGTACATTCGTATTTCTACACAGTCAAGTCTATCATCTAACTTTTTAATGTTGTAATACCTTTTGCAGACTACATCTATCAGCCAGATGCACATTTCACGCGAAGAGATGTACTCGTTCACAGAATCTAAGGGCGTAATGAGAACATTGAATAGACCAAGAACGATGCGAATGCATCAGAAAGTAGGATTGTCTTTAAAGAGTATAAATCCTGCTCAAAGTCCATTACCCGAAATCAAAAGTCCTGCGTCTACTAATTTATACGCGTACACTAATTTAGAACGAGTTCCTGAATACAAATAAGACAATTTATACGTATAATCCTACACATAATTTGTATAATCATGACAATCACTTGACAATAAACGATTTACTAAGACCACGATTCTAATTAAACGTTATATTTAATCTTTATATGTACAACCCCACGTTAAGTTTTAAAGGCTATCACGAGAGAACAATTCAGCACAGCATGTTTTCTCTACATTAAAGAATGAACACATTCATACAACACATACATTAAAAGTAAATTTCTTGTTAAAAAATCATTATAATTGTATTAATACGTAAATATATTTAATAGTGGATATAATTAATAGTGACCAAATTATATTGATTAACGCCACTTGTACCGGTGCGAATACAAATCACGCTCAACTTATTAATAGTGTACAGGTCAATGGAATTATGTATACATCAAGTTTGTCATTAACTTGAGATCCAATCGCCACAATTACCGATGTCGTACAACTAGAAATGGATATAGATCACACGTTAGTAATATTTTTAATTTTGCATCACCTTCGAGAAAATTGCACTATATTTAGTACGCTGTCTAGTAAGTAAATAAATAATCTAACCATTGTTGCATATATGTCTAAATAAAATACAACTAAAGTAGAAATTATTTAATACTTTTGTAGCGCTTTTCCAAGTCGGTAATATCTTTTTAGCAACAAAGTTTTTATTTCACATATTTTACCGAAGCGATCAATATTACTGAAGCAACGTAAAAATGGTTGTAATTATCATCATCATAAGACGGTAATTTATTTCTATCTATTTATTATTTACTTCGAATCTCAATTCTTATTAATGAATGAGCGAATAATCATCTCGTAGTGAAGGTAAACTTATGCCCGAAAACGAAACCACAGAACAGCGAAACGCAATTTCAAAGCGCTCGCCCAGGCTACTGTTCTTGGAATCAGCTTACTCTGTTTTTTACAACAGAATATCGAGGTAAAGAGAGAAAAGGAAAAAACTGAAATATAATTTTCTCTTCTACGTAATTAATATAATCAACTTAATTGTGTTTCTCTTTGCCGCGTGCAACTATTCTACGCTCGAGTATGTATATGCTACCTGTGAAATGAACTTTCCTAATCAAGTACATGTCGCGTGCTTAAACTATATTATGACTATAACTATATTATACTATAATATATATACTATAACCTATAACTATATTATATTATAATATATACTATAATTATAACTGTACTAATTATACTACAATATATATACTATAACTATAACTATAGATATACCGTTAGTTGTAATTTCTTTCTCTTGGTAAAAATCAGATGAATGTTTGATTATAATTAATATTTTAATGGGAGGTTTTCAAACTTCAGCCGTGATGGAAAAACATGCTTTGACAGGAGATTCTCGGACTTCAATGGAAATGGATTTCACCAGTTTCTAATGAGCTCTCAATGTATTTTCTGTAACAGGCTTTGAGTTTCAAACATGGCTCTGCATCTGGATTACGAATAATCGAATAAACCAAGGAAGGTGGGTATTTAAATTTTCTCTTTTTACTCGCATTGCAATGATGATCTCGGTAAATGATCTCTATATGAATTAGTTTCTGCTATTTTCTGTATCATTAAGATCATAGATTTTTTCAACATTTATTGAAAATAACTTCCAAACGAACAAATAGCAGGCAATGAAAAAGTTCCAATAAAATTCTAATAAAATTCAACAATACGCTATAGTAAATATCGGGATTTTAATTTGTAAAATAAATACGGAACTTTTATATCCGAAAAGTTTACTTAGGCCATATGATGTATTGATATGATACAATACAATAAATTTTTGTAAATATTTATATAATAAACAGTTTTTGCTTATTATAGAGTAATTGTTATATATAATAATAAATTTTTATATAATAAACAAAATTTAATATGAGCTAATAAACAAAACAAAATTGGGACATGTTGCACCGAGCTACGCAATATTGCAATCCTTTTCCTCTTTTGATGTTATTTTCGCTCGATCGACGTGCGCCAGGACCTTCCTGGCGGGGACAAACCAACTGACCAATTAAATTGAATCGCATAGCTGGTGCGATTAACTTTATTGAAAACTAATAGAGACCAAAGAAGCGTAGAACAGTTTATTGGAAAAACAAGGAAAATGTCATGAAAATTTCTAGAAATTTGCGATCTTCACACGCGAATCGGAACTTTCAGATAAGTTACGTTTGATTAAGGATCAATTTACACCATACGGACCCACGTAACTGCAACGTAATATACGAGCATCCGCACGACAGGATATTGAAACGTACGTTTTAAATGGAACCGTTCGCGTTATCCGAAAACAAGGATCATAGCAAATCATAAAGAACAGAAGAGAAAGATAAAAAGCTCGGAGTAAGTGACGTAAAGGGAACGGGATATGGAAAAACATGATAGGAAGGAAAGGTCAGTTTTTGTTTTGATCGAGAAAAGCTGGCCACCCACTTCCGATCTCGCGTATCTTCCCCTTCATAACAGGTGTTAGCCCCCCTCTACCACTGGTTGCTCCTTTAAACACTAATGCAACACTGGGATGTGGCATGGGGTAGTATCTCGCACACGATAGGTAGAAACTAGAACCCCCCACTCGTAGACTATGAGATAAGCAAAACAGGGTGCCTCTGCGCCTGCGGTACTCCTGGCGAACGTTTATATGTTACCTCCACCCTCTTGCCAACTAAATCAGAGATCAGTGAAGTCGTCGTCGTGATTACTTGGAGGACACACATATCGTTTCCTCTACTTTCCCAATCTTGAAATTTTATGATATTTACGTAAAGCAAATATCATTTGCAGTTATTTGAAGAGACTTTGTATTTTGCGATATACATACGTTGGAGAACAAGGAAGCTTTATCGGTCAACGTGGTCAAAAATTTCGTTGATTTCAATCTTCGTCAAAAGGTAGGTTCATTTATCCTTATCGTAAAGAAACAAATGCAGCAATTGTATGAAAAGTATTTGCACATAATTTATTATTTTATTTATCATTGTATTTATTATAGCATTTACGTATTAATTAATTAAGCCAAGATATAGTAAACTTCGTGTGATTGGAAAAATTTAATACTTTAATATGAAAATGAAACGCAGAATCTGATAGAAAAAAGGATTTATTAGAAAATAAGGTAGTTTTCAAATATTTTTCGTAGCCGCTGTATACTGGTTGTGTGTCAAATTCTCCTTTATTTCTTCAGTTGATTTCTTAGTTTTTCAAATTAGCCAGTTTTCTATTTTGATATTTTTTTTTTTTTTTTTTTTTTTTTTTTTTTTTTTTTTTTTTTTTTTTTTTTTTTTTTTTTTTTTTTTTTTTTTTTTTTTTTGTTCTGAGAAATTGATCAGTTTTGGAGTGAAAGACATGAAAATGTGACGTAAATACCGGAGATTTCAATGATCTATGGAAAACAGACATCTTTCTTAGATAATAGCAATTGAATCAGACAAAAAACAAATTGATTAGATCATTTGGATTGTGAAAAGATAAACGCTAATCGTGTACTCTGGTATTAAAATTCAGGAATTTGCAAAAAGTGGAATTGACCAGTTTCGTCTCAGATTGTGAATGATTCGACCCTTGACCTGAAAAAATAATTTCTCTTATCGTATGCATAGATGAAATACTTCGAATGTGAAAAAGTTGGTATACGCAATGGAAGAATTACGTGAATTTTTAAACTCGATGATAAGCGTTTAATTAAATTAAGTAAATAGTATCTTGATCTTCTGAAGAATTCGTATCACTATGCTAAACAAAGATTCAAATGTTTGATCCTAAAATAGTTTTTACCCAAAACAGGCCTAAAACTAAATAATGAAATCATTTCAGAATAATGGAGTCTACAACTCAGTTCAGGACCTACAACAAAGAAATCTTACGTCTGGTCATGATCGAACAATTATCAATAGTCGTAATCCACATGTGCTTTGAAAATGGTGACGTGACAATTAAATCCACCACAACTGTCAAGTTTCGCAAAATATGTCACGAAGAAAACCAACTTCTGCATCTGGTCGGTCATTTAATCCCTCCAGACGAAATTCTCATTCCTTTTACAAAACGCTTTTCTGAATTCTTAAACATCGATGTCCATTCCGTTACCGAAAGTATAGACAACATCTTCAGCTCAACTTGTGACATTGTTCTGGACTTTGACTTACAAAAATTGACACAGCTGTCCAAGAAACGAGATGCTACGATTAAAGATATAATAACAGAGATGTTCTGGCTACCAAAAATGAACAGTAAATTGGGAAACGGAAGTTGGTTCGACTCAGTCGATCGAGGACATGTAGTTCCTTTTTACATGACTTGTTGCGATGAATTAAGCGATTTTATTGGAGATTATTTAAATTACTTTCGCGTAATTGAACAATCAAGCAAAAAAATAATAAAGTGGTATTTTCTAGATATTAATATCTTTCTTACGCAAGACACTGATTTGTTATATAAGAAAATGGAACAAGAGAAAAGGAACAAGCAAACGCGAAACCTTACTATATTGAAAAAGATAAACCGCGATACGACACATCATATGGTTCACGTGATTCGTTATTACTCTAAAGAATGCAAATTGGAAGATGATAGTATTGTCGATTTACTTAGAAATCCTTTCTTACCGACCGACCGACTTCCCTTTATCACGCAGAGCTATGATCCACGAATTTCGAAATACGTGTTTCATATGGTATATAAGGATAATATCGAAATAACTAATGAGAATTTCTTTAACCTGTTGTCTATGCTACGAGAAATTTTGTTGAAACTGAATATTGGCTCCATCGTGATACAGAATTGCGACTTTTTCAACTTGCAGAATGTTTTAAATATGATCGAGTACATTCTGTGTAAAGAGGATATCGCTGTGACGATCGCAGGAATGTAGAATTGTCGATCGTGCCTCGGTAAATGATCAATTTTCTTTTGCAAGAATCAAGAATGATTTAGAGTTTTGATTAATGTGATTTTGATTAAGAATCCGCCTCCACGTTACAAAAACGATTCTTAATCGTGGTATAAAGCTTTAAATCGGGATAAGTTTAATGAAGAATTAGTCACTTAATTATTTTTTAACTAAGTTTTATACTACTTTTACTTTGATATTATTATATTTTAATCTTAAATATCACATATAGACGCAGAAATATAATAGAAAGAATTACTTTATTTGTCTAGACGGATTCCTAGAACATTCTGCTTCTTACAAATTTCTCAATTTCAGTACCAACGTACATATATCATTAATGCTTAACATTTTATATAGGAAATTATCTGGTTAGCTTGAATTCTATGTGATTCAATTATTATCAAAAAGGAATCCTTTCCTTTGTAGATCAATGAAATCTTATATGTAAACAATAAATCACAGGCATATACGTGCCCATAGCAATATGTGTACCTGAGAAATGTGTCTAATCTAAATGTCAGTTAAAATACAAGTGCTAGACTTGTTAACAAATTTCTGTGTACATGTCAAATGATGTGATAATTGTATATTGTAATGTATATCGTGTAACTGAAATTTAAGGAAATTGAAAACAATTCGACTAACTCTATTATGATGTTTGCTAATGTATTATCATATCTCTATATGAAAGTATTTTCACTAAAAGAATGCTATTTTTTGAGAAAGCGAATTTGTACTGTGATGTGATATCGATGTAAGAATTGAACAAGGATCGGAATTAGCTCTTTCCCAGTTTACTTTGTTTTTGACAAAAATGAAAGCTAACACAGCTAACACAATGATAATCATAGCTAATACAAAGAGCTCGTATTCCCTGAAATATTTATAATTATAATTTTACATTCATAATGATATAATTGTACGTTTTATAATATTTCTCATATTTTCTGAACTTTTTAAATTGTAAAGATATTTTCATACTACGTATTTTGATAGTCAAATATATTGGCGAAAATTTCTCTTAGTATTGCAAAAATCGTGGAAGGGATTAACTCGTATAGTTTTTTAAATATTTTACAAAGAGTACTAACCTTAGAAGAAAAAAGTAGGCAAGAAGAAAGATATATATTTTTCATATTGTGAACGTTTTAGACTCTTTAAGAGAAGACTATTCCGTTCGAAATATGATTATATACAGCAGTAATAGAATCTCTTAAGTGATGAAGTAATATCTTTGCAAAAAACTAAAAATAAATCAGAACAAATCGTCTATCTTGGATCAATAAAATTGATAGAACATCATATTCAATTTCCTGAGTGTTAAATGTTGCTGAACTAGAGTTACAGCTGATGCACATGAGCGATGCGACATCGTTGTGGTGTCGTTGTACGATTGTCACCGATGGACAATGCGATGTCGCTCTTGTGCATTGCACGATTAAGGATAGGTATATGCACATGTATGTGTTACGTGCCGAATCGCATGGTGACATCGCGTCGCTTGTGTGCATCGGGTCTCAAGTATCGTTTTTATGTAAATTTCAGATCTTCTCTTACGATAAATCGTCTCAAACCGATGAATATTAATTATCAATCAATGGATGTTGTTATAATTATTACACATATGTGATGATTAAAATTGTATTCGATAAATGTAATCAATAAAGACTGTTTCTTCAATCGCATGAAATGATTTTATTATATCCACCTGATCGATTATTCCATTTCCTGGAGGCTTCATTTTAACGAGTTAATTTATTCTCCTGTATACATATATTATGTTTTCTCATTTTCAAATGTATTCTCTATTTATGTTAGAGATTAAGTTTCATAAAAATTGAAAAATGTTCTGTAATTGTAACAGAAATTAATTCCAATAGAAATTCAAATAGAATTTATTCCTGATGAAAAAAGTTCGTTGTTAAACAATTCGTAAAGCAGTAGCAAAAGTTGATTTATTCTTCTTCTCTAAAAAAATTCAAGACGAAGGGGAAGCAAACGCGTAACGGAGAAAATTGAACGAGTACCAGTAACAACGCGTTATCAAAGAAGCGACACCATCAACTAATTAAACGTGGCCCGTTTGCACCTTGAGATCCAATCGCGTTTAGCTGTCAACTACACAACTGTACACACGCTTGTACTTTGAAGTTCACGCGTAATTTGCGCGCAACAAAGGATTAAACACATATATATATATATATATATATATATATATATATATATATATGTATAATACTTCATAATATCAAATATGACGAATCCATAGCGATGAAAAGACAGGATTTATACTGTGCGTCTTATAATTACTTAATGAATGATTCTGTAACTGAAAGTCAAATTAATGCAAAACTATTTTTTCCGAAATTAATTATATATAATATTATCTTTACTTTACTTTTCTTCTTACTTTACTTTCTACTTTTATTATTTAATACTTTTTTCTTCTGTTGTTTCTTTCATTTCATTTCTTCGTAGAAACTCTCCTTCCCTTTTCCTCCACAGTTTCTTCCTCCACTTTTGTCTTGTTTTCTTCTCCACTTTTCTTCACCTTCTTCCTTCCATTTCATCTCATCTTTTCCTTTTTCTCCTATTTCCTTCCTTATCCTTTTCTACCTATCTCCATCAACTCCTCTTCGTCCTGTCTTTCCCTCCATTTACTTCTTCTCCTTCCGTTTCCTTCTCGTCCTTTCTTCTCCACCTCTTATCCGTCTGCAGAATCATTGCGATAGAAAGGAACGTCAACTTCGGCAGGTCAGGTTCTTCCAACTTCGTCCCGACTATAAAGGCGAAAGGTGCGTAACGACTAATGGGAAATACGAGAAAAGCAGCGATATCTTACTTTTGGAAAACCCAAATTTCGTGACCAGTCCGAGAGGCACTACTCGGAATATAGTAACGCAAACTCGAGCAAACTGGTGTCTCGCTTTAGCCGCGTAACGAGTTTAATAGAATAACACACTTCGATAACACGAACCACTCATGGTACGGATTACGGTCGTTGAAGTGTCAAAGTGACAGCTTAATTCGGCCAGCTTACACTGGGTCACATCGTTAATCGTACAATTTTATTTTCAATGAAAACGAACTTTTGGACCAGTTTCCACCGATCAAAGAATTATCATCTATCAAAGAGTATCATTAAAGAGTAAAAAAAAAAATACTATGTACTATGTTACAGAAGTTCGTGTGAACTTAACAGTCAATAGAGTCTAACGAAGATGAATAGTCTAAAAGGAATCTCTTTCTCGTTCAGTTGCGTTCAGTTTAATGAGGCAATTCATGAAAGTTGCCACGACTCTCCTAATCGTCAAACCATGAAAGTTACATGCGATGTACACGAGCATTACGCGTAACTGTGTGTATATATATATATAATGTTCAGCTACGTCGTAGGGCAAAGATTATATCGAATTAGCAAACACAAGCACGGTTGTGCGAACTGTCACTGATATAAAGGAGCTTTCAACTGCTACGAGGGCAATCCAGTGGCTAAACACGTTGCAACAACATGCACGTCGTATTAATCCCATTTTTTCTAGGTCGGTAAGCCAATTAATTTTAATCAGTATTACAGCCTGCACTAGTACACCTTCTCACACAGATCAATTTATTTTTTGCCGGTCCCATCGTTAATGCATGAAACATTGAAGAATCGATCTTATCGATTTGTAATGAAGAAAAATCGATTTGATGGTCAAAAATGAGAAAGACATACAGTATATCGGTTTTAGATATTTAGAATCATGTTCCTGCCGCGTCTATACCAAACGTCCTATTAATATTATCATTAAGTCAGGAATTAATGTTACAAATGTCAATAGTAATTTTGTTTCGCACGAATTTTTGACTGAAAGATTGTCTAAAGTAACCAAATTCTACGTTGTGACGAGATCTCTTCTTACGGTCTTCGGATTTTTGAAATATGTACAGATCCCAATATTTTTTTTTTTTTTTTTTTTTTTTTGTAGAACACGTAGCGATGTAAGTTAAGCTTGCACATTGTATTATTTACGAAGTAGAAACGATTACGTATTTTACAAAATTATTTATCTTAATCGAAATTCTTACGATCATCTACGATACAACTGAATCATCACTTCTTTATATTTACGAACGAAATTAGTCCTGTTCCAAAATTTCAGAAACAGACGTGTCTGAAATATCGAACTAACGATGAAAATTAAAATAAAACAATCGTGACCGTGTTTATAATTATTACAAACTGAGATTTTACTATCTTTGCATAATATTCGTTGATAATAAAACGCTCGATTTCATTTCATTTTACTCTAGTGATTTGAAATAAAATGATTTCGAATAAGATGATTTTGAATAATACGATGACTTTTAAGGGTTTGAAGGGTCCAGCCCTGGTAAAAGAACTAATCTCGTCGATATTTCCTTTATTTAGCGGCCAACGTCACCACGTTCGATTCACGTGCGTGGGTATACGGTCCTGAATATGTGTTCGACGTGAATATCACACACGCATTGTCCGATGGTCTATTAGGCGATGCACTCTTCCAAACGAGCGTAACCACGACTCTAAAATGTCGTCCAAAATCGATGGATCAGTTACTTTGTCATTTCGAAGGTATCACGGTCGAGGATATGAGCGGAGGTCACATCGAACTAGGAGAGATAGGAACTCCATTTGTAATAGAATTCAGTCCACGAGGAATCGAAAATATCGGATTTTCGTCTGCGATCAACAAAAGAAAACTTAATATCCTTCGGAAAATCTTCAAAGAATTAAGCACCGAAATAGACCTAAGCAAATACGCAAACGTCGTATTGCCATACCTCTCGTACACTGGGGATAAAGATTACCCGTTAAACGACTGTTCCTCTTTGTTCGTCATTTACGAGCTCTACGATTCTGACAATCTCCATAGAAGTAACCGAGAGGAAAGTTACGATCAATCTCGAAAGCAGAATTACAATTTGGAGGTTTTGTCGTTACCGAATCGAAATACAGACAAGACTGTTGTATTTGAGAAGTGGACAGACAAACGCAATAGCAGATGTCATCCGACGTTGCAGAAAACAATGACGAATTTTGAAATTGTATGTGTCAAAATTTAGCCAATCTTATAATCAGTAGGCTGCCGTACGTTTATGCATTTATGGGATATTTAAAAACGCGAAAATTCATAGAATGTACATAGCATGTTGAGTAACATGAGGATCATAGCGAAAAAAGTATGATGAGCAATTTAAAAGTTGGTCTTATGGAAAATGTCGACCGTCGTAATATTAGATGCACCTTTGGTCGTTTAATAGAATTTCATAAATTTATTAACTTCATAGATTATTTATATTTTTAGACAGCTTTTTTTTATCTTTGGATCTAAGAATTTCAAAAAGGCGCCGTTTCAAGGCATACGTTTCTTTATAAATAATACGAATTTCTATGATCTAATAATTAGAATGTAATTAAAAAGGTGAAATTTAGATAGAAAATTATATTACCAACTAAACGTTACAGGGTGTACCATACTTTGGCTATTTTATATATTTTTACCATTTTTCCCATAATTACGAAAAAAGACCGCAGATTACTGATAATTATCGTCTAACTAAAATAGAGAGTTAACGCTTATCTTTTTCAGGATGAATATGTCAGCAGAATGTCTATCAATAATAACACGTTTGAGAGTGAAACTAGGATAAGCCAGAGGGTGTCGAACAACATAGCCAAAAGAAATTTTACCCTGCAGGATATTACTTCTGTGAAACTACTTGGCATAAAACCCGCTACGGATCCACTGCCGTTTTTATATTTCGACAAATTTGAGAGACTACATCCCGTAGAAGCAATGGACAACAATAATAATAATTAGATGTTAAAACTCCCGTAGAAGATTGACGTTACTCTCCGTATAAGAGGATAGAAATATCGTAAAGGAACTGTAATCAAATTATATGCAATAAAAAAACCCTTAACTCTATGTAACTTGAATACGATTCATTGTTCGAAAGAATAACTAGATTTTTGAATTTGGTACTGTTAAGATGATCCACGACTCCGAGATCACTCTTGCTTAACCGATAATGTGAAACTAGCTACAGTCGGTATAGTAGAAAACACTGTGTCCCTTATCAAGTTGCTTTCTAAGAATGAATTACATTTGTTTTTAAAAATTCGAATTAAAATTACACTGATTACTATTAAATGGAATAATGTCCGTATAATAGGGCAAATTAAAGCAAATATACCGATTGAAATTTTGTTAATGTACTCTTTATAAAGATTGTGATTATTATTCGAAAGCACTTTATCAGAGAAAATATATTTTAAAGGATGTAATCGTAGAATGAATGGAAACGTTGTAAGACCCCGAATTTCATTTTATATCTCGAAAGTTGCGAGTTATCCCAGATCGAAGTAGCATAATTTGCGATTACAGCGTCGGTGGTGGGACGGCTTAATTAAATTACACGACGAGGTCGTCAGAGTATATCGGCGATATAAAAGGACCTTCAAGCCGAAGAAGAGTATTAAACCAGTTGAGAGCAGTGCTACGACATGCTCGCCTCATTAATCCCGTTCTTCTTAGGTCGGTAAGCCAATTTTCCATTTAACTATGTCTTTATCGTCAATCTGTCTGAATCGGGCCAGGAACTGCTTATGCAAACGATAATTCATAACTAATTGCAAATCGTAACTTCCTTCGTTAGCGCACAAAAAAAAAACGTCTACAGACGTTAATCACTTTAAAACGATATATTAAATAACTATTTAATAATCATTCGCTCATTCGCTTATTCATAACGTACAATTCGTTTTGCTCATAAAATTTTCAAATTAGAACGAATATTAAAATAAAAAGGAAAAATTAGAATTTTTCGTGCTTCCATCGTCGTTTTGTTATGTAGAGAATGTGCTTTAATAGTAATTTAACACGTCTGAAACTAATATTAAAACCAATATTAAAATTTTCTAAAAGATCGTTAAAAAAAATAAACGTACTAAAATAACTCATGAAAAGAAACTAACAATAAAAATAATTTAGAGTTCCGCTTGCGTTGAAAGAAGAAACCGTGACTGTGTCAACTAGAGTAAGTGCTGTCTAGCCTAGTTCAGTGTTTGAGAATTAACGTCAAAGTTTATTAAATATCCTGAGAAGTAAATCGTCCAAACTAAAACCATCTAATTAAAGTGTATAACGAAAACTTAGAATTCTGTGTGACAATGAGTTAGAAACTATAACTGTACCAATTAGAGCAAGTGTATCAAGTGCAAAAGTACAATATATTAAAAATGATAAAAAATAAATCGACTGAGATAAAATACAAGAAAATTAATAATAAATACTTGCAATCCCATGTGTTCGCGCTGAATTATATAAAATATAATGCGTCTAATAAAATATCCAATAAAAATTTCAAAGAGCTGAGGGAAAAAAGAATTGACGAACGAAATTAACTGATTTAACGTATGAAAAAATTAACAAAGATACTGTAACGTGCGTCGAACGATAAAAATTATTCAGAATTTTATCGTCTTTCAGTGGCCCGGGTGACGGTGGACGAGAACGTCTGGAAATATGGACCAGAGTACGTGTTCGACGTAGAGATGAACGTTACTTCAACTCCGATGAACCACGATGGAGTTCAAACGTCAAACTACACAGTGATGAACCTCTTCTGTAGACCGACAGGCTCTGATGGATTGTACTGTCATTTGGGAAACGTCAGACGACAAAGCATTGACATCACGAACGACAATAAAATCGACATACCAGAAGAACAATCGAGACACCTAATGAGCGAGGAACCGTTCGAAATAAGATTCAGCGAATACGGCATCAACTACTTGACGGTGAACGATCAAGTCGAAGTTGAACATTTGAATAATTTTAAATTGATCGCCGAACGATTTAATATCGGAGTAGACTTGAATGGCGTGCCCGATGGAACGTTCCACATTACGGAGAACACGACGATCGGAGAATGTGGCGTGACGGTTGCGATAAATCACTATCCCTCTAAGAGAATGATGAACAAGATAAAGAATAACAGATACGAGCTGGAATCTCTGCCACGATTGAACAAAGTTCCCAGCGAGACTATACTGATCCAGAAGACGACTAATCTGAATAATTGTAGCTACTACGCATCCTTCTATTTCGGATCTTATGGTGCCAATATTGTGGTCGAAGCGGATCTCGATTCGCATCTAGTGAGCGACTTTTTCGATGATATTCAAAGATTTCGAACAAATTTCTTTCCTTTCAGCTTTCATCAAATTTGTGGAAATTATTCTAGAATTATTCTAATATTATTCTTTGTAATTTGTGATTGTGTAATTCCTTGTAAATCTCATCTTCGTAATTTTATAACTCTTTGTAAATTTACCATTGTTCATCCCTTTGTAAGTTTAATCTTATTGGTAATTTCGTAATTTCTTAGAGATTGCAATTTTCTAATTCTTCGTAGATCTGATGTTATTAGTTTCGCGATTCTCTGTACTTTTGTTATATCGAATTTTCCGATCCGAAAGTTATATAATATGAAAAAACTTGCTAATTAAAAAATTAGATGCTATAACGATTCTTCTCTTGTTTCTAGGAGAGTTCGACTACGCGTGTCTTCGTGAGCGACTATCAGTTCGTCTCGTCGATGACAAGGATGGGCACTTTGGGCACGGAAAAGAAGAAACTGTCGGCTATGACGCAATACGTAAGTCTGTCTCTGAGAGATATTCGAGCAGCCAAACGAGAATTGCCTCAAATTCCTGATTCATCGATAACTAGCATCGTGGCGAATTCAGAGACGAAGAGGATATTTCCGATGAAGTGAATGGTTTTTGGGATAATTTGAAATACAGTTATAGATTAAAAAGACAAAGTATAATCTGTCGACATCAAGCTCTAAGTTAAAAAGGGACAAGATATTAATGTACCATAGAATGTTTTGTCCAATTTATGATAAAAAAATAAACGGAAGACAATAAATAGTCTTATATCAAAATACCTACAATCTCTCCTATTATGTATCCTATTTTATCAGTATCATATATTATTCACCTTAAATAATGCGTTTACCATTTACATTTTTAAAGTCTTACACAAATCTTATTAGATAAATTTCTTTTTATTTAAATTACGGATACATTAAATTATATATCTACGGTGACCCACACACGTCCATGTACGCACAGAATATCGTGTGTATGTGAACGTATACACATTTGTTTTCTCTAGTTCAGCGATCATTGTAAGTTGAAATTGATTGACGAATCGATTAAAACAAAAATACAGGGAAAAAGAACTCTTAGCGTAACGTGATTCGTGATCTTCCTCCCGCGTCCACGCGTGTCTTTCTTTCTTCTTTTTTCTCTCTCTTTTCTTTTTTTTTTTTTTTTTTGTTTGTTTCTTTTCCTAATCTAATTTTCGCCTTAGGGAACAGAGCAAAATTTCTCTCTCCTTACTAAATCTTAAATCTAGGTGCGCAGATTGCAAACGGCCCTCTTTTAACAGATTTACGCCCCGATACTCGTAAAAATTACAGAAGAGAATATCGAAACGTGTTTTTCAGCGTTTTGAATGTTTCTAAATTTCTTTCTCATCCTTCGAATTCGATTATCTCGACTCAGGATACACGGAATGTAATTTCGTATCCTGTTACTTCAGAAACAAATGCAGCCTGGTACGAGTGTTATCTATGGAATGGATAACGTAACGCGCGATTTCATCTAACAATCGAAAGGATAATTTGATCCTTAATTAAGAAACGCTTAGCTTGTGTCCTGTTTCTTTGAGAAACTTGTTTTCTTTCCTTTTGTTTCCACATAGGAATGCCCCAAGCATCGATGGATTGCACGTTCGATATTTAATTTTCAAGTTACGATCGATCTTCCCAGTACGATCTTTTTTCTCGTACGATTCATCGATTAACCAACCGACTTTTAATCTTAATTTAGTTGAGACCTAACGAACATATAGTCGTATAGTCGCAATAGAAAATGCACTTAGATTCTTCCTCGAATACATAGCGCGGTCCATAAAACGTCTAAAAGCTGAAATTTCCGTACGAAGCTCTCGACAAGGTTCTCTTAAAACTTGTCGTTTCTCGCGATCGTGTCGCGCTTATTCATCGCATATAATGCGCAAAATTTCTTCTCTAATAAAACAGAGGAAAAGAAGACGGTACAACAAGTACAAAGTAGATTCAGTCAATCGACTTTTCGCTTCTATTGCCAAATGACATTTTCCAACTACGAAAGAATGATTCGTCGTTCAGACGAATGAGACATCGTTGCAATTTTGCGTCGATGATGTACGAATTGACAGTTTAATCGTTTTGATTGGAAAGGTGCATGAATTTTCTGTAGCAAGTTCAAATTTGGCGCGCTATGTGAAGTTGCGACAACTTCACGTCGCTCAATTACATCAGCCATTGATTCCTTAATTTCCTTGCAACAGCGAAATGTTATAGCTTCGGAAATATCAATCTATCGAATCGTACGATATCGCTGCAAAGTGATTCGATGCGAAACTGCGTACGATGATTCGTACGATGCAAAATTGCAACGATATCGCGTAGTTCGTCTGCAACGAACCTAACCTGTACACTCTTTCAGCTACAAGGTGAGCTTCGTTGCGTCGGAATACGCGCGCCAAATATAAAAAAACGCGTACGACCAAGAGGAACCAGCGTTGTTTCGTCGCTCGCTGTAGAATGTAGATTAAAGCGTCCTCTTCTTTCTTTTTTAAATACGTAAGTACGTTTTGTTGGAATCGATCGTTAAATATTACAACAAGCATCCAATCACGATTACGATCTCAATATTTATAATGGCACGATTACAATGATCCTTGTGCGTTCGTTTCGTTCGTCAACGATATATGGAATCGGTTCACGCATCGCATCGATCGTATTCACCGTGTTAAATCATGGCGAATGACTGGGTACAACACGAAAATGAAAAAAATCTTGACACGTCACAAATTTACAACGATAGTTCCAGTTCTTATACGTTCTCCTTTGTATATTGCCTTCGATTGGTATTATTCTTTCTTTCTTTCTTTCTCTTTTTTTTCTTCTTTTATTAAACGAATCCAAATATCGTGTATAATTCGCCTTCAGACGTATCGTTCGATGAAAATGAAATATTTACCTGAAAACGATACGAACAATTTTCTACGAAGATCTATTTAGAGATGAACATTGGGAAATGGTACCTCGCGATATAAGTTTCGTATAAAGCGGTTTGTTGTTTCTTTCTTTCACTAAATGCATAGATACAACGTTTTCCTAGAAGTTTCGTTTCGTTTGAATTGCTCGACTGATTGACTTATTGATCGAAGACATTGTCATTGTAAAGTTTTGACAATTTTCACACTCGCAGTATCAAACACGTGTACACATCTCAAATGTATATGTATATATGATTTAAGAATGTAAATATATGTATATATGTATATATGATCGACAATTTGAAAGCCACGTATATCCGGTATACGCGAATTATTTCGTCCCCTCGAGTTACCGAAGTCTCTTAACGTTCAGATATTTCGTATAAGATCGTGATCGTCGTATCGAATCTTCCTCTTATCATCAATACCATTGACAGGCAGACATCGTTACAAAATCGATTCATACAAATCTAAAAAATGATCACGGTTACAAATATTGAGAGAGTGAGACAAGGGATATGATTGCGGAAACATTCGGAGAAGGAGAAATCCCATATCACAAACCACGGTGCACAGTACATACTCGGCGAACAATCAGCGATCGATAAGCAACATTATATCTCGTCGAAACATGTTTCCTTTCCGCAAAAAACGAGGAAAAAAAATTGTTATCTAAAGCGTCGTCCGAACCGTCCGATTATGACAAACACTTTCCACTTGTATCCTCGTACGATTCTTACTGAAAGCTCGCTAGCAAAAGTCTACGTGGCGATTTGTCCTCTACTTTCTTCCACTCTATCTACTAAAAAATTTCAAAAACCACCATTTGGAAAATCACTTTCGTCGCATGCTCTGAACCAAACCAAATCTTGCGAAGTATCTGCCTAACTAGCGGACGACGTGAAAAGAACGTGTTCGTTTAAATCGTCGTCTCTCTATATTAAACGACATTTTCTTCCCCTTCTCTCGGTCCGGTATTTCTCCATTTTCCTTTTCTTTCTTCTCCATTCTTTTCTCTTTTTTTTTTTTGTTGTTCCGGTCTTGGAAAACAAACTACTCTAACCTAGGTGTATATACAATTATTACGCTCGTAGAAGAGACACGGCGCGCAAACCATGGCTCAGTCGACACAGTTCCTGCCGTGCACAGCGAAAACACCGTACGCGGACGAATCGCAAGCGGCGCGACATTATTGACCGTTGTTCGCAATGTTGTTCTGCTGCTTCACGGAATCCATATTGGGGATGTAGTCCATCGCCATCAGACAGGCAAACACAGTCATCACCATCTTCGGTTTCACCTCGGTTATGTCCTCTGGCAGCGCGTACACGCGTGCGCCGCATTTTCGGGCCAAGGATATCGCGTACTTCGCGTTGTCCAGGTTGTTCTGCGTTAAGAAAAAATAAAATCCACGTGAATTAGTGCGTTAATTTCGTGTAAGCGAAACGATCATTTGGATGGTTTGTTTGTCTCCTCTTGTTGATTTTTTAGAATGTTCGAATCGTTTGGCTTTTAGAATTTTGATCTAAATTGCGCCGTTTCACTGGTAACAAATCTCTTCGGTTTGTGGAAAATGTGAAAGAATTTTCGCTTCTACTTCGTGGTAACTTATTTTTTAAAACATTAGGTCTTTCCATTTTTAAAACGATACAGATACTCGGATATGAATATTCAAAGATCGCAGCAAAATTAAACGCGATTTTGTAATTTGAATTGTATATTTGAAATATCGAAAGTCATGTAAATTTTATTATTATCTTTTTTAACTTCACCTTCGGACAGGTTATATTATATTACGTAAGTAAGAAAATAACGTTCGTATATCAGGCAAATTGTGCTGCATTTTGCAGGTCTTTGAAGTCATTTAATACCATAGATACCACAGTCCATAAATGGCTTGCAATATTTTCTAAGGCAATGACAAATTGTTTTATGTAATTCAGCACAAGTATTTCGAAAGTATACAAAAAATATTCTAATATTAACAAAGACTCGTTTGTAATTTTCCACCAACCACGAGTTCATTCCCGAGAGGAAACTTCGCAATAAGAAACGACTTCGTTAAACTCTAACTCAAGACGTTTACGATCTCAACAACCTTAAAATCAACAAATCAACCAAATTCTATTCCCTTAAAGCAACAATTCCTACAGCTCACCTCTTCGGTTCCGCCTTCCTTCACGAGGTCATAGTTCACAGACCCCGGCTTAATGGCGTCGATAAGATCGATCACCACTTTTCCATCGGCTATCGACGAATCCTGGAAACCCTTGATACCACTCGTCTTCCCTGCCGTTTGAAGCTTCGAGTTCACCCACTGAACGATCTCCTTCTCGACCAAAGTGCTACCTTGGGTGCCTGCCAGCGACGTGAGAATCGACAACGTGTACGATCTCATCAACTGCCAGATCAAAGCCAAAGTCAACGTAGCGTTTCCATCGTTGATATCCTGGCCAGCGATTCCGACCAACGAGAAATTCATCGTTTTCCCAAGCTCGACCGCGTAATTGCAGTTCTCCAATTTCTCCATGAACTTGCGCAGTTTCGTGAACTTTCTGTGCACCCTGTTCCAGTTCACGGTGCCTGGTTTGATGATGTCGTAAAGCTGGAAGATGACCAGACCATCGGCCAGATCGGAGTACAGCCAATTCACATGAGGCATCACGCCCATCGAGTTCATCCAGTTTCGATATGTTTTCTCTTCTCTCGTCTCTTCCAGGGATTCTAGGCCTTCGATGCTGCTTTCTGGTTTGTCCAGGCCAGGATAGTTATTGAACATATTGGCGACAAAGGCGAGATTCAGCTTGTATATGCCGTTGACCACGTCGCTGGGTGTTACGAAGCTACGGCAGCCCAGCTTAGCCGCCTGTTGCAACATAATTTCCGCTCGAGAGGTATGGTTCGGCTCCATTAGAGCCTCCAGAGTAACTCCAGCCGTGTTCGGTGCGATTTGCTTGATGAGGTACGTATAGACCTCCGAGTCGGTGATATCCGTATGGAAATTGTGGCATCGCCTGGCTATACCGGCGTTTTCCAGATGATGGTTCACCCATCTGAGCAGGATAGATTCCGGTGATAATTTTAGAAGATCTTCGATGCGTTCTCCGTCTTGTAGGAGAGTGGCCAAGCCTGGACAATTTTCCAGGGTGATCTGGTTGAACAGGCCGATACGTATAATTTGCCATAAAAGTCCCAGGACCAGGTGAGGCGAACCTTTCGTCAGATCGTGCGCGTCGATATTCACGATATTGCAACCGATAGCTTGGGCTGATGATAGGGCCAACGTTAGATTCTCGTGCTTCTTGTAGAGAGTCAGGTTCTTCTTGTTGATGGTACGTTCGTCGATCGTGTCGGGGCAGGAGTGATTGATTATTTTGCTGAAATAGAAGACATTTTTTTTAGTCATACGTAGTAGTTTCTGATCGGTTAGGTAAATAATAATTGGATTTGTCTTTCTGAGTGTAAAAATAGAAGGATTCGTGTGTTCATAGGCTGAGCGATTTATTAGATCGACTAGAATGTTTTTTGGAAAGAAAGAAATTAATTGTCTTAGATAAAATTTCTATTAATTGGTCTTTCATGCAGTATTCATTGTTACTTATTAGAAGAAACAGTAGATAAGTAAGTTACTAGAACATCTTCTATCTATGTTATAATTCACTTATTCCATCGCTATCGAATTTTTCATTTTTATTATTAAAATATTAATATTCTAATTTTCTAAATTAGCTGGTCTAATTTTCGAACATTCATCTCGTCGACAAGATTCATGAAGATTGGAAACAGATATCGATATATTTGAGAAAGACTATTCCCATACAACACTTATACACCGTACAAGTTTTAAGATGTTCCCTATTACAGAACAATTTATTAATGAAATTTTCAACAGCGATTAATTTAAATGGTAATATCGCACTGCCTATTTATAGATCAAAATATACAATTGCAATTATATACTCTAATTATACATTTTAATCTATAATAATTACTTGCAATTTGTAGAAATCCTCGAATAAAACCGTAAATGTAGAAACAAAATTTCCGAGCACTACTTTCCAACCAATCTAATAAAAATAGAAATATTGATAGGTTCATAGTGAAAGTGATTTATTATATATAATCACATGTTGTAAACATATGTATTATATCTAATCATGCGCTATGAATAATCACACAGATCAAAGAATCGCGAACGTACCAATAAATAATCTATTTTATATAAGTTACATACATATATATATAGATAATAGAAAATATAAATTACATACCAGAGAAGAATTCCATCCTTAACCTTGTCGTATAAGGTCTTGCCTTCGGGATCGATGAGCAGCAGATGTTTCAAGTCAGGATCGTGTGACAAATTTGTGTTGATCCAGTCGCTGAAGGCAAGCTGTTCCTCCAATCTAACAGAATGCGTAGTCCCTTCGCTGGATGCCTCGGAAATTCCTCCCAATGTTTCTAAATTCTCCTTCTTCGAGACAACTTGTTTAAACGTGGATCCCAATTCGTTCGCCTTCAGTTCTTTACAGAGTTTCTCAAACTCTTCGAAGGATAGTCGTCCCTTGTGTTCCGACCTCTGCTTATCGTCGTATTCCTCGATCATTTGACGCACCTTGTAACCAGGCATCTTGAAGCCACAGATGTCCAAAGCGCTTCGCAATTCCGTAAGATTGATGAACCCGTCCCCATTCTCGTCGATCTAACAGAAATGAAGTTTCTTTAGATTTGCAGTCTCTTTCCGGCTACGGTTAAAAGAGGCCAAGAACGTGCTTTTGTACGTAAAGCGTTCGGGTGCATAAGCTGAATTCGAGAGTCACGGAATTCAGGAAAATAGTTCCGATTGCTGAGGATTCAGGTACTCCAGTTCTCGGGTTTAGGATTTTTGGAATCTTTGGATCAAAATTGCAGAGTGTTGATGTTAAAAAGAAAATAGCTTTGACTCTTAAGGATTCAAATCTTCTAATTTTCAGATCTACCGTGGGATTTTCGGAATCTTTGGACGTCGCAGTTGGACTGAAGAGTCCAGGTGTTCGGAAAAAATAGCTTTGGTTCTTGAAGAGTCAGGACTTGGAATTTCCAGATTTCTACATAGAACAGGATTTGCGGAATCTTTGGATGTTAAAGCTGGATCAGAGAGTTGCACTTTCGAGGAGGGATAATTTCGATTCTTGAGGATTTAAAGGTTTTATAATCTTCAGGTCTGTCGCAGGATTCTTGGATTTTTTGGATGTCAGAGATAAATCGGGGAACTGCAGTGTTCAGGAAAAATAGCCCTGGTTCTTGTAGGATTCTCGAAAACTTCGAACGTCGAAATTGAATCGGACAGTTGCAATGTTCAGGAAAATAGTTCCGCTTCTTAATAATACGGATCTTGAAATTTTCAGGTCATAGCTTATGTTCAAGGTGTAAAAATGTACAGAATATATACGACGCACAAAAATACATAAAACATCCAAAGTAGAAAATTCCTATAGCTTAATTGTGCCCATAAAAATTCATGGTCTAGTAATCGTTTGTGTATCAACACGTTTAAGTACACGCTGTTTTAGTAGGAAAATAAAAACGCGGTAACTTTCCTAGTTCGGCTTTCGTACAATCCGATTGCTTATCTAATCGAATCGGAAATACTAGAAATAGATACCGTGAAAATTTACGCGAGTTCGGTAGCGGAACTTTCCGAGAAACAACCGCGTTCTGGAGGAAAAAGAAACCCTTTGACATATGCTCGGCCAATCCCCGATCATTTAATCACGAGCGTATCGCACGTGCGAATGGAGGGAATAATGTTTCATCGCTGCCTTTCAACCAACGATATCTAGGTCGTCTGCAATAAAAGTCTCGTCGTTAGTTTTCAAGTGTGCAGTCGTGATTATAGGCGGTGCAATTTCCACGGAGAACAATAGTCAATGACGACGTTAGGAATGGTCGTGCATGCGCCTTCTTGGAAAGCTGCATCGGGGTTAATCGACAGTTCTTTATGCTAGTTCGCGGGAAACCGTGTTACAATCGACTAATTACCATTTTATTCTTGCCACTGAATCGTTCTTCATTCACCGAATTGGTCGTTTCTCTTCCATCATCGCGAGACAGATTTCATCTCCTCTTAATTCTCTCGAATACTAAGATTAAAGAACATCACGCTTACTTTAACGCTACCTACTGATATAAAAGTATAACTGAATCTGGTTATTCTGTTTTATCCCTCCAATTATGAAATATTAATGAATAAAGAAAAAGCAGTTTTAGTATTTCTATCAATGCAGATATCTATGTTTAGATTAGCTTAGGCGGTTGTACTGTGCTTGTTCCGCCACTCTACGATTATGAAATAGAGATAGAAAAAAAAACAACAACAACAAAAAAGAAGTAGTATCGATTCTTGAGAACACAGGTCCCAGAGTATTCAAATTTACTATAAGATGCTTGGAGATTTTGCGTGGTGAAAATTACCTAGAGGAGTTCAGTGTTGGCGAAAGAAAAAAATAAATCTGCTTTTTGAAGATTCGGATGTTCCGAGTTTCCAGATCTAACGCACGAGATTCTTCTAACTTTTGAACGCAACACCTTGATTCGGAAGTTTCTAAATTCATTCGGTGTAATATTGTTCCATTCTTGGAATTCACTGATAAACTTCTACACGACAGATAAATCAACGAATGATTCAACGCGCAATTACAATCCGCCCAAGCTATTTTACAACACTTTCGGTTCACGTTATGTTTCACACTTCTTTCACGAGCATTCGTCGAGAAATCTGATTTGACGGTTAAAAATGGACCGGCAGATGATTGTGGCGTACCTTTCACGCCCAACGATTAATCGATTCGCTTCGCGAACACTCAAGCAGCTTACGTAAAGGCGTAACTCGACAGAAAACCGATTGAAGTCGTAGCTACTTACTAGGCTGAAAAAAGAAGAGAAATCCTTCGAGAACTCCTCGAGAACGTCCCATTTTTTTATCTCGCGGAGCTCCATGGCAAGAGTAGAGGAACGAGAACGTGGAAGGTAACACGCTCCGACAAAAATGATCAAACCGGCTTACGATGCTGCGAGGGACTGAATGTTGCATTTAGACTCGGTTGTTATCACCGTTATCGGATGTTCGATAAAAAGGAACGGCCAAGAAAAGAAATTCATACGATAACTTAACACCTTATCGATACAATGACATAATAATGTAAGTCATATCGAATGATTTTCAAATTATTCGGAACTTCATTTGTATACCAAATCGCGGAAGAAACTGGCGCAACAGATTGTTTATCTGGATGCTATCGCTTATCTTATGCGACTTGTTAATTGAGAGGCTCGGAGAATAGGCGATACGAGTGGCAAGATCATTGGGAAAATTACGGATCAAGTTAGTATTTAACAGAAAAATCTCTGTGTTTACGAATATCGAAGCATCGAACGATACTAACTAGCTGCTATCAACAGGAAAAGTCGATCTGATAAATAAATAGAAATTTTATTTATCGTTTCATATTCTCGATTTATAAATTGAATAGGTTAAAGGATTGTGTAATAAGTGTCTAAATTTTTGGATTTGAATATTCCACGCGAATAAAATAGGTACCTTCGAGTGACTTGAAACGTTAAAAGAATTAGATGTCGACATTATCACGGGAAATAAGTTTAGGTATTAGATGACTTTAGATAAGTATAGATACTATTATATTGTCTTCTGTACTTATCTCCTTTACAGCAAAATAATACACTCGAACGATTTTTTCATTGATTATCGTCAGCCTTTCGATCGTTTCTTTATTTTCATGGTCAATGCTTCGCGCCACAAAAATGTTGCATCTGCGACGAGACAGGTAAACAAAAGGTAGAAACGATGCATTACGTGAAATTACCGCGCAACGTCATAAAACCCAATTATAAACCCACGCCATTATTGACAGACCGAAAGCACAAACTAATTAAAGCGGTTTTCCGGGTTTATCGGATTAAAGCACCGCGATTAAATGGCCGGGTAATTGTTCCGTGTAACAATCCCTAATAGAACGATAATAATCGTGTATCTGAAAAAGGCAATCGCATAACGATTAGCAATCGGAAGCGATAACGATTGACTTTTTAAAAATTTCGTAACAAGCTCATGATAATCGGGGTATACGGAAAACTCTTGTAGTTACAACATTTCACCATTATTAATTCTTTTGAGAAAATCGCTTTTAAAAACTTGGTGGTCTCCTGCTACACTTCCCTAATATTTTTATAACTTTATTGGAAATTTTAATTTCCGAAATGTATGTATTTATGTATGTAAGTTGGTGCAAGAAGCGCCGATGTTATATTTTCGTAAATTGCAGAAATTACAAAAATTGCAATTATTAAATTGCAATTATTAAAAATAAACTATTGTATATTCTATATAAAAAAAAAAACCGAAGATTTCGAGTTCTATCCAGAAATGACTGTAATAGCATTCGTACATGCAATGTGAGAATTTTACGTAAAATGAACTTTCTCCCAAAAACTACCAAAGCCAACGTAGAAAACGCAAACAGCGTAAGTTTTAATTCTCTCTTTCTGTATTAGAAAAAAAGTTCGAAACAGCAGGAAGTCCTGTGTCAGAAATTGTTTGGGCATGAACTTTCTAACCTTTTCTTGTAACCATCTCCAAGTGACAAATGCCTCAACTTTCTAAAGCTAACATTGGCACTCGTTGCAGCAAACCACAAATATATTTTCGTATAACTAGCAAGTAGACTGGACTACTTATGTGTTTTTTAAGAATTTGAATGCGATATTAATTATACATTAATTATACATTACATGCGATATATAAAAATATGCAACATACGCAAAGTAAAATATATATTCGTTATAATATTTGAAAGATCAAATTGTTTAGATTTTTAACCACTTTGATTTTTATGCAATCGATAGGTTGCTTTCTAGATAACCGCGAGTGTTTTGTATGGAAAAAGTGAAAGAAACAGGACGAAATAGAAAGTCGAGTAATAGACGTGTTTCTCGTCGAATTTTCAGTATTGTCAGAGATAAATCCAAGTCCCGTGGACGAAGCAAAAATTTGCATAATTTTCTACAAGATTAAAAGAGTAAAAAACGTAGTGCCAAACAGGATAAGCGAGCGTTCTTGATTAAACGATATGAAAGTAACGTCACGATGACTTAATATCGTGGTATTGCGCTCGAAATACCGAGAAGTCAAGCGGAGCGCGTTGACCCGGCAAAATGCAGCAATTCGATCGTGGGTAATTTGTAACCAGGTCAACGTAAATGTACCTTTCCACCTACCATTCTCTCTATGAAGTCGAGTATCGATAACTGTCTCGTTTTTCACTCGGCACACGATCCAATCCGCTTTATCAATCAATTCATAATGTTTCTCATTGCACTAATTCTGTGTAATCGCATTACATTAATGTCAATAAACCTAGATCGAGTTGTTTGAGATATTACATAACGTTTCCTGTAACTTTCGAAACTCTTATATTTATATATTAATGAAAATAGTCTGCCGTATATTCAATGAGATTAAATTCTTATCCAGTAATAAAATGAATTAACTTGGACAAATGTTACTCCTAATTCGATATTCAATGCAGGGATTAAAAAGAAATAAATAATGGAAGAGATTGAGATCGGTTAATAGAAAAGAAGAACAGTTCTAAACGAATCAAATAGATGTTAAGTCCGAGGTTAGATCGGCGAAGAGCAAGTAAATAACGTTGAACTTCTGTTCAAACATTCGACCCCATGTGTCCCATTTACACAACCATCGTCCTATTATCGTTTCCTATTTTCTATGATAAGAAATTCCGAATATCCTAGGAATCTACAAAATTTATTAAAAGAAATTTTCCACTGTAAAAGACAAGCTTTTTAAAAAATGCCAAAAGACACCTTTCAATTTTTCTTACATTTCGTTATACTACACTTTGTATAAACAACACAATGATATCTATACCTTTAAAAAATACCAAAAAATATTAAAATAATAAAATATTAAAAATAATAATAAAAATCACTATTTCGTCAACACATCGACATTTCTTTGCGTTTCGTGTACGCTCCGATTGCCTCTCGAACCTTAGCAACGAACGATTGATCTTGCCCCTTAAAGTATGTAACTACCTGCATCTCCGTGCAATCTCGGACACGGGTCAACTGTGAACTGAATAACACGCAAAGACGTGAGAAAGCACAACGTTAGCACGCAAAGACAGTGACCAACCAGGAAAACAAACGAAGAACAATATAGTACATTACAGAGTTGGCACGCTGATTGTGCAACTGGCAAGAGTTATACATTTACTCAAGCTTGAAACGCCTACCGGTTGCTTACTCGGTTAGATTGTTCGCTTTCTCGAATTCTATGGGCTGCGACGATCGGCCGCGATCCGCGGGACGTGAAGAGGAATTACAGGCGTATCGTTGGAAACGCATTTTTGCATACGAAACGCATCAGCGTTCTTTGGCATCCGGAAGGTGGATCGTAACGTAAGGAGCAGCATCGATTGCGCGGCTATGCCCGAGAATGTTTCGCATCGAAGACTCTGTTCTCTCTCTTTTCGTTCCACGGTGTTCGAACGCGAACAACGCTTCTACAATTTTAGTTTGTACGTTGTCTTTCGTTTCATCGAAGGGTTTTTATTTACACAATTCCGTACGTGATTTTTTATGAAATTTTATGAAAAAGATTGCACTGTCTACATCGACGATATACATATGAAATTTTATGTTACTTAGCTGGGTAATTTTATTTCATTTCATTTATCTAATTCGGTTATTTCATAATTGGATTCTAATAAAATGTGATGCAAGTATAAAACTTTGCATTGGTCAGATAGGCAATTTTATTTTATCATACGAAAATAAAAATGTTTATCAAATCCAGTTGTCTCGAAACTGAATACTAATGAAATGTAATGATCATAAAGAGTTAAATTAGTAAAATCTAGAGAAGTTGGGTCAACCAGAAATCTAGCTCAGCTCTATGTTAGTAATTTGAACCAAACTTGAACTTCAGTGTTTGATCAAATATTGAGCATCAATATTCTAACAAATTATAGTATTGTAATTTCAACTAATAGCTATTATACATACTTGTCCTTGCATCTTCGACACTCGAAATTCAGTCGCTTATTCTAACTATAATTTATGCCAAATTTCCATTATTAATTCCACAGTATAATGATAACAATGACCAGGAATTATTCGAGAAGAGCTGCTCTTTCACGGCATGTAAAGGTATCTCATTTTACGTTTACATTATCATGATAGTTCATTTTATTTTCCATTAATTTACCTTTACTCCGGAACTAAACTGTTTTCATTTACAAATGCAATTTTCATTGAAGGCCTCGTGCCTTCGTGCATTTTCAAAGCACGTTACTCAGGACCCGTTTCACAAATAGGTAAATTACGTACTATATTCGTACTCCTAACATAAGCGTGATTGCGTTTCCCCCCGTGGTCACGGAGTTTCGGAATAATGACTACAAAAAGCTGAAACACCGTGCTGTGTAATGACTTTCTCGAGTTTTTCGTTGGCCGACTGTGATCTCATACGCTTGGAATTACAAAGGCACGATATTATTGTAGCCAGCCTCTGGTACGAGCAAATGCAACCTCTCCGAGATTCGAATCTCAGTTTATAATGGAGCTGGTAGAGCGCTTGAAAGACGCTATGGTGTTAGAGATTTTACTTACAAGAACGCATGCTGTCCGATGTTTTATATGTGTCAACGATGTCTCAAAGAACAATTGTATCCAAACAACAACCCTACTTTTCCTTGTAATTTATTTATCCTTGTAAATTATCATGTAAGCAATTCTTCTAATTTAGACTTGTACACGGTTTTAATACTTTCGCAACTGAAAGTCGTTTGGAGCGGAATAAATCAGAAACTGATTGCCGTACAGTACTGTCTTTAATATGCAGTTAGGAAAGGTATAAATATAAAAATTTGTTTCATAACATCCTGCTCGTAATCATTGATCTAGAGGTATTTCAACTTAATTCGCGTGTAATATCGATTACAGTAGCTTGACGTAGGTTACTTAATTTGTACATGTGTAATTTTATTTTACAAAAATCGTACACGATGAATGAATACAAATTAAAAATTACAATGTGTAGCCTAAATTATTAGAATCGCCTATGACCCAACACACAGTGCGGCATGCAATGAACAGAAATCAAAATAATCATTGTTCGATTTTGATCTTATTATTCGATGATAAAGTCAGTCTGTATGTAATATAAATTTAAACAAAATATCGCAAATATCGACAGAGGATTAGTAAGAATCGATCGTACATCAAAATCTGATCACTTGAAAATTAGCTCGCTTGTTGTACATTCTCTTTTGTCAATTCTTGTCAAATAGCGTATGTTATACCTTAAACACGGAGAATTTGGGCATAGATATATGTAATTTTAATTCCCCATTAAAAAATGTCTTTCTTTCTTTAAAGAACAATTTTAAAAAATGATCCAAACCATCTTGTAATTTTGATTGTCCTGTATCAAGAAGTTGTTGTATTACATTGCTATATAATTTTCTTCCGCCACGAACTGCTAGCCAGAAAGATGTTATCTTTTTAACGAAATTCGTAATCGCGAGTTGGTTGAAGACTGGATTTCTGACCACGCCTATTCTAAGAAAATTTTTAAAGTTACGCAAAAGCTCTGTTCTTTGCTAAATATCAACACAATATCTGACAGAATAGAAGGGTGAGATAAATAATTCCTGCGTGACACTTAAGAAAAGTATTTTTTTTTTAAATTGAAAAGATTGTTCCCGACATCGGCACTATTTACATAAACGTCAGTGTGTATGGTTAGACAAATAAATAAATATTCAAGATATTTCAACCGTGGCAGATAGTAGGGAAAACGCTAATAAAGATTTGATAAGCAGACTATTACTCACGTCGGAACCCCTGATATGAAGTTTCAGGAAAACTGCACATTATATGCATCTTTTATCTTCGTCCCGAATCTTCGCTCAAACGCCGTACTGTGGTAGGCGAGGACGAAGCTCGCGAACGTTGCCTGCGAACGTGCGAACCTGTTCTGCGAACGTGGCTAGCTTTGATTTTCATCGCGAATCCTCATGCAAATGCCGCACTGTGCAACGATACGTGCCTCTTCAAGGCTACAGGAAGAGATACTTATATTTTATCTTAATCTTTCAGTGTGATAACTAAATGTACACACGTCTACGTATATTCCTGAAGACGTTAAAAAAGTATCATTCTTTACAATAGGAAACCGTGAACAGAATTTTCAAGTTCATCTATACCTGTACGCTATTTCTCCGCATTATTTTAATTCCCTTCAAATAGCATAATTTCACATCAGCGCTATATTCGTTAATTACTTTAAACATACTCAAAAACTGTCTCTAGGAGGGTCCAAACCCCTCGAAAATATCGATTTCTTTCACATAGCCGTGTTCCTATAATTCCCAACGATGCGAAAGGGAGCGCCCAGTGATTTCGCGGCGAGATATCGTAGAATAGGTCGCGAAGGGCGCACGAGGGGATATCCAATCTCGCCACGAGGCTTCAGCAGATAGGTTGCTCGGACACCCTGTAGACGCGGGTGCTCACACTGTTCACACTGCTCAGCCGGGGTCAGACTTCTCTCTCGGTTTGCTTTCATCCTGAGAACTGGTTTCGCTGGCGTCGCGTCGCATTGCGCTCTCTGTCCCCGCCCTTCTGTGTTCACGTGTTCCCTCCTCGTCCCTCTTTGGAAATCACGATTGAATTACCCTCGAGGAAAAAGTGGCCAGCTCGGCTGTTATTTGTACTGTACGCGGTTGCGTTAATAGACAATCTGGACTAGGCCAGAAGAAACCACCATGAACTCACGAGGAAACGGTATTGCCCTTAATGCGGCATAACAACTTTTGCCTCACTTTCTTAATCTAACGGATGATCGTCTCCTCGCCAAGTATCAGCATTGTTGGTGGAAGTGATATATGGACAAGTTATAATGTCGTTCAGGTATTAAAGTTTATGTGTTTGAAGAACAGAAACAGTTGGAGATGTGCAGTAGCTGGCGAAAATATCTGGACATTTACATAGATATCTTTTATTAGTATATTACATGTGTCGTGAGAAACTTTTCAAAACTTTACCACTTATTTCATTAAGTCAGTGCTTGCAGGATATGAGTAATAATTTCTTTCACGTCAATAAAATTTTGGGGAACTCTGAAGCTGGTAGAATTCTGCAACTTTTTCTTCGGGGTTTTCTAGACGCTTGGGTTTTATGAAACACGTACAATTCCAAAGTTTTGGCTGGTAGTGTGCATAAGTGTGTCTAAGTGGAGATAAGGAAGTTCGTGCAAGAGCGTGCAGCGTTAATCTGGAATTGTTTGTTCCTTCGTAGCATATTTAAAAATATTCTATACAATATGCGATCCATTGTAAAAAGGCTACAAAAGAAGGACACGATAAAATCGATCGCGCCAGTTAATCTCGCGTTATCAAAATTCTCTTTTTATTTCATTTTGAGCTGAAACATATATTTTTCCACCCTCTTCCACAATTTAAAGTATTACTTGTCATAATATTGGAATATTGTTTGTGTAGCAATTATACCTTTGACTGTGGACCTAACAGATCCTTCCTATTTTTAGTTATTTCACATTGAAATATTCCTTCTTAGCCTAGAAGTGACATTAAAATCAACAAAAATGTTTTTATGAAGTTTTTTCCCTGTCACATTCGAACGCTTTCTATAGTTTGAAATACAAAATATTTCCATAAAATACATAAAACTAAACACAGGTACATCGATGCATCAACGTTTTCATTTCCGATATTAATGTATCTCTTTCACCACATATAAGTAATCATTACGATGACGAAATCGTCTCGGCGTGTCGCGAGCAAAAATCAACGATATTGCAAAATTGTCGTAAAATCGAGGTAGGAGTTATAACTGTAAATCCGACAGTGTAAACATGACAACAGCGATAAGAAGTTTCGTAAAGGGACGCCTTTACGAGACTGGGGAGGAGGAATTCCTGGTAAAGCGATAGCGTAAATTTGGGGGATATGAAAGGATTCCAGTACAAAGTGTATACGACGCGTTCCAGATTTCGATCGTTGAGTCAACGAGTTTCCTTGATTTCAAGGTAACGATAGAGGTGACTTAGCTACATCACGATGAGATTCCACCTACATGAAACACGTGCGACGAGTTTGTTCTTCCACGGCGAATGCTCGATGGACTGAAGTCGAGCTTGCGGATACGTACGCGTAGTGGATTCTACTGGTAATTACGTAATCATATGCAATCGTGGAAGTGTATATGGAATATACAGTCAGCCACAAAAGTTTGCATATACTCCTTGAAACATAATAACAGAATTGACAATATTTAATATTTAATGCTCGTATTAAACGCTGACAATATATTCGACTGACTTTCATATCAGTTTCGTAAATTTTGTGTCAACTGACCTTAGATACATTTTAAGGAACACCAATGTACATTTACATATTATTTACGTACATATATTTACATATTGCGCATTATGTATATATATATGCAGTATTATAGAAACTTTAACTCCAGTAATTTTATCGACGTCAAATTTTACATTCGCTAAATGTAAATATATTCTAAAAAATAGCACAATATGTTACGATGCCTTTGCCAATACTTTTCAATATTCCTGAGATCGAATTGTATATTAATTGTATATTAAGTATAAATATTTCAAAAGATAACGCAATGTATTGCAGTTATGTGGGAAGATTGCTTCACAGGAATAGTAAGTCACAAAAGTGTACGTACACCTGTTGTGCTTACACGGAGTCATAAAAAAGTAAAGTATAAGTGCTCTATAGGCATCGATAATGGGCTAAAGGCCAACTGATAAAATTAAACTAAGACTTTTGTGCTAGACTGTGTGTATGTGTCTGTGCCTATATACAGTTTCGTGACCGTAAAATCGTAAAATGTTAAGAAAGCCGAGTAAGAACGATGGTTATTCGCAAGACGCGCCTACTAATTGTTGAATACGATCACGAATAAAATGACAGTCAATGATGGCGAAGGCTGATTAGTCATTGATGACTATCATCGGTTCGATTTATAACGTTTGCTAGAATTTTCGAAACGTCGACGACTCGTCATCGGGAATACATCCACGCTGGCTTATCGCCTGCGGAATAAAGATAAAACGCAATTAGACGTAATTAGAATGCAGACGAAGACTAGTGGTTAGCAGTCTAATGCGAAAAAAATAACTGTACGTATCTGACGTTAAAATTCCTCGGAACAATGCCGTTCAGCTTAAACTTTCTTTATCTTTCGCAGAACACGGAAGTCGCGCGGAACAGAGGTACTAATTGCAATAAATTATTGATCTAATTTAACAGTAGATAGGGTGGCAGAAAATAAAATGGTTTCTATGTAACTGCACGACTTTACGTCCTTTGAGGCAGAATGGTCATTACATATAGTAAAACTTATGACACTGAAACAGTAGGACGTTTAGTAATTGACACACGTAGCAAACTATAAGCTCAGAAAGCTCTATAGAAAGTACTGTCGAAATCATCAGGTTCGATATGAGACTCAATCTCCAACCGATAGAAATAACTAGGGAAGCTAGACAAGCCAAAGTACTAAAGAAGTCAAGATACTAGACAAACGAAGGTAGTACTCGACAGTAAGAAGGTAGAACCAAAAATAGGGATTTTTGAGACCCATGAGACCTTCGTGGTCAGCAGGATTTCTGAGGTCAGTGAGATCTTCCATCGTAGCAGTCATTCGGGTAATTGACTCCACCGTAGCATAATTGAAACTCCGGATTTGCTATTAGAGCTCTCAACGTCAATTGAACCTCTGAACTCTAACTCTGAAGGACTTTCAAACATCCAAGGTTTCAGAGATCATCTCATTTCTCTGACACATCTCTGAGACCTTGAGACTGTGACATTTTTGAAGCTGCGAGACCTAGAAATTATAATATTTCTGGACCACTGTGATTCTACAGGATTCTGAAAATCCTTAAACTTTTAAGACTCTAATAAATCTTTGAATCCCACGGCATCGAGTCCCATAGAAATTCGCGTAACCCGGATATAAAGTGCCTTGCTCAACGATTTCTAGGCTAACATCGTAATCAATGTTGGTGCCTCCTGATGCTCACATATACATTTGCTTAATAGAATTTAATGACTTCGGTATTATGTATATTAATTCTAAACAAGCTTAAGAACTTCTACATTATATTCAATGAGTTCAAGATTACATATATCTAGGCTGAACGGTTTCCAGATCTCCTCCATTGAGTCTATGCGTCTCTAATTTACCAACAGCAATCGGAGCTTTTGTAAAATAAAACATAGCAATAAAAAGGTACTTATTGAAAGAGAAAGCCATAAGCTTCGTATTCGAAAGTGTGAAATTTCATTACTATGGATAATTATTTCAATCAATCTATATAAATTCAGAAATTTATAGCGCGCTTCCAAAGTAATTCAATTCTGGTTGATTTTAAATTGATCTTCGCACGTTTACTCGAATTGTTAGAAAATGGATTTACTTCATTGTTGTAACGGCCCTTCGGTTTCCAGTTTCTACAGTTTTCCAACAAAAAATATCGAAAAAATATAAATGGCAGAGTATCGAAACTACAGTAGACGCGAATTAAACGATCTGTCGCCGGACATCAAAAGTCGCTTAAACAAAAACGTATGGCGCAGCAATATCCCGATGATCAAATAATTCTGGTGTGGAAACCACGCAACAGGGAAACTACCGGTAACGTCCGACAAAATAACAGTTTTCGTAACGAATCGTGATACTGGATGGTACGGTTGGTAAGTTTTTGTCAGCAGGTTTAATTTATATGCGGCAGACTGCACGATGCGTTGTCACGCGGAATAAATTACGGCCGAGTTTTACACGCGCTGCTGAAAGCTCGGCAATGATCCCTTAATGGGCGTCACGACAGAGTAAAAAGTTCGCTAGTCGCTTCGGAGTTAGTTCAAGTGGCGATAATTGAACAGCTTCGAGCGAATCGTTCTTGATTGAAGGATACGTTTCGCTGCCGCTCCTTAGTTTCTCTTGCTACACGTTTAATCTAATTCCATTGATATTTTACCACAAATCATCAGATATACCTAGAAATTACCATATGGCAAAGCAAAGCTTCGAGTCGCACAACTGAGATTTGCGTAACTAATAATTTCGTCTTCCTCCATATTTTACCTTGCAATTCCAATACAAGTGAATAATCGACGAATCTAGAGAAAACGTGGATAAATGAATACTTCCACAATTCTATAGGAATTTTTATAGTGGTATTTATTTTTATAGTACGATCATTGAATTAAGAGCACGTGTAGATATTTCGTTTCTTTAATGACGACGTGTATACGTATAATATTATAAATTATTTTTTAAATTTAAATACTATAAATTTTTTAAATTTTACTAGGTACATAAGTACACGATTAAGTTTCAATTCTTATAAATCTTCTATATAGATAATAGTAAATTTAAAACACAGAATCCCATTCGCAAAATTGAAAAATTATACAACTCGTCTCACTTGCCAATTCGCTAATATTATTAATTAGTAAATGATTGTACACGAGAGCCCCTGAATTGTATAATCAAAGATATAAATACATATTGTCCTCTTTTAGAACACAGAAGTAACAGTTGTCAAAACTATGTTGTCACTTTCGTCATAATGGAATAAGGCCAAGAGACACAAAGGACATACGAGAAACGAATGTTCTCTCTTACGTAATGATTTAACCTTTCCTTACTTTACAGCTACGTTTATCATCCCTGGACGTTACATACTCAACGGCAAGCACAATCCTCTGAAGCCTAGTTTCATCGTGAAAATTCTTCGTATACGCGAGGGATTAAGGAAGACGTACAACAACATATGGAAGCTTCACGTACATCGCAATAACGATGAAGGAATAATCCGGTGTTGTATAGTGTATTCTGAAGTCCAGATACCTACATTCGTAGCCCTAGGTGTAGTTGCATCAGTCAACAGTATGATATCAATGTTAGTCTATTGGTTATTCAGTATTTATTAAGAATTGTTGCAGCGTCTTGAGACGGTAGCCATCGATTAATCGTTGTCCTCGTAGCCGTTCTCTATACGTCGAGACTTTTGCCTCCACCGGCCGTGTCACACGCCATTCGATTCGTGCGTGATTCGGTTTACAACGTAGGCGAAAGTGAGATCTAGCGCGATCAAGGTTAACGATGCCGATCAATTACCGGTATAATTAATCACCGAGCACCGAATCGCGTGGCGGATGTACGCGAGGAATGCCAACTATTTTCGCCGATCCAGCTTCCGTATGTTTCAATTCATCGGAGATTTGTCAGAAAAGACTTTACGAGCATTTAATACCCATTGCGGTTGTAATAACCGCAAACTAATGATGATGATTTTCTACAATGCGTGCGTAACTTCAATTCTAAATTTTTGTCCACATTTTTCTGCAACTTATTACTGAATTAAACATTTATATATTATTACAGCTTTTCTTGTCTTGTTAACTGACCAACCACCATTTCCGTACCCTTAAAGGTTCCTTTGTAAATTGACCGCTGCACGGTCCAGGTAGTTTTTCTCCACAGGGTGCATAAGAAAGTTCAAAGACAAAGGTTCTTCAACGAAACCTAAGAAGCCAAAACTCTCGGATTTACAAAGTCTTTTATGCCCTTCTTAAAACATATGTTCAATTTCAATTTCTCTTGGACACGTTAATCACGCTTCTTTCAACGAATATATTACATGCTGTGCTAAAATTTGTCCCCGTAACTTTAAAGGACTACACACCAATCTACCTGAGGATTTACGCTTTGAAAAATATGGATAACGCCTAAGACGTTGCAGCATTTTCCGCGTATTCGTCCGTTACCTTTGGTAAAGAATTTGAATTTTAGCGAACCGCTTTGATACTGTATTCTATACGAACAAAACTTTAATACACCTGTAATAAGTTACTATATAACAATATATGATTATTTCACATTAATGATCCGTATACTATAGTCTAATCCTGTATAATCTTGCAAAAGTACATTAAAACTCATAAGTACGTGTACAAACGTAAAATAAACATAAATAATAAACGCAAGTGCAAACTAAAAGTACATAAAATCGATCGACTGGCTCTTTCCCTTGTAAGAGATATACCCTACACACGCGGCTCGTGCTCCAATTTTGGTTGCACGCTCGAGATGTAATAAATACAATTCGAAAGTAGAACGCCTTGAACCCTATAGTTACGACTACTAGCAAGTCGTTGGAACTAGTTTCTGCTTGCACGGAAAATGGGACAAAACGTTGTAACGTTCAATTTACGTTGGCTCGTTGGTCTTGCTCTCTAAAGTGCAAACACTATCCAGTAAGTCGTCGGGAATTGGGCTATTAGCTAATTCCAGTGCTTCGGGGTTGTACTACGGAACGAGAGTGTATATCGCGGCACGAATTGAGTTGAAAGTCGAGGTTTGTGAAAAGTGCAGCTCTATTAGATATTGGATGAGCTTTGGGTTATTTATTGTTGTTAATAAGACTCGTGCACTTCCGCTTGTAAGTATAGGGACACTGATCGATTTATGGTAGCGGTATGTCAGTTTTATCAAAGTGTACAAATTAATGATGAATTACTCATTCGAAGGAGAAATTCTTGTGCAATCACCAGTCGATAAATCTGAGTTACTTATTTAAAAAACACGGCAGTAATATATTTTACTATTTGCTGTATGCTACTGCATCAAAAGTTTTCCTATCGGTTTAAATGATTTTTCTTAATTGTCATTTAATTGGAAAATTAAAAACTCCGAAGAGTCTGTCAAGTAACGAAATAATTCTATAAGAATTTGACAATTACGAATGCCAATTTTATTATTGTATACTGATACGGTCATTTATATTAGATAATTAGAATTAGATAATTTATATTAGATAATTAAAATTGAAATGCAAGTTATCAAAAATAACCAGGTGTCCGGATATTTTTAAACACGAATATATATGATATTTTACGTGAAATAATTTCACGACCGCGTTTACTCGAAACGTAGGATTCAAACACACGTTCGAATGAGAAAGAGAAATACATTGAAAGACATATTTAAATAACAAGAGACGTGTTTGAACATCTTCAAAAGCATATGTATTTGAATGACAGAAGACACGTTGAAACATCTTGGAAAACATATTCAAGATAATACTGTACCTACATAATGAAACACAAAATGAGTCAGAAAAATATGAGTAATTTAATTAGGAATCTTACGAAACAGTGAACAAATTGAGACTAACCAATCAATAAGACATTCCATCCATGACTAATGGCTACAAATCACGTTCTGCTACACTGTGAAGATTGACCAAACGATAACTTCAATAATCGCAAACTATCATTCCTCCAATCATATAACGATTGTGTTCAATCCAATGAATCAACTTCCTACGAGCAACAAATGAATTATTCAACAAAATATTCCATTTGCCTATATTATAATATAGAGTTTGTAAAAAGGAATCCGATTGTATATACGTGACCACATGTGATCCAACAAATTCTCAACTTACGAGTCGACCGAGCGAGATCGGTGACGGTGAGTCAAGCTCGCATTCTTCCAAGTACGATCACCTCTGATTTTATTTCATTGCTCGATGCGCTCGCAGGACCTCCTTATACGTGCATACGCCTCTAAACATAAACCCAAGTCGTGTTTCTCTGTCCCACGCCTTGAGAGAGCCTTCCATTCACCACTTTGTGCGCGCGCGTGACAATCGCGCTCCACCGATTTAATTTCGGTATACATTGTGTTTTTACCTGTTTAGCCGAATCTGGGGCACGTTGTTTCAACCTTTTTAAACCTCCATTGTTTGCCTCAATAGAGAGATTGTGTTTTTCATTTTAATTTCGCACATCTAATTTCGCGTGCGCAACTTTTATGAAGGTTGAAATTATCATAGATCTCAGATTTTAGATTTTAGATTATAGAAATTGTACCAAGGCGTGGGAATCGCGGTATCTCTAAAAATTCTTTGCTTCGTTCGCGTAACTTGTAGCTTTCGAAATCTCAACTCGAGGCAATCTATTCCAAAGCGATCAATTGTACGCGATACAAAATTCGCGAATTAATCACCACGGTAGAGATTAGGATTAACCTGCTGTAATCGAGTTCTTCTTTGCTTGTAAAAAGACCTTGCCACTCATCTTAGTTTTGTTTTTTCTCAGAAGAGAGAAATAACGATTATTGTTTGCTATAAACGATCGTTAGTAGAACATAAATATCATTCACTTGCGCTTATTATCCGAGTACTATACGATATATCTATGTTAGTCGCTACACTTGTACTCTTGCTACTCTGACACATAGGTCTTTTGTATTTCAAAATTACGTAACATTACAACGAGTTAATTTTCTCATTTCATGCAACAATATATCTAAGCTCGTGTCAGTTTAACAAGAAACATGTCACGCTGATCCGAATGTACTAAAACGCGCATCTACGCCTCTTCCAGCCACAGAGTTAATTGCACGGGGCCAATTAACGTGGCATAGCGACATTTTGCGCAAACGACTCCGGTGACATCGGATAATAGTTTCGTCGAGGTTTTGTGAACCTGTCGCGTTGCAGGTAGGTAATTTAACGCTGCTCGATTCAGAAGCGCTTTCCGCTTGCGACATCGCGGTCGTGCTGGCGAGGCTGGAAAGTTTCCCTCTGACTAAAAACCTCGACTGCCAAGGAAACGTCCATAAACGATGAAAGATGTCGGTGGAAGCACCGATACTTGATCTGAGTTCTAACGAGTCTAAGGCGAACGCCTGAGGAATAGAACATTGAAAACGCAGTTTGGAAAATAAATGCTGTACATTAAAATCGAACTTGCTGGTTTAATGAGGCGAAACCATTAATTGAGGACTAATATTTCGTTAATGCAACGTTCGATTTGTGGTTTTCTAGAACGCCGATTTATCAAAATTTATACTTTTATGATACGATGAAGACAATGAATACAGTTAAAGATATAGCTCGCTAACAATTATTAGTGATCGAAATTGCAGTTCATTCAATTACGTACGTGTGAATATTACATTTTCCTTATACTTTATATATAGCTTGCATTACAGTACTCTTTACGCTTCGTATTATTTTTAATATAACGTCTAATTATTTCTTTGTTTGCTAAACTTGCACACGAGCATTCATTCACAGCATGGGTATAATTAATCAGCAATTCTCGTTCCAAGAATAGTAGAAATCATAAATGCTAATTGCATGAAACAATGATCGTTGGTTGAAGAAGAATTTCTTCGAACTAGCTGCTTTCCAAAAGTGTTATTCATCGACATACTTAGAGTTTCCTCCTTCGAGTTCCTAGCAACTCCGACTTACTCACCGACTTAACGACCATAACCTTCACCCCGTTAGTCTTTCCATAAACATTCCTACAAACTACCCCATTATCTCTGTCACTCGACAACATATTTATTAACCCATCAAGGATCAAGCGGTGAATTAATATGTAAAAGTTGCGTGAACGCAATGTTAAATTATGGTTCTGTCGATGTACCGAAAATTATTATAACAAATGATATAGAAGCGCACCATATGTATAAATTGGAAATGAAAAAAGTTGTGAAATACTACAATTTTTTCGAATTTCTACCTCGGTAATCTTCGATTATCTTGAGCACTATAATTACAATTTGTGTATAGGTTAAGATTTAAAACTTGTTAAGAAACCAGTTATGAAACAGAATTAATGTATTTCCATTTTACCGTAGTTAATTGAAGATTACATTTAAGAGTTAATAAATGATATCTATCATATAAGAGGTAGGAACAGGAATTAAAATTCAATGTTCTAAAATCAAGTAACTTTCTCTTTTTCACGAGGAGGAAATTTGTTGTAGAAACCTAACTGAAATGTAGTGTAAACTAACATCTTATATAAATAATTATCGTTATTATAATAACTGAAATTTAATATAAACCACTGTAATCGCTATAAATTAACGATACTAGTCAATATTTCATATTATATGTAATTATAATGCATCATACGATATTTAACATTCGAAGAATACACTTTCATCTTCTTCTTTAATGTTACCCTAGAAACTCTCCCTTTGTAAGATTCGCCCGGAGCGCAAGTATACTGAAAATCGTCAGAAACGATCTACGCGAGCTTAACGAAACGACAGTGGCCCACTCTCTTGCGCAGGGTGGACAAGAAGTAGGAGACGAAGAAAATCAGAGCGCAACCCTCGATTGCGAGTCGGATCGATCCCGCGAATTAAAACAAGCAAGTCAATGCATCGTCAATAAGTCGAGAGAAGCGCGATCATCTCCGTGCGATTCATATTGCTTACACCGAAGAAGATCTCAAATAACGTTCCTTGTTCCGTATAATTCAACTCTATTTTTAATGCTATCTTCGGTTTCCGGTCAGTCACATGCCTCGTTCTAACGATAAAATAATTTTTGACAAAAATTAGTTACGACAAAGAAAAAATAAGAACTGATCACATGTAGTGACTCGTGAAAGTGTTCGAACGCTTATAGAAAGCTTTTACGAATATACTGTGTGCATTGCACGAAATATTTCGAAATTTTATTGCTGTTATGATCCGACTATCGTCAAGCCTCTATGCAATATTCGATTGAAAACAACGCTGCATACATCGATTCTTACATTCTTATCGTTTAAATAATTTTGTACCCGTGAAAACGTACAGCAACCAGAGTTTGTTCCGAACGATGACGCGTAACCCGTTTGAAATTATTTATCTTAACACGATCAAGGACCAACGTATCAATTTTTCCATCGATCCAATATAACACGCGAGCTTACAAACGAAACACGCTTTTGCCTTTTGTGGCTTTACATCAAACGATATATATCGTCATACTTGTTACATATACCGATAAAACAACAATCGATTTGTCAAAACTTATCAAAGGAAATTCGTAGAAATTCTAGAGCGATAAAAGTAGTACAACTGAACGCGCGATGGCAGTAACGGATGCACAGCGAAAGAATTTATCAACATTCACCACAATAGCTTGGAGCTGCAAAAAGGGGTACAGAGTTACGCAGATACGGTGATCTGAAAGTAGTCGACGAGATGCAGACACTGAAACGACTCTCTCGATGGATCTTGTTTCCTGTGGTCATCCACTGGTCTTTACACGCGACATGTAGACACACTATACGGCGTGGCCGTTACAGTTATACAGTTTCGATTGCCAACTGCGCTTTAATCCCTTTCCAAGTATAGTCGCAAGACTGTTTTGTATAAAAGCTAGAACATCACATCTGCGCGACTCTGTACACTGTTGACTCAGCTGACAAGGTCTCGAGCTTTCTTAATACGATGACACACGATCCGCGTTTTATCTGCATAATATGGTATAAACATAGTATTGCTATTTGCGAAAGTTAAGGACAATATTGAAAATTAAAAAAGAATAATATTATATTTATAAAGACTGACTCAGCAGGGTATAACAGAGAGTAAAGCTTCCAAGATATATTCTATGAAGCTCATTTTGATTTTGTTTCACCTCGATGAACGAATCTAATTCTTCTTTGGTATATCTTTCTTCTTCGAAGTCATCCACGCATAAAAGTTTCATCGTGAAATTGTAGATGATATTGAAGACCAAAGTATTTTTATTATTAACTTTTTAGCAAAATTTTGAACGATCTAGCCTTATATCGCGCCTTTTACTCGACTATGTCTATTGTATCTACAATATCTCGAGAATGTTCGACTACTAAACCTTGAAATACGCTGCATGAGAGACTGTTTGGTAAATGCATCGAGAAATGCCGCGTCGATAAACCAGATAAATAAATAAAATAGCGGAGCAGTAAGGCGAATGAAAAAGACGAAATGGTGGTGAGTGGAGGAACGAGAAGTTTCCATTGAAGGAATTCGAAATCACGCAGAAGCCATATTTCCTCTTTCGACATTGGCAACATCGATAATTATCACGAGGAAATGGTAAAACCACCGGATGACGAGCGGTCCGTGCAACACCGAGGAAGTTCCCAGGATATAGACCGTCTCGGTTATCTATCCATTCGCTGGTTTCTTCTGAACGCGACCTGCGAAGGGAATGCACAAAGTCTGATCTTCTTGCCCCATTGTTCGACGACTCTCGTATTAATTAGAGGCAAATGCTCCGACACTCGGTGGAATTTACATTGAGAACCGTACGAGACCAGTGTGAGAGGATTAACGGTTTTACGGGCATTCCGGATATTTTCAACGGAGGATATTTTCGTCCCACGAGAACGCGAGAACCTGACTGTTTCGAGAAAACACGCGGCCTCCTTCGCTTTGGAATTTGAAAAAGTCTGGCTAGCTAAGGACAAACTCGAACGACTGGCGTCTCGAGTGCCGTGAGATCGATGATGGTTATGAAAGCGTGTGTGTGTATGTTCCTCTTTTATTCCTATTCAAACCTTGAAAATGTTCTCGACATGAAAGAATATAATTAATAAACATCATTTTTAAAACGGAATATATAATTCCACTTCCAGTATGGGTCATGATGAGAAAATGATAAGTATCTTTGAACGTAATCGTATGATCTTATAAATATCGTCGTCTCTAATATTCAATTAGCCATCGTCGTTTCACCTTCTGCATCTCTAATATCCAATTAACCATCGTCATTCGCTTTGCATTAAATATATCGAGGCTAAAGTATCCGGATAACAAACTCGAAGCATAAAAATCATATGATACTTTATTGATGAAAATTATGCAAAAAGAGAACTAACGAGACATTTACCTCGATACTAAGAATCGTTATAGACGCAAACGGAAACGTCTTTAGCGAGCAATTAAGAGGCTAGAGGTGGGCATGACTTCGTTTTACGCGGACTCATTAGCACGGTTTAATCACGACGAATCCGGTTACCGATCGTCCTCGCCGATCGTCATGCTAACGTTTCTATTACGATCGACCTTCGGGAGTCGTGTTTCGATTAGTAAAGCTACGGGGCGAAACGCAAAACCATCGCACCGGTTGACAGATTGAAACGTATGCACCGGTACAGTAATCTCTCTCTCTCTCCCTCTCTTATACACACACACGCACACGATAGTGTCATTCTCACGGATCGGTAACTCGACCAAACTTATTAACCCAAGGGACCAACAGCTACCCTGTAAGAAGATACATCCGCCCCGTGACTCATCAATTTCGAGATACCTTATTTATCCATAAGGCGCATTAAGGGCGAGTGCTCGGAAGCTTCTCGAGCCGAACGACTCTCTTTCTCTTGCGAATGGTTGGTTTAATGGTTGGGTTATCGCTCGGCAGAAGAAGATTCGAAACGCCGAAGAATTCTGGATACGTTTCAGAGACGTTGAAAAGTTGAAAAGTTTCACCGAAAATAAGATCATTACGAATTTAACCCTTCATCTGCATATGACGTCGTTTTCGATCAGTAATTTCAAGCAATTTTCCATTTCTTTTTTCTTTTTTCATATTTTTGATTAAATTTTACTTTTAATAATAAAAGAAGTAACATATAGCGGTAAAAATTATTGGATGGGATTCTAGTAACTTGGAAGAGTATTCCAGAGAGTTTGGGAATATTTTAAGACGCAAGAAACCACTTGCTATCAAAATACAGCTACCCGAGAGTTAAGACATTCATCGCTATCGAAATACGGCATATTTTTCCTTCCTCAGAAGTTGCATATCTTTTTCATCAGAGACGTATCGAAGAATTAATATTCAAAGTAGATACAGAAAAAGTAAACAGGTTTAATTTTTGTATGTTTCCTCTGTGCTAAAAAGAAACATTTTAATACGAAATATTCAGAGAAGGGAATTATTATAAATAAGTAATAAATAGGTAATAAGTAGATAGTAAATTCACAATTTTCTGTCGATGAATAATTTACACGAATAACGTTAGTCTAGTACTTTTGTTAATTTAACTTAAATAATATTATTCCCTATAACTAACGCTATTAATATTTGTAAGTGTTCAAAGGGATAACGAAAACATATATTTAATTTAAAAATTAAATGAAAAATTTAAATTTTCTACCTATAGAAGACAGAAAATGTGATTTATGTTTTTCATTCGTACATTGCTTTTCAACATATTCAACAATCGGTAGAAACGAATGTGTTAAAAATTCTGTTTTTAGAGGTTTAAAGAATTTTGTTATTGTGTATGGAGAAGTATGTTGTTATTGAGAAAGTGTATGGTTCGTCGATGATTCAGTTCATATTTTCCAGAAGATTGTTTGAAACGTGGATTGTTTAGGAAGTTTGAACAAGCGAAGCGATGAAATTGTGTTCCAAAAATGTCGACGAACTCTGTTTCTCTTTACCGTAACTTCGTTTACGTACACGGGAAAGTCTGCGAAAACTCGAAGCTAGTGTGGCAGGAAATCTTTGTTGATCTTGAAGGTCCTTGTAAACGCTGCAGGATGGGAATATCCGCTCACCCGATCGAACGTGTACAAGGTGCACTTTCGTGCTAGAGAAACGGCGTGCGTAAAGAATATTCGCGCCGACGGTTTTGCATTTTATAGAGAAAATGAATTGCATATCGTCATGCAAAAAGAGGGCGAATTTTGAAATTCGTTCGATCGACGAATTTTCAAATATTCCAAGTATTAAATTTTTGAATTGTCAAATATTCCAATGACCAGAATTTGAAATTCTTAAATATTCTCCAATAGTCCAAATTCCAATAGTTCAAAATCCTTGAATATTCCAACAGCCATATTTCCAAATTGTCTTAATGTTCCAATCTCCAAATCTTAAACATTCCAAGTTCTAATTTTTTTAGTATTCCAATAAGATCAAAGTCCGAAATTTTTAAATATTCCAGCAGTCAAAACGTTCCAATCGTCGACATTCGAATTTTCAATTATACTCCCGACCATAAAAATTGTCAAATCTCTAATCACCGAATTGTCAAATTTTCTCCACCGTAAATACACCGCCAAATGTTCCTCATGTACACCTATGACTTCTTCCTCTCGTTCCCAAACGCCAAAAACGCTTTCATCGACCGCTTCACATGAATCACCCGTCGCTCATTTCCTGTGAATAGTAGCATTTGGTATTCTCCTAAGCCATCATGCAAAACTACATGTATTCCCAGTACTCGAACGCTACACGTGTACAATATATATATTTAAGTCGATCTTTTCCGCAGGAATCTATCTTCTTATAAGATTGCACATACTTCATCGAACTGACCAGATATTTCTATCTACGACGATTTACATACTTTTATAAGCTGTCGTTAATCTTCATTACAACGTTAATTTGATTGATTTTCATGCTATCTTTATAATTAAGATCCGATTTATTTATGAAAATCGAGTAAATATAAAGTACTCTTAATCGTACGTTCGATTCGTTGAAGGAAGTTCGTTTCATTGACACCTTATCGCAGCACTTGGAAGTCTGGAATCTCGTTAGAAAAGGAATTAATTAGAAATACAGGCGTAATAAGGAGCTAAGCGTGGGAACCGAACTGGCACAGGACGCGTGTACATGCACACGACACCCTACAAACGTACGCGTGTGTATTTATGTGAGAAAAAAGAACCAAGAAACAGCACTTTGATACCCTCTACTATGAGTGGAATTAACAACACTCGACCATGTTTTCATATACTAGCTGTAAAACCTATACAGTTGGTGGATCGAAATCGTCGAAATATTCGAACAAGTAAATCGAACGAGATTTACTGAATATCTTCTTAATTGTACCAGTTGCTCTTAAATTTGTAGTAAAATAAATTTCAAAAATGATTTTGCACTCAATATGTTCTATCTGAACTGAAGCGCTTCGAAACTTTTAATAGAGCAAATTCGTAGAATTTTATCCTACAAATTTTGCGTTAAATAAAATGATTAAAAATTCCTCCTCGTTTCTTACTTAGTTTTCATTTAATGTAAAATTCGTAGGATAGAATCTTTCAGATTGAAACTACCAGGAATTTCGCAGCGCTTGATCCAATTAGAATCTTCAATGATCGACTAGGATAACAGATGGTTAAGGAATGAGAAAATAAATGAAGAGGAATCGTTAATTACTTTAACTCCCAAATAAACTGACAGTGTTTCGAGGAAATGAGCTGTTCTTCGTACGATTATCTCCACTGCTTATTATTCATCTTTGCTTATTATTCGTAGACGCGTCATTGTTGTCCTATCACGACTCATCGTCAGCCAGCTAAACGATATCTCGAATAACCTAAAAAACAACAGCTAATATCGACAGCATGCGCTTTTTATTATCCTCCATCCCCGATATCTATCGCCAATGGATACCATCGAATATTCGCAATCGTTTTAGCTTATCTATAGAACTGCAGCAACGACCATCGAACTTCAAACCTCCAATTGCCATCGATCGCGTCCCAACAATGGAAACAATATTCAGACGATCCTACGTATAAAAAAAATTCTGGTCGCGAAAAATATGACCAACTGACTTATTCAACGAAAAAGGATAAATCGATATGAAACATTTCCTTATATAAACAGAAGCTTACTATAAAAATACGATCACCCGAGTTGTTCAAGGAAAAAGAGGAATCGATCAAATTCAAATGTTCGAGGGGAATACGACGCACATGAAAAATCAGCAGGCCAATTTACCCTTGCTGAAGCTTCGTAAACCAACATATTTTATCTTTATAAAGAGCACATTCATAGACGAGAAATTCCTGATGCAAGTTATGACCGCATTTTTCCACCGCTGCACGCAGAAACAGCAGAAACATTGTGCACCACGAAATTACACTGGATGCAAAACGAGAGAAATCTCTCGTCTTTTCTTTCCTCCGACGAGACGAGCACAAATAGCGGGGCATTAAGTTTTACAAGGTACAACGTGCATTAAGCAAGAAACAAGCTCGAACAAACGAGCTTTACATGTTGCTAAATGATCAAAGTACGAACGAATAAAGTGGAAATCTCGCTGGACCTTAAGGTACGTGTTATTCGATGCTTAAAGCACAGAGAACGATAGATAGGCTTGGAAAAGCGGTTGTTATTATTAACGCTAGAACTACCGGCAAGGAAATAAAAATAGAAAATTTGCTCAGAAATATATAACGTAATGTACTTTCCAAGAAATATTAGTGCTTCAAATTTATACAATTTCTATGGAATTACGAATTAATGGTTTTGGCTTCTCTCGTAGTTCTATCTTTCATCTGTTAACCAAGAACAACCAAACTACCCAGTAGAATAAGTGGACACGTTCACCGCGAACAAGTTAAATAATTTTAAACGCAAATGAAAAGTTTTCTATTAAAACTATCTACTAACAACGAATACATATTCGAGAATCTTCAAATTGTTCCCCAAAACTCGTATCCACGCGATATGCGTTCGCTCGATGGATTATGACAAGGGTTAAATCGTGTCGATGCTAGTCGCGTGATGAATATTTCACGAATACCAATATTCCGTGCATAAAATTAGCTTTATTTCCCTTTTGCTCCTATGCATATGAAGACATTACCGTTTTTCAATATATCCTCGTTATCTTCTGCTTCTGATTAGATACTTGGAGGAGCATTCATTACTCATTTCGATAATAAACCATGAAATGATATTCATACGAATTGGTAATTAGAAAAACGGAAGTCGCTTCTGATTAAAAAGTTGCAGATGGTCATCGGACACTTAACGGTCTTTTGGCACGGAACACGATGAAATAATTATGTATACATCGTGATGTCGATTATCGACCGAGTGGTTCAGCGTGTTCTTTGACATACTCCATTTATATGGAGATTTCAAGGCTGGCAATTATCATGCCATTTAGCATCCATTATGAACGCTATGAGTGATTCACTGTCGAACTTTTCATCCGAGGTTCAACACTCGTTCGACTTCCGGTTCTTCTCTTGTGAACAAGAAAATAAAAATACGCTGGTTCTCAACTCGCAGAGCGTTGAAAAATATGACGAAAGTACGTTGAAAATCGCGTTGAAACAATGAAGAGAATATTATTCGATAGAAGTAAATAAAAAAAGAATAAAAATAAAGGTAAATTACATGAATGGGAAAGTAACCAAAAGTTTATAAATTATGAGAATTTTTAATCCTAACAGATCCACAGGACGTTAATGAATTTGACCACTACAAAATTATCGTGAGAGGAAATAACATTAATGTCATCATAAGATGAAATTTCATCTCGTTTACATTTGGAAAATTTTATTTTAGAAATCAATAAACTCAAACGAAAATGGAATTAAATGTTTCGTTATTACTCGGTATCGGATTAAAAGTGGAATAATAATTGCTTGTGCAAATGACATTGCAATTATTACCGAATGTTAATACCGAAACTATATATATTCAATCGTTACACAATTTCTATCGCAAATAATAATACAAAATCGCAATAACAAAACATACGTTATATATTACATTTCGATATTACAATTTATAATTAGCGGAAAATAAATGAAACACAAATTAAATAGTGAGGCAACATTTAAACACGTTATTGCATAACATTATCCATTTTAATGTAGAGACTAATTAGCGTGGATCGAAATACGACAGACGGTAAATATAACAAACGACAGATGATCAATCAAACTCGTCACAGCTGCTATCAAATTGAAAGTGTTCTAAAATTCTGCGTGATCGTGTTACCTTCGAAAGTACATTCGTTTTATGATGCAACGACCAAAAACACGATATTCCCGAAGAGTTTCAACCAAAATGCATGTTTTCGTTCTGATAATGTATCATCGAGGAAGTGCGATTGTCAGACGAAATTTGGAACATGTGAGCAACCGGTGACTCATATGAATGATAAGAATCTTTTATTTTATTCATCGTTGTTTCTCGATTGATTTTTCGATTCAGTATTATCTTTTGTTTTTTGTATGCGTAGAATCCATAGATGAAGAATTTTCGAATTCAATATCGTCATTCTTTCTTTCGTGTTTGTATGAGAGAGATCCATAGACGAAGAATTTCGCCCCGATGCTGTTGTTTCGTTCGTCTTTTCATATAGAAAAAATCCATGAATCGAGAATAACGTCTGGAAAATAGCATAAAACACACCGCTCCACCCAGAAACACGACGTTTCATAGCGACTTTATATTTTAAACGACCGATCGCAGTCCATTTACTATTCCAGCGACGAGTAGTTGCATAATAATCACGGCACGCCATTACAACAGAGACTCGTTGAGCAACAATTCGAACAGAACGCATTGTTGGCCTATGAACGAGCTTTTACTCGAACCACGTCCCATACGGTTACACCACGCCGCACCACAGAGAAAACGAGAGAAAAGAAGAAGAAATTCGGCGTACAACGAGCTGACAATGAATTGTTCGCAGCGATATTACGACATCGCCGAGGCTCAACGAACGTTCTATCTTGAGCAATATTCGCGAGACACATTTTAAACAAGCTTCTAATCTCCGTGACATTCGAACGATATTCTTGACTCGGAACCAATGTAATTGTCACATCTCGCGTTAAGATAAATTACATATCTGAACTGAATGAGAGAGATCATTCGATTTATTTAACTTTCTCGAAGGGAAAATGAGACCAAGCATCGTTGAAGCTTAAAACCAATAAAACATCTCGTACGACGATAAATGAGATACCAAATTCAATGAATAAGGTACAAAGTTATTCGATTTAATTACAAATTTTCGTAGAAGAAGAGACCGAGGGTCGTTGAGAATGTAACTGTAGCATCTCGTATGGCGATAAGTAAAATATTTAAATTGAATGAGCAAGATACAACACGTTAGCTTAGTTTGATTAATATTTTTGAAAAACAACAAGAAAGAGAGAACCAAGCATCGTTGAAATTGCGTATTGCGTAAATAGCAAACAGATAATGTAAGTTATTTATGGGTTACTTTAACTCGAAAAACGAATGGTTTCGGTCGATCCACAGGCACAAGCTTGATAACGTATACCTGATACAACTTGCAACACCTCCTTCGTGAACATTATAACGCATTGCTGCATTAATTTCATGCTCGCACAGGTGTGAAATAGTTTTGGTCCGAAGCCACGATCTCACGGTTACCTGAGAAACACCCGATGCATGAAATATAATAACAAATCCCGAGCACCTTCTGTGAAATTGCTCTGAACGAGTTCAGTTTTATTTGAACGCGTTCGGCTTTATTTAAACGAGCCTATTACAAACATCGGTGAACTCAACTAATTTTACTGATGTTTGCTATTAACCATTTAAATGATATTCAATTACTTAAAGCGTTCATTGGGCATGTTTGAAATTCAAGGCATATGCTTCTACCATAAATTATACTTCAAACAACTTAATATAAATATAAATTATACATTATACGCGGGCATACGTACTCTTGAATATGATATCACTGAAATCTTCTAAAATACTCGATAAGTACGATAAATAGTATGACAGATATTCTTAAAAATACTCACATAATAATTTCTGTACAGCTTTGCGATACAGAAATTATTTTATTATCATATATCGTATATTTGTATTATATCAACGTAAAAGCGCGACGTAAATTAAAATTAATCAGATAAATAAATAAAAGAATAAAATAAAAGAACATTTAAATAAAAATTTAAAAAGCACGAAATCTTGGAAAAAGCTTGCATAATAATTCGCACAAAGCACTCGTGCAAAATTTTATAATATAAAATTAATTTTTGTATGAAAATTATTTATTTGTTAGCACACAGCACAGGTAAACATACAACGAAAATTTGATCAACGATAAACGCGTTGTTAAAATTAATAACTACCTTATAAAAGCTTTTAAAATATTTAAGCTAAATATATATAACGTTCCTTTACTTCCATGAAATTTTGGTTACGTCCTAAACCAACCGTAAATGCATTCTCTGATCGTTTCGGGGAGGCGTGTTTTCATTCCCTGCTGCGAACTGAGAATGGTAAACTGGGTACGCGTAAACGTAGGCATTTAATTCTCAGCAGTCCAACGTCGATAGTCTATTTTCGCTTTACTGGAAAGGACCAACAGCACGATGATCTGGATAAGAAAAGAACGGCACGTGCCTACGCGCTGTAAGGACGCTTCAGGGGGTTGCGAGCACGTGCTCCTTTATTTGCAGCAAACCATTTTACCAACGCAACCGGAAGAATTAGTTCAACCGTACCGTGAATGTGTTTCTAGTACTCTCTATTTTACCACATGACTTTAATTGTTTTAAGCTTTGATTCTTTTCTCCGAGCGTTTTCTTTTCTAAAGAATACACGAAGGAGATACGAATAATATTCGATAATTAATTCGAGGGTTTTTGGAAGATACGTTAATTAAAAAATCATTGAAAAGTATATTATATGTTGTTGTATATTTAGTACTCCCCAAGATTAAACTATTAAGTTCTTAAAAGTTTTATATTACTATAAGCTAGTTTAAGTTACTTTTTAAATTGTAATCTAGCTTCGATTTACTGATATCCGAAGGTATAGGGTGTCTTAAAAACATAATAAAAAAAGAAATTCGAAGGAAGAAAAGAAGCGAAAAATATATGTTTTTAAAAATATAAAGATCGCTTATTTCTATTCTATTAAACTCGAGAATAGTCAAACATATGAATGTTGACGTATCAACCTTCGATTATAATTATTTCGTCGACTGACTCAAACTTTCATTCAATAGTATGAAATAGCGCAGCGATGAATGAAAATCTATTCGTGTTCTCTCGGTAAGTAAAAACTATGGAGCAGATTCTTCCATAAAGATAATCTTTAAAAAACGGTACAAAGCCCAGCAACCTATCTTCCAAAAATACCATACAACCAACTTCTGGTTCTATTAGTCGAAAGACAAGATTCTTAATACGACCGGGAGATTTCCGGGATTTTTTAATTGGAAACTCGCCAGAGGCGAGAAGAAAAAGCGGAAAAAGATATATCCGGGGCTGGCTACATCGCCACCCTTTTCACAGGAACACTCTTCACGACATTGTTTCTGACGGGGTGACTCTCAACCCCTTGTGCAACGAAGCGACCGTAATCCACACCGACACACGGCCACCATCACGTACTGCATATTTACATACTCGAGGGGTGATTTAGATGCGCTAAAAAAGCCTGCTATGCCAGGCATTAAAGCCGATGCAGTATGAACCAGAGTAACCAGAGTAACCAGAGTTTTCGAAGCGGACTCGGCACGGTCGAATCGACGCTTTCGAGAATTCGAAATCGTCCCTCCGGATGTCGTTATCTGATCTGTGTCTGGAATTCCGCCTATTACGCACCGACCAATGCGAATTTTTTCCTTGCCACGACAAATTTTCTTTCGTTATAGTCCCCCTTTTGTCTCTCTAAATATCCATTATTTTTTTAATCAATAAAGTCTCGGGCTTTCCTATATCGTCAAATCGTAAATGTGCAAATTTTCTCTTCTTTTTTTAGCGAAGAGGAAAACTGAATGTTTGTTTCTTCGTTTTCAATAACGTAGATTAAAAGGATGAAGTTACATAATATCTGCAGAATTATTGATTGTATATATCCGTAAATAGATTGTAAATGATCGTGCAAATTCACACTTTTATGAATACAAATAAAAAAATAGAATTTAAACAGTACGCAGCGAATACTCTACTTTGGATAATTCGTATATTTTTACGCGTTCTATAAACATCCGCAATCTATAACCTATTGAATCGCAGGCTCGTAATATCAACGTAATAATAATCAAATAAAAACTGTGACTCTCCTCTCAGAAGTAAGAGGTTTGGAATAAAAAATTAATGAAGTGATTACGTGTCTACATATATAGGCGATAAATAATTAACATACACTTTATTCGATTTGTCATCCACTACTAACGGAACGCAATAAGACACAACCTATTTCCATTAATATTGCAAATTATTCCACGTATCCTACATAATTCCTCCGCAAGATATTCAATTACAAAGAAAAAAAAGAAGGAAAGAGGCAAGAAGTACAAGGAGATGTTTCACCGTGTTCCATAATCGCTTTAGGACTCTCTAGAGTCTAGAGTGACGAGGACTCCTACGACTCCCTTTCGAGCACTCTTGGCCAAGTGCAAATACGAATCCCACCTCGATTACTTCCACTAACGACTTTCGCTACCGGAACGTAAATCCGAGACAGCGCAGGAAGCGGAGGGAAGGTCTATTAGATCTGTCCCGCGTCCTCCAACCAGACGAACCGAGTTAAACCCCAGCTGAAACTGAGTTAAGCACTCCAATACTTCGAGCACCTTGACCGTCGGAAATTGCCGTCCAAGAATTCGATCTGCTTGAATAACTTAAACAACCCTATTACCCCGGCGAATATCAAATTGCCTCGGGTCAATCTGATTGATAAGATGAAGCTTCTTTTTTAGTTCGAGTACCTCGATCGTGAAAAGTCTGTTTTATGAGTTCAAAGAACTCCAAGAGGTCAGATGATTGTAACCCATAAACGATATCGTTTGAGTCATAAATGATTATAGTAGTCGGAGGTAAATATGAGTTACGATACTTCATCTTGAAGTATGTACATGTATAATCTTAATTAAATGTGATTGACATCGATATATAATTAATATCAACGATATCAATTGAAGGATAACACTTAACTATCGACTGTACTTTCTTTTCAGGATGTAATCTCTATAATTTAAACGAGTCCCAACTGTATTCAAATTTCACGATCATTCCAATAGATACTTCAATTATTCTATTATAAACGTCATTCAATATTACTTCAACAAACACGTTCATCAAATTTTCGACTTCCTACAGACCTTCCTTTATACCTATCGTGCGATATTTCTACATATAATTAACTTAGCAAATAATTTCATCAAGAAATATCTCGATTATCGTTCCAACCGTTTATCTTCAGATTCCCATTCAGATTCATATAACTCCGATATTTCAAATTTTCCTATTTTATCACTTTACGACTTCAAAATCTACCCAGCTATATAAAATCGCGAGATATGGCAATTGAAAATTTAAATGTGGCGCGACTAGGCCCACGCTGAGCGTGACGTCAAGGGTGGTCCCCTCGGTCTGCTCTTCGACGCATACATACACATTCGTACGTGCGTTTTCGCAACGTTGCAACGGGCAGGATGTCGCGGAAGGGGTTGTGTTCTCGCACCGGTAACGCGATCAATAAGATAATTGAAGACTTTCTCGACAATGCCGGCGGAAGGGAGCAATTTCGCCATCTCCCTTGTACTTGAGCAAGGTCATTGTTTCCGAGGGGATTCTCATCTCGTTTCTAAGCACCATCCGCATCAACGGTTATAATTGTATCCTGCTGGTTTAAACGCCACACTAGCTGCCTACCTCCCATACTCCGAAACAAATAAATGCACGAGAAATCCGACTCAAACGGTGGCCAGGACCGTGACTCATGAATTGCAGATTCGATCGATAAAACGGTGACGATAGGTTACACGTGAAATAAAAAACACGATGAGTACGTATATTCGGATTGGCGATAGATAGAAACAAATATGGGAAGCTCGTCTTCTGTTTTTCTGTTCTCTTTTAGGTTTCGTAACTCGTTTTACCACGACAGAGAAGAAAGTAGAATATAATGAATCGTCTATTATGCGTAGATGAAAATTAACCGATAATGGTTTAATAACAATTATATATTCCGATAATATGCAATAGATGCATGTTTTTAAGTTTTAATTTGTATACTAGCTAACAAATACTAGCAAATTTCATAATTAAAATAATAATTTGTATACCGCTATATTATTGTATTTCACTATTATATTCATTACAACATAACGTTATATTCATTGATTCTCAATTTCCAACTCAAAATTACAATTACTATTCCTGTAAGCAAAATTCCAGCTATAAAGGGTTAAAGAGCTCTATATTAAAACATTGTAAACTCGTATAGAAGAACAAATTCAATTAATCCTCAGCCGCAGACACGCGAGCAAGAGTAAAAGGTTTCATGAAACGAGACATACATGCTCAGTTAAAATCAACCGTGAAAAGAGAACTTGTAAGAACAAGGAATAACGACTTGGTTACGAGACACTGTAGCCCATCGAAACAGATCGAAAAACTGTGGATGGTGTGCATACATCTTGATGCACCATGTATATCCGCGAACAAACGATCCCAACGGTAATAGCGATATATAATTGGAACAAGCGTAGGTATTTGAAGGACGAGCACGTGCGATCACGGTCACGTGTCTTCCTTTTGTACATTAGAGTGCAGCGACACGAGTGTTCAAGAGCTGAAACTCTTCTCCGAGTATGGGCATAACGGTATCGAGGAATTTTAGAGACATTTATCGGGGGAAATTAAAGGCCGAACGATCGGTTCCGTTAGCAAAGTTACATCGAAAGCAAATCCTCTTAAAACGATGAAGCAACTATAGGGTTTACATACAAAGCGACTTTTGTCACATTCTTTGGTGCTTCAGCTTTCTGGTGGTATTCTTCGTATCAAGCGATATAATCATTTGTTTTTCTATCGGTAAATTAACAAGATTTAATAATCAAATTATTATTGTTACTAACTAAATTCAGATATATACTGATTATAAAGTCTTAAATTTATCAGGTAAATGCCATATTGATAAATACGATATGGTAAATGGATAAAATAACCAGAATAAGATGCGACAACTTTCTAATGGCTGTTACAAGCAAGATTTGCGACATGGTGGAATCGATATTAAAATCGATCTATATCCTGACTTATTGTTTAATAAAAATAACCTCCATTAAAACTGATGTTTACCAAAATAGTTCTTATTAAATAAATACAACTATTTTTATATTCCTATTAATATAATTGTTACTTTTGCAAGGTATCAAACTCATTGCTTTCTTACATGACAACATAACCTTAGTTAAGAAAAAGGATAATTGATACTTTTCTATATCCTTTTCAATATGTTCGTTATTGCTATACTATGAAGAATAATCAATTCACGTAAAGATGAACTGGTCCCTAAGTCAATTTAATTTATTTTTTAATTTTTTGCTCCAAAAACACCTTAATCCAGAAGATTACAATTTCATGATCTACTTATGATGTTATATAATACATTGAATATTTTGTTTAAAAACATTAAGAACTATTCAATAAACATTTAAAATTCTTCAATTATTTGAACATTTTTCCCTCTAAAAAAGTATAAAAATATATACAAGGGTCGATTTTGCGTGAACCCTCCATCTATGTAGCATGTAAATAACACGGGAAGATAGTAAATTTCGTACAGTTAATATATGGTGGATGTCGTATCGGCATAAGACAGAATGTAAATAAAGAAAATGTCGGTAAGGCGAACCGTGAAAACAATAGATAATGCGTGACTTATAACGAATGTTACAGTTAATGGACTTCTTCATCCGGACTATTTAACAAGCATGACAGCACGCAGCACAAAATACGTTACGTATACGTATAGTAATAAGTGGAGAGAGTGGTTACATGTTACACGTGCGTGGACTTGTGTACGGAAGAGTATAAGTGAAAAGTGACCGGGTTACGATACTCGATATCGAACGTAATTACGCGCTCGATCGATTTGAAAAATTGTTGACGTTCGATGCAGCTCAGACCGACACAATGTGCCCGCAGAACGTACATGCGTCATTTTTCTAAACGAATTACACATGATTCATATCCTCGTTACAATACTACCGCATAATGTTGCACTGATTCATAGGTGCTTGTATGGCTTATTAGAAAAACAGTTGGTAAGATGCTATAGTGCATTGATTGCCTGACAAATTATCATTATTGTATATAACATATTGTAATATAGTATTTGTGGCAATTATAATATGTACTACATATTCATAAAGTTTTTAATACTCTAATGTAAAATATTAAGTTCTTTCATAAAGTACTTAATGCTTTTATGGGCGGTGGGAATTATTTTTCTCACCAATTAGTCACGCGTATGTACAATGTGAAAATATACTTTCATTTTTGCAGCTACCATACATAGACAATCGTAAGAAGAAAAAGATTGAATATTATTAAATATTAACTCAAAATAGTATATTTAATATAGGAATGAGAATCATGGTACTCACAACCCTATTTCTAAGAAATGATGCACAAAAAAATATATCGATTTCACTAAAATAAATGTAATATATTCTGCTTCTATATTATGTATTGTAGTGAAAGTTTTGCTGTTTTACAAAAGTTTTAATTATACCTACGGAAAGATTAAACAATTTCTAATTTCTTTACTAAGAGATGCTATATACATAATAGAAACAAGCGACACCACACCGGCGCTGCGTGCAAGAAATACAAAATTTTCCCGGCAGTCAACGTATTAACAAATTTCGACCAAACTAATCATTCTCTCTTACCATACATGTATTTGTAAATAGAGAAGATTGTCAACGCGATGTGTACGTTTGAAATTTCGCGAAGGCTTGGCGTAAAAAACGGATAAACCGAGTACAGGGCGGCGACACCCGGCGTAGTCCCTACGAGGGTGGGTTTCCACGAAAGCATGCTGATAAAACCGGCGATCGATAAGGAGCCGGGGTATACGTAGTAATACGTGCAACATCAACGCGAAAACCATAGTAACGGATGCCTTACGAGTCGATTGTTCGAAATTCGATGATTAGTAAAAAGGACAAAGGCAAAAGGACTCACCGCTTGAAATTGCTCCAGCAACTCCTGCCGGTCGTCGATCGCAGTGGCCATGTTGTTCGAATATATAATCCTTCCGTCTTTCCTTTCTCTGCAGTCCCTGCGTGTAGCCCTTTTCACTCCCTCTTTCTCCTCTCTCTTAATTGATGTCCAGTGTACAGCAGTACACACCAATCAGACAGAGAAAATGTGTAACACGAGTCGGTAATTTTCACCCGGGGTACACGCGGGTAGTTACAAAAACGGTTACCTGGGGCGTTCTCGCACCTCGCGTACGCGTTTTTGGTTACGACGCGGTTACCAGTCAAACACCGCGAAGACGCGTCCTACTATTACGGAATCGCAGCAAATACTGAGGCTCCGTACACTGTACACCAAACGAAGCGCGCGCCAGCCAGCCGAGCGCACCCGAAAACGACCGAACCAGAAAGAAGGGACATTGCTGTCTTGACACCATAGGACAGATCCGTGCCAGGTTCATTGAAAAACTTCAAATGTTATAAGTTGTAAACATTATCATGCTTAGTTTATCTGCTTAACACGCAAACAATCCTTTATTGACTCTTCTCTTCTTTTCTTTGTTTTCAGTCATTATATTTTTTGACGGAACAAATTTTTGACGATTTCAAACCAGAAATATTGAATCGTTATTATCAGACTGTGAATTTTTATGCATTTATGAAAAATTTAAAGATGCAAAAGTGCATAGAATGCATGTGATATGCAATATTCATATAAAATACCCAAAGTACAATACTCTCTGTAATATTTAATAGGTAAAACAATTTTTTTACCCAGATTTCATGTTCTTAATTATATTTATGAAAACATGAACTTATTAAATATACGCAGTTTACTTATTATATATAGTTATATTCGTCGACTCCTTGCCTTATGATTTCTTTGGAAGTTATTTGAATAAGCGTTTAATTGTTCGCTGTTATAGCAATATATACCATATAAATTACTTTTGTAATATTATGTCTAATTTGTATCTAATAATTCGCAGTCTGAGGTATTGGAAGTTGATTTTGATTTAAACTTTCTTATAAATCTAAACTGCCTCTGTTCAAGTCGGATAGAACTATAATATATAAATCGTTCTGAAGCAGCACCGATCGATTACATATATTGAAAAGTACGGGAAAATGATAATGTAGTATTGGATTGTCAACTAAGTAATACCACATAATGACAAGATCCGCAATCACTTAGTTGCCACCCCAATAGAAGCTGTTTTTTAAATTTATCTTAAAATTTACTGTTATTTACGTTATTTTCTTGCGATAAATTTAAACTAATGGAAGTGCGTGAGTCATTTGTTTTTTTTTTAACTGAACATTGATCGTTTACTTACGTAATGAAATTAAAATATGAACAAAAGATCAGTTTGGAAACTGACTTGAAGATATAAGGCAAGTAGTTGATTATGTTTCTGTTATATTTTTACGATATATTCTACTCGATATTGGTCGATAAACATATTCTTATAAATATCCTGTAACGTAAAAGATATTCAATTCTGACATTTTACACTTCAACTTATGTTTTATGGATGAAATGTGGAATATTCTAGAGAACAAAAGCATCTCTTATTTGGATCTACTCCCTTCCACCATCAAAGCGTTTTACTTTTAAAAACCTGAGGGCGGAAGTTGTCCAAAGTCTCTTCAATCTGACAGAAGACATTCTCTCTATGAATCACTTCATTCGTCATAGTTTCCTTCTTTCACCAAATAAGAACCATAAAATACTTTTCGATTCGTCACCATATATCGCCAAATTATATTGGATCAAAATTCTTATTAAACGAAATAATGCTCGTTCTGCGAAGAATCAAGTTCTTTTCTTTTACCTTGAATTGCCTTTATGATAAAATTGTTTAACATGTCACGGAATTGCTAGTATCTCATACCATAAAAGTAATGAAATATTACTTCCATACACAGGAAATTGCACATATGTAAAATCGTCTGTACAATAAAACTAAATATCTTAAGCGGAAACTTAGTGATATAAGAATATATTTGAATGTAATTTGCGTTATATAAAATAATTTGAAATTTCATTAATACTGTAGTGACTACGTCACGGACATTTATGCTGATTCATATTTTTAATTAAAGAAGTGGAACATAAGCAGAGTTTTGTTTCTTCTACTAAATGTTATAATAAGTAATCTACTTTGGATATATTATATATCTCCAAATTTTCTATAAATGTATAATAACGAGACACAACTATCGTGAATATCAAAATTTAGAATCCGAAGTTACAAAATCTTTGCTGCAAACATACACATTGCAAAGATATCCGAGCAATCAATTATTAATTATGTTAATAAACCTTTAATATATTTAAGAAGAACACATTTAACGTTAACTATATGTTTGTAACAACTATTCATAGTCTACCAAATACTTTTACGACCTCTACATATTTGTCGATACATATCTTGTAACTTCTATATGCATTTCAAACTTTGCCAACATATTACGACAGTAGTATCTCGCTAAAAAGTTAAAGAAATTTCAGAAAATGTTATACAACGAACATAAGAACATCCAGAAAACTTTTCCGTGATAATTGTTTGAGCTTTCGTGAGTCACTGTACATTATTATTCTGCTTCGATATAGCAATTGCTCTATCAAGAACAAATAAAAGAAAAGGAGACATGATATTCAATAGCCATTATCTTTATTACATACCTCGTTTTCAAAATGTTTTTTGTTTACTAGTATTGCTGCTAACATTATCGCCTGTGGATAATATCAGTGATATATTCGCAACCGTTTCAACGCGAGGTGAAATATTAAAATGGAATGTCTAATTAGAAAGCCGTGACTCAATTGACCATGGGACAACTTCGTTTCTCGCGAAGTTAAGCTGACCCTGGAACCTTAGTATTTTTGAATGAATTAAAGAATATATTTGTAAAGTATAACGTAATGACGATGAAGATGTCACGATAAGACAAGACACGATGCCGATGAGTCGCCGATTTTTAGGTTCAGAGAAATGAACAACGAAATCCCGCGATAGTGAATCATTTTTTTACATACACAGTAAGAGACAATAAAACGCTCGCTTAAATTGCGTGATGCAACGTGGAGTCTGTTTCCATGCTCGATTTGTTGTTGGAAGGCATTGTTAAACGAATGGACAAAGCAATATACATAAGCCCAGCGCGCATTTACGAATGATATTTAAATTAGTAATGTTACTGTTTATTAATTACTCGTATTATTCATCGTTATTCAAATAAAGAACGGACATGATTGTTATCGACAAAAAGCACACAAAAGGGAAACAAAATAACCTTTGAAAAATAAAATAGAAATGTTTTTTATACAAAATCAATTTATACAAAAAAATACTAAAAAAATAGACTTTATCTATGTCGTATGTAGATCGCTGACCTGGCGAAAATTTTAATATTCATTTGAAAAATCATATTCACGCTCTAATCCTTCTCCTAACGCCTGAAATATTAGTTTTGCCGAAAGCTCTATCCTACACAAATACGAATCTTCTTCAGACCAGGCTTATTCAACTTCCCGTTGTGCGTAATATAGACGAGAAATTCATGTCTCCCCGAACTTTCATGTTCCGTTTATTGACATTCTATCCCTCCTGCCGGTTACACGAATACGCTTCCACGGACATCGACCTTTTTTAAATAATGTTACATCATAGAAGATCGGCAATGATACTATTTTTAACAAAAAAATGTCTTAAATGTCCGATGCATTTCCTAGATACTACTAATGCATCATCATATTGTATTATCATAACGTTGAAAATTTGTACTTTTTATCTAATATACTAGCTTTTCTTTGTTTAAACTGTTTGGAAAAAAAACAAGAGAAAAAACAGTTTATGGTATTGAACGTACATGTACTTACACATTTACATTTAATATATTTTATCGGAAATCAAAGTGATATAATCTTACAAATAAAGGCTATTTTAACGCTATTTAGCCCTAAGTTACATTTACTGTCTCATAAATATTTCTGTCTAAAATGATTCGTGTATAAAGGAAATAAACGATGTATCTATTATGTTATACGATAAAATAGTTATTCACGCAAATGATAATGATAAAAAATCGTATATTCGTTGGAAGCTTCCCCGTGATGGAATTAGCTTTTTTTTTTAAGGACAATCGAGAAAACACAAATAGATAAAAATAAAATAAATACATAGATACACGATAATGATTTTCTATCGACTAAATTTTTGGTGAAAGGTTTTCTTTCTTTTTGCGAGGTGTAACGTTCGGAATAACCAAAACACGCTTAACGTTAAAGGGTCTATTCGTTAAGCGTTAAAGGATCTTTCTGCATAATATACAGAATAGAAAGGAACAAAGAAACAATCGAGTTTAACATAAAGATGATTACTAGCAATGGTGCAACGAAAATTAAGTAACATTTTTTGACTATATCGTTTGAATGAATGTGAACGATTCAGTAAATACTAACTAATCATTATATGTAAATCGAACAACGATTAAGCTAACGTTTTAAAACCGTGAATGACAAATAAATATTAATTAGCACAAAATATAAATTTCAATTAAAATTGCGGGCATTTCAATATATCATAAAATTTTTAGTAGCCTGATTCCCCTTAAAATAAATATTTGCTGCACATGAAAATTAAATTATGTTACGTGTAAAGCTAATGACATATAATTACAACTTTGATTTATGAAAACAACGCACAATACTTCGTTTAATAACATCCTTCTCAAATAAATTCGGTAAATTTTTAATCTACTATCGGGTGCACGTTCCGTCAAATATTTCGTAACAAAAGAGAACCAAAATCACTACTAAACACCTTGTGCTTATTATGGATGAAAATTATCAAAAATGAATTTCTTTCTTTATGATGATTAGTATAATTGCTTGAAAACGCGTAGGGACTTGCCTATAGTACGCCGAACGACTGATCAGTATTCAACATAGTGTACGCTAATATTCAATGATAAAGTACAACGTTCAAATATGTCCATTTTGCAACAGCTCTAAGTAATCACGCAATTTCAATCTTTTTTTTTATGTCACTAGTCTCACAATGTATTTTTAATGATAGTGTACCACCTCATAAAGCATATAATTTTATTATTCGTTTCTTTCTTCTTTTCCTTTTCTTTCTTTCTTTTTTTTCAATGCTTATCTCGATTAATAGAAAATGATTCTAAGTACTTTGTATAAAATATAATAACCAATGTACGTACATATGTATACATATATATAATATACATAATATAAAATAATGTATATACATTATCATATATTATATATATGATATAAAATATGATATATATATATATACATTATTATTTATTATATATATATATATTATTTTTATTACGAAAAGAAACAAAGTTTATATTTCGAAAAATCTAAACGCGAAAACAACACTATCGTTAGAAATTCACTGCATTCCCGCGTAGCCAGGAACAATAATCAAGGAGATTATTGAGCTTTTTTTGTATCTGTACAAAAATATATATGTGTACACATGTCTCATTGAATCTTTGACCTACAGTCTGTTTTAAACAAAACGCGCAACATACTAATCGTGGATTATGTATAATATAATATGTTGGTATTTTCCTATAGCTACTGTTATTTTAAAATGAATTCTGTTAACCATTGATCGAGCAATTACTATTTCCTTAAGCTACGACATCTAACAGTGGAACATTCGTTAACAAAATTCATTCAATTTATGCTAGCATCGACGATTCGAATCGTATGTTTTGATATGCAAATGTTTAAAACACACTGTACGCCGTGTCATCCCACACATAACATGCATTCATATAGCTTCTAGTTCATATGGAAACTCAATGATTGTAATTCGTTTTCTTTAACAAGTAATTATACAAAATTTTTCATGCTGTGAGCACAGCTTCTTCGATAAACCCACAATAAAGTTATTTCTTTTCTTTACACAATGCAGTTTTTCTTGGCACATCATGCAAAAAAACCACATTAGTAGATAGAGACACGCACATAACACTTTTGCACAAGAGTTAAGTATATTAAATTTTTATGTATAAATAAAAAAAGGACATGAAAGCCAGTTCAAGAATCATATTAAAAAATAATTAGAAAATGTAATTATTAACTTACATACGAAACGCGGTTTTGTACCAGAGTCAACATTAAATACACAAATTACATTTCGTAACCTATATTTCACACCAATGGATAACAACGTATCTCTTACGTTTTTCTGTTCTTTTTTTTTTATCGAGAATGAGATCCATATTTGCAACACTTACAACATTTATAAAATGGTTTATTACGGAATATATTTTATCGTTAGTATAAGTATCGTCTTTATAACATTTAGTGATTTTATAATACTTTAATGTACAAAGTAATAAGTAAGCTTTAATTATACTACAACGATGCATTACACCATGTAAATGTTAACAATATAGGACAGTTAGCAGTTTTAAATGTTGAACGCGAACTAACGTTGAGCGTATAAAATGAAAGGATCGGCACACCAAGGTATAAAGTTATTGATCTATTAAATATTACAAAGCGTAATACAATCATAAGGATTGAAACAAACATTTTTATCTGTTAATCGTTTGAAATCGTAAGAAATTAATATTTTATAATACTACAAATAGAATTTACGTTATAAAATATATTTTTTTTTAGGCCATTCGGAAATTGTTTGATGAAATCAATAATACCATAATATAAAACGATATTCTAGATGTTTGTGATAAGAAAGATGAAATGAAACGAAAAATTAAATGATTTACAAATTTGTATAAATTATATAAGTTGTACACTCTGGTCCAAAATCCAATGAATTGCGATCAATTGTTTCAGGAAGGCAGATTTAGATATGCTATGTATCTGCGTGTCAATTCTTTGTTTTATACAAACTGTGACTTACTTCTATATTTCAACCTAATTTCTTATATATATATATAAGATACATATATATGTATGTATATATGTATATGTATATGTATAATATCTACCTTAATACACACATACGTCAGTCTATCTGTACATACTATTTTAGCGCAAGGGAAGTTCTCTTACACCATTACAATTAAAACCCGATACAAAAACCGACGGAATCTTTCTTCGAATAGAAGTAATCTGAGCTGACTTCTCTTTGTTGTATATGTTATCGCCGTCGCTAATATTTCTTTTTTGTCACAGATCGTCTAAATCATTAGATCAAACTATGCCCTCCTTTCCTTTCTTCGTTATCTTTTACATTTTTTTATCTTTTCCATGTGTTATTTAGGAAAAGAGCGTCATATTCACACTATAGATCGCATTATGAATAATGCTAATGCGTATCGTTAATTATTCAATAGTCGTTGGTCTCGCAAAACCTGTGTTTCCTATCGACCGTTGCAGCGAGAGATAAGAAATAAGAGTTACAATGAGATGCAAAATATCAGTTTTCTAAAATCCCATATAAACCACAAAGTAGTATATCACGGTTCATCCGCGATACTTAATCTGTACAATATGTATTGCAATTTAAAAGGTTTTCTTAATCAAAATCGTATACTTAGTTCAAAATTAATATCTTATTTTTGTTAAAAGCAAGCAGGTTTTCATGTTATAAATTAACATTAAATATTAATGCATGAAATTAGTTTTCCTCCAGTATAAATAAATGTATTGGACTCGAACAACAAATATTCTTAATAAACAACTGTTTTATCTTAGAAAAATAAAATACAATGCAATATAATACATACAAAAAGTTGATACCTCTCTACAGAGTACCAAATCAAAATAAAAAAATAATATTCATATTCATTCGTCAAGATTGCAATTCGACCGCATTATAATACTTTATCTCCAATATCCGCTCGCAACAGTAATCAAACAGCATCCGATAATCTGCAGTACCAACTGACTGAATGATGATTGTAGATGATATTAATTGTCAGGCTGTAAGTTCCCAGCCAATTGAATTGATAAACATCCTAGCCTTGTACAGAGCTAACGAGGTAAAGTAGGCTAGTAAGTCTTGACGAAGGATGTGGTTTCTTGAATGTCTGCTTCACTATCAGTGCCCTGGTATCCCTGAGATTGAGAAAGGGAAAGAAGTGCATCCAGGCCTAATGATTCAGCTAGGGGATCTGGCGCTCTTGACTACAGTATAGACAACACAAAAAAAATATTGCACTAAAACTATAATATAATGCTATTTAACAAATGAAAAAGTCTTAAGACTCAACTGAATTCAAGTGAAATCAAGATTTGGGAAGTAATTGAAATTCTGTGTAAAACTAAAATATTACACAACAAAGAGAAAAGATTTCAATTTCACGAAGCAGCTAAAAATACTACAAAAGTAGCAATAACATCCTAAGCATATTAATTTTAACTTACCGTTGAGTTTTGCTCTGCTTCTTTACAATTACTACATATGTAATCATCCTCTTCTGCAATTTCTGTACGATCTAAACCAACACAATGCATGTGGAACCAACCTTCACAGCCACCATCACACTGTACCCAATCAACTTCCCTACCTAACATAAACAAAAACAAAACAGCAATATATAGAACAGCGCGTGCGCGCACGCACACACACACACACACACAATGTAATAATAAATATAATTATACTAAAATATTTTGTTGAAATATGTGAAGTATTCCTACCGCTAGGTCGTAAGCAATTAAGAGCCGCACAATCATCTTCTTCGTCTGAAGTATCCTGTTTGGTCTTTTTCCTGTTACCACCCCTTTTCTTTGGGCCTTCTTCTCCTTCTTTACGTTTCATCTAAAATTTACGTCTAATTGAAACCAAAGTAACAGATTCGTAACAAACACCGTATTTATATAAAGTATTTTTAACTAGGAAATGTTCCAAATTCAAGCTTCGTTAATATATACACGGTATTTCTAAATTTAAATACCTTTCGAGGTCCACGCTTTATTGGAACTAGAGAACTAGCTGATTTTTTTTCTTTCTGCAATGTTTTGCGTTTAGATAAATTCTTTTCTTCCATTTTTTGTCTTCCAAGTTTTTTCAATAATTCGAATTCGTCGGATTTTCTTTTCCTTCCACGCTTTTTTACATCCTTTATATCCTGATTCAAGTTAGTTTGGACTTCCTCGTATGATGCATACTTTCGAACCGTACTAGGACTATTTGTATGACATAGTATACGCCAGATGTGTTGTGTTTCATCGAGTGCAACTTCTAATAAATCGCCTTCCATCATCAGTTCTTCTAGACGTAACCTCGCTGTTTGTGAAAGTACAACCGCAATTTCCGTTGCATCATTTGATTGTGTTTTACGCTGAATTTTTGATACTGTAAAAGAAAACATAAACATCATGAATACTACGTTTATATCTTTAACATTTATTATTTTTTGAGAGAGAGGATCTTACTATAGGAATACGCATGTTCGTTACTATTGAATGTACTACAACTTGGCTCATCGTCATCTATAGTAACAACGTCGTCATCATCATCCTAAAATATACCATAAATATATTCAATAATGTATAATATAGACGTATTTCAAATATTGTGCTATATTACAAATTCTACATATAATACTATTTATATAATAGACATACCGCAATACTAACTACACTATCATCTGAATGCACACCACTGAGTGGGGCAATTGCTTGTACTCTCTGATGTAATTCAGGATTATTTGCTGCCTTTTTCAGTTCGCTACTAATAATCTTTTCTGTCTTTTCCCTTGCAGCTGCTTCCACTAATTTCTGTGATAATACAGACAATTTTGCCAGTGCAGATGAAATTTCATCCGTGGCTAGTGCCTGTCGAGCTCGATCCTATTCGATGTACGTATACTATGTATATTATGTATATCGTTATATATTATAACTCGATTTCTTAACGTTAATTTTTACATAAACCTCACCTGCCAATTCATTGCACGTTCCGTTAAACATTGTAATGCTTCACCTTCTGGTAAACGAATAGGAATTTTTTGAAGACTAACTAAAAGTGCAAGAATCGTTTCTAACCGTGGCCGTCGTGAACGTAAGCAACATGGACATAAAAATTTAATTTCTCTTGACATTGGAAATTTTCCTTTATACGATGTCTTTGGTAAAGGTACACAGTTTGCTAAAATTACAATATGTTTTGACTAATTATAATTGTGCCCAACAACTATATTCGTTATAATGAGAAAATATTACTTACAGTGAAACCAATCCTTACAAAGCTCACATTGAAGCATGAGACCGAATCTTGGTCGACGACAAACACAATACCTCGAATCGTCAATGTCGGTTTTCATTAAGTTTCTTTCCCTTAAATTTCGCATTGCTTCCATTTCGCGTTGTTCAGCTAATTTAAACGCAGCTACAACGGTAGCTGAATCATTGGAATCATCCAATTTTGTATCACAGACAAATACAGGTCCTATAGAATCTTCATTCTTACTCTTTTTAGCTTTTAACGCTTGTATACCAACGCCAATTCGTGGTGATAAAGCTTCCATTAAAGTATAATGTGAATTTTTCCTTAGGAATGTTCTTGCTGTCCTTTCTTTCCAGGTTTTTGCTTGTGAAAGAGTAGATTCTAAGATTGGAAGAGCATCTAGGTGCAGTGGAATATTTCTACCTTTTTTTATTAAATCATCTAGCGTATTATAGTATGGAAAGTTATCTCTTGCTTGTATCTCTTCCATTATTTTTGTCCAATTTTTTGCCTTGTTTAATGTATCTTGAAGGACATCTAAGCTCGGTAAGTAAGCTTCTACTTTATCAGCTTCACGAATAAATTCTTCGAGAGATGTAATAGTTTGTCTATTTTTTGTATGGAAATATAATTTTGCTTTTTCTTCCCAATCATCAATTGCAAGCATTAATGCTTGCAACTCTGAGAGAGTATTTTCTATACTTAAATGAGGAGGCATTATCATACCTTTCTCAATTAATTTTGCTATATCATCACGATGTACTGACTTTGGATCTTCTTGAACAGACTTTACTTCCTCAAGCCATTGTATTTGTGTTAATTTCTGTAATAAATAAATGTGATTATATATCTAAGAACACGAATATATTCTTGTCAAATACGTGTATACATTATATTTATATATTTACTTGTCTCAAATGTGTAAGTTGAGGTAGTTCAATACAAATAGAATCTCCAAATTCAATACATTTTTCCAACTGTTCAATATCACAATCATCCTCTTTAGATCCTAGTTCTTCTGCTTCTGTTTGAAATTGCAATACTTGATCAAGTATAAATTTTACACCATCAGACTCCTTGAGTTCACAGCACAGATTTGTTATTTCTTTATAGAAAAGTGTTAATTCTTCTACTGTAAGCTTGTACTTAGTTTCAACAGATTGCCTGGTTCTGTATAAAAAATTTCAAATAAGTGAACTTATCTTAATACAAATAGTGATATCTAATATGAACATAAACCAAAAAACTTCATAATACCTGGTACGTTGTTTATTACTCAAAAGTTGTTGTGCAACACTTGCACACTTTTCAGCATCTTGTACAGCAGTTGTTAAAGCTGTAAGCAATTCACTTTCTGGAAATTTTTTACTTTCGGCTTCATTTAACAGTTCTTTTAATTCACTTAATTCAATTTTATCACTCTTTTTATCAGGATCCATTGCCTCTTTTACTTTTGTCACCCAGGAGTCAAATGACTCTGCTTTCAATTTTAATTTTTGTAACATAATTGGTAATTCGTCTAGAGTATAGCGATAACGTAGTGTATGCTTATCTGGAGGACAATCACAAAGATCTGTGAAATGCCTTAAACAAACTAATTGAGAACTTTGGCATGAACATGTAACTGCACTCAAAAAACAAGTTGTCTTGCAAGCTTCACACTGTCTCTCATCGTCCGGTAAAAGTTCAAATGCTTCTCGTTCTGCTTCTGTTACACCCTGAAAGATATAATTTTTACCACAAAGATCATTCATGAGAACATACACCATTCTTACATTTTAAAAGAAATATTACAACGCAGAATGAGATTATCAATGAAACACATGTATCCATCTGTAGATAAGAACACTTTAAAATAGAAAAAATTTTTACAAATATATTATTTGTTTAAAATTAACAAAGATACTTTTCAACAAAATTACAAGAAAAACTATAAAAATCTCTGAATCAACAGAGAAAATATAACGCCTGTTTAGCATCATGGCAAGACTTTAAAAACATAACCTCTATTCGCCAATAAAAGTTATATAATCAAAATGAGAGACACACCAAATAGGTATCAACAAGTCAAGGTTGATAACTAAGGAACGATCGCACAAAAACTATTTTAATGATATGAATGTAGGCTAACCAAAAATAACGAAATATAAAGGCATTAACGATGATTATAACGACGTCGGTGAAACTACGATGCCCAATGGTTGGTAATATCAGCCGCACACACGTCTTTCACCGCGTGTGCCCGCATGGTTACGGTTATGTATGTTGCCGACGTGTACGTGTAATGTTGTATGTGTATGTCTGTGAGGGAATGTCTCAGCATATACTATACCATTTGACCTAAATATATTAGGCTTTGCATTTAGAATTATAATCTATTCTATGTGAGAAAGTGATTTTGGAGACAACATTTAAACGTTTAAAATACTTATCTTATAAATTTTAATAAAACAAAAGATGATATATATATTTATAATAATTAGTAAATTACATAAATATGCAATTTGATAAACTTAACAATTTAGTTGTATTGCCTATAAGTATTTTATTTTTAAAATACATTTGTAATATCTGCATCAAATTTAAAAAATAAAAATTATATTATTTGAAAAATAGAGATATGTCACTTACCCATTCCAACAGATTCTTCCGTAGTTTCTTTTCATCATCTACCATTTGAAGCATATCATGGTAAGTTGCGGTTGCAATTCCTATATCCAATGAGTCTGGGTCCAATGACATTTTACACACCAATTCATCATGAGAAAATACACAAAATCGTCTTAAATTTGAATAATGCGTTATACAATCTCGTCCAATTTTGAGCTATTAAACATAGAATAACTGTATAAACTAAGTACAAACATGGATATAATATAATATGTTGGTAATAAGAATTTAAAATGATAGTATACCCAATCAGCGGGAGCAAAATTCACGGCTTCAGCAAAATTGTAACCTTGATTAAAACCTGCGTGATACGCTCTCGGAAATGTCACTACAAATTCTCCCGCGTGTTGATCAGTTCTGAATACTGGAACGCCTAAAAATCAAATATAAATATTAACGATAATTTATACTAAATAGTATATACTTAACGAAATGGCAATTAAAAATAATATCGTATTACCTTCATTCGTTAAAATGTTTGGATTCATAATAGTAACTAACTGATGAAGTAAATCTGGTTGACTATGAAACAATTCTGGTGCAGCCGATTTCATTGAGTATTCAAATCGTTCCGCTTCAGAACCTGGTACACCATACCATGTTTTCGGCTCTCCCCAGTGTAGATAATTGATTGAATAACTCCAGTGATCCTCATTATGCCAACAAAATGTTGCAAAACACATTCCAACATACATCCATGGAACTTTCATACCACTAATATCAGCATTTATATGACCTAATACACTTCCTCGTAAAATTGGTAAATTGTTCAAATTCCATGAAGATTCAGCATATTCTTGATCACATGTAAACAAATTGACGCTTGTTTTTGTTGGAAATCCCGACCCGTGATCCATTGTATGTAAATCTGCGCCATATTCAACTGTTACATCTTCGTCAATTGAAGAAACTATTCGCCAAAATTCTTTTTCTACTAGTGATGTTGGCACCATCTACAAAAAGTATTGTACAATATTTGCAAGTATATTACAATATTATAATACATAATAAGATAACATACATGTACAGGCATGTTAAAATAGTCGCTCTTAAATTGGTCAGCCATTTCTCCAAATTGTTGAAGTGTATATTCTCTTTGTGCTTGCTCAAATCCGAATGCTTCCATTGGCTTGGAAACTTCTTCAGCAACACACTTTGGACATCTCCAATCACCTTTTGGTATTTCTGTCAATGGTGGCATAAGACAAAAAGTATGATAACTATCATCACACCCATCACATAAAAGCATGCTTTCTTCATTATCACCTCTTCCGCAATTGTGACAAATATACTTTGCCAACTAGAAAAATACACATATGAATTAAGAAAGAAAAAATAAATTGTATAAATACAGATCATAATTCAATAACATATGATATACACTCACTGGGTCAACTTCATAAATAAGTTTTACACCTCTAGTTTTGTTTGACTTTTTTCCTTCTTTGGTATTAAATCCAGCCATTTTTGGGCCAGGTCCATAAAACTGTAATTTTTTAAGTTCTTTACTATTATCTTTATCATCATATTGTTTATTTCTAATTCCATCTTTACAATCATTGTCAGAATCACATTCCTCTTTACAATCCTCTTGTTTAATAGATACTTCCTGTTTCTCTTCTTGACCACTAAATCTCTTAGAACGGCGGGAAAATTTCTCAGGTGGGGGTTTAATTTGTTGCCGTGATATAATTCCATGTGGTTTATAATCTCTATCTTTTTTCTCATTTACATTAGAATCTGGTTCAATTTTCTGTATAATTCAACATATGATATGTGTGCATTAATTATTAAAAAAAAGTACAGCATCTAAATAAGAAATAACTTACAATATCTGCCAATGTCTTTCCTTGTTTAAACACATCAAATGGATACAAAATACGTTCATAGTGATTTTTTAGAATACTTCCAACGCTACGACCAGAAGGATAACCTAATTTATTTGCAATTCTTGCCCATCTCCTTTCCTTCGTAACTGTGTCAATTCCTCCTAAAAATAACATTAATGTATTAATATTTAGAAACCATGAAGTAAAATATTAACAATTAAATAATAAAACAACAAACCTTCGTCGGTTACTATTTTATGTAAAGAATATAAATCAAGAGCCTTGCGTTCAACAAGGGGGATTTTTAAAGATGAACCTTGAAGTTCCCAGAATTTTGCAATCTGATCCAAGAAATTAAGTTTTATCCTGGTTTTTGCCTCCAATTCATTTAGCCTTTGTATTCTCGGAACAAATTTGAATTTATCTACATCAACAGCAAATGGTGGCTGCCAATTCTACAAACAAAAAAGAAAAGAAAAATTCATAAAATTGATTTGTACATATCTTATCTATTACAATATAAAATACATACATTACACATACACACAAAATAAAGTATAAAATACATAAGATGATACAATATACAAAGTAACTTAGTATTATATTAGTATATATATATATATATATTTATATTATAGTAGTATTTATAGAATATGAATTGTTAATAATTATTATATAAAACCTTAAAGAGGTAAAATATTCCCAAATATTTACAAATAATTCGGTAACAAAACAAATTAAGTATAGTGAAAATTATATAAAATAAATATCCTAGTGATGCAAAAATTCTGAATTATTTTATTTATACATATCTCTGTTTATTAAAAAAACAATATAAATTTATTTAATCATTTATAATATTTATCTATATAATGTCATTTATATAAAGTATTAAAGAAAAAAGTTAAAATAGTACATTTTGTGAATTATATACATTTACTACGATCTGCATTTGCATTCGATATACGTCGGAATACTTACAGGTCTTCAAATGATTCAATTAATTTAATAAAATACGGATTAGTATTTAGAGTATATATAGTAATGAAAATATAATTACAGTCTTTTATTGATATTTATCTAACATAAGGAAATAGCAGCAGAGAAATTACTTTTGTCTTAATTTTACTTGTTCTAAAATATCAGAAATTTATTGATGAGATACATAGTAACATATAAATATATATATCTAAATAATCGATAAATGCTTTCGTAGCTTCATCTCATCACCGTGACGCAACACCATTGTAAGATCAGTCGACTTTTAGAAACAACAAGTAATAAAAAGCATAAAACAGCCATCGAAATAGAAATGTGAATGATTTTGTTTTGATGATATAACATTTAATATGTTTACAAACGATTACATAATTATATCAACACAATAAAAAATTAGACATATTTTTAACATAATGCATATTGCTGCATCTCAAGTTGAAAATACATAAATATCATGAAGATTTTCTCCATATACGACGCCCGTTTAATGCCGTGACCGTAGTTATTTCCGTAATGGCGTCATCCCGTTACAAAATATGAATTTTCTCAAAGAGTAATGAATTACAGATAACTAGATTAATATACAAATTATGATTACATCAAAGTTATCAGTTAGACAAAAGAGATCGATTTTACAATAAGAGATAACAATTGTTAAAGTTAAAGTGTTTGGCATAGAGAGGAACATTAGCAGTCGTAATGATACATTTATCGTTGCTAGACTAAAAACAGTATATGCTATAAATCTAAACAATGTTTACGTGAAAAGCTGTGAGAATAATATTTTTATGTTTTAAATTTATACACGTTATGATAAATTTGTGAAAATCATCATATCTTTAAATTACTTGAATAATTATAAAATTTCAAATAATGTGATTCGTAATAAAATTAGTGCTTTAAATATATAAAAATATACTTTCATTCGGGAAAAAATGTGTATAATACATTCAAAAAAACAATGATTGCGTAATTTTCTCAGTACAGATTTTATATAATTCATGTTAAATTATTACCTATGTGAGCTATATTGTTCGTACGTTTTGTATGATGCATTTTAGACGATTATATATTTATGCATAAAAAGACCAAAATTTTTGACATTCAATTTATATCGAAGGTATACTTCTAATTTCTCATTATTTATTTGTCCTTTTCATGATCAACATAATTTTACCATTTATATTGTAAAATCTTTCTTTTCACATGTGAAAACAAAATGGTGGCTCAAATAGATTCTAACGGTGATACAAATCAAACGAACAATTTATGGAATTTGAACTAGAAATCTGAATATTCTACACAAAACTGATATTTCCATATATGTATATATAGGCAGCGAAAAACATGGCAAAATTTGATGGTACTGCGCATCGGTACTTTCTACTTCGTAAAACACGAAATTAAAACAAAAAAAATTATATCAAATTCTTAGAACAAACCAAATACAGAGATTCTCGAAGAGAATTGCCGTATGACACAACGAAGCATATTTATTCATCAAAAACTTGTGATATTTTTAGGTAAAATCGTTTTACTTCTGGGTACACACGAAACTGATTCCCATATCGACAATATCACGATATCAGAATTGTCTCAAAAAGATTTTTACCTATAAACGCTGATAATTATTTCAGCGCTTCCTCTGTCGATGTCATGGATATCATATAGAATTTCCGAAACATTTCAAGACGTTTTCCTAAGGTGACATTGTTTCGATTGTCTCGGCCATTTTACATAGCGTACCTTCTAGCTATAACGATATTAATGTCGCAATAAAATGAGTACCCAACATATTTCATTTCAGAATTTTTTAGTAGTTCCTCAGAATACTGTCACTCACAATTCTACTTCCTATTCTAACCCGTGAAGATATTGACGTGTGTATTGCATCCTGAAATGTCGATATAAATGCTAACAGCATACGCATACAAAATAAAAAAAACCCTCCGAGATAATAAATCAAAGTCTTTTCTTCCCTTTCGATCGTATTATCTTACGACTCGTATCGATACGAAACAGTCACGACTTTTGCCAGATCCGTACTTTTTTAACGCGAACGGAAAATTCTATCTTTATTGATATATATATATATATATATATAAGAAACACGTTATACGAGGAGAAACGAATTTTCCTCCTTTAATTTAATTGAATTTTTCTAAAGTACATGTTACATAGGAACTCATTTATTTTATGATGTCACGGCTATGTGATGTTCGTACGGAAGCGTCATAGTGCGTAAACGAGGTCGTGTGTGCATATCTGCACGTTCACGACAATTACAAGAAAATACAATGTTCCATTCGTTCAAGTCTTAGGTCTTTAAGCATGGAACAAGGATGATGCTTGTATAACGTGTCCTTCCTATGATAAGGTAAATGAAAGAGAAAGCAAGGAAAAGAAAAAGATTGATAGTAGGTATAATACTCACAGGCGGCGGTTTGATCTTACAAATGCCAGACTTCTCTGCGATCGGTCGTATTTTTGCAATGTAGCCAAGAGGGTCGTGAAACTCTTCGATACTCGGTTCGAAAACCGGCGCCTCTGGAGGTATGACGAACTCGAAGTCCGAATCACCACGATCACAAGCCATGTCTTGGATGCAACGATAAGTCCCGAAAAAGTCTTCACAGCCGAAGTTCGTGTCGAACCTCGATACCATGACTTGAATGCCTCGACACAGCTTGGACGCGGATAGGTGGCCCACACGGCACCTAACGCGGGTGAGGACCTCGCGTCAGGTTTAGCACCGTTACTCAGTCACCGGTTGCAGCGATTTATTTAGAAATCTGCTTCGATAAACCATCTTTATTAACTGCATTTGTATACCTCGTGAGAAGCAGTTGACAATGTATGCAATAAGCACAAAACACAAACAGTAAACACTAACCACGATATCATACGGAACCTCGCACACGAGCAACTGTCCCATAGCCCCATTCCGTGATTCGTAAACCTACCTCTTCTTCCCTTACTTCATTACAATGCAACAGTGGCGCCATCTTGCATCGAAGAACGGATTATGGAACTTTTTCGCCTACGATTTTTGTATGTATGAAACTAAGATCATAGATGTAAATATATCAAAATTATTTGTTCGTAGGAAGAACATTTAAGAATTCACATAAGAACATAATAAATATTAGTATTTTTAATGAAACATTGTATTTGAATTGTAAAAAAACGCACGTTAAAGTTATGAGTACAATAAATGAAAAATAAAAACAAAAATTCCCTATGAAACGCTGCTATTCACTTTTAATACATAATCAAATTAATTATCGAAAATTAATCTAAACATGAAACGGGACATGAAATATCATAACTACTTTATGTGTTTGAATCGATTATGTGATATGATTTTATTCAAATGTATTAAGTATTAAATCAATAATTGACAAAAATTAAAATATACGTACTATGTTACATTTATTTATGTATATGCATAAGTTGTTCATGGGAAAATCATTTATAAATTTCCACTGCCACTACATAGTATGTAATTTTAACATAAATATTCATAGTATTTGAATGTGTTAATATTAATACAAATTTATGTCAAATCACATAATTTAAATTTAGCGCTCTAACACGCAGATAACAAACATGCCATCTAGCGAATATATTTCAGAGGCACCAGAGGTACTAGAATCAGATATCCGCGTGTATTAGAACGTCCCAGGTTGATGGATGTATAACTATTATGTAAGTTATATCGTTTTGGAATAATTAACTTCATTTTTCACACTTAATAAGTGATTATTAGTACTTAATAAGTAATTAAAGTAAATAAAGTTTATTTCTAAAAATTATGTTTGTGAAACTTGTAATATTTTTTAATGTTATTTATTTTGTTTCTTGGTTATATTCGTTTATTATACTCATTTATGTTTTGAAGTATTAAAATAATTGTTTTTTGAATGCAGTCAAAATGGGAGGAAAGAGGTTTGGAGAACTTGAAAAAGTAACTGGCGTTACATTTTTCCGTCTTAGTCCATATGAACAAAGTCCTTTTGCTGGAATACGTGAGGCTGGTGCACGATTTATAAAACGCTGCAGAGGAGAATTTTTTTTTATTACACCTCGTAAGTGTTTTTTATTAATTAATAATAAAATAATAATTTTAATTTGTCCTTCTCTAAATAATAAAACAGTAGAAGCGTATTAGTATAGTTGTATAACTTAACACATTTTTATATTACAGCTAGCATTATATATTTATCTATTAAAATCTATCTATTAAAATATTATACATTACATTTCAGCCTTTATTTGTTCTTACCTGCTAATGGAATGGGCAAATGCTGAATATTATAAATTACAACGTAAAAATCCAAAAGATTATGAAAATGATACATAATCTTTCGACATTGACAAGTAGATATGGCTATACTTGATAGCCTAATGTAAAATGTAACATTCATGTTAAATGAAATTTGATTTAAATGTTAACATTAAAATGAAACTCATTAAATATTTGGAAAGAAAAGTATATTTTAGTTTATACAGTTGAGATCTTTTTCGACAATGGTATATTCTGTAGAATTGCATCTAATTATATATATTCTCTACTAAATTTTATTTGTATTTAATGCAATAAATAATTGGTACGAATAAAATAATTTTATTGTTATAAAGTCTATTACCTGAAATCGTTTTAATATTTAGTAAATATTTATATTGTATTTATCGATAGTTTTCTCTTAATTTATATGTTTTGTTTTATACCTGATATTAGTCTGTATGACGTGATGTTACTTTTAGAGAGAAATTTTCATATTCTTTCATCATAATATTACTTGTCCAAATTTCTTTGGAATTTCTATAGTATCACCTAAAATGTAAAAGATACCAGTATGTACATATATCCTTTATTGAATAATTTGCTTTTAAAGCATACAATTTTACTTCAATATTTTGTAATATAAATCTATATATTTTAAGAGATTATAATGCATAAATATTATAAAGAATTTGTTACTTGTTATTAAAGTTATTATATTTTTATTAAATCGTAAATTTTTCATCTCTTTTTAGTTTCTTTTTTTATCATTTTGGCAACCCTGCTTATAACTTTCATTTTTATTTTATTCCGCTATACAATTTAGGGAACCGTAACATCGACGGACATTAATTACTCGTTACTAGCAGCCAATTACATCTCAATTACAATATCCTGCTCCATTGTGTTGAAAATATCTGATTCCGTTAGATCTAACCGCCATATTGTATAGCTACGATTCGACCAATGAGAGAGCACGCATTAGGAATGCACCTGGGCAAAACAGGTAAGAAGCAAACAGGCAAAGAGCAATCAGGTAGTCGTTCAGGTATTTCCAGTCGAGCATGATCGGCACGTAGCTCTCTGCCAAAAGCTTCTCCTCCTTCTCTTTTCTCTTTCTTTTTTTCTCTTTTAGTGTGTGCATATTGTGAACATTTTGTAAATAGGTAAGTAAGAGACCGGTGTGAAACAGTTTTTTGTACGCATTTACGTCGCGCGAGCTGTGATTTTTTTTTTATCGAGTTGTTCCGTACGGATCCCAAATTGCGGAACAGAGGAATTCAGCAGATTCGGTGAAACGCTGCTGTCAAGGTATTTATGGAAATGATTTCTTGAGTGGAGTCATTGTACCGAGTACACCGACGTGGATTTCTCCCCGCGAAGAATCGTCTGTCGTGGTCACACCTGTTGCTCTACGTCTCCGATGATAATCAGCACTCGACCATATATATCTATATATACATACTTCGTGCCTGGTCACGGTAACGGACTTCAATAAGAAAGATCCTACTATCGCGACAACATGCAATCGAATTCCATTAATTGACACATGTTTGTATTTTAACCGGATGTACTTTATTATCTTTCCTCCTTTATGAGAAAGATGTGCGGTCGATGTACTCGGTAATACGCACTTACGGGGAAAGATTCGATGCAATTTTATTTCCATCGAATACTTACTTGATCGAAAATCGAAACGTAACACAATCGTACGGTAAACAATGCGAAGCCACGAGACGACGAGTTTATCTTGCGTCTCGATTATCGTAGTCCGAAAAAATTTTTATGCAAATGACACTTTGAAGTCATCATGAAAATATAGCGTACGATTTTCTCGCGATGTTAACTGTGCAAACATTATAGACTAATAAGATTTTGATTCCCCGTGCATAATCTTTATATATATAAGTATCCATCGTATGTAAGTAGTGAACATTTTTGTCGCGATATCAGCATTGCGTTAACGATGAATCGCAATGATTCATTGTTTTGGAACTTTATTTCTTTCTTATTCTTTTCACTAACATTTTTTATATATTTTTGATAAAATAATATATCCTGCGTTTTTGTTAAAAAGTGTAAATAATGGGATCAATGATCATAAAAATGAGAAAGAATAGCAAACATTTTTTCACCGTTTTATAAGGAGGTTCCCCGCCCATGACATTTTCGATAGACGTTCTCTTGACTCAAGCAAATGCATCGTTTGTCGTTAATCGATAATGTTTCCGAATTTTGAATACTATTGTTCTCAATAAAATTGTGTTCACGTTAAATCGCATGTCTAGCAAAAATTCCTAAAATTTCTTATTGGCTAAATAGTTGGTGTACAAACGCAATTACACGGGTTATTTCGTAAGTTTTTACGGTACTTATTTTTTATCCGCTAATAACATGAATACGTAATTTACATTCTCTCCTCCTTTATAAGGTATAATAAAGATGAAAAATAATTGGTGTAACTATAAATAATTAAATATATACAGAAATATGCGAAAAAAAGAAGATAAAATTCCAATGAAACGTCCAGATTATTCTAATCCCTTAACGACACACTCAAAGCATCGAAGATGTCTATGGTACACTGTGACTGCACGGCAATCACCTGTAATTCACGCCTACGAAATACCTACGTATACTGATTATGACCGTCGTGACATAAATTGCAAATATTTATCGTACTCCGCGTGCATCGATATTGCATCGAACGACCTTCGATACCCTGAGAAAAAAGGGGATGCATTCATATAGTTTTTGCCACTCACGCGTTTACGACACATATCAAATACAAATAATACCAGTTATACATAAATGTCTCGAAGTCAATACTTTTCGTAGCCACTGTATGAGATGATTTTGTAATACTTAGTATGCAAAACTATTATTGATCTATATTCATAACAATATTATATATTATTATATATTAATTACAAATGAATTTATATAAATATGCGCAATTTGATAATCGATGACATCTCCGTAAAACAAATTTAATTTCTACTTTTTGTGTGTGACTTTGTATATGATCGTTTACGAATAATTTCATTTTTCAGTTACAAAATACACATGAACAAACATAAAGTAGCGACTTTTGCGTGACGTTGCCCGACGAATTCAGGGAACGCCGAAACATCGAGCATGTTTTGAAAATAATGTTATTAGCCATTGTAATATCGATAAGCATTAATTGCGTTCGATTTAGAAAGCCGCAGTAAAATGTTCGAAAATTATCCTAAAATCTCGATAACGCGTATGTATCATTGACGGATCGGCACCACTGTGACAAAGCAATAGTTCACGGAAGTACATAATCTGTTCGCGATAGAAGCGACGAAAATGCTTATTTATCGACCAGGTATCACTGAGTTAATCAGGATGTTTCGATTAATCGAGATTAATACCGACCATGGATGCAAGTGAGTGAAAAGTTCATTCGCTCGGTCCATTCACTGCGAAACTTGTTCGCAACCGGCGGATCAGTAGGTATGCGAGGCGCATTGGCAACTTTCTTTCCACTTTTTTAGTGCTCATACCGCCGTATGTCCGCGATATGTTTACTTTCAACAGGCATTTACGTGTCGTACCTCCACAAATTGTTATTTTCTTGAAAGTTTCGGCCCTCGACTGGTACCAAGTCTTGCACAATTGAATTAATATTATTAATGAGATATCACAAATCACAAGTTACATTTTATTAGTAAACTAGTGGATATTTTTGCAAATTAATTTTTTTATTGTATCTCAGAATTGTTTTGTCCACTTTGGATATTTGTATATACGTATTTTTGTATATTATGTGCATTCTATTTTCCCATAAGTGCATAAAGATCAATATAAATGCAAAGTTGCGAAAAAGAAGTTTAACTTGCAGTTTGTAATTGTCAATTCATTAATATTATTAGCTGATAAATTATTGTGAAACAGGGTCCAGAGTATCGACTTTCATCTACGTATTGCATTTTAGGTAATTAATATGGTCCATCGTTAATAGTTTCTAGTTGGTTTCTTCGGTAATCTATCGCTGAATCTATCGTTGAAATAGAAGTGGTAATTGACTTTATTAAAAGTATTGCTATTAGTCGATCTAATTTGATCTGGTTTTATAGGTTGTGTAGCAGGTATCTTACCTTAATATGAGAGTTGACTGTTGAGACCTTAAGAGTTAATGCACAATAGTGATAATTGTATTGAATGTGTCTTTGAAAATCATTGTCAGAGCTTTTAAGATACTGGATACTTCACTATCTAATAAAGTGTTTTGTGCCTTTTCTTAATATGTATTCCGGATGGTACTCGTATTAGCCTAGTAAGAAGTTCCAAAGCCATGGTTTAGACCCTTTATATTGTATCTATTTTATAGTATCTATCTTAGATTCTATCTATTTTATATTTTATATTATTTCTCCTTCGTTCAAAAACTTTAATTGATTCTTTATTTGGTTTCACCATACTCAACAGTTTTAAGACTGACTTCATAAAGTGACTCTCTGGTATTGTTTATGTAAAATAAACAAGTGTTACGCGAGCAAAATATGCTAATACTACGTATGTAAAATAAACAAACATGTCTGGTATTTGTATCTTACTTACATTAGAAGAATAGAAATACTCGAAATTTCTTAGAAATACATTTTCGACAATTAATCAGATAAAATGGTCAATTGACATTATATGTTTAAAATTATTTTTTGATAAATCGACAAGAAACTAATAAAAAAACTGCAGGATAATAAAATTCTAAATTATTATAACAAAGAATGTAAAGGAAATGTATTGAAAAAATTCTCTTGAGATACTCCTTTTCCACTGTTTATTACCAATTCGATATACCTCATTATCTCGGAGGATCTAGAGTGATTTTAGTCCCTCGAGAAGGGTGAACAACCTTCGCCACGAGATATTCCACGCACTGGCGAATGAAGGGAATGCGAGCAGTTTGTTGCTCGTGCTATGATAAATCGAGAAGACGCGGATTTTACGATGTTGCTTGTAAACCACCTTGCACCAAGGAACGTTACGTTAACGACGGCATAAATTCCTCCCCTTTCTCGCGCACTCGAACCCCAATCTAACGAGCATGTTGCGTTACGTTGCCACGAAAAGAAGAGGAAGGAAAGCCTCCAGGCGGGAACACAAAATTTTTGATCCAGACGAAATAAATCTTTTAAAAATTTCAAATTCCTCCTCCATTTTTTAAATCAATCACGCGGTACTATTATTAAACGGCCCTCGTAAATTAACGTTCAGCGATGAACTTTGCGTAATTTTTATAGAACCAAGCTTTTTTTATTTCTATTCCAATTTTTTTATATCCTAATTGGCGAGGATGACGATAGCCAGTTAATGAAACAAAATCTTGGTCAGTTAACGAGGTGCTAGCTTGTGCGAGAAGAAAACAAGAATGTCAGATTTCCCGTTCCTCTCCCGTGTCATTTAGACTTCGCACTGCGAATCAGGTTCCATCCTGCATGCCCACTTCCAAGTCAGGCGGATAATATTCTTGAGTAATTTGCCTGCATTACACGTATGTAACTGTGTTGCTTGTATACTTTATAGAAAGCATGGAAATTTACAAAGGTGATTCTTAGTCTTACAATGAAAATCTGGAAAGATGAAATAAATACATATGATCTGTGTAACTTGGCGCTTAAATCATTTTATCATTCATTAGGATATCTAGTATCCTTGAAAATTATTTTATAGATTAGATACTCGACAAATCACGGCATGGTAATAAAATAGGCAATCGTTTTCTTATCTTTCGTAAATATTCAGGTCATTTTGAAATATAGAAGCCAGAATTCTTGTTTTCGAACAATGCGTTATTAGTGTTTTAAAAGAAATAAAAAATCCACTACTTTTGGAATTAACAACTTCCAACATTCTTCCCCGATTTTCTTTTTGATATTTTCTTTAGGTAGTCATCAAATAAAAGTTCCAAACACGGTGTTCAGCTGGAATACAACCGCCTCGCGGTAGAATTCCATCTTGGACGACGGAGAAGAAGGCATCAGAAGGTTGAATGCCGTTTCCGTCAAGTACGGTCAAGGACGTGGTTACTTCAGCGCATTCCCCGGATGAATTTTTCTCTCAGGGCGTGTCCGCATCCATAAGCAATTATACTTGTCACAGGATCGTAGACATCCAAGCCATATAATACGCTCCTTTTATCTTTTCTTATGTTCCTGTTCGTACATATTTCGATCGTGTTGACACATAATCGAATTCCAAAAGAATATGTACTTCGATCGGTGTTCTTTTTGCGTATTCAATCGGCCACGACCGATACTCCCGGGAATTTACATAATTTAATCCTTAGCAGGGGATGGCGACAACTCGTGATAAGGGTTTCCATTTTCATCAATTCTCATTGGATACGATTGACTACGATTCTTATTGGAACCAACGCCGTAGGAATCTCACCGTCTTTATCTTCGATCGTGACAAACGATCGTTAACGGAGTGTAAATCGTAGATGGAATACTTCACTTTCTACTTTTCGATCCGTGAATACTTGACTCCTACATCGATTATTAGCACTTTATCGACCGGCCATTTTTATTACAGAGGAACTGTATTGTGTGGTACTTTTAAAAAATGAAAGTAAATATTCATCATCGTTTCTTAAATTCTTCCGTGTTAATGAGATGATGTAGCAGGAGTTCGGCGCCGCGGGCGATACAATGTTTAGGCGCCCTCTATACCCTTAATAGTGGACAGCTAGCTTCAACGCTTGAGGGCTCATGATCTAGGAGTCTAACCTATCTAGTACACTGAAATCAAGAATTGGCGTTGGATATATTTTCTGAAACATTGCATCTATGCACTTTATGCATTTTTAAAGCTTTCAATATTTACACATTACTACATGATTATTAGTATTAGGATTGTATTATTTATGCATTTTATATGATGAATATACTTAATATGCAAAAATATATAAAATATCCAAAATGAAATACTTATTACAGTCTTTGATAGGTGAAACTTTATATCAGTAAATGAAATTTCTATTTAGAACTCATTTCTTTAGCTATATTCACAAAAGTATGAAATAACATACATACATTATAGTATTTTAGTGACTATGTATTTTATGTAGGGCGCTAATCCACGTTTCCGATAGATAATGCTTTTATTCCACTTTTTACTGCATAGTTCCTCAGACTATTTTATATCGATTGTATGTTCCTGTATTCTATTTATCTTCGTTTTAGTTCTATGATGAATTCTCAAGAACTTTGTAAAGAGCGTTAGAATGTTCCTCACGGTTAAATATAGAGTAGCAAATTTGAGCGAGAACCGATAAAAATCTAGAATTCAGAGCGTCACTAATGAATTTAGCTCATAATCTCGAAATGCATCAATATTCGGTGACGAATGAAAGTATTATCACAGATTAGCGTTTCTTTTAAAATTCTATATAAATATGTAAAAAATACGATTCTCCATTTAATTTTTTGTAAAGTATAATTTTTAAGAGTTGAAACTAGTTATGATATCGATGTCGATTCTTAAAACGGTTGTGAAAAATCTTTATTCCAGATACTATTATAACGAGATTTCTGTTTTGGTTACAATTCCCATGTTGCTTCCAGATTATTATTTTTTTGATTATGCATCGATTACAAAACAATTTTAGAATTGAAATATTGCTCCATTGCGAACAATCCATTATGTGACTTTATTGCTTATTTTTATTGTATAGTTGCTTAAACTTCAGACTGGGAAATTATATTACACTAAGAATTCTCTGTTTTACAGATTTATACAGTATTTTATAGAAAAATCTGGTCTGTGGCAATACTTTTGTTCATCACTGTGTACACGACTTCGATTCTGAGGCATATAAACGAAGCCCACACTCACCTTCCTTCCATTTCCCTTCCCTTTTCAACGTAGCTGTTATTAAGTCGCTGTTACGACACCTCTACACCGCGGTTACGACTTCGACCAAGGAACGAATTACTCCATCGTTCCCGTGCTCCGGGGCTCTAAACCTAACCTATAATCAACACGAATCGTCGAAATATGGGATCACCTTGCGCCTTACCAAGCTTATTATTCATATATGTATACTCGTCATGATGGTAACAATCGCGCGCGAGAAGATTGTTTTGCGTTTCTAACGAAGATAGTTAGGAACTTAGTTAGACACTCTATTTACCAAATCCGTCAGTTCGTTCATGCGCGAAAAAAGATATATGATTCTGGCGCGGGAAAAGGGAGGAACGAAGATGGAGTATAAAAAAGAGACGTACAAGAGAGAGGACCATAACAAGGCTCTCGATCTTGAGGAAACCAAACGAACGTTCCCACCGTCGATGATACAATCGATTTTTATCGAGTCACGTATCTCGTCTGGCGTTACGCAACGCCATTAACTGATCGCGATATAGTTCTACGACCCAAATCCATCGACACGTAAAATGATATACGTTTGAAGCGAAATTGGGCCGCGAAACAAAACGCCCTCGTTCTCAAACTGGCCACGTTTCGAACTCGTTTTCCGGCTTCCTGATTAAATCGCGAGAATTTCGCATATATTAAAATGTTATATATCCGTTTAGGCCTTAATGATATGGAGGAACGTTTAAATTACGTTAAGTAAGAAACCAGTAGGCGGTTTGAATTAGAGAGAATTACGATACGGAACGGAATGAAACAAAATGAGGAGGAAAAGTTGGTTTCTTTTTCTTTTTGTGTTTTTTTTTTTAATATGTTATTAAAGACTAGATTCTTGATTTCTAGGGATTAGAAACAGCATCGTTACAGTTGATAGGAACGTGTAACAATGCCTTCTCCGTTATGTGGATTCCCAGCATGCCTAATCCCAGCAGTAGGTACGCATAGTGAAAGCATTCACCGAACGGACGAACGTTTATCCACCGGCAGGAACCAGCGTCGTTTCCACGTTTCAGATTTCGAATATTAATTACGTTCTCGCCGCTTTTACCGTAGTTTCATTGCGTCTGGAGAGAGAAAAACCGGAAAGACCGGGATCGTACCGCGCTTGTTCTTAAATACGTTCGATACATATACCAACACGTCCAATCGCCGCTTGTCGATCCAAGTATCCCTCCTTCGCTGGTTTTAACATTTGAAAATGACTGTTAGTTACGATCCAGCGTGGAAATCTGGTTAAATGTGTAAATTAAAAGTAGCTTGGCCACTGCTGTTTCTGGAAATCTGTTCAAAGAGAAACTGCACATTTCATTTTTCAATTGGACTTGTTTTCAGATACAGTTAGTGTATTTATTTTTGACTTCTCTTTTGCAAGGGAATATTTATCCATTTTGTAAATATTTTCATTTGAAGATATTAATTTTCAGTGCCTTTATAAATCCGTTTCTATAAATGGAATTGAATTATTTTGTTATCTGTTATATGGTAGCTTTAAACAGATGTTATTTCTGTTTACATAACTTTAAATGAATTACATAATGGATGCTATTTGATGATTAATTTTATACGAATATCGTTTGGAAAGACACTGAATTAATTTACGCACCTAATATGTTCATTCTAGTAACTTCCTATCGTAGACTTATCTATCTTTAGTACATTATTTCGGTATCTAAAGCAGCTTAAAGATATAGAAAAACTAATAAATATAGGTAACAGTGAAAAACAACGATAAATCACGATTACGTATGAGTCTAGGGATCTAGGCATCAGTAAAATTCACTTTATTACCTCGAATAAATCATCCGGTCCAAAACAAGCGCCTTCTCCGCATACGAGAAGACATGTGAGGAATTGTATGCAACTGAAGGATCCTTAGGGCCTCTATTCAGACACCATTCACGTCCTTTAGCGATTAAATCTTCTCATTATTTTTCATTTCACCTTTATCAGACATTGTCCTATTTTAGACCGATTGTTCATACGATGGGCCAAGAAAATATTGTATTATTCGACGTTGTTATGCGAATCCCTTTGAACGACGTTTCGTTGAAAAGTAGATGCGTCTCGTTGCAAATTTACGACCTTTACGAACGAAATAGCCCGCCAAGCCCGCATCGACAGCTTTTATCCAGCACCTGGCTGAAACCGCCGTCTGTTTGCACCCGTATGGATGTGAGACGTTTACACTCGTTTAACAAAGCGTCGTCGAATCAAATAGGTTTCTCTCGGAGTAAATTCAGAATTTCACATTTCTCGCGCATAACTATGCAAAAACCAAGCTGTTTTCATAGTTTCTCTCTTTGCCCTGGTGCCACTTAGAGAATATATCATTTCATATATTTCATAGAGGGGACCAATTTTTCTTGATATTTCATCCATTTGGAAAATATTAACGAGAAACGAAGGTTGTACGATAGAAGCGCGTTTGAAAAATCGCTGGAAGATAATATAGTACCTATTACAGAACGGTAATGGAATGTTAGGAACGCCTGTCGAGGAATACAAATAGTGCTAGAAACTTGAATGACTACAAAACCCATTCATACCGGGCAACGATACATTCTACAAAACTGAAATAGGAAAAAGTAATGTGAAAAGTGCACGCGATTCAGAATGGCTTTTTAATGAACGAAGAACATAGCAGATATTGTAACTCGCAATATTTCTATAGTGTCATATACGAGGAGAAAAGTAAAAGAAGAAATTAAAAGGATTTGATTTTGTTTCTTGAATAAACTGAAAATTCCAACTGATTCAGGATGGCTTTTTAATAAACAAAAATCAAAACACTTGTGATACCCAAATTGAATAAGATAAAAATAATAAAAGAGGGAATTAAAAGAAATCAAAGTTTCTTGAGTAAACTAAAGCATCTTTTTCTATTTATTTACCAAGTCTTTCCAATTCTGGAATTCCTTTTCGGGTACACGGCGGTATTTTCCTCCTTCTGTACATCTTAGCGCCACACAACTCGCGAGGAGGCTCGTTTCTGCAAATGTGTTTGTCGATGAATAATATTTATTGGCCCATTGTGTCCGCGGGATCTCACCTCCGGACGCTGCGGTTCGATAAGTGGAAGGCACGCGAAAGGAATTCTCGACATGTCTGGCGAGCGAATTAGGCTCATTGGAATTTCACTTTGGTTACAAGCAGGCTTTCGTGCCGCCAAGTATGGTCCCCATGACCCGGTAGCCGGATACGATACGCGACGTGCGAGTATCGCCCGTCTCTATCATTAAGTTATTAAACCTGTACGCCTAACAAACTTCTGTGACATCGTTATTATCATTATATTACGCGGTGAATTTTCTAACAAAAAAATCATTTCGAATAAAATAAAACAATAATTTTTCAATAGGAAATAGCACTTTGTTAAATTTATAAAATAATGGTAGAGTATCCATTTCTTCAACTTGGATATTTGTTATTTGTTGCAGATAAAGGATAAACGATTGTCTGGTCACAATGCCGTACTACAACAGTGGACACAGTCCTTCCACCTATAATAAAGGTAATAGTGACATAATGTTAGATTGCTTCTTCCTGCCATCGTTAAACTTAACTAGGATCAAATTATTATAACAAGTAGATTGCGGATTTTCATGCACTTATATATTTATTTATAAGGAAATATAGTACTTGTTATAATATTTAATAGGCAGAGTATATCTCGGTTCCATATTTTCCATTTCATTTCCAAAAGTATGAATTTGCATAGGTAATCTATGATACTACTCATCAGTAATCGTCATCAAAGTTCTATATATATGTTTCTTGTTTGTCACAGTTAAATAGCAGTAGTTTGTTATTAAATCAGTCGAAGCACTCGAATGATAATTGAAACAGTTATTAAACGAATTAACAATGATACATCAGATGGAGGGTCGAGTGGTCCATCGAGCACATCGGGCGGCCGCGTGAGCAGTTCCGAGCCGACGTACATGATGGAGCATTTGGCCACGTTCACGGTCACGAAGGAAACCGGTATTGTTTATCCAGCGGACGGTATGCGGCGACTTTTGCAGTTGGAGAAGAGTAACGGCATCTGGAGTCAAAAGATGCAGCTCCGTCTGGAACGGAACTGGGTGCTGATCATGGACAACGAGACGGGGGTAAAGATTCCTCTTCAGACACACAGAGAAATTCTCCACTGATTTTTCCAGTGAAAAGAGAAAAGAACCGTATAGTAACTAGCTTGTGTAGTTACCGTAGGCGAACGATCAAATACGAAGTGGAACATTTGTGAAATTACTTTACGTTACGAGTCTCGAGGCAATTTCACTTAATGCATCGTTGATAAATTCGTATGCAGGCCGTCATGGAGCGATTCCCAGCCTCGTTGATACAGGAACCGACCGCGTTCACGTCGAGGGACCCTATGGAGATGTATAACAACATTCTCGTCTTCACAGTGGCGGATGACAGTGGTTCCGGTCAACGGGCAGAAATGCATATATTCCAGTGTCAAAGCGTCTCGGCCCAGGATCTCGTCGAGGATCTAAAGATGCTACAAATGGGTAAACTGGTACCCGGTGGTTCGCCAAGGGGACCAAGAGGTCGTATACCACCGCCTCCTACTTTACCACCGCCAGAACCACCCTTAAACGGGGTTAACGTCCGAGAACAAGTATCTGCCTTTAACGCTAACAATGGTAGGTTCTTTCGTTTCTTCTCTTCCTTTTTTCCTTCCTTCTGCTTGTTTCTTATTTTTGTCTACTTACTTTCTTGAATATTTCATGAAGCGTATAGACGCATATAAAAATGGAGTAATTTAATTCTGGATTACAGCCGACGGCCAAAACGATATATCTCGCGAGGAGAACAACGACGAGGTATCCTCGACATCCTCTGAGAAATACGAACGCGACGTAACCATTCTGAACCATTGTTTCGACGACATTGAGAAATTTATCGCGCGTCTGCAACACGCAGCGGCTGCTTCCAAAGAGTTGGAACGTCGAAGGCGCAATCGGAAGTCGAAGAAGAGAAATCTGGGTGATGGGATGCTAACAATGAGGGCGAAACCACCTCCGGAGATGGAATTTATCGATATATTCCAAAAGTTTAAGCTGTCGTTCAACTTGCTAGCCAAACTGAAGGCTCACATTCACGATCCTAACGCTCCTGAACTGGTACACTTTCTCTTTACGCCACTGGCTTTGATCGTGGACGCGTCTCACGATACTAATTACGATCCGAACTTGCCGAGCAAAGTGGTATCGCCGTTATTGACTAGGGAAGCGGTTAACTTATTGATCAATTGTGTCACCAGTAAAGAAACAGAGCTTTGGCATTCACTGGGCGACACGTGGTTAATACCGCGCGATCAATGGAAAGGTCACGTTCCCCCGTATCACCCTATATTTATGGATGGTTGGTCCCCGGAGTATCCAATACCAGAGGATAGAGACCATGATCATCTGGCTTCCCTGTTAAACGCTGACAAACAGAAGAGGGACGAGCTCCCTGAACAACAAAACGATCCGTACTATAACCACCGAGAAGTGGACGAGTCTCATTATAGCAGCGATTACTTAGAGTACGAGAGTAGAGAAGAGCGTGCTGGTAACGAGTACTTTGATAGAAATTACGGGACTGCCTCGGAGTTGTATGGTAGAGAAGAAAGAGTAGTCGATCAAACGAGAGCGCACAGCGATATATCCGTGGACTCGATCGAAAGAACACCGAGAGCCGCCGGTATGGAAAGGGCTCAGGAAGCTTGGTTAGACGACCTGGTAGCCAGACACGCGAAAATCGTACAGGTTACTTATCCGAGGACGGCGAACAATGATAAGGAGTTGACCGTTGTAAGAGGTGAATACCTGGAGATCCTCGACGATAGCAGGAAATGGTGGAAGGCGAGGAATTCGAGAGGGCAAGTCGCGCACGTGCCTCACACCATCGTCACACCTCACAATCCATCCCATTCTAACGATAACGACGTCTTCAACAATCCTTTGTACACGAGCCGATACCCGCGACAGGGGCACGGCTATAATTACGAGGTGAGAGACATTGTGGCTTCTATACCCTTAAAGAAAAGCAATTACACGGGAATGGTTGTGAAAGCTTGATTATAGAAAGAATAATTACCGTTACGAAACTATGTCACTGCTCGTGATCATTATAATTATCGTAGAATTGCTTTCTGATAATTATATATAAACTAACAAGTAACATATGTATATATAATATAATACCTTAACCAAGATTCAGTAAATAATAGATTTGCACGATTATATTAGTTAAGATATTGTTTTACGATAAAAGTTACTTTTAAATTTCAGGATTCCGAAATCGAAAGGACCAGCACTAGTCCAGGACCAGAAGCCACCCATCGAACACATGCGATCCCACCGCCTGCACCCGCAGATTGGGTGAGAAAAGAGAGACTCGGGAAAAAAGGTGAATTCCGGTACTTTTAAGCTATTTAGTGACTCAGAGTCGTGTAATTTTGTCCATTGCTTGAGGGATCGGAGAGAAATCGAATCAATAGGATAACTTTAAGTTGTGGTCGTCGATATCAGGAGACTTACCACGCTAGACCACCCAAGCAGTATGCAGCTAAAGTGCTTGAGACTTTCACGGCTTGGGTTCCTGTAGTTGAAGCTATCGAAGGCTTACTTCTCGATAGTTTCAGCTGCAAGATAAAGCATGCTATGTTGGAAATGATCAATAATTCAACGAATATATTAGCGCCACAGCGTTTATGTTGTGCCTTAAATTGCTGTACAAGTTGTGCGTTCTGTTTTTGTAAGCGTTCTATGGTTTCCAATCTTTTTCTTTTTTTGTCAATACCGTGTTTTTTCTATTTGTATATATCATATAAATATATAAAGAGGTATATGTGAGCAATATCTAGGTCGAATTATCAACTATCGTTATCGCAATAGGGACAAGGTAACTGGAGAAATTGTATTTATTGGTTCCGTCATTCAATTTCTTCGATCTCTTATCCAAAGTTTTCTTTTAGAATTTCTTTTATAATTTATATCGATGCATCAAATGCTACTTCTTTTCTTTTCCCCCTAAAGCCTTAAGATAAGACGATGATTTTATCAGATACAATACAATACAAGTTTGCAATCAAAAATAGAATTGCAGTGAATGTAATAGGATGGAACATATTTTATAATATACGAACAAAATTATTCGATATTTTATAAGCAAGTTACAGACGACTTTCATCTTCCACGTTTGTTAAAAACATAATCGACGTCGTTATACAAATCTCGTTGTATAGCAAAATCTCAACATCATCTGACATTTTACTACAGTCCATTAGAAGTGTTCGATTTTATCTTAATACCGTACCTTTTTCTTTTATAGTGACCGTAGGGACGATACCATATTTTTTATATTTATCGACTAACCAAATCTTAGTATATAATATTATATACATACTTAACAGAACAAAGGATAATATGTATAGTTTCATTGTTAGAAAAAGAAAAAAAAAACGTTGTAACGTAAAGGCGTCGAGTCAAGTGGACTGGTTAGAAGTTTTCCGAATTGATTCGCGTCGAACTCGTGAAAATTTCGAATTGCAATTTTCCTGCGTCTCCGTTGAAGAGATCGTGGTGAAGTCACTGTGTCCGTCCATTATTATTAGATATTCGGCTTCACTATGACAAAAAGCTTATATGTAGCTAATCGTGAATTAAAGCTGTTGATAAAATTCCTCTTGGAATAATAGAAAACGTTGCTCTTGGTTCTCACGTCGAGTCGAAGCGACGTGAAGTAAGTGTACTTACATTCATCAATGTTCTGACTTACTTCTTCCTTTATCAATGGCTTTAATCATCGACACAAATCTTTCTCTCGATGCTTGTACGTGACGTCACATGTGTCTGTATGCATCAGTGTGAATAAGCTTGTACAAATACGCGAAGGGTAACGCCGAGGCAGAAGAATCGTTGGATTTTCGCGATTCCCCTCCTACGAATCGTACGATAAGACTGGAAGATCGAACCGAGCTCTACGTATGATGACGATCAAAGTTCCCTGTACGATCAGAGAGTGAGAGCAAAGAACGTAGCTTATTTTCTGTTATCTATACTTCTATAACGTGGATGCGGAGAAATTCTGCGGCTACTGATTTATAATATTTCGAGAAACATCTCGAGCTCGGCGCGAACTAACTGTACGACACGTTGTTGCGATTTTGCAAATTGATGATACTCTATTATAGTTTTAAACAGATGAATAGCGGAACATCGTTGCGATATTGCGGTGATGACACCAAGCATTGTAGCAAATTTCACATTGACAAATTTTGCATATTTATCTGATGTTTCGTACTTCGAAATTTTTATATTTACAAAAATGCGAAGAAAAGACAATGTAGAGAATGTTGTGAATGTTAAATAGTACGATTATCGTTACTGTGAAATCGCAACAATATCGCATCGTTTGTTCGCGTCGAACTTTAAGCTTCCTCGCTTGCGAAAGTCGAGCTACTCTTCCAAATTTATTAAAAAAAAAAAAAAAAAGAAAAATCATATTTGTTTCGTTGATTAATACATTGATATTCCATTATCTCTAATAATTGCACACGTGACGTTCAGACGCTCGATTGTTCGAAAAATGTATAGCCACGAACTTGGTACGGTAGCTCGACATTGGCTCTTGCAATTTGCTCATTGAAATTAATCTTCCAGCGTGGCAATGATTAAAGAGAAAGTGAAAGACGCGAAGCAAAGTTTGCGTATAACGACGAACGCTAAAACGTTGCTTTCTCATTGCCCTAAAGTTTCGTAGTAACATCGTGGTATAGAGACAATTATGCGTAATTATCGATTTATTCTTGAGCGAAAAGATTATTTATACGCAGAAATCAATGGTGGAGCCGTTCTCGACGATACGATGTTAACTAGTCGACCTAAAAATGTTATACGCGAGAAACGATATCACAGGGGGAAACATGTTCAACGATACTTGCAAATTAGATCTTGAAATTCTTCTTCGCACCTTCAATCTCTTTAGGGTACTATTCTAATCGTGTAGCAACGATTAACCATCGTGCGAGCAATCTCTACGAACCGTGAAAATTCTTCCACGAGGGACACTTTGCAATTAATAATTAAAAATACGATGCACGATCACGTAATCTACATTTTCTATTCACTCTTCGAACGAGTGAAATCTTTTCTTTTTTTTTCTTAACTTTTTAATTTGTTTTGTGTCCACGGAATGGGGATTACGATCCGTCCAATATTTTGTTGCACTGTAATTTATGTACATCACTTGATTAATAAATATACTCGGTTACAGATAGTACTTGTTTTTATGCGTATAACACTTAGTTGATAGTAGTATAGTATTTATTTGGTTGAGAAACAAAGTATCGTATTTGTTACTTTTCTCTCATTACGTCTTACGCCGGTATCTTTACTGTGACTCCGTTGCGTTTGCTTAAAGTGTGCTTCTTAATGTGATCGTCCATTGAAAAAGTGTTTAGTGATATTGTGCTCCAGGAATGTTGGGGTAAGTGGGTTTAGTCGTTTTAGCGTCTGTGAAATTAAGTATTTAAATATTATTTTATGTTATCGATTATTAATAGCATTATGCGTGTTAATTAAATTCCAGATGAATCTACCGAAGAGACGAAGTCTATCGGTAGCAATAAAGTGACATTCGCCATTGATTATGAAACTAATGATGATAAAAAGGAATCGTCTATCGATAGATCGGAAATCAGAGATAAGAAACTAAAGCCCAACGAATTGACGCAGGTGGTTGAAATTCACCCACCACCTCCGCATGCGAACGATGAAATTGTGCCGGAAACACCAACAACACCATCAACATCGGTAACACCTTTCGTACCACCACCACCACCTCCACCGCCTCCTCTGGAGAATGAGTTATCCATTTCTTCGACAACTTCCACCATGTCGTCTGTTACATTGAAGAGTAATCATTCAATTAGCGGTAATATATATATTTTTACAACGCACAAAACTGTTTAATAGCTGGTGTGTTTGCTTTTCAAGGAAAGAAAACCGAGAAGGAAATGCAACAGGAACTGAGACAAGTATTAATGATATTTCGTGAGAAGAAGGAGCACTATAACGATAGTATGAATCGCGAACCTGCCTTGGACAAATATTCCACCCCTCGAGAAGTGCAGTATTGGCTGATAGCCAAAGGATTTTCAGAAAAGTATGATAGAGTTGGGTTATTAGTTACCATGTATAAAGAATATTTCCTTATGCAAGCTCAGAATACAATTAATAATAAAATTTAATATTTGAATATTTGACAATTTAAAAAATTGGAGAATGCTTAATTTTTTCAGAACTTGTAAACAGCTAAAAGATATGACTGGTTTGGAGGTATTCGATTTAACTAAACGACAACTGGAACAATATTGCGGTATTGCGGAAGGTAGCAAACTCTATGATCAAATTTTAGCTGCACGAACTGAAAGCGAGGTGAGTAAATATCAAAAATAAAACTTACAGATTTTAAATGCGGGAATTTAACTTTCTTACATTTATAGAAGCATCCTCGGATGTCGGAATTAAAACAAATATTGGAGAAAGCTCGACATAAAGTTGAAGAACAATGAAACATTCACCGCCAAATACTCCATAGAAATATACAATAAGAAATGTACATATTTTCCGAATGTATGTATTTAAAATCACACAGATACATCAAGAAATGTAATAATGAATTATGAGCAATATCACATACACCGGTAAATATGTACTTAGGCATTTTTACAAATCAAATATTTAACTGAGATTCTTTATTCCATTTTCTACAATACGTTGATACATATATTCCATTAATGACAAACAGGGAATGTTTGTCAATATCCGTAAGAAACATCATTCGCCAAGTAACAACGTGATATTTCCACAACGAGAGTTATTAATAGAAAATTAGAAACATCAGTTCAATATTGATGTCAAGTCTTTATTTCAAGCGATCACATACATTGTAACAGACATAAATAGGTACTCTAGCTGTATCATTCATTATATCGATAAACTATACACTTCTTTCGAATACTCGACTCGAGGTCACGCAACGTGAACACATTGATAATTATATTTTTATAAAGGTAAATCTGTTATAAAGCCCTCACAATATTTGTCATTTAAATAATAAATTCCCGTACAAACTTTTATATTAGCAAATGGAATACAGTAATGCACCTACCGAATGCGGCAATGTAAAACTTTTTACAAAGAAACAGAAATGATTGCTATTGAACGAACGCAACATGCACAATAACGATGTTAAGACTTAATGAACGTTAATAGTCTACAGGCTATAAAAAGAAACGGAGACAATGCTTTCCATTAAATCGTATGATACGTTGAACAAAGTGAAATCGTTTCCTGGTTAATCAAGCTCCAAGCAGTCTTATATAATCAAATACGTCCATTTGTATAATTAGTATTAGAAGACAAAACAATGGATCTAGAGAAACGTTTTCGTAATAGAATTATTCCGGTAAAATAATTGCAACGTATCGCCTATAAGATGACTACCATAAATTATTTCAAAATATAATGAAGCGTGTTGCTTTCTGTGATCCCTAACAACTTATTACAGACTCTACGCGTGTATGTAGAAACTCTTAAAAACGTTCCTGAAATTTCGATACAAAATCTACGTTGAAAAACTCTCAGACATCTTGTTCTTAAATGCGATCTAAGTCTCATCCTAAAAATGCGTCACAACGTTATTCGCGTTTTCTGTAAGTGCTACAATGGTACCAAACATTTTGGTCATTTACAAGTAGTTCAGACAAGCCTCTTATACTCGTAGAATTTCGAGTTCATCCACCTTACACGATAATAATTACGTAATGAATATTTATTATGCGACGATTATTACTGTTTAGTATCATTTACCCTTAATGTTATTATTATTGTTAAAATCATTATCGTTAACTTTACTTTCGTAGACGTACGTGTCTTAAGGATTTAATAAAAGTATCATTGGATACATTATTTCATTGACAGAGTTTTCTTTAAAAAAGAAATGGGTAATCCTTGCAACGTGTTAAAAATCGGAATGTAGGATTTATGTTATTAAAGTATTGAAAAAACATTCTTTTTTCACGCAACATGTGACTCGACTAATTAAATCAAATAGTACTAAGTGACTTTGTAAATATATCTTTTCATGTAAAATTTTGTAACAGCAATCGTAAGCGAACAAGTGTGCGTTCTTGTCAAATACATCACATTAACGTCTTCCTTCCGGCACAATGTTGTTAATTTGTGATCTTTAGCGTCTTTGTCTGCGTGATCTATTTATGAATTTGTGCGTATTTCAGTTAATATAATATTATTACAAGCTTGTCGTTGTTAAACGCTGAAATTTTCTTCATTTTGGTAAATTTTCAAAAGTTTGTACATTTTTGAAGCAGAGAAATGCTACTCTGTATTATCGAAACAGGAAAAATTCCTAATGCCAAATATTTAATTACGTTACTTGTTTCAATATTATTGTAAGTTTCAAGATCACTTTATCGTTTGAACTATTCTAAACTCGCAAATATTCTACAACTATGGTAAAAATATAGTGAAAATTATTCAAAAAATTTCCCGTTTCTCATTTCTCAACCATTTGTTCCAACTTACAGACTTCATCCTTTTATATGATAATTAAATTATATATCAATATCTGACGAACATTCAAATGTAACTTCGCATATATAGTTTATAACACGATTACTTAATCCTTTGCAAAATAACAATCTTTCAAGTTCCTCGAATTGTTAAACTAAGGATTACTTTAATATTTACACTCATTACAATTAACAATATAATTAACCGAAACGTAACGCTAGATTGTGATAGAGAAACAAAACAATTATTGTTTAATCGAGGATTGACTTAAAATTAATGGTACGGTGTTCGACTCTACGGCTAATGATAGCATATAAAATATATAATATTAACATTATGCCCATAAGATAGTTGCATGCCAGGTAAACCTCGATTAAATGAGAGCAAAACAACATTTTTTTTGTAATATGTACACCGAGCATATAATGATGTTTACGTCATCGTATGATATCAGTGATGAAACTGATGATGATCAATGTATACCGGTGTTATATAACTTATTAGACGATACGGAAACAAAGTTACAATAACAACTGATTTCAACAACAGTCAAATGTACGACTTATGTTCGGTGACCAATAATCGTTCATTAATGATCGACTGTCATTAGTAAGTGATCATGTAAAATGACTTTAAATATTACATTACAGATGCGAATATTGTTTTGGAGTAATATAATTATGCAATAAATAATTTGCATATCAGCTTGACCTTAGAATCAACAGAAATACGTACATTTTTACAAAATTTTAAATCTTTTTATTTGTTTTTCAAAATATTTAGAAAAGCAGGAAGTAATTTCTTGCTCATAATTTCACTGTGGAAAAAACATAAATATATAAAGTATACATATGAAAATTAAACCACATTGATACCCGTACGTAATTCCGTTATTCCTTATAGTATATAATAAAACAACATATTATACAAACAAACGAGATGAGTTTGCAGAACTCAAAGAGAGTGTCCAAGAAGAACAGTAAAATAAACCTTTAATCTGCTAGATACTCAACAGATACATATATCTATTGCACGAAGGGTAAAGTCGACGATGCGAATTAAGTGCGAGTGACGAAAACGCGTGAACGTTCCAAGGTCAAAGAATGAAGCGTACGGTATACAGAGAGCGGGCAATGAAGCGATAGTGAAGCGAAAAATAGTGTGATAGATGAAAATACGAACGTACGCTCTACTGACCGGTGGCATCCAAGTCCTCCTTTGATGGAACAGACCTTAATCGATTGGGAACGTATATCAATTGAAAACGAAACTTATCGTTAATAATTGAATGAATAGCGAACCTGAAAGCGGGCTGATAGAGAACAGTCACGTAAAACAAGAAAAATGGAGTGGTTCTTTTTGTATGCACGAATAAAAGAAAGATGATGAGAGAAGGATTTCGTTCCTATTTTCTCTGTAAGGAAAGATCCCTATATGCAAAGCAGACCTTTAGATTCTGTCTTTCATAAATTACCAAAAACCTCCTGCACTGCGACCACCGGGTGGATTATTCACGCGGATACAAGCTCTTCTTGCTTCCTCGACGTCCTCTGCGAACATACGACTTTTTCAGTACCGGTTCTCTTCTTCAAAAGAAACAAATTCTTTTCTCTATTAGGTACTTACCGCTGATAGAGAAAGTAGAGTCTTGCAAATTTCTTTGTCCCTCTAGTCGCGGGCCTTTCGACGATGGTGTAACCACCGCAGAATCTGGTAGTGTCGGCATGCAATCAGGCATTGAAATTTTCGGTTTCGGACTCTCGTAAGTACCATTCGTTTGATGATTCTTCGCGAGTGCTGCGGCCTTTCTTGCTTCCTCTTTGGCCTTCGCGATGGCGGCATCCTCCTCAGCGTACTTTTTCGCTTCGGCTTCGCTTCGTGCCACTCCGCGTGGTCTCTGTGTAAATAACATCCCGGAACGGTAATTGAAATTGATTTGTAGGTCGTTAGAAATAACTGTTTGCTTTTGTGCTTTGTAACGTTCCACGTTTACATACGAATTAACCATAAAAAGAGGGGCGCACCTTTTCTCTGTCTTCTATCATACTGTATACATAATCAACGTGGCTTGGCGTCTCGACAAACTTTCCAAATCCATGGACAGCCTTTAGTTCGCACTCGTCCACGCAGACACGGCCTTCCACTATAACGTATTCCGGTACTCCGTGAACTTCCATACCCTGGAATACATTAAAATTGAATTCAGTGTATTCGCGAAAGAAACGAAAGTACCTAGGTAACAGCAATTCAATAGCAGGGGGTTAATCATATCTTTTCTTTATCGCCCTTAACGATACCAGCTTGATTGAACTTCCTGCGGAACATAGGTTGACAAGACAAATGGAAAATAAATCCTAGGGCGCGTGCTCTCGATATTGCAGGGACAAAGACTTTATTAAAGCTTAATATCAACCAGCCCTTACCTCGAAGATGTTGAAGTCAACGGCCTGAACATGCGTCTGAGCGGAAATCGTACGCTTCCTGTTGGGGTCCCAGACAACGATATCTGCGTCTGAGCCGACCGCTATCACTCCCTTTCGCGGATACAAGTTGAAGATCTTAGCGGCATTGGTGCTGGTCACTGCCACGAACCTCGTAGGATCCATTATACCCGCGTGTACACCTTTCTCCCAAACGACTGACATCCGGTCTTCGACACCATTTACACCATTGGGAATCTTCGAAAAGTCATCCTTGCCCAAAGCCTTTTGTTCGGCGTTAAAGGTGCAATTGTCGCTACCGGTAACTTGAAGGCCATCTCTGGCGAAATAGAGCAGGTTGTTTAAGTAGGTGACTTGTAAAATAAAAATGCCGATATCTTAAGAACATAGAGAATAGAATATCGCAGAGAATATTCTATAGAACCAAAGGTTACCTTGACATCTGACAAGCTAGAAGAATTTTCTAACATGTAAAGTATAGATTATAGAGTCGTGATATGACCGGTTTATCAAGTAAATAAGTAAAATTGAATGCTGACCGTGGAAATGATCTTTAAACGAGTTTTCCTCTGCCCGTTTAATTAACTCTAATACCAGCAGCGAGATAAGAGGCGCTTCCCACGCGATGCCTATTAAAATTACGTTCAGTTAGCCTCATATCGTGCGTGCCAATTTGTTACTGTAATTTATCGCTGTCATTTGAATACGCGGGGCATCTAGATGCATGCGGGTAACGTTATAATGGGAAAAATCGTTTTATCTCGTATTGCTAACTATCGACAGTCTTTCTGCATTAAGTTCCTATACAGGAATGAGCTACTTATCAGCACGAACCGGGAAGTACTCGAAACACTCGAAACGGGATAAACACGGCAAACCATCGGATAGATCTCCACTTTGCTATACCGTCTATTTCATCGGTCGTCTCCTACGATTGCATGATTTGTCGATCACGCCGATATAGACACTTGAAACTCCAAAAATTAACAACAACGAAGAGGATAGAGCACCGATATTTTTTAAATGTACGTAGTATTACTGTATAGATAGTATTTCGATTTGTGTCCGTCTCCTTGATTAATGTCAAAAGATTTAAAACTTTAGATTACTTACTGTGCCAGATGTTCGATTAGATAGGCAGGAGTGGTAGAATCGGGTCTCAATGGTGGGCTAGTAATGTAACGTCTCGCTTTTTCGATATCTTTCCCGTATTGTTCGCTACCATCGATACCCACGGTACTTGCGAGAGTCTCTCCAAACAGGATGACACCCTCCGACCTTTTCGAGGACACAACATCAGCAGCGGACTTGCTCGACAATGCCGTTACGTACAGCGGACAATTCACCTAAACCGCGATCGTCTCGTTTATCCTGACGTTGATCTTATCAGTCAAAGCGCGATCACAGCCGAAAAAAAGCGAAGATTATCATATACAATAGTTTGCTACACTATGTAAAGACTTATTGAAATTTTGTAGGAATATATGATAATCACATTAGCAGAGTTTAAATCAAGTTGAAATCGAGTTAAAAATGTATGTAAAAGTTACAGAATGTCTATTTTAAACATAAACTTCACGACGTTCGTAATTTAAACAGTGAATTTTCCATCGTATTAATAAACTTCAAGCATCAGATTTAACATTGATTATATTTTTAGTTTAAACCAACAATTCATATTCTATATTAATTGTTCATTAAGTTTATGTTTGCAACCGTCATATACATTTCTAAAGTGATTTCTGATTTTACTATTATAATCATGATAGTTGAGTCTTGTTGCAGTGTTAATAGAATTTCAAAAATCTGTATATAATGTAAGTTTTAAATATGAATTTTGACATTGTCAAAATCGTCCTCGGTTTTGTTATGTTTCTTAAAGGAATATTCTTTTCAGCCGTGTTCACGATACCGTGTCTAACTACAATTTAGAGACAACTTCGAGTTGAGCTAGATTACGTTTGTACATTAAGGGAATCGTGCCAGGTGATTTCAGACTCACAAAGAAATAGGGCAAAGGAAAAGTAAAACCGAACTACAATTGCGATCAGTGTGCATGCACGGGAATTTTAGCAGAACATCTAAATATAATTTACGATGCATGCAACATCGGGCAGCTATTATTATACCTTAATTGTACTTCAATGATCGTCTGTTATAACATTTTAAAACATGATGGAGAATAATCTGGTTTTATGAAGTTTCATTGTCTAATGTATCAGATTCATAAATTTATACAAACTTGCAAGGTTTCACAGAGACCACCTGGACTTGTTCAATTTAATCCCAGGTGCAAGTAGCTCTGTAAATCTTTTAACACAGATTATTCTGAGTTTATGAAACCACCTTGAAAGCTTGATATTTGAGATAATAGGTTTGTAGGACTTCAACAGTTTTACATCTAAGACTACGGAGACTAGTTCTGTGATTGTAATATCCGTTAATGCGTAGTTTTAAATAGTTTTTATGAACCAAGACTACGTATCTCATATTTCTTACTTGTTTTCTTACATCTTTTCTGAATCCGTATTACTTCCTATACTATTGATTGCAATAGTAAAAACGGTATAGCTGAACTAAATGGCTAACATTAGCATTGTAAATTACATACTTTTCTTAACTAAACTGTAAGGTGTAGTTCTTTCATAAGTATCGCATACTATTCTAATCATTTTTCGGTCAGCGAAATATACTATTTTACAACCAGTAAATTACTTTCTTCATTCACTCGTGAAATGGAATGTATAGAAAACTACGTATAATTATAACAATATCGTGTGATAAGTGGAAACATGAAAAGACTATGCTGTGGATGTCAAAGTCACCCTATCGAAGGTCCACGGTGGCTTCGACTCACTTGATCAACATATTCAGCAACGCACAAGATGTATCTGGGTCTGGTCTGAGAGGTGGGCTCAAAACATGCGCTGCTGCGTGTTTCCAACATTTGTGCGCGTAGTTGGTACCATCTGTGCCAATTGCAGCTGCCAAGGTCTCGCCAAAGACGCAAGCACCACGCTTACGCGCAGCATCCACCGCTTCTGCGGCGCTACGACTCATCACATGCACTATATACAGTGGACAATTGACCTAAGCATGCAGAATTTTGATCGATTTATGCTTATAACGTCTTGTCTGAAAAACAACGAACCTGCCTTTTGTAAGGGTAATCTCAATAAAATCTAATAAGTTCTTAAAATGAAATTGAGCAATCAAGTACCTCCTCCCTTAAATATGATCATAGCACAATTGTTCTTTACATTTTGTCATACTTTGAAAAGATAAAAAGGAAAATTAGTTGTTCTGCTTTTAACTGAAACTGAATTAAAAATGTCATTCATTCCAAAGTAAAACGAGAGTGACAAAAAGAGGGTGATACTATCGTTAATAAACAATCATTCAAGGTACTACGATACATTGATCATCAAAGTAGCGGTGCTTGAAACAGTAAACAAGCGTACTGGACAAATATAAAGTGATCCTGTCTAAAAATAGAGTCCTCTCCAGACTGTCGCCCTTACCTGGCTAGCTATAACACATGCTCTATTCACAGCCTCCGCTTCCACTTCTTCGGGGCGAGACATTTCATGACCTTCCGGCCCCGTGACTCCTGCATCGAGCAATCGTTTCGTGTTCTAAAACAATTTCGAACGTTCTTGTCTGCATATATCCCTGAATTCGTGACTACAAACGTATCGTGTCTATTTTCGCCGGATAATAGAGGGCCAAACATGGTAACAGTTGTTGAAACATTCAAACACAGCGTATTGCTCGTTTACTTCAAGGATAACTATACATCATAAATCACGATGTGCCTCTTACCTCTGCAATAATATCGCCATTTTCCGCATGAACCATAGCGATGGCACCGAGCTCCTTGCACGCTTTGAACGTCTCAATTAATTCTGGATCCCTTAGCATAAACAGGTCGCGATAGGCCATAAACATTTTAAAGCTACTGACACCGTGATCCTTCACCAACGTGGCCATCTCCTCTTTGACCTGCAATATAAATCGTTTAGCTGTAATACAGGGGAAATATGAGCGCCTAGAGCGAAACGGAATCGCTTTAAAAATAGGAACCGAATCGCTTTCATGAAATAGAATCACTTCGAACGAAATAAATTCGCTTCCAACGGAACAGAATTGCTTCCAATGGAACAGAATCGCTTCGAACGGAAGGGAATCGCTTTAAACGGAACGGAATTGCTTCGAACGGACGAGGAGTCCGACAAGCGTCAGCAAATAAGGAGCACGGCGATTTACATGCATCCGTACGCAGTTCGCTTGCGATTTCCTCACCGATCGTTTGGTATTCCATTCACGATCGTGATTACAGTTACAGAGTCGGCATATAGCAAGACAACTGCAGCTACCAGATTCGTACGATTTGCCAATTTGCCGCGGGATCGGTTTTCCCATATTTAGGAACGATCAGAGCGGACTCGTCGCTCGATGAGCAAACATCCAGGCCGATGCTTTATGCTCGTTTCAAGTCTAAACGATTTATTCGATTCAACGATTCTAGCAATGATCGATTCGCAATTTTCGTGCAGTTTTTCTGTTCAATCCATTCCACCGATTTCAATCGTCCAATTGATCATTAACGTTCGACAAAAGAAACGTTCAAAAGAGGGAGAGAGAGAGAGAGAGAGAGTCGAACGTAACAACCCTGGCAATTTCCGACGATCATCGGCGGATTACGTAAATTCTATTTGCGATCTGAATACTACTTGTTAACATTACGTCGCTTCGTGTTAATACAGACTATGTTTAACTTCGCGGAGAGATGCCGGTGAACTTAAAAGACCCACAAGAAAAAGGTCATGCCCAGACGTGCTTTCTTTTCTAGGAAGGACTCGCATTACGGTAATTATCTCATTCTGGTTGACTAAGTAGAATAGAGGACGCGTGTGAACTGTATCATGCTGGCTCTGTTTGTGGTAGTCGTCTCAACCTATCGTCAGATCTTATTAATTCAACCTTCTAGCAACATATTTCTTTGTATTATGATAATGGCAATATAAAGATGGGACGACATTGAAGACTGTCTTGGACGCTTGTTGATCTGTTCAGAGGCTCACTTTTGGACTCCAGGACGTGACAGCAACGTGGAGCGAATAATCGCAGCAGACTTTCTGATCGGCGGACTCTCGGTACCTCTCGTACGCCTCCAAAAGGGATTCGTCCTTCCTGGGGATGACGAAGTCGATGATCATCGTCGTACCACCAGCGACAGCTGCCTTGGTCCCCTGATAGAAATCGTCGACCGATTTGGCGCCCATTAGCTCGCATTCGAAATGGGTGTGTGGATCTATGCCACCAGGCATCACGTACTTCCCACGGGCGTCGATGATTCTAGTGCCACCCGGTATTATCAGATTGCGACCCATTTGCCTAGAAATAGAACGTTCACAATGTAAATGAATCCAGTGGTGGAAGCGAGCGATTAAACGCTTCTAGCACGATCAATTGGTCGATTAGTTTATTGGAAATCTGTTTTCTTTCTTTTTTTTTTTTTTTTAACAAAAGAATCATGATTGCGAATGATCGTTAGATATTTTTTAGTTTCAAGGGTGATTAGAATGCGATTTATGAAAGTAAAGAATGATACGTGACTTTAAATATTTGGTTTTTTACAAATAGTGATCAGGCAGCTCTACTTTTCAATAATTTAAGTAAACCTAGACAAATCAAGTAGTTCTTCAAACGCGTTAAAAATTCATAGTCATCTACTATGCGTATTAACGAACTTCTGTATTTTAGGATATGAAACTTGTATCATTTTCTTTCTTTTCTTGTAAGTATATCTTAAATGTTGTTGCAAATCCTTCGATTCTGTTGTAAATAAAAATACTAGATAATATCTACAATTGTCCCGATATTATTTTTAATCTTCGTTCTAAAAGAGGAGCAATGGCGTGAGTAGATCTGCAATCTACGATTGGTTTGTTTAACATCGTTTTTCTAGGAAGAATCAATGATAACTGATAATGAAACACCGGTATCGATTCTTGCTATTTTTCTTTCAAAAAATGCTAACGTTAAATTGAAATCGTCCTTCTCAAGATGAAAACACCGAACAAGATTAAAACTTTCCAGCATTAATCCGAATCTTCCTTCCAAAAGGGGAGAGCAATGAGGCGAGTTGACCAACAACCTCTAACCATTTACACGGTGCATAATCACGTGGCTTTAAGCAAAGGCTCGATATTACCTGCTTATTACCTTCTTTAAACCGTTCATTAGGTAGTGCATGTCACGCTTGCTTGACAAATTGTACCGCCCATCATCGCGTTATCTTTCCATATTGCTCATTGATAAAACAGCCAGCGTTGTATCGCGTTTCGCTTGCGTAAAGTGGCGTGCAAACACGCGAGTGGAATACTCAATGAAACGTTGATCGTTCGCACGCGTAAATTTAAAAGTATGTTTGCTCGCGAACTACAAATGTTACAGCGAGTACCTCAGGATCATCATTCTTTGACTTGCGCAACGATTCCGATTGACAATCATCAACATCAAAGAAAGACACCGAATGATCAATCCACTTCATCGAAACGAGACGTAAGTAATACGTCGATTACGTTGCATATCATCGAATTAAAAATATTGAACAACACGATAATAGCTGGATATACATAATAAATTTAACATACATGTGCGATAAAATATAGCTACTAAATAATAAAAATTGCATTCTGTTATTAAAGTACTTCAACTTCCATTTAATTTTAATAAACTAAAAATTCAACGTGTAAAATATTAAATGGAATTCTGTTAATATCCAACTTTTCCTATATGTTAATTTCCTAATTATAATTAGTAATATTGATTTAAATATGAAATGAAATATTAATTTTATTGATATGACATATAATTTTAATTTAGCTAATATTTAACAGTAAGTAAAATTTTATTCGATAATTAATATTCATAAGAAGCTAAGTGATTACATAATACACTATACTTTATAACGTTATATATTGTAGTGAAACGTATTAATTTATCGTGGTTCTTGGAGCAGAACAGATGGAACTCTCGTGGCAGTCAATGTGTTAATGACGTAATTACACGCGTCTGAAAATAAATACAGCAAATGTATATAAGTATAAGGACTCTTACTTAATGATACCGTCTTCGATGTAAACGTCGTTGTCCGTGATCCCATCGTCGTTCACCACCTTGCCATTCTTAATCAGCAGCCTGTTTTGCGCGCTCTGGAAACAGAACAGTTGGTATCAATTTACATACCTTTTTCCAAAACGGTACCGCAACTTGTAATAATGTCGAATGCTACTGAATGATAATCTTTAACGAGATCTTCTCGCACGCGTGTATTATCCACATATATATTGTGCTAATATCGTATACATATGTAAAACTCCGCGATTAAAGAAAATAAATGCACATCGACAAGTACCACGCGAATTATTTACCACCACTCTTTTCAGTAAAGTTATAAACGATACTTTGTTACACAATTAAAACCATTAGAAATATATAAACGGTGCTTGTAGATAGGGGGAGCCGAGCGTCAATTTTCCAGTTGATATTAAACTTTTATAGGTCACTCGTCCACGAGACTTCTACTACGTAGATGAAAATTTCCGGTATGTAGATTTACGCAGTAAAATATTTGGATATTAATTATCTTTAATAATATCGACTACTAACGCTAATTACGATAATATAACCAATTGCGATGAATTCTGATGATAATAAACACATATTGATTATCCAATTGCATTCGGATATTTACAGTTTAATTATATTTTTTTTACCATATATTTGCCCTTGATATTTGCAAAAGCTTCCATATATAAACCATGGTGTACGAATTTATCGTTTGATGTTTAGATAATGCTTATCTTCTATTTATCATCTGATAATATCGATTCGTTATCTATTTATCTGTAATACCTATAATCATTCGGATACGCTATCGCTCAAAAATACCTGGACGTTTGCTTTTCGACATGATGTATATCAATCATAGAATTACGGATAGATCAAACTACTGCGATTTTATTATTTTGCCTATTTTACAATAGGTAATTTAACGTTATAGGCTGGTGATTCAATAGAAAAATAGCGAGTGTTGCTTCCAATTACTAGTACGCAATTAATATACTTTTGTAAAATTCGATTACTCTATGAACAAGAAAAAGGTGTTCGTGCTAAATATATATCAAGGCTTTATTAATCTAACGAATAATAATTGTTGAAATATTTCTGTGACTTCTACGAAACGAATATTTACATTAAGTCTTCCAAATTCTATATACATATTCAAACTTGTTCCAAGCCTTATCAACATAGTCATGATAATCGTGTTTTAACTCGTGTTTCACTAAGATATTAGCGAAGTTTCATCATATAAGCGTATCTAAACATTCGAATCATACAATGTCATCTAAAAAACCTCTGCCTCGAATGAAATTACTTCTCATTGAGAGTTGACCAAACCCCCTGCGCACTGTCCTTGATATTCGTTTGCAACGTGCGTCGGATCCAACATCCGGTGCAGACGATTAATGTGCGTATATTACCTCCACACTATAGTATACCAATCAGTATATAATAGAAGTTACGCTTCACGCACTTCCGCCAATGCTGAATTTAGAGCAGTATAACCGATGTGCTACGACTGATAAGCGTAAGATCCCGTATTCCGCGATACATCTTTCCATCCGAAGGAATACAGGTTTCGCCTCTATCGTAAACGTTCTAGACACGGAAAACGCGCGGTTTTTCGCTGATCCACTTCGGACATTACCATACAATCAGGATTTGAAAACCGTGCTCGCCATATATGTACGTGCCATTTCCGGAATGAATAAAGGAACACATCTCTTTTCGCTATGTTTTCGACGCTAACCCTCCTGTAAATACTAACTATTTTTCCCACATCTTTCAAGACAATAAGAAATATCTACACGTGAGTATATCTTCTTAAAATTCACACTTTTTTAGTCCTGCATTATGTCTTACAACGAACAACACTGTTTCAGAAGAACTATCCTGTATGATAATAAGAAACAGTTACACGTGACTGTATTTCTTATCATCCTTACATTATGTCTCTCGACTAATTATGAACTTCGCAGGAATTATCATTTGAAATAATGGGGAATATTTGCACGTAACTGTATTTTCTTTAAAGTCGTACCTTTTATTATCGTACTGTCCCTCTGCTCAGTAACAAAACTTTAGAGAACTTATCGTCCAAGGTAATAATTCAGATTGTTCAAAAATCAACTTGTATCAATAACTATCTATGTATGCGTGATTATATTTTCTTAACATTCATACTATTCATTCGATTAATTATTAGAAAATCCAGGTATCCAAACCGAAATATCACGCAACCCTTAAGAATCAGCAAATTATCGAGTACAGTAGCATCGTGATTAAGAACAAAGATCCTGACCTCACTTTATGCTCGTTGTAGTATAAAGAAGAGCAGACAAAACGTATAAATATTAGCGTGGATCTCGGAGGTGAAGCAAACTGAAGGGAGACCATGGAGAAAGGAGTTCACAAGGCTGCATAAGGGACTTTCGACAACCATCCCTGAGGCTTTCCCCGTCCGTAGAAAGATGAAAGCGTATAGGGGAGAAAGATCAGAGACGCCATAGGAGGGAACAGTGGAAAAAAAAGGACAATCCATCGTTGTCGCCAGCACCACCCACGTTTTATAACCGATCCAGGGTGCGTACCCTTCGCACTGGCTAATGCAACGCGTGGTGTAACAAACCCTTCACGCAGACCGGAGGTCTCCACCCCGTAAAATCGCTTCGAACACCCTGTGTGAATTTAAACCACCGTGAATAGCCGTGGCTTTCATGAAATCGATCCCAATCTGCCTCGCCCCCTCTGATGTAAGTGTTGCTGCAAGGTGTACTTTGTTAAATCGGATCTTGTCAAACAAAGGGAGGATGATATATTGGATGTTCGAAAGGGTACAAGTCGTTAAAAGAACGCAGCGTTTTCTTAAAGCAATGATTTTACAAGGGATATGCTTTTTCTAATAAACATTGCACACTAAACCAGTGCAACCATACAATGAAATGGTGGCATAACCTTCGGTCTAAACCAATGGAAATGGAACGAATATCGAGAACTCGTTGGCGCAATTCACGTGGGCAGAGACCTTGTCATCTTCACGGTATAGTTATTAGGCACGGACGCGACATGTGCGTTTCATGTGTTAGAGAATCTTCGCTTGGATATTTTCAGCAGACGACCGCTTAAAATACGTTAGCCGTACGTCGGCGTGATTTTCGAGAAAAGAAATCCTACCGTTCACTTCTCAGACACGTTTAATACCATTTCGTGTCAGTTGCGAATTTAGCATCTACCGTGATTCCATATGAAAGCCACAGGAAAAGATTTTCCGTTTTTACAAAACAATTTTGAGATTCGGTACGTCGTCGACTAATCCTATGTTCTCAAAATTATCTTATTATTTGATTTTTGGGACTTCTAGGCGTGCTTCTACAGACTCTTCATAATTGTAAGAATATCGTCATAATATTAAAGTGCTGAAAGACGTTAAAACACCTGTTTACCTTAACAGTTACATCTTTAACTTCTACAAAGCTTTGTCAATTATATCTTTCGCTCGAACGGATTCTTTCCACTTAGCACTTCTTTTCCACGTATATTGTGTAGAAATGTTCCTCTTTAATCGTAATGTGACATCAAAATCAAAAAAACAACAGAAATGATACGTATTTATCTTGCTCTTCTCTTGTAATCTCCTGTGTTTTAACAATTCTAGCCCTATTTCGTTCACAGTTCGATCTATCAATACATACACGATACACGTCAATTATCATATATAGGTCATCAAATGGAGTACTTCTAAGTTTCGACACTTTCAGAATCAAACACAACGAAAATGATGAAATGAAGAAAAACGTGGATAAAAGCACGAGGCGACGCGTCATAAGATCTTCCACCCCCGTACGGAAGTACGCCCCTGGTAAAATCGATATCTCCAGCATTTCCCGGCAACATGCCACGAATTCATCTGAACTCGCGCAAACATCGCCCAAATGGAAGATCTTATCAAGCAAATGAATATCTAGTACGAGAATTTAGATCCCATCGAATCGCATGCTCTGCTTTTATCGCGTAAGTTCGAACACATTATAATAAGGTAGATTGTATACGGTTGCATGCGCCTAGAAGACTCTGTCGCTTGGATCGCCGTTCCAGTTCGTATCTGGTCCAATTAAAAGGCGATTTCTTCGTTAATTACTATATCCAGACCATTCAGAGCGCCAGTCGCCAAGGCTTGACCGCTTTCACGAAGGGAAAAGGATTTTTCCTGCGTTCTTAAGGAGCGAAACTCACAGGTTTCTATCGTTGATTTCTTCGAAGAAAATGAAGTGGACGCGTACACGGAGAAAATACTCACGGTGGCTGACTCGTCCCGCTCCAACGAGACATCGTACAAACAACTCTCTGGCTGGTTAACTCGACAAACGTTCGTCGAGCTGCCTTTTGTACCGATCCAAAGGTGCACCACATATTCGGCCATTTAATACACCGACGAGACCAAAGAGCTAACGGTAATTGCATAACGTTACATAATAATGGGTGGCGCATCTTTTTAACGCTTTCTTAGAGTTTCTTCGAGTAACGAAAGTCTAAACGCGAGGAATGAAATTCGTGTTAAACTAACATAGGACTATAGTCATACTCGGCTTATGGCGATGTAACCTTGTATATAGATATACCGTATACGAGGTGTAAACTTGGAGATTACGTTACTTGAGATCTAAATACATTTTAATGGCGAGAAATGAAGAAAGCACTCGAAGTGATTTATCGCAAAAGATACCGATAGGCATTGAACCAAATGGTAGACGTAAAGTAGTCGTGTGCATTTCTGTAACTTGAAAACCGAAAGTTGTATCTACCATTGGAAATTTCGACACGCAATCAGGGAATCACACCTTGCGTCAATACGCGAAGAACGTGTGTACGATAGAATATACTCAAGTATAATCCGTCTACGAGTTGTCCTTGCACTTGTATAATCGAATGAAGAAAAAAAGCGGCGAAAAAAGGTCAATACTGATCCGATAAGCCGCTCTAATTTCAGTTCGTGATAAATTTGCCGCGGGAACGACCAACGTGACTCGCACCTGGCTTCCCAGTGTCTATTTATGTCGACAGAATAATGCCGGTAATTTACATTTTGGCTGACCGACTTCCATTCGACTAAATTCTCCGTCAAGTTCTCGGTGAAACAAACAGAAGACGATAAGTATACCCGTGTCGAACCACTTGTCGCCAGTGGAAACGCAAAACGAATTGTGAGAGGCTCGAGGGCCTAGCTACTCGATGAAGTTCTTAATGAACAGGACTATTATTCTCTACACGGGATTTGGATCCTTTTTCTGAACAAATAATTAACTTCCTCTCCAAGTTTTCTGTACCCTTTAATGCAGTAGATACATTAAAAATGTTTTAGAGATCTATGTACACAATGAGACTCTTCATTAATGCTACTCGAAATTTATATACAGAATGTAAACTGCTTTCATCATTATTATTTTATAGAGGACCAGAGAGACAAAGAGAACCGGAAAGGTTACCTCGCTGAATCTTTTATGCTGTCTGATGAAGTACGAATCTAAATCAAATTTGGGCGACTTAAAAAGCTCGATTACATTCTTACTACTGTTTCAATCTGCATATATTGGCCAGCCTTATAAATAATGCAATCTTTTTTAATTGTCCGATGATGCAATTCCAGTAATTAATCAGTGACGTATTTTCCTGTATAAAGCTGATACGGCAACAAAATCCATTGTGAAAAACTTAATTCGAAAAAGAACCATCCATCCTAGAACAGTTTATAAGTTAACATACACACATGCGAAAGTTCTACATATAGAATTTCAAGTTTTTCAATGTTTCTTCAGAAGAGTCAGACGAATCAGCCGTTTTATATCTCCTACACCCTCCAAACAGGATAAAAGGCACGGGCAAAAATGTCAGTCACCACCCACGGTTTATTTTTGCTCGCGGAAACCATCCAGCTCCTGCGAACAGCTCGCAGAGACATAGAGTCTAACGGAAGATCCGTGATTCGATGGTTCTCTCATATACGATTTACCGTCTGGCTGTCGTCGAGAGCGTGCACAGTGCACACTCTCGTAAAATCAAGCTCCGGTGGTTTTTCCGACTTCAGGTCGGACGTATGTAGTGTCGACGAACTATTGATTCGCCGGCGCAGCCCGCGTTCCCGTGCTTTTATAGCACCCACGGCACAGTGCCGTACAATTTTCCCAAGCGTGTACGAATTATCGTCACGAATCACACACTGTATTAAGCCCTTTCACGTTATCGACGTTTATCAAATTTTGAAACTAATATCTACAGCTAAACGCTGGAAATACAGTTAAATTTCAACCACATGCAGAAAGTTCACTTTTCTAATTGTAATAATACGTCATGTATACACGTACTATATCAGATAAACGACGAATTGATCTTAGTTGTCCGAATCGTTAAGCCGGTGTATATGCAGTATTTTTCCAAATAAATTTTTAACCAGATATAGTTTTTTAAAACGTTATCTACTTAATCAGTTCATACGCTTTAGTGCACGGCTTTGCGGTTTCATTGCTATAGCCAATTGTCGATTTCAGAATAGAAATTTAGAATAGTGTTGAAAAATGTTTGGAATGGAGCTGTTAGAATTTCTTCTAATTAAATTTAACTTCGTTAGATAATCTATTCGTGGAAAAATTGTCTGGATGGAATGGATGATGTCTGCTAACCTTCCTGGAATAATCATGAAAATAATTTATCCTATTAGAAATACAGGAGGAAGCACAAATTATTATTAATACATATATGTGTAACATCCTAATAATTAATAAACTTTGTTGTTAGAATTCACATCTCTTAATCCTACTAAAAGAGCGAAAAATATTGAAAGTTCTAAGTGGTCCTAATTCGATGACCACGGACTGTGGTTCACGTGAACTTTTACCAAATCGGAACTCGCGGTATTTGGTATCGTTAGAGCACCTTCTGCCTGTGAATAGCTTCATCTTTCACAATTGAGAAATTCTCACGCGTTATATAACGATGCATCGTGTAATTGGGGAAATTGTTTGGTGAAACGAAAGATATATATATATATATATATATATTGGTATCTATTTATGCCGAATCTTTGATGCTACGATTGTATGTTAAAATACACTTTCTCGTTCCCATGCTTCGATCTTAACATACGTCTATATAGGAAAGTAATTGACGTATAAAAACTGGAACATAACGCTTAACAAAATTGCGTTTAATTTGAATTAATAATTACGATTGTCTTTATACTTGAATACCTCTTTGCGTCATTCTACGTATTTAAGCGTTACGTGATATTAATTTGTGAAAAATGTACATTACGTCATCGTGGGAAGTAAGTGAAATGCAGCCACCCCCTGAAGAATTATAATTTCGCCTACACTATCTGTAAACTGAGCCTTCTTACATGATTGAACTATTACTTATTAGCGGAACATTACAAGTTACAAATTACAAGATACGTGTTACAAGTTACAAGTTACGGTAACAGGTTTCGAGATAAAACAAGTTTTTTGTACAAGTGAACTGCATCAATTGCAAACCTCTTAACTATGCCATTCGTCGAAAAGATTGTAAAATTGCAAAAAGTTTCCGGTTCCTTAATATTATTGATTAGTAAATTACTCTGTAAAAGAACTGTGATATTATAACTCCATAGGAAGGATTCTGATTGTAGTGCTTTATGGAACTGCTTAACTAAGAAAAAAAGTGTAACTGTAGAAAAGTGTAAAACGAGTTTGACTAAACACTTTGCATCTGCATTCGATGTAAAACGGCAATAAAATATAATGCTATTGAAAAAGCCAATTATTACTATCGAGTCTAATCTACTAATCTATTTACTATTTAACAAACTATAAAATGATAATTTATGACATCTTGCTACAAATTGGTCATTTAATTCGCATATTGCGTTTGCATATTCTGAATTTTACTGTGACTCAGTTTTATAAATGCATCGTATGCATAAAAACATAAATGTAGTACATTTGTGTTTCTGTACACATGCAAGTTGGCTCTTTTCGCGAGAGAGACCGGTGCGGTGCCGGGCGCCAAGACGCTCCGATCAATAAGGCAGCAACCTTGCGATCACTACGATGGTGCGAACTTTCGGTTTTAATAGTGACGCAGAAACATCCATATCTATCTATTTACTTTCTACCATAACGCTCCTTCTAAACACTTCCTTTGAACTATATATTACGGTATGTACCTCTTCGAGGTTACGATCCGCTTAACGAACCTTATGGCCTGCGGTAAAACAAAGGGAACAAGATAAGGACTTGGCAGTACCAACAATTAATACGACAATTAACACAAATCAAGTATGACGCTTTCTCAACATTATATCGTCATTATAGTCTCTTTAACGATAATAATTAATTAATCTTACTGTTGATTACTTTTTTGTATTTAATGACGACACATCGGTATCAAGACATGATACGAGCAACTAAAACAAATAAATTATGTTTTCTTGACATTGTATCATCGTTATATAATCATATAAATATCAATAATTAATTCATTTTACTATTGATCATTTCTTTTTTATTTTTCTCTGTTAATTGTGAATGGTTTGTTAAACACATCTATGCTATCGATCGTAAGTTCGGTGACCTCTTACTGCAACGTGTTCAAGTTAAAATTATGAACATTTAAAATTATCAACAGATATGATATCTTTTATATTTATATTTTTGATATTCTAAATACAAGATATGGTACATAACTCGGCTGAAATTAGAAGAATGAAAGAAACTTATAGATACTGTGGTAAATGAATATTAAATTAACCGTTATAGAAAACAAATCGATATGACGTTTTAGGCAAGGGCTATTCTAGTCATGGATTCACGTCAGGCAATATCAAATATAGGATGTACGTACTGATTTTATTGCCGCACTAATCATGTTTCAGAGATACTTGCATCGATTTACATTGCACACGGTCCACGGGCGACTATCATGGTCGTTTATCTACATACAGCCGATTATTTTTACAATTATATAAAGTTTCATCTTTTCTTTTCTGATACTAATTATCGTGCAATTACTTGTTGACTAGTTCGATTATAAGTAACAAATTTTTCCATTTCTTTTTTTCTTATATGGATGAAGTTTTATGTCAAAGTAGAAATATTTCCGTATAACGCGCTATTTTTATTTTTAAACATCTATTTTATTCGTTGTAGGGCACACGTTACTCACAATATGCTGTTATTAAAATTTATACAAAAAATTAGTTTGTCATGTAAAGATGATGATTGAATATATATATATATATAATTTTGGTAGGAAAGAGTGATTACAGTGCTTCATAATAATGTGTATTATAAAATTCATTAAATTTCGCAATATTACACGTGATGCAAATACTATTCAATGCATAAGACTAAATAAACCGGTGTTTGCTCCACATACATTTATGAATAAAAAAATTTTTGCGCAGTTTATTTACGTAATGATATTTAAACTAAAAGGAACCAGCTCTTATGACCACCGAAATAATAGAATAGAAATAAAAACAGACTAGATCGACAAGGAACTGACCTGCAGGTGAATGGGGACCTTCTTCACCGGCGTGCTCATTTTTGACTAAAGAAAGAATTACGTTGTCTAAAAAGAGTGAACCACACGATCTTACCGGACACGCAGTATATGCTATACCAACGCTGTACGTACACACTATTTTTGCTTAGAAAAAGCGTATCACTTGCGCGAAGTTTTCCCGAGGTAAAAATCAAAAGGCGCAAGATCGAATCGAATCGAACAATCGACTGCGACTGACGCTACGGGCTACGAGTGCGCGTCGCATCACGGTGGTAAATTTTCCCCCCTACTCCCTTCATTTCGGGAAAGGTGGGGACCATCCCCACTATACATCTTATGTTCATCATATGCTGCAAATAATTTCTAAGTCACTTTAAGTTCTAAAATTTCTTAATTATATACAATAAAATAAATCCAAAAAGATTGGAACTATTTTTATCTTATTTACATCTTGATATATGAATATTGAAATCATTACAAAAATATGCTGTAAGTAATCTTAAAGCCACTCTAAATTCAGAAATTTCTTAGTAATTTGACATAATAAGATAAATTCCAAAAGAGTAAAACTACACTTAACACATTTGCATCTTGATATATAAATAATAAAATTATTATAAAAATTTCATAGAAATTTAGGCACTTCATTGTAATTTATTATCAATTGTCGTTGTTAATCGTACAGTTTGTAGGTATGTAAACGATATATTTTAAAAAGTCGAAATTAATAAGAGATATTTCTGTATAGATTGAATACGTTCCCGCCAAAATAGAACGCGATACTTCCGTTTAAACATGGCTATTCGTTTACATATGAATCATGATTTGTCCGAGGAAAAACAAAGTGTATTACATTTAATGCCATGCAAAATTTATGGTGATGAGTCCGCAAACGTTTCTACTTATTTTACACCTTACATTCGTGAAGTAGACGATAAAGGTAAGTTCATTAAATTTGAATTAATTATCGGTAAATATACTTGCATGTTTGTATGTATATCTTTTTCCGCAAATAATATTGTTTTAATCATATTAACATTTAATATTTACGATTAAAAAATAAGAATTATCCTTATTTATATATAGTTTATAATTCTTCATTTCGTGGATATCCACTTCAAGGAAAAAAGATAACGCTACCTTCTGGATACAAAGGTATTACATTTGTTGAACACAAAAAACCAGAAGTAGAACATGTTGAACGTAATTTATACTTCACGGGAGCTTTCTCTCATTTTACATACTGGAATTATGATAAATTGCCATCAAAAAATGATGGTTTAGCAGCTGCTATGGATTGGATCGATATTGCTGAAGCAGTAAGTTATTAAGTAAAAAATAAAACTTCATTGTAGTTTGTAGAATATAATAAATATTTAATTATATTTCTTCCATAGCTACATTCTACAGAATCATAATTAAAAGTAAATCTTAACATAATTCAAAATACATATTATATATTCAATGGATTATACAGATTATACTATTTTAATACAAAGATAAAAATAAATATATTTTGTATATTTTATATATGTTGTAGTTTATTAACCATATTATATCATGAGCATATATTTTTGTCATACATAACAAACAACTTATAATTCCTTATGACATATTGTAAACATAGCAAATAATTTTTGGTTTATTTAGGAAAGCTGTTTCAAAAATGTGCAGTCTTTTACAAGATAAATAGTATATTTGTAAGTCATTTCCTTATTTTTATAAATATATAAAAGTTGCAATGAGGGAAGATGAAAGCATTTACTACCTTTTTGTTAGCACAGAAAATCTTTTCTTATTACACATATATAATACTACTGAGTGTAATATATTATAGTATTTTTAATACTGCTTATAATGATATCAGCGAAATAGACTGTTACTTATAAATTTATAATCAGTGCAATATAATCCTTTGTTAAAGTTATATTCAATGTGACATTCATATGCAGCTGTTTGTTTATGATCATGTTTGTATAAAATTCATATAAAATGTTTTTTAAAGACTATTTAACATAAGTTGGCAGTTTTGGAATGAATATTTGTAAGAAATACATGCATAGTTTCTAACAGATTTTTTTTATACATGCATATATGTATATAGATAGAAAAGTTAAACTAGTTCTAGTTTCATGTACATTGGCAGTATTAAAGGCAAAAGAAGTTTTTTCTTTAAATTATAGAATAATTAATATTAAAAAATTAGACACATTCATAAATGTTTATATTAAAAGAAATCTTAAATATAGTAAATATTTAAACACATAAAATAAATATTATAAAATTACTGCTAAAATATGATAAAACTAAAAACAAAAACAATCATCAAAAATAAGATTTATAGAAACATAAATTTTTCATATAAATTAAAGCATTTTTAGTTAATAAATACTTTAGTATGTAAGTAATAAATTACTATAAAATGTATTCTTATTATTAAGGATTTCCTGATCAGTCTACACAACCTATTTACAACTGCATCATACTTTTAATACCCAGCTAATCTAAAAATAGGTCCATCATATATCACTTCACTTCATTTTAGCAAAAGCACCCTAATACTTATTTATAAAATTAAAAAGTAAGTTTATGTGTGATATTTTGTATTACTACAAAAAAACTAATCACATTATTTTGTCTTGTATTTTATAAAAATTCTAAAAAGGAAAGATGTCCTTATCACTACTATTACTATATTGTGTATGCATCTTAGCACTTCTTACTGTTACTAAAACTAGATATACATAGTAAACAATCTGTGACTTCTACTATTGCACGGTTTTTAATTTGTACCCTGATTTTTAAGTATTATTTTTGTAACTTACTTAAAATTGTTTAATTATTCAAATTCAATAACTGAGTAAATTTAAGAAAAAATGTTTTGTAATAAATATAATAGTTTTCCTAGATATCTTTTAGTTGAAAACCATATAGTTGGACCAAGTATTTTGAATACCATTATATAGTTCAAGGTATATTTTAAAAAATGAGATGGACAGTTCTATTATCATATAAAAAGTAATTGTAAATTAGTCAAATTACTATAACTTTTGTACAATACACATATGACTATATAAAACACTTATTAAATCTGTGCATTTTAAAAATTATTATATAAAAATTATTTTGACTTTCGTAATACTGATTATGAGAATGTGCCTAACTCATTTGTTTGCTCTTGATGATACTTGTTCTGATCTTGTTGTTGTTTAATAAATGCACTCAATCTGTTAAGTAAGAACTGTTTATCATGACCTTCCAGCACTAATTGATTCTTTAAAACTGTAACCATGTGTTTGTTTGCTATTGATACAGCATAATAATAATATAAAAGTAAAGTAAGAATAACAAAAGCTGGTACTCCAAATCCAGCAGTACCAAGGAAGTATAAAATAGATTGAAGCCAATAAGGAAATTCTGCAAACATCACAATTAATAATGACCATACAGACTTGAAACCTCTAAATGGTCCACAAGATTTTGATGGCACTATTTCTGCAATAGAATAACCAATTGGGACTGTAGATAAAATAAAAGAGATCAATAGAATCAACATAAAAAATGCATTCGATTTACTTGCTCTGTAAACTTTGCTTGATGGGGTACTGTTTACTAAACAAGCAAATTTTTTTATATAGAACAGCACAAAAGTACCAAATATTGCAATTAATGGTAATAAAGGTGCATAAAAGAAACCAAGCCAACAGATAGTTTGCAAATAAACAACATCTAACACATGCTTAGGTAAATCAAATTCTTGTTCTCCGAAAAAACGTAATACTTTGTTTTCCGTATGTTTTGCTATTAATGACCTGGGAAAATTGACAAAAAATGTCATGAAAAATTGAAGAAAAAGATCTGTAATATAGAGTTTGAAGAACTGTTGTCCTACAAATGTTTCCCAGCACAGTGGTCGTCTATCAGCAGTACATTTATTATCTGTTACCTCCGTTACAATTAGTCTATAAAATGATGTGAGTAGAACAATGAAAGAAGAAAGTCGTAGAAATACAGTTCGTAAAAGAGTTATGCGTATAACAAATGAAGGACTATAATTTTCTAAAGAGACTAGATATCGAAATAGGAATGGTACTGCAAGATTTAAAACAACGATACATACGTACGGAAGAAATTCAAAAAATAAGTAAGCGATTTTATTCAAGGATAAAGATTGCAAGTCATATATTTCATTGACTTGTGGTGAAACTTGATCGAGAGAAAATTCAAATATATGATAAATCAATACACCAGAACCACATAACACTACTAGAACTATTAAATTAATAAAGAAACGCATGAGAAACAATTTTGTTGTTTCTTCCCTCGTTCGATTTTGTCTTTCTTCTTCTAGTCTCTCAGCTTCTAAAAATGCTTTCATTTCATTGTATAATGCTTTATGCTTTACAGCTGCAGACTTTTCATTATGTATACAATAATCCCAACCACCAAAAACTAAATTACAATATTGATAAAACTGGCCTTCATTTTCGACTACCCTTTGTTTAAAACTTTTAGCAGCTGACTTAACAATAGCTATTAAACTAAAAATAAATACACCGACAGTTGCAGAAATATAGGATAATGGTAAATTAAAAAATATACCAGAAGTATCATAAGTCATATGACTATATGCACCATAAAACAATAAAGTATATTCTAATATACCAGTGCCCTGAAAAATGTCTGTTATACTACTACTTTCTTGAGTTATGTTCCAATATAACTCTGAACAACAAGATATACTACTACTATTGTTAGAATTTATGCATGACTCATCTTCTGGCATATCCAATAATATTGCAGGTAACACAATAAATGAAAATATAATTATAAATAAAAGAATATTAAGATATAATAACCATTTGATGAATAAAAAGTATGCAACAACTCCCATTCCAAAATTCCCACCAATTGTTTTAAGACTATCATTCCATAATTCCATTTTCGAATATGCTTCCTTCATTCTGATACGAAATTGTTGCCAAGCTTTCCTTCGTTGCCATTTCAATTGCTCAAAACCTTGCAATCTTAATTTTGTAGCACTCTGAAATATACATTTAAACAGATATATAACAGTTTTAAATTCTATTAATAATTCTATTAATTTGATTAATGTTTAATGTCATTAACATACTTGTAACTGATTTTTTAGTTGTATTTTCTGTGCCATGCACACAGGCATAGCTTTGATTTGCATTATTTCTTCCCAAGTACGTTCTTCATTAGATAAGTTTTCAGATAAATCTGGTAACATAGACACTGCTGCATCATGAATATTTGTTGACATACGTCTCGATGTAGTTGTACCACGAGATCTTGTACTAGTACGCCTTCTTAATGTTGTTTTAGTATCATTACGTATTCGTTTGGCAGTTGCTATATCAAATAACAAGAACAAATAATATTAACTGGTATTAATATCAAAATATTAAGCATGTAATATTTTTTTTATGTACAAAGTCTATTATTCATAAACTTACCAACACGAGACTTTTTACTTGGTAGTAAAGTAGCTATATGAGAAGGATCTCTTTGTAATGCTTGTTGTAAATCTGCTTCAATTGCTGCGGGGTAACTTTCCTGATAAAATTCAGCACCAGCCTCTTCCCAACCTTGTCCTTTGTCACAAGCACGTTTCTTTCGTTCTCCCCCTGACATTTTTTCTTTTTATGAATAGTTGTAATTTATGTATGAAATTTTCTTCAAAAACCTTACACACAAAATTGAAATAAAAATTATTCATAACAAGTAAATTTACTTAAAACACTTTGCATTCCAATTCACAATAAAAGCATCTAATGTTTATCAAATTTTTAATATTTTTATATATTTAATTATTAGTTAATATACACACATATAAATGATGTATCTTTATAATTTTCTTTCAAATCATAATTTAAACAAGTTCCACTAAGAAATAACGCTGACAATAAGCTTTTATATGTACGTTCGGTTATAAGTACCTAATTGATAAGAAGTACCGAAGATGAATCAGTCAATCAAGTATTTTGTAATTGTGTCATTTCTTGGCGATACATATCATCATTCTTTTGTTCTGGTCGATAACAGTACTCATAAAAAAATAACACTTTAACATGCAAAACACTGATCTTCATAAGTCATATGACACATACATAGATTGCAGGTGTAAACTATGACGTAGATTACGCGAGATATCAACATATTAAATCAAACCAATATTAAATTTAATATTTCTGTATGGCAGAATTTCTTATTTTTCCAGGTGAATAAAGCAAAATAAGTACAACGAATCAACCAGAAAACGCACATCGGCATTTTGTTTTGCCATATATCTAAACCCGTGTAATTTGTAGACGGCTGATAAAACACTGAATCATGAACCAAAAGCAATATAGAAGGTATCATTCTACTTCTGCAAAGTGCACTATATCAATGTTCTAATTGTGACAAACAGAAAATTCCGAGTACGATTAACTTTTTAATAGCTTTTTTCAGTGTAATAATGTACCTGCTTTTAGTTACAGATTAATTAATTGATAAATTATCTAGAAATCAAGAAAATCAAAGAATTAAGTCACTTGGTATATACTTTTTATATATATATTCATATACATTCAAATATAAATTATTGATATGCAATCATAATATATATTTAGTAAGTATTTTATACAATTAAATATTTTAATCAATCAATTAATCTCCTCACATTATTACATTATACGACTTAATTTCAACACAATTGTCATTTCTTCATTGTACAAAAAAAGTGCATATTTACAAAATTCAAACACAAGTACATAGCCAAAATTAACATTCAGAACACAGTAAAGTATTCTAAAGTAGAATATAACAATTATTATAATTCCATAAGAGTAAATAATTTATCTTATAAAAATAGTATCAATGTTTCTAATTCATTTTTAGTTTAGAATTAATAATTTCAATTCACATAATATTTAAAAATACAATATAAATTAAGCAATTACGTGTTATATAAAAGTTCATTCATATTAATTATTATGCTCTGTGATGTAAATATTTTTTGCTATTACTATTATAAGCATAAGAATAATATTTTATATAAAATATTTTAGTATTGTCGTCCTCCTCGACCTCCTCCACGATTATATCCACCACGCTGATAGTTATCTGTTCCAGAATTGGCGCCACCCTGATTCCAGCCTCCCTGAACTCTACCTCCTCTTCCTTTACCACTACCCCCTCTTTGATATTGTTGTCCACCTTTATATTCAGATTTGTATCCTAAATAAATTGATTATTAATCAATAATTTGATTTAAATTCTTTATAAAATTTATATGAAACACTATTATAAAACTACTATATTTACTTATATATATCCTACATTTTCACTTTTATTATGTATATTTTTCAATTAATTACCTCCATCTCTGTTATCTCCGCTGTAAGTATTATTTCCACCGCCTCCATAACCACCTCCTTGACCACCATAGCCGCCCCCATGCCCTCCTCCATATGCACTTCCTTGACCTCCTCCTCCGTAACTACCTCCTTGGCCTCCTCCTCCGTAACCACCTCCTTGACCTCCTCCTCTGTAACCACCTCCTTGTCCTCCTCCATAACCACCCCCTTGTCCTCCTCCTCCATAACCACCCCCTTGTCCTCCTCCTCCATAACCACCTCCTTGTCCTCCTCCTCCATAACTACCTCCTTGACTTCCTCCTCCATAACCACCTCCTTGACCTCCTCCATAACCACCTCCTTGTCCTCCTCCTCCATAACTACCTCCTTGACCTCCTCCTCCATAACCACCTCCTTGACCTCCTCCATGCTTTCCTCCATATCCTCCTCCTTGTCCACCATATGCACCACTATTAGAAGCATAATTGGAACCCTGATATCCAGTGTCTACATAACCAGTATTACTGCTGTATGAATTTCTGTTATCACTGGTGTAAGAATTAGAACTTTGAAAATTGCCACCTCCACGCCCACCACCTCTACCACCTCCTCGACCTCCGCTATAATATAAAAGTATATATATTCATTTTGAATTATCTTACCAAAACGTATTTTTTTTTTACTTTATCTTACCCAGAAGTTAAAGGTCCAGGTACTCTATCCTTTTGCCAAGGTGGCATTTCAGGTGGTGGTGGTTCTTGTTCATATGGTCTTCCACCTCTGTCTGGTACCTCTCCTATAATAACTCTATTAATTTCACTTTGAGTATTTTTCCTAACACTTGCGTTGCTTGTTTTCTCCATTAATGCAATATCATCTCTTGCTGCTAGTAAATCAGCAAATGTAATATCTGGTTCTGCATTCAAAAGTTTCCTAGTTTCTTCATATTGTCTATTTAACTCAGCCTCTTGAGCTTTTACTTTGTCTGACCACTATGTTTGAAAATAGAGATCATATGTTTTTTTAAATTACACATAAATATAAATAGCTTTTGTGACTTTATCTTAAAAATAGCTATGTATACTTACTAGAAAAGATTGTACTGTTACATCGAGCCTCTTGAGCAACATATCACGGCGCATTCTGTATTCATCATGTAACTCTTGTTGTAAATGTTGAAGATCATTCCAATCTGCTTCTGAGAATTGATGACTAATTAATGGTTGCCCTACAAGCTCAGAAGGAGCTGTTTTTAACACTTCAGTCAATTTGTTTTGCAGTCTTGTAAAAAGTTTCTCAGAAGTGATATCATTTGGTGGCCTTTCAAAATTTAAAGCTATTGACATATCTTTAAGATCTTTAGCTGTGTCACTCTCTTCCTACATAGAGTATATATACAAACTCTTATTAATAAAACTATAATATCATTTATATATTTTTGTCCTATTTTGATAATGGTAACTTACAACAACAACAGCCATGGAATTTGAACTTTTATGCTTCCTAAATTCTAATAATCGGCAAGTTTTTAATTCTGCTCCTAAAAAATCTAACAAAATGTACCTATCTTGTTCAGTTGCTAATCTTGCATTAACATTACCAGTCATTAATCTCTCATTCATACATCCTAATTCCTTAAGAAAACAGCTTAACTCTAAGAGGAAAGAACTAGAATCATCTGGAGACATTATGGCATGAATAGTTTCATCAATATCATTGAGTATTGCAATCTCATCTGCTAACCATGCTACAAGCTTCGTAAATTCTGGAGATTTTGGACCTTGCTTTACAGCCTCCTTAAATTTATTGGGATCTGTCAGCTGACCATTGTACCTATAAAATAAAATAATTTATTAGATAACATAATTAATAAAATTTATGTTAAATATGTAATTATAAGTAATACATCACATTAGTAACTTTGTATGTTCAATTAAAGTTAAATAAATGCATATAAATAACGAATATCCTTTAAATATCGTATAGTTTTAGTATTAATTCATTAACTGCCATTATTTTTATTTCAAGATCATAAAAATTCGAATTAACATTAATCACGGTATCCATTAAACATTTTTTGCTTTAAGTCATTAAAAACCGCTAAAACATTTATAAAATTATATAATTTCGAAAAAATATTGACAGTTAATAGATTAACGTTCAATATTATAACCTCAAATTACATACCCAAGTTTTTTCATCCTCTCCAGTAATTTAAGTTCCATTTTGGCAAAATCTTTAATCGAATAAAACAAGTAATTGTTACCGAAACATAAAACCTTCTAATGAAACTAAAATAATACATACTTACAATAAAAATATTAACAAATTAAACTCAATACCTTTCTTTGCCGTATACACTGTCAATGTGGCAGACTCTAATATGAGGTGTGTAGGAACATGTGAGGTATATACGTATATGTATGAAATTATAGATTGTACATGTATTATAGGTAATAGTATAGATAGGATAAGATATATGTATAAGATGTACATGTATAAGATATTGTTTGTGCTTACATCTTCTGTGCGGTAAGTTCTATTTTGGATTCTCCAATTTTGTAGATTTGAATTGTCCGCAAAAATTGAAATATTACCTAACACTATCAAAGAAATTACATATTTCCTTTGAAAACTGACCCTTTTAAATAATTTTATCTATTCATATATCCTGAACAATGTTAAGTAACAATATGCACATAATTGTGTAATATAATTCAATTGTAAAATATAATACAGCTTTCGATAAAGTCAGAGAAATGTAAGGTTTATATCTTTATTGAAATGTTTCATTTTAAAACAAAATAATTATTTATTATAATTTTTTTAAATAAAAAGAACGAATATATGTAATCTGGTATGATTTTATTTTGCAGCATTGCAGTAAGAAAATGTCCTAAAATTACAACACATGCATAGGTACGTAGAATTACGTAAAATGCTGCCTTGCTAACTGACCGAAATTTTGTCTTGCTAATTGGCAATTTCTACTATTTATTAAAAATTCTTTCCCGAAGCGGTATTTCGACGTTTTACATATGTATATAACGTGTTTCTTTAATTTCATTTCGTTTGAGTCCCGATATTTGAATTAGATTTAATTTTTTTCCCCGTGAATTTTATATGTTAATATACATGTCCTTAATTCCCGAACATTCTATATTTTCATAAAATTTCTTCTGGATGTTAGAACATGTACTTTAAATTTCAAACATTACTATTAAGTAATCTGTAATTCGTCCTAAATTCTGTAATGTTTTCGCAAATTTGTGGATTGTACACTAGCATAAAGACATACATATACATATGTATTAGAATACATTAAACTAATATAAGTATGTAGAGTATCCAATAATCGTGTTTGTAATTTCATAGTTACACTTAACTTTTGTTCCGATCATTACTAACATTTCAATACATGTTTATAATTTATTATTTTTTATATTTTACATTATACATATGTAAGTTGCGAATACTAGTAAAAAATCTACAAAGGGAAATGATAAATAAAATTAGATCATGATTATAAAAGTAAAAATATGTAGATTTTTAGTGTATTACATGTACCATACTTACAAAGATAATTTTAAGGTATGCATAATTAACATTACAATTAATATATACAAATACTTTAATTTGTAGAGAATTCCAAAACAACAATGGCAAATATTGTTCTTAACTTTAACTTATAGGAACAATCATTGCCATTTGTATCTAATAATTTATTAATACTGGCATAGCTTTAAATGTCAATAACTGCATTTACATTGCCAGTAACTTTACATTTGTATATTTGTAATATTTTACAACATTATTATTTATACATTGTTAATAAATCATGACAATATGACAATGTCTTTCATTTTAATAAACATTATTTAATTTTACACTTGTATTTAAGTATGTGGATATAACAGAGGTGTCCTAGAATTCTGTTACAGATTTGTTATTGTTAAAAAAACAAATGTTATAAATTTTGATTTAATACAATTAAATATTTTATTATGCCTCTGGCACAAAATTTCAAAGTCAATTTTATAATCTAATGTGTTGATATAATTTATTTATATCCTTCTTTTAAAAGATTTTTATATTATGTATTTTTCAAATGCATTTTATAAAAATCTTTATACCAGAATCTAATATACTCTTTTGTGAGTTTAGTTTTGTAATGTACAAAAAAGTATATCTTTATACATGTTTAGTAGTGCACATCAGAGGATTCAACTTACATAATTCTATTTGACTGGCAAATTGTACATTTAACCTTTATATATAGATATAAATATTATTCTAGTAGTATACATTTAAATTTATTTCCAATGGTGCTTTGGCAAATATGTTTTCATAGCACCATAAAAGTGCAATTTCATTGTGAAGCATATAATTTTAGCTAATCTTTGTACTACTTTTATCCATTTATACTTCAACCATGAAATGCAAAAAATAATTCTTGTGTAAAACTTCAACAATAGTTCTGAATGAATAAAATTTTGCTAAATATAATAAATAGAAATGTTTTTTTCTGTATCTTTTAATATTATTCTAAATATATAGTACTACAAAAGACAGTAGTATAAGTCAGTCATTTATAAAAATGAAGTTAGTAAGATTATACAATTTTGTATTACTTTCTGACTGATAAAATAAGCCAGATGACAAAGCTTTCATTCTTACAATTTGTACATCTAGTGAATTGAAATTTTGAATCTCATCATGCAATCAAATAATAATTAGTTGTCTATATTTCCTTCATAGAAGGATTCACACTTTTCTAGCAAACGTAGAACTGGATTTATGTTATAAGGAAACAAATCTTTTGATACTAATCTATCAATTGCTAAACGAAGTCTTATCAATATTGTCATGGTATCATCTAATTCTCTTCCACAGCAAGAGACAAATTCTGTCCAATTTCTTTTAACATATTTCAAAAATCTCAATAAGTATAATAAGAAACAGGTCTCATTACTGACAAGTAAATCTAATAAAACATCTGGATCATGTGATACAGCATGTATAAATTGTATGAAAGTTAAAGTTGGACTAAGCATATGACCAAGATCATTTTGTGGAGGTCCTCTATAAAATAAACCAACAGCCACATCTAAACAACATACCATGCCTTCAATTAAAAAATCATCTTGATCATGGAACATTTGTACAACCCACTGTGATAAAGGCATTTCAGGATGAAATGGCATTAATGTCTTAACACACTGATCAAGTTGTCTTAGAACTTCTCTAATGCTCCTCTCAATAACTGCCATATCAGCATCAAGATCTTCTGCTTCAGAACCCAAGGAAGAGTCACTAGAATCGCTACGTGTCTCTTTAACTGTCACAGCAACACTTTTTAAAACTAAAAGCACTATTTTTTGCAGAAGAGGACGATCACCTTCACCAGATCCTCCTCCAAATCTTCCAGAACCATGTCGATATGGTAGAGCATCCAATAATCTCCAATCTTTTACAGCTCTTACAATCAAATGTGCAAGAGAACAAGGCTCATCTGGCAATACATCTTGTAAGGCCAAAGTACTTCCATAACACAATACTTCATTAAATAACCCAAGGAGATGTCTCCAAATCACACCAGGAACATTGGCATTTAAAAGTACAACCAGGTTGTCTAATTGAGAATAAAAAAGTTTGGTATCAATAACAGATAAGTTGGCTTTAACAGAAATGATGGATTCCCACAAATCAAGAAATGTAATGACAGCTGATTCATGTTGTGGCGTATATGAACTTAAAATAGCATCAAATTTTGATACTAGTATAGTCCATTTAGATTCCAATGCTTTAACACACATTGCTTTTACTGGTGTACTATCAAAACTTTCTGTATCAGCAATTGATATTGTATTACAATGAGATGGTGGCACTATACTATCTGTATCTTCAAGAGGATGGATACTGCAGTCCTTGTGTTCCACAACTCTTTTTACAACATCCAAAGTGAATAGCATTTGGCTTGGAGAATGAGTATTTACTAAAGATTGTGTTAATCTTTCCAACCATGCTGTGTCAATATTTTCTTTTGTTATAATAAAAAATGATGCAAGAACTCTGCTAGCAGCAAATGATATAAATTTATTTGTTGTACATGATAGGTCAATTATTTGATCTATAATGCCATGCTCGTTTCGCGCCAGCGCATCACAAACATCTACTACTCTCCTGCACATAATACCTCTAACATTTTGTTTAATGGCTAAATCAAATAATAGTTGTAAAGTACTTATAAATTCTAAGGTTTGATCAGGTTCCCATTCTGATAATAATGAAGATCTAAAAGTGCCATCTGCAGCTTCTACTGTTGCACTAGTGAATGGTTTACGTAAACTGCTTTCTGGTATATTACATAAGCATTGTGTCAACAGACTATTCTGTAATTGCTCAATATCTGATAATGTATCTTTTTCAACTTCATCATTTTCAATGCGTTGTTTCTTCTTTGCTGGCTCCTCCATTATGTTGTTAGGAGGATAATAATAACAGTGCCAAAGCACCATTAGCAGCACTATTCTTGCTGCTTTCTTCTTTTAGCTTATAATACTCTGTCATCAGGTTCATGAAATATAACCAACATCAGCTTATTGTGTGTACAAAAGTCATAAACACATTAGCAGATACAATATACCTGTATTGACAAAAGAAAAAACATTAATTTAAATCCTTTGAAAATTGACTACTTTTTATGATACAAAATATTCTTGACTATATCAGATATTTAAATATTACAAATACTATTTTATTTTATTTTTCTTAAAAAGAAGACTATTTTAGGGCACAAAAGATTTTAACCAATATCTATGTTATCTGATAATATTCAGTGAATAGAATCCAAAAATATCAATTTTGAACTTAAGAAACTTTTCAAATCAAATCAATGATTTAACCCAAGCCTAACCTAACCTAATCAAAATCCAATCCAAAACTTTAAATTTAAACACAACCTCACTTATTTAAAAATTCAACGTTGTGATTTACTGTTTTGTAAATATATTCTTCTGCACAGAATCCAATGTATCTCTTGAAACAAAAGAAACTTTCAAATTTCAAATTTCTTAAATCCAAAACTGGTATTCTTAAACATTGTTATATATTATCAGGAAATATAAGAATCAGTCAAAAATTTTTGGTGACCTAAAATGAAGTTTAACCAAAAGAAATGTCATAAATATAATCTGTCATAAAACAGAATTTTCATTACTCAATGATAGTTAAAATATTATTTATAAGAGAATTTTTAATGAATCAATGTAATAACATCAATCAGAAAAGTAAAGAATAATATTAGAACTTACAGAGAGAACTGACTTCTATTTTCATTAAATTTCTGAAATGTTTGTAAATTCCAATACTTTTATAGGTGTACGTAAATAAGTATGTGTGTATATGTTTACGCATTCATTCATACGATGATGTATGTGTATATTCTTTTTACATGCCGTGATCAATCAATTACTTAATATGCGAGGCATCTTTGTAATAAACTTGAAATTATATCTGTTGCCAGACACATTCATAAGATGTTAACCATGAAGACTTTAACACAGGTTGCACATGTAATATATATAAACCGACGCTTGGTGATACGTTAATATGCACACAGAAATATTCTCTACCGATACCTTGACAGACAGTTAAAATATATCAAGAGAATATTTGACAGTATTCTTTTCGAGTTATACCGTATTTCACTATTTTAACAGTGTAAATATATTATTGTTTGTGCTCGAAGAATTTCTTTTGACTAGGAAGTGACAGAGCACTCAGACAACTTTGCTCTGTTGCCACGTATACGTGCTACCGAGTAAAAATAAGAAATACGGATTTATATTGTTTAGCCGTAAATCTGTTCCAATTAAACAGTTCATATCTCACGTCGAGTGGTAAAATGTTAACCCGATAATGCATAAGACACGAATTCTTCGTGTTTATTACGTATTTTTCGGATGGCATCATGCAGAGCTGCGTAACACAGTAGCTCCTCCTCGCACATTCCACAATGTACTAAGTACGAATTATTGTAATTACTTTAACAATAGCCTCCAGACCATTACTAAACCTTATCAAATATTCATTAAATGCCTATTTTTTCATTTTTCTTAATAAAAGTAATCAAAATCAAAAAGTCGTATAATAAATACACGAGATGATCGGCAACTCTGCATCGATGGCAGCGCTTAAAAATTTATACATATTCTTACTTGTTAAACAGTTTCTATTTTAATGATTTACCTAATGTGAAATTATAAGTAAGACGACGTATTTCGATAGTTGTACCAATAGGAAAGATTGCATAATGTTTAATAAAAGCCGAGAAGATTAAAAAAAATAAATTATTCAACATTCTTTATTCTATTACGTACTATATGGCCAAATTCATCATTTGCTTAATTTGATAATTACATTTATAGTAATAAACATATGATTCTTTTTTCTTATAGATTAATATATAAAGTATTATTAGAAAATTTATTAAATATTAAAAACTAGTATTGGGTTGGAATAAATAATGAATTGGAATAATGGATTGTGATTTGTGTTCAACAAATTTTGAAATTAAATTTGAAAAAATGATTAATTATAAGCAATATAAGTTTTATATTTTACAGATTTCAATTTTACTTTAAAAGTATGAAAGTATATACATTTTTTTAGTTTATTTTGAACCAATTAGCTTATACAGTATTATTTTAATTTGTACAGAGGAAAAATGGAATTTTTATTCTCAATCTTAATTATTTCTGGAATATGACATGCATGTTTAAGAAAAGAAGAAAATTATATACTCTGATCAATTGAGAAATGATCGCTGTGTGAACTCGCTTTGTCATTACATCTTTCATATTGTAGGGTAGGACCTATCTATATGCTGAACTGTCATAGGTATTTTCAATGACGTAGGACTGCCATATTTTTTTCTATATGGGGCCTGCTAGGGGGTCAACCAAATTGTTGGGGGTTTGGAGGTGGCCATGCAAGATGTTTTGTGATAAACGAATGGTGCGCATAATAAACAATTAAACTAATATTATAGCGGGACGCGTCGTTTCGGCAGATATGCTCGAATCGTTTGAGCAAACGGTCCGGATTGGCAAAGAAAAAGCCTTTCACTCAAAACATCTTTCTCACATGCGATAGGAATTTTACGTCACAAAAATTTTGATCGGGGATGAGAGTGTAGTGCCGTGGCGAGGTTATATCAGAAATTGGGACAATGGCCCTTTAAAATTTATCTACGTTTCATTTTATAATTATTAACATTTAAACGAGAAGTATTTGTATAGTCCTACTATACAATACCGATTTCTTCGAACGATACGAGTTGTCTTGGTGATTTTGTTGAATTCGTTGATCGCGAATGCGGTGCCCTACCCCGCTGCACTATTTTTGTCTGTACATTTTATTTACACGTATTTCTCTTGTTGCGTGTTTTCTTCGCCAAATATTTTGGCTATCTTTATAGCAGTTACGTAATTTCCGACGTGAGTAATTCCGGCACGATGGCCGATGATGAATTAAATGAAACTCGATTGTTTTACACGTAGTGGCGTGTGGACATATATACCACGCTAAGTTAAAGGGAATTGATTTTTGACATTCTTTGCATAAGAGTAAAAGAAGCTCAAAGCGTGCTAGTATATATTAATAACATGAACGGGAAACGATCACTGCACGGTTGTAAACAAAATTAATGTTTAAATAGTGAAAGTGATCCTATTTAGATATGTCTATTGGAAATTATCTTCTTAAGGTAAATGTTTAGTATACAATTATACTTGTTGTAGATACTGTTTGTATTTATATTTTTTTAATTGCTCTTTTAAATACTTGTAAATGTAAAAATGTAGTTTTTAATTGTTCAAACAATTTTTTAATTGTTTAAGATATCTTTAGTTGCATCTTTCATATTTATAAATAAAACATTTGACAAATTATGAATCCATACCCATATTTGGTTGAATGAAATAAAGAGAGATTAAATTAATAAAAAGCAAGTGTGTTATGTACAGAGTTATTGAGAATGATTGACATGACAATATTTTAAATATTTAATTCATTATCTTTAATGGAAGTATAAAATATATGGTATAATTATAGGTCTATATTAAATTTTATGTATAAAAAATAATAATATTAAATGTTTTAGGACAGTCATCACATCATAATGTGGTGGTTTAAAATACTATTGAACAATATTATTAAGAATGACAGAAATAGTATCCAAGGATTTTGGTAAGGGTCAACCTTTTCGAAAAAGAGACATGTCAGATTCGTCGCAGCACCAATATAATCAACCTCCTCCTGATATTATGCCAAAGGGACTTGCAATCAATGGTATATTCCCAAATATATAACAGCTTTTTGTAACAAAACATGTGTCATTAAAGATATTATTATTATATTATAATATTATTATTACTAAATAATAATTATTTTCATAGGCATAGGAGGAAGGTTGCGCCAATTAGAATCTCTTTTTATTGATGGTCCTGTACAAGGAGAAGGAAGAATAGGCCACACATTTTCTATTGAGACACTTATTGATATTTTACTTGTCTTATATGATGAATGTTGTAATTCTTCCTTACGACGTGAAAAGACTGTCTCAGATTTTATTGAATTTGGTATATTATATATACATAACATATGTGTATTTTTGAAAGTTTATAATTTCATATTAAAAAAAATTCATATATTTTTTTTATAGTAAAACCAGTGGCTACTTGCATTAAGAGTTTGCAATTGGCACGGGAGGATTTTGAAATAGTAAAAGTTATTGGTAGAGGTGCATTTGGTGAAGTATGTGTTGTAAGAATGCGTGGTTCAGACAAAGTATTTGCAATGAAAATTTTGAACAAATGGGAAATGTTGAAGCGTGCAGAAACTGCATACTTTAGAGAAGAGAGAGATGTACTGGTGTATGGTGATCGTAGATGGATCACAAATCTTCATTATGCCTTTCAAGATGACAATAATTTGGTAATTCTTCTAAACATTAATAACAATTAGAAGCATTTATGAACATAAAAATATCTTATGCGTTTTAAATAATAATGTGTAGTACTTGGTCATGGATTATTACTGTGGTGGAGACCTGTTAACACTGTTGAGCAAATTTGAAGATCGCCTTCCAGAAGATATGGCACGTTTTTACATAGCTGAAATGGTTCTGGCTATTGGGTCCATACATGACTTACGTTATGTACACCGTGATATTAAACCTGATAATGTTTTGTTAGATGCAAATGGTCATATTAGATTAGCAGATTTTGGATCTTGTTTACGATTGTTTGAGGATGGCACTGCACAAAGTAATGTTGCTGTTGGCACACCAGACTACATTTCACCAGAAATCTTAAGGGTAAAATTATATTTCCATATTATTTTATATATAATTATTATTTTTATAATTTATAAATTATGTAGTACTATTTTGTATTTTATTAATTTATGATATTTACTACTCATGAATGTTAAAAAGAATGCACTGAAATTCGTATAGGCAATGGAAGATGGTCAAGGACAATATGGACCTGAATGTGATTGGTGGTCTTTAGGAGTATGCATGTATGAAATGTTATATGGAGAAACACCATTTTATGCAGAATCTCTAGTCGAAACTTATGGAAAAATTATGAACCATAAGGTTATTAAATAATTTGAATTATACTTATAAAAGTTGTTACAATGATATTGTAATAATTATTATACATATATATTATACACATTAATGCGTGTATTTACTTAATTTCAGAATTGCTTTGACTTCCCAGCAGATGACATGTATGAAGTTTCTGAAGAAGCTAAGGATTTAATGAGGAAATTAATATGTAGTTCAGAATTTAGACTAGGTCAAAATGGAATTGATGATTTTAAGGTATTAACATGTAATGTGTTAACTTAAAAATTATAATATTATGTGGTTATAATTAGAAAATTAAATTTAATACAATTAATTCTAATTATATAACACAGAAACATCCATGGTTTGAAGGAGTAAACTGGGAAACTCTTAGAGACAGTACTGCACCTTACATTCCTGAAGTTTCTTCACCAACAGATACATCAAACTTTGATGTTGATGATACAGATGTTCGCAGTTCTGATGCTGTTCCACCAGCAGCAAATTCTGCGTTTTCTGCACTTCATTTACCATTTGTTGGCTTTACTTTCACTCAAGGAAGGTAAGTAGCATCTTTTACTTCTTTATATTCCTAAAAAGAAGTGTACTTAATATGGTTTTGTATTTATAAATTACAGTTGCATATCTGATCTGGGTTGTTTGTCTGCTATAACTCAAAAGGATAAACGTGTGCAAATATTGGAGGAAGAAAATGCACAACTGACACAAGCACTTGAAGATTTAAAAAAACAAATTAGCATGAGTCATTCTTCCCCAGGAATATCACCAGATTCTAATAATGCAACAAGAAAACTTCAGGATGAAATAAATACACTTACTAAACGCAACTGTGGTATAAATATATATCTCTAAATATGTATTACTGTAAAAAATATATGAATACTTAATCATGTTATTATTTCATAATGTTTCTTTATAATTTTCTAGAATTAGAATCACAGTTAAAATCCATGGAGGTCCCCCGTGAATTACGCAACTTAGATAACGGTGATATGACAAAACTACGGGAATTAGAAAAATTAGTACGCTCTCTTCGATCAGAAAAGGAAGAAGCTATTAAAGATAAGTTAGATGTCCAGGAGAAGCTTAAACTTCAAGATAAAGAATTGAAAGATGCATTAACACAACGTAAACTAGCAATGGCTGAATATACCGAAGTTACAGACAAATTATCAGAATTAAGACAGCAGAAACAAAAATTGTCTAGACAAGTCAGAGATAAAGAAGAAGAATTGGAGGTTGTAATGCAAAAGGTTGATAGCTTACGACATGACATTAGAAAAGCGGAAAAGTTACGTAGAGAATTAGAGAATCGAGTGGAAGAGGCAATGGCTGAAACGAGTAAAGAAAGAAAATTGAGGGAACGTAGCGAAGAATATTGTAAGCAAATGCAGGAAGAAACAGAGAAAATTAGGCAAAGGTCTATGGGAAATGATGCAAGTGCAAATCATGCATTAGCGACACAAGAAATTAATAGGTTAAAAGCAGAAGTGGAAAAACTTGAAGTTCAATATAATGAAAATTTGAACCAACAACAAGGTAGGTTCAATCTTGAAATTCGTAGTCTCCAAGAACAATTGCATGAAGCTGAAACAAGGAGAGATTTATTGGAAAGGGAAGTTCAGTTAACGAAAGAAAAATTAGATAATGCAAGATTAGAAAATATCACCGATAGTGAGGAGACTATAAATGAATTGAACAGACGTCATGAAAGAGAAAAAATTATGCTAGTCGAAGAAAACAAAAAACTTATGTTAGAACTTAACACTCTTACCGATAGTGTTAATAGAATACAAGGTGAAAGGCGACAATTAGAAGAAGAATATGAGGAACTAAGAAACAAGAAGGAAGCTATTGCACAATGGGAAGCTCAGATTACCGAAATTATTCAGTGGGTATCCGATGAGAAAGATGCTAGAGGATACTTACAGGTCTGTCCTACCTATATTTTTTTTATTAATGATGATCATTAGTATTATAGTATGATATGTATCTCAAGAACTGTTTAATTTTGTGCTTAACAAATTTCAGGCATTAGCAACAAAAATGACAGAAGAATTAGAATTTTTAAAACATTCTGGCGGTGTAGGTGGTGTAGGAAGTGGTTCTACAATGGCAGATAAAAATTGGCGAAATCGTAGATCACAAAAGCTTGACAAAATGGAGCTTTTGAACCTACAAAGTTCTTTACAAAGTGAAATACAAGCTAAGCAGGCAATATCTGAAGAACTTACAAAGACGCGTTCAGATTTAATTGCTGCTCAAAAGTAATTAATTTAAATATATTAAAAATAAAATAAATTTTAATGACGAAAATATTTTTATTTCTCTAAATGTCACTGATATAATTTAATAATGGTAAATCATTGTGTATCTACAGGGAATTAAGAGATTTCAGACAACGATTCGATACACTCACGCACGAGATAAAACGTAAAGAAATGCAAATAAAAGAGTTGCAAGCGAGACTTGACACAGGCGATGGCTGTAAGTACATTTCATATAACACTGTTACAAAAAGAAATTTCGTAAAAATTTTATTGTTACGTTTTTATAAAAATTCTGTACGAACTATTATTATACAAACTGCTGCGATACATGCTGTGTATGTAATTTGTAAATCTTTTAATCTCTCTCGTACATTGTTTAGGCGGTGAATATATCTGTTCGGTGTTTTATTCTACATATTCTGTAAAATATTCTGTATTATTTTAATATGTTGTGGCACGGAATATATGATTTATATATACAATTCGTAATAAATAGAATAGAATGTTCGTCATAAATAGATACAAAATATTATTTATTAGATATATAATACCGTATGTGATTTAAATATTGCGTGATACAAGAAATTTTTATATATGAATTCTTATATAAATATACTAGATTGTTTTTCTTAATTTCAAATTTGCATGCATATAGCAAAAGGTCAACAGAATCAAGAAATTGTTATATAAAATATATAGCAGGAATCATATATAGCATTCATACTTCTCAATATAGGTTCTTAAGATTTGCTTATTAACTCTTATTTTTCTCTCTCTTACCTAATAAAAAATATATATTAATTAACATAAATAATAAAAGTTTGTTGTGAAGATGCATGAATGGTGTACATGATTCTTTGCACTTGCATATTTATATTATTACGTAGTATATTACTTTTATATTATAACTAAAATTACAAGTCATTATAGTCAGAAGTATGATTTAACAATCTCTTTAGTTTCAGTAGTAAAATATAGAATTTCTAAGAGGTATAACTATATGTGAATACCATCTATTTCTTGTAGTTTGCATTAGTTTAATTAATGGCTTGATATTATATTGGTATGAGTCAGTGTGTGGTTATTTTTTTCTTTTGTTAATTTTTTTTATAAATGTGAATAGTAAGAGTTGGTGTGTGTTTCTAGACTGATATTTAAATGTATTTTAAGACAGTTACAAATATGAAAGTGCAATTCATTATACACACACACACACACATATATATATATATATATATATATGTAATATCATTTTATGGTCATATAATTGATCAATATGATCATATAAATATTTTAATGATATTATAAAAAATGCACGTATCTTTAAAATATGTTATAATTCATAGGTATTTGGCACAAATGAAAATTGAATATATGTGTATCGGGATAATTCAGTTGTTGTCTTGAAAAAACATAAGGCACTTGATTTTTAAAATGTGATGTTTTCTGCCATTGTTAGGTTGACCTTAATATTTTAACAAAATATTTTGTCTGTATTATATGTAATATATTTAACTACTTCACTATAATACTTCACTTAGGTAATATACTAAGTATAAAAGTTATTGCCAATACTTACTTTACCAATAATAGAGATCGTTACTATTTGGATACCTATCCAGCATAGTAATTCGGTTCTCCGGTACGGTATGCGATTCTGATTTCTAGACTACAAAGTGCCTCTGTTTATTGGCGTAACGAGCTGTGTCTGGGGCCTCTTGTTGCTCATCTTCAAACTGTATTTGTGACAGCTGCCCTATCCAGCAAAACGTCAAGAAAATCTCCAAACATCGTTAGCACCAAACCCCAACGCATCATCGTACATCAGCCGTCGTCACCCCTACCAGTAATGCGTGCTTCCCGCGTCACGACATGTCGCTTATTAACTAGATTCGTTCCCGTCAACACATTCATCAGTCAGAATGCCGTCGCCATCGTATCGCCACCCGGTAAATGAAGTGGCAACAAAACGCGATTTTGATTGACTAGTCAGTTGGGATGCTAATTACAGAACACAGTGCTATGTTTTTTATGAATATAATGGTATGAAACATTAATTGTTTTTCTTTGAAAGGGAGCGTCAAATGTATCAGATTGTTCTTATTTAAAACATAGCTCTATGTTAACTTTAATTTCAATTACTGTGAAAATCAGTTATGTGTTTCTTGTATGTTGGATATAATCATCCCCCAATTAAGGATAGTGTCAGTAGCTTTTCATCGTTTTAGGTGATGGTTGTCCTTTGTTAATTGTTGTAGCTGATAATCACTCAGTTTTGTAATTAAATGATTAACAGGTATGTTGTGTCTGAATGTTTTCGCCTTTAGATTGTTTGAACTGATTGACTTTTTAGTACATCTTATTACATGCTTGCTATTTCTGCTGGTAAACAATCAACCTTTACCTGCATAATAACGATTACTATTTTAACAGAGTTTGTGTGGTGCAAATTGCAGTGCAGTGATTATATTAAAATGTTCAAAAGAAGATGTTATGAAATTTATATTGATTTATGTATCTACTTGTAGAAAGAAAAACATACTTCTTTACTTTTACATTCTTTATATTTTAATAGAATATAGATAAAAGTATTACAGATATCTTTTTTCTTTATTAGTTTAACATTATTAAAAATAATTTCAACTTCCTATAATCAAAAAAAAGATGTTACCATTTTTTATACTATTAATTAAAAATTTTTTTGTATTTCAGTTTTAGAACGTCCTACATCTCAAATGTCATATTTGGAACATTTCTTGAAAGAAACTGCAAGCAGTACACGTCATGGAAGTGCAGATAGTGTAGAAGCCGATATCGAAGATAATCGAGCACCAAGTATCTCCAGCAGTAAAAGCAACTTATCTGAACTCAGTATTGTAAGTATTATTTTCTAAGTTTAATATAACATTAAGTGTTTACACATTAAAATTCAATGTATATTAAATTTTAGGATCCCACATCTCCGTTATCTCATGAACTTCTCAATAAATCATCAACATCTCATGGACAAACCAATCTTCAACCAAAACCAAAATCTCACCAATTCTTAGTAAGAACATTTTCAGCACCTACAAAATGTAATCATTGCACTTCACTGATGGTAGGTTTAACCAGGCAAGGAGTTGTATGTGAAGTTTGTGGCTTTGCATGTCATATGCCCTGTTGTGATAAAGTTCCATCAATGTGTCCTGTGCCACATGATCAAAGTAAGTTATCTTTAGGAAATCATATTTAGTGCAATTTATTTTGAAAATATAATTCTTTAATATAGCATGATAATAAATACTTTTTCCAGCAAAACGACCACTGGGTATTGATCCTACACGAGGAATAGGTACAGCTTACGAAGGATATGTTAAAGTGCCAAAAATGGGTGGAGTGAAAAAGGGCTGGGTTCGTCAATTTGTGGTGGTTTGCGACTTCAAATTATTTCTTTATGATATTTCACCAGATCGTAATGCATTACCATCTGTTTACGTGTCTCAAGTCTTGGACATGCGGGACGAAGAATTCAGCGTTAGTTCTGTTCGAGATTCGGATGTTATACATGCTACAAAGAAAGATATTCCATGTATATTTAGGGTAATGCTTAAAGTCTTTTGTTGTATTTTTATTATACATTCCTTCAGGATTTATTTTTATCTCATGTTTATTTAGATAACGACATCTCTACTAGAACCACCTGGTTTAAGAAATCACACGTTAATGCTTGCAGACACTGAAAGTGAAAAAACAAAGTGGGTAGTTGCTTTAAGTGAATTACATAGAATATTAAAGAAAAACAATCTTCCTAATACAACGGTAAATACAATATATCGATGTATATATTAATAAGATATCGTTCGATCTCATTCATTTTTATTTATGCTCTTCTTTTTACGTTACAGATTTTTAGAGCAAAAGAATTACTAGATAATACATTGGCGCTCATTAAAAATGTGATGTCAGGAGCAATTATTGATCCAGATCGTCTAGTCATTGGCACAGAAGAAGGTCTCTTCTGTTTAGATTTAGATCGTAGCGGTATGTTCTATTCTATATGTGTGTGCGTGCGCGCGTGTGTGTGTTCGCGCGCGTGCGTATGTGTACAAAATCATTTTGTTATGACTAATTTGTATTACATATTTAGAAATTGCAAGAGTAGGAGAAGGCAAGAAAATATATTTACTGGAATATGTAACAGAAGAACAATTAATAGTAGTTTTAAGTGGAAAACAACGTCATGTACGGCTGGTCCCAGTACGTGCATTGGATGGAGACGAAGTTGAATGGATTAAAGTTGCAGAAACTAAAGGATGTATAACTTTAACGACCGGGATAGTCCGTCGCAGTCCACTAACTTATTGTTTGTGTGTTGCCATAAAGAAGCAGGTAAGACATGTTATTGTATAATATCGGATCATTAATATAATAGATATTTCCTATATTTAATGTCATTTTTCTGTTTTAATTTAGAATGCATCACAAGTCATTATTTATGAAATTACACGTACGAAAACACGTCATAAACGTATACGTGAACTGATGTTATCATGTCATGCACAAACTTTGCAAGTTCTTTCTGAAGGTCGCTTCTGTGTCGGATATCCTTCCGGATTTTCTATCTACAGCATCTTAGGAGACCATCACCCTATTTGTAAATATATAAATCCGACTTCAAGTAAATTCAGAATTAATTTGAGACCTATATATCTCTTATTTTTATGTTTTAGCATTGGTCCATTCTGAGAATACGCTCTTAGGTTTTCTTACATACAGTGCTGTGGATGCTTTACGCTGTATCGAATTGCCACGTGGTGAATTCTTATTAGTCTTCCATACATTAGCAGTTTATGTCGACAGTCAAGGCAGAAAGAGTAGAGATCGTGAAATTATGTATCCTGCTGTTCCTACAGCAGTTAGTGAGTATTATTCTTAAAGCATAATATGGAACATGTTAAGACGAAATGTAATTATAATCTCGTATTACATATTACAAATGTAACAAATATTACATGTACAAATATAACAAATGTACATATATTGCATATAACAATTATAACTTTATGTTGCAGGTTATTGTGAAGGCTACTTACTAGTTTACAGCGAGACTCACATCGACGTGTTTGACTGTACAACTGGAGATTGGTTACAAACACTTAATGTGAAGCGAGCACGACCACTCAATACTTCAGGTTCTTTAACGTCCTGTGTCATTAACGATATGCCACATGTTATTTTTCTGAGCAATTTACATCAACGTTAGTATACTTCATATAACAACAATCATAACTATAAAGTGATTATATATAATATACAATATTCGATTTAATATAATAGGAGAACTACTTAATTTAACACCACTAGATGCAAGTGGTAGACAAATGACAAAACCACGAAGGAGATTTTCATTAAGAGAAGGAAATAGGGCTGTTCGTCCTACTGATAGACGTTCCAAAATGATATCTGCTCCGACGAATTTTAATCATATCAGTCATATGGGTCCGGGTAATGGAATACAGGTAAGTTATTTTGAGCTTCCTTTTTTCTTTTTGGTTAATACATATATTTTTTGGTATACATCTATTTTATAAATGTCTTATATTTTATATTAGATTCAACGATTGTTAGACCTGCCTACTACACTTGAAACAGCTGATCAACAACATAGTGGTCATCACAGTAGCTCTCATCTTCATAGCAGCCAACAAAGAGTAAGAATATAATACATCTTTATGTATTTCTAAAAACATTAAATGTCTACTTACATTTTTTTTCTTAGTTGTATAGTCCTGCAATTCAAGCATCAAGTAAACCAGCGCCACTGCCGCCTAGGCATCCACCTTCTGATACCCGACGTCTTAGTTCTCATATATCCAGAAATTCCGGATATTCACCGCATAACGGTATTTATATGCTCAATCGTATTGTATTTTATTCTGTTACATAATTTTATTTGAGATATCTTACATCACATATAAAATCTTTTTTTAGGTTCAACATCATCACGCAGAGGACCGGCACCGCCACGACCAACTGCTACCCCACCTTCGTTACCCCGTACTCCTGTGGACCAAGTTGATTCGGAATCTGTGCATCTACGATCGCATACTCCACTTTCTCTTGGTAGCATCGCATCTTTACACGACAAGGTATTACTTTTTCTCTTATTAAAAATATTAACCAAATATAAAGATGGTATAGATAGAGAACATTCAACGTGTTCTAAAAAGTTTGGAGAAATCGTACTTTTAATAAATACATGCAATTTTTCATTAATGTAGGAACACACCTCTGGTGGAAGTCCTAGACATTCAATAGCTTCAAACAACAGTTCAAATCCATCGACGCCACCAAGTCCCGCTCATGATCATGGTTCATCTTCATATGATTCATAAAAATTAATTTAACACTTCTCATAACATTAATAACTCACTGTAATCGCGTCTACTACCTGAATAATAGGATTACAGTATCTATGATAACATTTTTACATAAAATGATATCCGTATTTGATTTTTAGCTGGAAAGTTATCGTATTTATTTCTTTCTTTTTTTCAATTTTGTGCAATACATTTTTCTAACCTTGTGCATTATGTTAATTGTATTACAAACGTCTAACAAAAGGCATAATACTCGTATATACAAATGAATTAAGAAGTTGCATGTTTTAGTTATTTAATTCAATAATCAATACAAAGATTTCATAAATATATTAACATTGATTTTGGTATCATGTTGCAATAACTTTCTGGTTTTCAAGAACTTATAACATGTTATATATTTAACAAGGGAATTTACAGTTTATGTAATGATAAATTATAAATAATTTATGTTCGGAAATCATTGAATCAGCTTTACGATGCCATATATTACCAAAGTAGGTATCGTTTTAATTTCCTCTTTTTTTCGGAATTTTAATGCGAATACTTTGCATAATTTTAATTTTTGATCATCGTAATGAACTACCTTAAGTTAATAAAAATTGAAATCTCAGTCAAATTACCTAGCAATAAAAAATTAATCTAATTAATCTATCGTACCTACCTTTTGAATCTAGGTATAAATAATAGTTTCAAGTAAATTATATACTTAGTCATTCTTAGTGACAAATGAATTCAGTGGAAGTGAATCGATCTGATGCCTTATGACTAAATATTTTCTATTGCGTCATAATGCAGTAAGGTGCATCATTTTATTCAGCATGTGAATAGTAGAAATAATCGTGCAATGTATCTAAAGCTCCTGCTAATAAATAGCTATTAAGCAAGGCGGCTATATACTTTTACATGACATATGAGTATTATATTTGTGACAGTAAAAGAGTGATGTTGAATATTGATTTGTCCTTACTGCGACAAAAACTGATTTCTCTTTTATAAATGTACTGCTTTATCTATAATTAAGGCTATAAATATCATTGTGGAAACTTCTTTTTTTTAAATGCATATACGTATTTAAAATTTGTCAGTCAAATATTAACAAGTGCAATGCATAATGACTGAGAATAGAATCGAAACGAAAACGGAACGACGATGATTAAGTATCGTTTATTTTAAACCATGAAATTCTGAAATCCTTATTTATATTTGCAACAATTTGAAGAGAGTGTTAAGAAAGATTACACTATGCAACATCTTTAGTACTTTTATATTAAAAAATTTTAAAACCATTGAATTCACAAAAAAAAGAATAATGAATCATTATGAAATTTTGAAAAAAGTATTACTTGATGATTAATCAGTTACATTTAGTTCTTTTTATAGTTGTAAGACTAGAACAAAACAAATGAAATTACAACAAAGATGAGAACAAGATAACAAGTTTTATATGTTTTAATGTATAAAATATATACATTTTTCATGTACATTTATAAAAATTTGCTAACTATACTAAAAGAGGAGAAAAAAGAGTTGGTAGAACAAAATAATTATCTCAGGATTCTATGCCAGTAGTTAAAATATGAAATAACATTTAACGGTCAAGAATCCCGAGTTGCTCCATTCTTATTCAAGTAATTATGGATTGAAGATGTTGTTTTATCTTCATATCCCTAAACACGGCATACAGTAAAACAAAGAGCCAATAACTACAGTATGGATTCAATTTTTGCATACACGAAAATAAAGTGCATGTAAAAAAATAATGCTAAATCATGCATTTAAATTTACATATATTTATAATGAATTTTAATGAAAAAAGTTTAAAAAAGTATCGAAAAGTTTATGAAATATTGAAAATGTTACGGTAAAATATTGATACGCTACATTCCGAGCAATTCTTTTTTATTTTCATAAAACAATGACAAATATACATGAAAATCGAAGTTCCAACTCTTTAAAAAGATCATCGTTGGTGGACATAAAGTTAGCATAATAACTATAACATGCGTATAATACCAAAAAAAAGAAACTTGAAACGACTTTATCACATTTGTGTCATAGTAAGACATGAAAATATAATTATAAAAGAAATATATATCGACTGCAATAGGTTTGACATTCTTATATTAAAAATATAGAAGAAACCGTTAATAGAAGAAAAAAAAGTGTTAATGTTATCAGACAAAGAATGTAATAGTACAGATATTGCTGTCCATACCAGAATAAAATAAAGTTTAAAAATGAGTTCTAGAACTATTCTAGAAATGTCATCGTATGTTTATAAATTGTAGCAATGTACGTGTTATTGTACTTACCAACGAAATTCAATGATTTGTCTATTATCCGCAATTGTTACTTAAGGGTTCTAAAATCAAAGATATATCTGTTTGTCTTATGTTGCCTTGTATCTAAACCGAGTTTGTCTATAAATAGAACATACGAAGAAATAGTCACTTTGTATAGCATTGATTTTATATTTTTGTAAATAATTCAATTTCTAAATAAGGTTTCAATTTCAATTTGATTTTAGACCCTTCGAATCTTTCATTTTTCTTCTTTTTTTTTTAGTCTGCACATATATGACACTGAAATTTTGAGTACATCGTTTTATAACATGTAAAAACTGCGCTATAATTATGCTTTTTTTTACGCATAATCAAAATGTACGACTGGCATTCTGCACGAAAATAGAATGATTATATGTATGCATATACAGATTTGTATGATTCAATAGTTTACTTTTTTACGAGTTGTTAGAATATTTTATGTAACAATTAATAATGATTTATGTATCCCATTGGTTTAGTACCAGTGCATGTAATGACCTGATTATTAATCTTTTTTTTAGCAACTTAGTTTAGCGTATTCTATACTATGAATTTATTTATAACTAATATGTGCATTATATTTACGATATTTATTAAAAGCAATTGCAAGCAATTATTTGCATTTTGAATAATGAATTGTATCTCATTGTATATTATTTAAAGTGTGTTATTATAGTAAGAAGTACTTACATTATGGTAAAAAGAAAACCAAATTCTTATGTTTGTAAGATTTCCTCACAAACACTTTTTTTGTAGGTTTCATAGTATTTATAATTTTTGTTTTACATTTTGTTTTACATTTTGTTTCATACAAAATCTATGATAAAAGATGAATATATTTCCTTTCTCTTAAATTCATTCTTCGCTGAAATAATAATAACTTAATTTTTTTGTAATAAAGAATTATATTAGTAAATTTGATGTATGAGTACAATATAATTAATAATTAAAACTGGTCTCAATTTTAGGTATTATTATAATTAATAAAACAAAATAATAATTACTAGAATATTTATTTTTTAAAATGAAATCATTAACAGTAAGACAAAGGTCCCTACTGAAACAATAAACTAAATATCATTATAAAAAAGACCATTTAAAAAGATACGTAAGCTTTTGTACTTATATTGTATATTGTGCTTTATATGCTTCATTACTTTAGTATTCTATATCGCATTTTATAACTCTGTATCAATACAATTATCAGTGAGGAATATAAAACATAACATGTTTTGGTCTATAAAATATTTATGATGACTAATTATTTTTAATACCTTTTTTTTGAAAATATAATACATATATGTATATGAAGAAGACATTTTTTTTTAAACATAAGTCGTACAGAAGCGCACGAATTTAAATTTGGTAATTTCGTGTAAATTAGTGTATTAAATAATTCTATTAATCCAAATTAATTTTAAATCTAATTTAAAAAAAAGCTTTCTATAATATAATTATATAAATAAAGAGTAATTAATATTTTTGTTGACTATTATATTAGATATAATTGTTATATATCCGAAATTGTTCTATAAATAATTCATTGAAAGATATTCATATGTTAACATTAAATATAATAATTTTATGATTGATAACATCTATGAATTTTATGCAACATGTCACTTCCTAGTATTAATCATTAAAACAGAATTAACAAAACATTGAATTGGCACTAATTGTTACTTGTTTTTTGTGTTACATTTTACAAATATGATATATTCAACAGAATTTTTTTGTATTTATATCATATTCGAATAACTTTATGAATTTTTCATTTTTTTCAACATATAACATTATAAACTTGGTGTCAACAACAGTTTTAGCAACATTAGTAATGATTTGTATGTTATGAATATTTAAAAAGAACTCATTAGATTTTAGATCTAGCGAATTCTTCCAAAATCACAACATTATATTAATTCTATTATTCTATATTGTGCAAAATTCAAAATCACCTTTGTGGAATGTGATATCCATATAGTGAAAAACTGTTGACTCAATATTTTAATTATAAAATTATAAATATGTTCCGTATAAAAGTATTTGCACAAAACATATTTTCATTAAATCATAGATGAAAAGTAAGTTATTCGTAATTTATTTATTTTATATGAATGTTAATATATATATATATATATATATATATATATTATATGTATATTACATTCATTCTTCATTTAAATTTCCTAACAATATTAATGGCAGCTGTACAGAGAGGTGTCGCATGTATACATAACATAATTATAATGTCCAAGTAAACCAGGTTATTGAATGTTTAGAAAAACATCACTGGGTAATACTAAAATATAATGTGAACGAATTGTATGTTTTACAAATATTAATTTTGAAATACGATTTGAAATGAAAGATATTACATGTATAAAATCTAATTTACAAAAAATTTCTTAAAAAATTAATGTGATTAACTAATAAATGAATACGTTCCAGTCTCTTTATGCCTTTGTTTTATACGTAATTATCTATTAAGTGTATACCTATTAAATTTCGATTGTGTGATACAACAAAGAACACACGCGACATTGTATACTGCCGTCCAGAATTTAAAAGACGACATGTTGCAAGAAAGGCATTTTTTCAGTATTATTAAATCACCACTGGAATTCTAGTGTACAATATGAAATTTGTACCTCATCTTGACGGTTTTGTTTCTCGGATTCCATGGTCTTGGCGATATAGTTACTGTCACGATAAACTTCCTTTGCGCATAAACTCTCTAAATGGTGTAACTCCTATGACATTTTAAATCTCTTCGTTTTAAAAAATTGGCCAAATGTTACAAGGAAGTATCAGAAGACGTACTTTCAGAGGATGTACTTTCATGGCTGACTTGATTCAGAGAATGTTGAAGTGCATCGGGCGTTAGCCATTCCTTTGGTAGACAACGTTGAAGGAATGGTACACAAGAACTGAAATATGCAAGGCGATTTACCCAACCCGGTATTTCTTGACCACACAAAATCTACAATTTAGAATAAAAATATAATATTAGCATTGTATTAATTAATAAGTGATTATATACTATTTTTATATACATACAAGTGTAAGTTGACTACTAAAATGATTACAATTTTTATTCATTAAATGGTAACGATCACCCCTAAAATCTTTTCCTAATTCAGTAACGATCCTAGTTACATCTTCTTCTGTGAAATCTGTATATCCAATGTGTACTGATTGCCTACGATGATGAAAAATAAATATACTCTTCTTTTGAAATAATATGAACACATCCTTACTAAAATATCTGTACCTATATCTAAATTGCTCCCCTAATTCTTCGGCAACTCTTGGTGTGATTTCAAAAATTCCAGAAATTGGTTTAGAATGACCTCCATATGCATATTCTGCAAATTGATTGAAATAATGAAATATATTTGAATGATTGATTGAATTGAATAAAATATATATATATATATATATATATATAACATTATGTAAATATACCTGTTCCATATATTTCAACTCCTGAATGAAATACACCCAATCCAATTGGAGTAGTATATTCATTTATCCAATACTGAAACATGAAATGTATTTATTACAAATGTGCATCAATAAAAATTAAAAAGATATTTTGGAAAGAAATTTAAAAGGTCCTTACCATATCATAAACATTAAGAATTATTGGCTCTCTAGCCATTTTTGGTATTAATTCTTCGTTATCCTGTGGATAACCCAGACAACTAGGAAAGGATAGATTGCAGCTAAGACCTGACGAAAACATCATAGAGATACCTATACTTGAAGAGATGAACAGCAGCACTACCTATGTTCCAACGCACCTAATAAGCAAATACATTTGCTATATACTGGATCTACACTAAGCACATAGCCAAAAATTACTACAAAATTTAAAAAAGAATGATGAAATAGGAAACATCTTATTTATAATTTTCAAGTAAGTATCTGTGGTTAATTTTATATCAAATCACCTTAATAATTCATATGGGGTTACACAAACAAAAAACAAAATGTAATAAAATACATATTATTGTCACATAAATATTATTTATTAACTACATAATAATCAGTAACTTCATGCTTTTCTATATAAAATTATATTATACTTTGCAAAATACATAGCAACAAATATGTTTTTCTAATAACAATATTGCAACTTATAGAATCAGAATGATAAAATCACCAATATTATGTTACTTAATCTATCATAAATGCTAAACAATAACAATACCAAAGTCAAAATATAAACAAATGATATTTTGAATTAGATTTATAATTTACTACTCTCTTATTGTATTAATAAAGTTGTAGGATGCAGAATGTTCAAAGATAATGAACAAATTTATTAGTAATGTTGTCTGACAATGAATAAGGAACTAAGAATGGATATACTTCACAATAGAAGAAAAAAAGTGTATTGTGAATCATCAAGTCAAAGGTTTTGTTAAATGATATTTTTAAATAAATTGCCTAAAATTACCTAAAAAAGTCGAGATTTCAGCACTATCACATTTCTTTATAATTTGTCACAGAATAGTTCAGTACATGTTAATCTCCAAATTTTCTTGAAAGAATTGTTGATGTTAAATATTGCAGAAAGACATTGCACAAAATTACAAGTAAGTATACTCGCAATAAATTAACGATCTTCTTGAAATGTCAATAACGCTTATTAAGTTCTTATGAAAATTTAATAACATAGATTTAATAACTGAAATTCGTAAAAATTACGTGCAAATAGCACACATTATGTCAATAAGAAGTCTTTCCTCACTTGAAGTGTACTAAATTATCAACAAAATCCTTCTTGAAATCTGTAATTATGTATCTTAACTATTCATTGCGTATTTTTAATCACAAACTTAATTAAATGCACATAATAAACATTAACATTAAAGATGTTTTAAAGGAATTTAGACAAATTGTTTATAATTAGAAACGAATGGCATTTGTCTAGGGATATCGAATAATTGTCTCTAGTCTAGATGAATATCAAACGTTGAATAATTACTAAAGAATTTTTTTTTCGAAAGTTATACATATGTACGTAAAATTTTACCAAAATATTAAATATTATATTTTTCTATAATTTTCCTATACTGTTGCTAATTCTAACATTTTTTGTTTACACAATTTTAATATTTTTAATACTGATAAAATATAATTCGCAAGACATAAGCATAATAAAAAAATAAAGTAATTAAAACAAACTTTTTAATATTATTTATAAATATAACTAAATATATATAAATAGGACAATGTCATTATTAAGATTTTTATTAATAAATTTACATATCATTGTTATTTGAGACTATCTTAAATTAATCTTATTCTTAATTGAAATATTAAGTATAGCACTATTCATCTGTTTTTATGATTAATGCTATCAGATAAGTACTGTAGACAGAAAGGAAATTTCTTCTCTACTATAAATACATATGAACATAAATATTTAGTGATAAAAGGTTGTTTAGACATATTTCTAAAAAATTCAGATTATTTCTTTAAAAGTTGGTAGAGCAATCAGTCATATTTCCAAATTTTTTAAAATAATTTTTTAGGGTACATATGTATTTAGAGATATATAGTATATAATTTATGTATACATTATGAAATGCATGTGATTTGATTCTGTTATCCTGTTACTATTGAGATAGATATGATTTATTTGAAACATTTTACCACACATTACAAGCAATTTATGAAACAAAATATTACTCTTATAAATATACACATATATAAGCATATATAGCACACATTTTTTTACTAATTTTTAACACTCTTTACATAATCATTGCTCAATTTTTCTTATTTTTAAACGAGTGTGCGAATATTATATTAAATATGCTACCATAAATACAATATTTTCATATTTTGTATTTTGTATAAAGATATTTACAATTATTTTATTCTATTTTACTAAGAAAACATTCTCTAGATTTAAAATACGTAATTAATGTTTAATTATTTACATATTTAAACACCTCATAATAATGTCTTTTTGTAAGAAATTTTCAAAAATTAATATATTTGTTCAATGAATGACCAAAGTGTAATTTGTTTCATATAAATAAAATAATATCACAATTGAGTTTTTATAGAATTTAATAGTCTATTCTTATCTAATTGTTGTGCATATATTGAACTATTCAGAAATTTAATAGTTTCAGTCATCATATTTAATATATAACTTTGCAACGTATGTATGTTCAAATAAGTATATAATTACATAAATATCTTGTGAAATATTTGTCAATGCCACTCTTTTTAAAATCAATTCCCTTAAGTATTGTTAATATATGTAAGATACTACCTCTTCCTTATACAAATTTATTTTTATGCAGGTAAAAAGTCTTAGTTATAAAGCTTATTATTGCATACATAATGTTGCAAATCACAAATATTCTAAGATATAAACTAAATGAGGTACAAGTAGAAAATTTTGCCAATTATAAAATGTAAGCCTAACTACCTACATCCTTAATAAGTAAATGTATTTGTATCTAGATAAATGTACAATATATATTTATAAATATATAAACAGAGGAGAACTGTATCTAGATTATCTTTAATGCATGTATATTTGGAGTACACAGCAACTGTGTCAATCCAAATATTGTTACTTATTATAGATGTGTATACATGAATATAAAGTACTTAAAATATGAGTGTTTTATGATAATCGAGTCGTACAAAACATTTTTAAATAGGAAATATGTAGTTTTAACTAGTCTGAATAAAATTTATAATTTAACAGAACAAATACAAAAATATAAAAATTTATGATTAGTGAAGTAAATATATATAAGTAACAAAACTGTTCATATAATGTAAATTATACATTGTCTGAATAAAATTTGGTGATATTATATGATCGCATACTTTAATTATTGTTTTAGTTTAATTTTAAATTCATATTTCTAATATTTTATAAATAACTATGTATCATAATCTTCATCCAGAGTAGCAGTATGAGCAAAATTTGATGTTGGTTGATTATTTGTATTTACATTTGATGTATTTGTACTTAAATTCATAGGTTTAACTTCTGTATAAAAATTAGGTTGACTAATTTGAAATGATGGAGGCACAGACATTTGAAATTCTGGAACTTGAGGCACAGTATTTTTTACCATTTCATTACAAGTACCTGGATTATATATTCCAGTTCCATCACTGTTTTCTTCATTTTCATTTTCTTTCTTTACTTTATTAGTTAATCCAATCTCCTGCTTTGAAAATCTATAAAAATACAATAATATATTTAAAATTTACAAATAACAAGTAAGTTATTTAATACTTACCCTGTATCTGGCTGTTGTATTGTAGGTGAATAAGTTGATGTATTTGATACATTTGTATTCATTGGAGCAGGTGTTAGAGGTGGTGTAGGTACTTCCTCATCAGGTCCTGATACATCTGGTAAAGAATTTACTAAATCTTTTAAAAAATCAAAGCGGCTTTCTGATAAAATACATTGTTTCCTGCAAAGAAATTTAATGCAAAAATGATCAACAAATCAGTTAAAACCAAGTATTAACTTAATTAATTTTATAAAAATCTTACATATGAGAAGGACTCAAAGTTTTAGCATTTTTAGCATTTGTAATTTCCATGGATTTTGTAAGTAATGAATGTACAAACAATTCTAATGTTCTAGGTATACAAATAGTTAAGGAATTTATTTTCAAAATAAAAATATATCATTAACGGCTTAAAGATCTACGATGTAAACAACAATGATTCTTATGCTGGCTTATGTTAGCATTAAAATTATTGTTCTTATTATTAATTTAAAAGGATATAAATTATAATCGGCACTGGTTGTGCAACTTTTCCAATTTCTTCATCAGTTTGCATAATTTTTTTTATTCTGCCCTAAGTACATTTGTAAAGATAGGTTAGTCATATAATTAAAATTAATATGTATATGGTCTTTTTAATAATATATTTCTTTATAATTTAAATGATATTACAAGTAAATTACATTGTTTTTACTTAAATTATAAACATGTAATTTATATATGAAGTGCATTTTCGTGAAAAACTTTCCCAAACTATACAGAGTATTTTAATACTCACTGCTGGAAAACGTGCATTATATTTTTTCTTTTTACTTGGCATTGTCACAAAGTGTAGTACTTCACCTTACACAAATTGTGTATAAATAAATCAGAGAATAAAACTTTGAAAAAATAAACACGTTTATTGTATATTGTATTTGCAGGAATCAAGGTGTTCCAAAACTTGACATGTATCTGTAACCTCTATGATGTATACATATACATTTTCAATAATCGTAAAGTATTTTACGTTCGTAAATGTAATACTTAATGCTACATTCATAGAATATAAACTACTATGTGTTCTAAAAATACTTGAAACCAACATATAATTTGAGATCTTAATTTATGAATATTAATATTCATTGCAGTAATATATATATTTTCGTATTTATTGTATTAATATACATTTCCCTTTTCTGTGCAAAAATTATTTATGTTTATTGATTATACATAAAATTACTAATGACATATCGTACATTAAAGATGTTGCATGACCTTTCCAAGATTTGGGGAATTTGGTGTGGTTGCAATCAGTGGAGTACTGAAGCACTCTGCACGCGTTACAACTTCAAACAATTTTGAAACTAATTCGATGTTTAAATTTATGTTTAAAATTAGTTATATTTACAACTGAATATTTATAATAGATTGATAACTTTAACAAGATTTGCTCTGTAATGAAATTTATTGAGACGCTGAGCTCAGCGTGACGGTTCTAACGATTCTTTAATTTTGAGTCGCAGAGTGGCTCATTTATCTGCTTGAATTTACATGATAATCTATGATTAATTTGTTATCCAATAAGACAAACTTTTATTAACTAATGCTAATAAATTTTATTTTGATTTACAATATTAGAAAGCGAGCGATTTATGCTTTGGCAAAGCACTTTACCATGGTAACGAAAGTAAATATGAAATTCGAGAGTAATCACAGTTGTTACTGATAAATAATTTTGTCATTAATCAATAAATTTGTTAAATAACTTTTGTTCGTTGCCTCGGCTACGTTGCTGTACAGTTAAATTCGCGGCGCTAGAATTAACCCTATTATCATACAAAATATTCACGCTAGAGAGAGCCACAGGTCTAAATCAGTTCAAAACAAAGATGACTACTTCTTATAATCCATCCTTACAAAATAATGTGAATTTAGGAACGATGATCTAGTTACAAATTTAAATTTGGGACTGTGTCAAATTGCGCTTGTGTTTTTCTTTTAACTTTGTACTAATTTGATTATATGTAAAAGTTTTATACCTATAACCTATTTTTAAAATACTAAAATGATAACAATGTTTTTGTAAATATATATAATTTAAACTTCCATTTTAATAAATACTAGATGAATAACGTCGTATTATACTAATGTTTTTAACCTATAATTGCAAATAATTTTAATTAATAGATCAAATTTATTTTATAATGGCAAACTCAAGCAATGATAGAGTTGTCGTTTTAATAGACATGGATTGCTTTTTTTGCCAAGTTGAAACAAAACTTCAACCAGAATATGCTGGAAAACCACTTGCAGTTGTACAATACAATCAGTGGAAATTAGGAGGGTAAAATATTCTAGATAATATAAATTATACTTAGCTAACTTAAGTAGATAGATTAGAGAGAGATTCTAAATATTGCTAATATTTTCTAAATAGGATAATTGCTGTTAATTATGAAGCAAGGGAATATGGTATTACAAGACACATGAGAGGTGAAGAGGCAAAAGAAAAATGTCCAGATGTCGTTTTAGCTAGTGTACCATGTTTTCGTGGAAAAGCTGATACATCAAGGTATATCAAAAAATTATGCATTTAATATTTTTTACACACACATAATGTGGGTGAATTACAAATGTTTGTATAGATATAGAAGTGCTGGTCGTGAAGTTATTAATGTTATAAAGAAACATTGCAATATAATAGAACGTGCTAGTGTGGATGAAGCATATTTAGATATTACTGACTTGGTTTGTAAAAGGATGTCTACATATTCTATTTCTTTGAATCATTTAGTGACACAGCTTTCAAATACTTTTGTAGTAGGATATTCAGAAGTTGGAAAAAATGATGAAGGTAAGAAAAAATTACTATTAACTTTTATGACTATAAATAAATTTGTATATAATGTTGTTATATGATATAAGCCTTTATATGGTATGGATTTAGAAGAGAGAAGTAAAGGCACAAAAACTTGGATAATGAACGTTTTTGAGAATCTTGAAGACATAAAAGCACAAAAACTTGCAATAGCAGGACTTATAGTTGAAGAAATAAGAGCTGACATATTTGATAAAACAGGATTTAGATGTTCTGCTGGTATTGCAGGAAACAAGGTAAAAAGGTGTACTATCTATTTCATTACCTAATTAATTAAAAAAAGTAATATTGTATATGTTTAGATATTGGCTAAGTTGGCATGTGGATTGCATAAACCAAATCGACAAACAATATTACCTACAACTGCAGTATCAACTCTGTATTCGACATTGCCAATCAAAAAAGTTAGAAATCTTGGTGGGAAGTTTGGAGATGTCGTTGTTGAATCTCTCAATTGTAATGTTATGGGTGATTTAGTGCAGTATTCACTGCAATATTTACAAAAACGATTCGATGAAAAAACAGGGTATATTTATGAACTCATAATTTCGCTGAAAATAATAATGTATAAAAACGTTACTTTGAAACTATGTTATATTAATATATTTATTTAGGTTATGGTTATACAATATTGCTCGAGGAATAGACAATGAACCTGTTAATATACGATTAGTATCAAAATCAATTGGGGCATGTAAAAAGTTCCCAGGAAGACAAGCTATTATCTCATTAGATGTGGTAAAGTACATAATGAAATTTGTACATCGGAAAATTGTGAATTATTTCTTTACATAATATTTTGTTTATAGTTAGAACATTGGGCTGGTGAATTATCAGCAGAAGTTTGTGAACGTCTTGAACAAGATCTTGAAGAAAATGAGCGACGAGCAACGTTAATGACAATATGTTATCAGTATTATCAAAATAAGGCTACAGTATCACAATCACGTTCATGTACTTTAAATTCATATAAACCAGGAAATATGGCAATTCGTTGTGTACAAATCATATCTAAGTCAACACAATGTCCAATTGCATATTTAGGTATATCAGCTGGTAAATTTATAGCAGCTAAAGGTAGCGGAAATTTTCGGAATTTCTTTAAATCAAACGAATCAGAGCCTCATAAGAGAATAGATGCACAAACAGAAAATACGAAAGTAGAAAGTATATATTCAGTAGAAAATATTACTAAGAAAATAAAAAGTGATTTAGATGTCGATAAAATTATTAATGTAGATTCTAATAGTGATGAAATTAACAATGCATTAAGTAATAAACTAAAACATGTTGGGAAAAAATGTTCTAGAATAAGTGCACAATTAGGTGAACAAAGTTGTAATATAAAAACAGATTGGTCTCCTACTTCCAGAAGATTAAATAATTTAATCAATTCATTAAATGAAGGAAATAAAATAAAAACATTTTATGAAAAGAAGACAAATTGTTTTAATTTGAATGATCCCTTAGATCAAAATGATTTTAAGGAATCATTTTTTATGAATGTTTTCAACCCAAAAGAAAGTAATTTAAAAGATACACATGTAAATGATATTAGGTTGATTGAATTAAACGACAATGTAAATATAGATATTGAGTTTGAAAATGTAAATGAAGATAGTGTAAAAAATGAGAAAAGTAATTTTGACGAAAAACTGGATTTGAATATGAAGGAGAATAGTGATAAAATGTATACAAACAATGAAATGGAAAATGGGCCAACTTCTTCAAATATAAAATTAAATGAAAATAACAAAATGATTAATGAACAAGATATACAACTAGAAGAAATATTTCCTGATTTGAGTAATATTGATCCTACTGTAGTTGTATTGTTACCTTCATATTTACAAGAAAAAGCAAAATTATATATGAAAACAGAAAGTAAAAAGGATATTTCAAAAGAAACTATAGTGAAAATGTTGAAGGGAAAAAATAAATCTAAAACCAACGCTTCAAAAGGAAGAAGAGATAATGATATTTCTAGTTTCCTAATTAAAAAAAACTCATCTAACTCAATTGAAGTTCCTTCTAAACAATGTTTAAAATGTTATCAAATGATACCTATATTAAAATATCAGGAACATTGTGATTTTCATGTGGCTGAAAGTCTGCAATGGAACTTAAATAATTCAGTATTACATACTACAAATATAAAAAGGAAGGAAAATACAAGTGATATAGATACCAATTCTATTAAACGTCGATTAAATGCAAATATTTTAAATTCTCATAAGAATCATAAATCCATATCATCATTTTTTTCGTAATATGAATTGACATTTATATATTATATTGATATATTATATCTATCTCAACGAAATAAATCTTAAATAAATATTTTATGTATCATTTGTAAAAATATAATTACATTTTATGAAATATGTAGATATATATTTACAACATAGTCTTCTTGGAATTGAAGTAGTTCTCCTCCTTCAATTTTATTTGAATTAATGACACTTTTGAAATAAAAAGTAATAATACTGTAATATGCATAAAATGCTAATGTTGTATTGATTTATAATAAATTTTATTTAATTATATTGCTCCAGCATCTTTCATTTAAATAAAATAAAATGATAGATAATAATTAAAATAATAATAATAGTTAAAAAAATATTTTACTTTTAGGTATCTTATGATATACTTGTTCAACATTGATAAATTATGTATATGTACAATTAATACTTAAAAGTCGATTTGTACTTAAACAATCGAGTTTTGCAAATTCCGTTTTCACGCTTTCTTTGTATCGTTTCATTGAATCTTGAAATGTAGAAATCGTTGTTTTTATTGCATCGTTAGATGCCTTTAGCAATTGAAATGCTAAAAAAAATAATGAAATTTTAAAATAATATCTGAAAAAATTATAAAATTGTACCTTGTTGTTTATCAATCTCTGCTTTCTCGATAGCTCTCATTAATTTATGCATAAGTCTCAGTAATTTTAGTTGTTTTCGTGACAACATTTTTTGGAATAATATTTTTCCGAATTTTTGTTCGTGTTTTTTTATATATACGTCCAATTTAAGAACTGCTGCTTTTTCTGTTTGACTATGCCATAAGATTTTTTTATAACATACATTTTTATCCATAATTATTGTCTTAAATTTTACATTATACATATTAAATTGTACATTAGAAATATGAAGCTCAATAAATAATTCTGTTGTTTTTAAGTATAATTAAAAGTTTATACACACAGTGGGGTCGCCCTATATATTCCGAGTTGAAAAAATAAAGAAATTTGGTGACAATATAAATATATAAAAACATATTTATTTATTCAAAAACAGTAATAAAAACATACATATACACTTTGGATGTTACAACGTTTATGAATGTTTATAAGGAATATATAGTTTAATGAAAATATTTAAATAGCATTATATCCTTTTTTCCATACAGTGTCTTTTAGATATGCACCTATCATAGGATTATTGAGCATTGTTTCTACAATACCTTTAAATCCCAATTGACTGGCTAATACATATTTACACTCCACATCTGACAATTCAGAAATTAATATTTTCATGTTATCTGTCATAGTATGAGTAATGCTTTTTTCCAGTCTGTACCTATAATAAAGTTAATAACGATTAAAATGGAAAGAAATATTCAAAAATAAATTATTTCTTTAAAACAATAGTTAACTTGCCTGCGTACACAATTTCTTACAAGACCAGGGGTGAGCTTATTTACTGCTATAAAATCTTTCAAATATTTTTTTTCTCCATTTAATATACAATGGCTATAAATCAGATTAGCCCAATCTACGTGATGATTATATGCATGAATGACAATAAAAGCTTGAGAGAAGCTTAAGTTATGACATAATACTTTATCAATATCTCCAGGTTTTAAATTAAGTATACAGATTACTTGTTGATTATAAGACACAGTATTAAAAAGTGAAAGTTGGAGAGCAACTAATTGTACTTGATCAGAACATTGATTAGCAAGATTTAATTTATTAGCCTATAACATATCCATATTATAAATTTTTATTTATACAAATAATCTAGATAATGTTTTACCTGTAAATAGTATTCTGTTGCGTGAGTATAATTAGTAACAGCTAAGTGTAACTGTTTCAGAATATTTTCAGTTTTGATGAATTTTTTTTCATGTTGAACAGTACTTTGCAATTTCATATGATCTTTTGTAGCATCTGATATTATTGTATTAATTATATCTTTCGCTTCATTTTTCCACATATGTGCTAGTTCATGATATAGTCGAAAATGTAAAGCTACCAGAGTAAAAAGTTCTTTATTTTCAGGACAATGACGCTTCAGGAATTCCAAAATTGCTGTTTCTAGACCTATTACCTGTAACATGTTTAATATAATATTGTATATAGTATTTATATATGTATTTAGAAAAATAAGAAGCGTAAAGAAACCTTATTTAGTCCTTTTCCAAGTAAAAATTCAAACTGATCATTTTCTTTTAAAATTTGAAATACATAATTCATTTCTGTGAAACGACCAACACCTGTTACAAGACGTACCTAAAATTGTTTGATATTATATATTTTTTAAGTACAGTGTATAAAATTTTGTTTATTTAATTCTTGTAAAATAACGTACTAGTAATGTCCAGTACTTAAGATTCTGCAAAACATTTGCGAAAATTTGACATTTACATAATACCGATGCTATCCCTTCCATATTGCAGGAAGTTGTAAAACAATCATGAGCACGTATTAATAATTCTGCAATCGTCTTCAGAGTAAATGCTAAACAATAGAAAAGGTTTTAATAATAAATTTAGTTATTATAGGAATGTAATGATAATTATATTTTATTATAGTACCGCTTGTTTTTTCGCCATGAGAATGTCCAAGCAATTTATTTGCCGTTTTTAAGAGTTTCCAACCAAGGAGTGAAACATCATTGCATAGTTCCATAATAACACGAAAATTTGTATTTAAGGAATATCCCCACAAGCAAACGTTATTTTCATATCCACCTACAAAAGCAAACTTTTTATAGTTGTGTATAAATTTATAATATCATTACATACCTTCTACTGCACGGTTAATATTTAGAGTAATATTTTCAGCCAAAAATGTTGCAACATTATCATTGTTTATTTTGTATGCAATAACTATATCATTAATAATTTCAGATTTATTTTTAATATTATCACTTTCTGTAATTTCTTGTAAAAATTCAATTGGATTGTTTAACATTAACAAGAACTGATAACTTTTCTCCAGTTGCATGGCTAATTTATAACATAATACAATGCGAAGACATATGTCTACTCCATGTTCCAGGATATTAAGTAATTTTTCTAAAATTGATAAACACTCCATTTGTATTCCATGAACATCTTCATGTTTTAGTTTATTCATTTCAGTACTGATTGAAGTGATCACTGTAATCAAAGTTTTGTTATAAATATGTGCTAGTTAATAATTTGTTGCAATGAAAATATAAATTAGACATACATGAAGAAACTGAAGAAAATCTTTGTAAACCACGATTCTTTAAGGCATTGTATTTTTGTTGCTTATTCTTATTTACTTCTTTCAGAAGACTTTGTTGTTCAATATTTAAATCATTTGGTGAAATTTCACCTTCTGCTAAACTCAAACATAACATCAGAATTTGTAAATCCTACAATTACAATTAAAATAGTTAATACATATTTATTAATGAAGGTTTAATGAAATTTACCTTATGTTTGTAATTAAAAATTGTACTTATTCTTAATGCTGTATCCAGTTTACCTAAGTCAATTAATGTATTAATTAAACTTTCAATTGCATTTTTCTCTTGTATGTTACTTAAGGTATAGCCAAATTTCAATTTATTTAGTCCTGATAACAATTCTGTTTTTAGTTTATTGAAGATATAAGGTCCATCATCTAATTGCACATTTTCAGGACCTGCTAAAATACATGATTTCCACATAGCTGTTTCAAGAACATCAATATCTTGTTGCTCTGTTTCAATATTCTTTAAGGTTTCAAAAGCTAGTTTTAATATTTCATATCTGTTAAAACATATATTTCATATTTGATTAAATCTATATGTCATTGATGTCTCTAGATAAAAAATATCATATACCTTTCTTTATGAGAAGTAACTTTTTCAGCATGCTCAACAAAAAATTCTGCTGCTTTTTCATATGAAATGTTGTATTTTTTAAAATTTAGTGCACATTCGTTCCAAAAATTATCTTCAATTTTCTCATTTTTTTGTATATAATATTTAAATTTACTTCGGCACTAAAAGGATTAATAATTAAAATATCAACGATGAAAACTTGTACTTATATAAAAAATAAGATAATACCTGAGCTAAGATTATTTCAGACGAATTAAATCCCGCTACATTTGATAATTTTAATGCACTAGTATAATCTTCAGTTCTTATTAAATCATTAATGCACCTATGAATTTCTGTATCAAAATTATATACATTGTCTGATACCGTAAATGCCGCAAAATTTAATGTGACATTGGTTTTTTGAAGAATTTTTATAACTTGTAGCAAAAATGGAAAGATTGGAACGAAACCTGTAATGAACAAGGAAATTAGTTTATGTCTGATGTTCATTATCAATTATTGAAATAATAATTCATACAAGATAGCAGTACCTGGAAAATTCTTATAAATGTTACATTTTATCAAAATTTCGAGAAATTTTATTTGGAGATGTGTACTTCTTAGACCATGAGCGAGTGTTGCAATAAGGCATTTAATTGTAACAATTGCAATCCAGTATAAATTATTCAAGTATGTGGCATCTGAGCAATTCCAATCTATAGCTTCCTGAAAAATACGTAATTTTCATATTATTTCACGTAATTGTTAAATAGTGAAATAGTGCTTGATACATACATTACATTTTAGATCTACACATTGTGCTTTAAAATCCAATAATTTTTGTTGGCAACTTTTAAGATCACCATAAATTACACATTCTATGAGAAAGTCAAAAAATAAATTGAAGAGACTTTCCTACAATCAAACTGTATTAGGAAAATAAGATAAAACAGGATATTCATATAAAGGTAAAGTATACTTACAGGCATAAAAATTTTATAAGCTTTACTAACAATAGTAATATATCCATATGTTACCATTTGATCCAATAAGTTATAAACTTGGTTAGCTGTCCATACTTGTTGTTCTAAACATTCTTTATAATTAGAAAGAATTTCTTTATCTGTGGTAGATATTACCATCCATGAATAACAATATGCTGCAATTGAAGATGGCTAAAAAAGATATTCAATAAGAAAAGCATGGTATGTCCTGGAAAATTTTATAGTTGAGAAAAATATGAAATTACTAATATATAAAATACCTCATAACAGGATGCTAAAACTATAAGGAAAGGCTTTGAAGTTAACCGGGATGAATTGATTAAAGCACCAGGTGGATCTGGGCTTTGGTGACATTTCAATATAATCAACCACAAATCATCATTTGGAGAACAAATGTTATCATTTACAGTATATTCACTTATATTATGAGAATCATAAGTGCTTGCTAAATCTGCTGAGACTGGTGAATCATAACTGGGTGATCCCTATTTAATAACAATATAATGTAGTATTTAATAAAATATGTTTTGAATATATGACATTTACTACTTACACTTTGTTTAACTCCAATTTTGTAATATAATGATTGTCTAACATCTCGTGATTTTATCTTTTGTTCATTACATACAGCTAATTGAGATTTAGTGAGTTGAATATTACTCAAACAAGTTAATAAATGTTCTCTAAGAATTGTGTCTTCAAAATGTTCTGTATTTTCCAATATCTAGAAGCAATGAAGAGGATATTTTTTTTTTAATTTTAGAAACCTTGTATAAATTAATTAAAACTCAAAATTATTACCTGGTTCAGGGGATAATTAAAGATGTGACAAACTAATACAAATTCAAACCAGTGATTTTTACTTGCTAAAAATTTTAAAAAGCTGATTGGGAAAGCAAAGTTGTGTGCTGCTGCAAATCGTACAATAACATCCCATATTTTTAATACATTTACGAACTCTTGACTATCATTAATTGAATTTTCAGTGCAACTTGTTTGAAAACTACTTTCAAGATAAGACATTACAGTCATTAAATCATTTTCATTTTTGTATATTATATTTTCTAGTAAATTTCCTGTTAATTAAAAAATATATTGAAGACCTATGATTATCAATTCTAATAAATATCCAATGAACATAATTACCAATAGGAATATTAATCTGTTTATAAATATAATTTGCCACGGTTATATGCAGCCTTAAATTTTCTGAATCAATACCTAATATTTCCATGAAAGAAATACAAGTATGTAAAATTTCAGGTTTCTCTAAATTTCGTAAGGCAAGACTATGCGCGTACAGAGCCGCTTTATATTTCCTATAAGTGTAGTACAAATATGCATAATATATTCTGAAATACATAAATACATGAATTACTATATAATTCTTCTTTACCTTCTGGAAGAAACATTTCCAATTAGTTTTCCTTGGGAATGTTTTAAGCTAAATATAGCCATATTAGGACGGGCTTCTTTCAAATAGTATTTATATGTTAAATCTTCTGTATATCCATATTTTTTAACAAGAGTATCATTAGAAAAATGAGGCATTGGTTCATTATTAAAACGCCACTTATATAATTGTTTAACGTTTAAATTTTTGTAACCATCTAATAATTCATACATTGTAACTTTGTTCTTTGGTTCTTTTTTTATAATGGATTCAAGAATTGTCACTTGTTTTAATGTATTCTGAAGAACTTCATTCGAAATATCATAGTTGCATAATTGCAGAGGATTTTTACTTGTAAATATATTTTTTAGAGTAATTTCTTTTAGTACTGTGTCTTTATCTTGATTGCATATTGCACTTTCTCTAGACTGGTATGAAAATATCAATACTAAAACTATTAAATAATTTTGCTTCAAATATTCGGTTACATCGTCAGAAAGATAGTAAATTGTTTTAAAAATTCCTTCTGTTAATATATCTTGTAACGGTTCTTGATTTTCACACATTTTTGTCAATACATCATACAATTCAATGATCTTGGTTTCATCTTCCTGAGTACTTGTTTCACTCAAGCAATGTGCAAGACACAATTCTTTGTCGATTTTCTTCATAAATTCAGTTTTATTAATATTACAAGATTTATATGATAATATTGTATTAAATTCTGATATTGTCATTGCACTGGCATATATACGTGCTAGTAATAATTTTACATCACGTTGTTCTCTCTCTACAAATACGCCATACCTATATATTAAATATTAGTAAATAAATATTTAAATATTTAAATATATTTCATAAATGTATTTTATATGGACTTACCTACATAAATGATTTTTAGCTAGATCTTTTATAAGAGTACTGGCATCTGAAGAATCAATAGCTTCAATCATATCTGGTACTATATCCAAAGTATGAAACAACGACTTGTATTCTTCATTAACTTCATTTACTTCTTCTATTGTATCACTGCCATAGTAAATGTCAATCCAAAATCTCATTAGTTCAATTTTATTATTTGACAGTAAATAATCCCATAGCATAATATTAGTTATATTTTTTGAAAGAGATTGTTCAGTTATAGAAAAATATAATTCAGTACATAATGCTTGTTTTATATCTTCTGGTAATTTTATAATATCCTCTATACATAAAGAAGAGCTCAAGCCATCTTCAACCCTAAACAAATGGTATTTCTTACCTTTTGATCTATTTAAACTAATTATTTATGAAGAAACTTACATATATTTTTGTTCAAATTCTACAATACTTTTTATTATATTCCATGAATCTATGTATTCATTTTCAAAGTGTGCAACACTTATTAGATATTCTGATAAATAATTTCTTAATGTAAAATCCTTGCAGTTTACACAAATTTTGAATATATATTCCACTGGATTTTTGTCCTATAAAAGAACTACATTAATGTAAAGAATAATATATTGCTTGTCAGTACTTAAAATTTTATATACCATATTATTTAAAATATGGGAGGCCCTGTAAATTTGATGTTTCTTTAGAAGTTCTATAATCCAAGTTTCAACTTCTTTGTTGAAATAATGCTGAGCATCTTCGATAGAACATCTTCTTCTATAAGCTAGACATTTATAAGCAAGATTAATGTGAGTGCCTTTTGCAGAGGCTTCTCTAACAAGTTCTCTGTCCCCTAATATACGCCAACCAGACCAAATAATTGCAGGTTCTCCAGTTAAACATTCAATCGGTATGCCTCCCACTGTTGTTTTTTCTGCCATCTTGTTAATATATTTTTTTTATAATATACCTGTATCATAATATTTTGCTGAAACAATATAGATTTCAATACAATTTATGTTAGGTTTTGTAACATATTGTTACTAACTTTTCATTACGTTATATTTTACTGTAACACTTAAAAAATGTTTTTACGTTATTTTATTAAATATAAAATTATAAACTACAATACTATTAGCATACAAAAATTTTCTCTTTGCTATTATCTATACACAAAATACATATATGACATACAAATGTACATTGTTGTTGTATATTATGCAATAAACGTTGTTTAACGTTTTACTTTTGTGAAATGTCAAGTTTGAAGACAATAAGAACTAAGAAAGATTCTTATCATGCTGTCACGGAGAAATACACAAAGGATATAACCTAACAAACACGAAGATGGTACCCCGCTGGGGGTAACCATCCACATGCTATGTATATTTAAGATATAATATTTTACCAAATATCCCACTGGACAAATTGTAAAATTGCAATAAAATAATAATAATAAAAAAAAAAACGGAGAATACTGAAATAATTACATTTGTTATCGATTGATGGTATTGACTATAAATAAAGTATAAGATTTCAACCAATTGCACACGAATTATGTGTAAATTGCATTTCCAGTTGTACATTTTAAATCATGAATGTATAAAACGAAAATATTCATGTTTATTCTCAATTAAAGGTCGACTAGCTAAGAAGCTGATAATTCTGCTGATAATGAACGACCACATAGTACCATCTGGGTAACACTATGTCATAAATTGTATTAAGATAATAAAAAATATTGCTATGTCTTATTTTTTTATTTTCTCTACTAGAAATACTATAAAAGTACATAAAAATTAATAAATTATTACATAACAGTAGTCCGGAGGAAATTTAAATACGCCAGTGACGATTTGAGAACCTACAAAGATAGAGTAGTTTTTATGACCGATAAATGATTTTTCAAATCCACGATTATGTAAATATTTAAATATTAGTTAAATATTATTAGTCACTTACACTTCCAAAAGTTGATAAAGATAAATCAGTTATCCTGCCTGCGCTAATTTTAACCGGATTATTCGACATAGCAATGATTAAAATAAGACCGTGTATTGTCTTAGTCGGTAAACGAAACCAGTCGATCATGAAACAAGACAATCCAACACTACTGCTCTATAATCAAAATCAGAAATAGAATAATAGATTAAAAAATAAGTACATATTCTAAGCCAGTTATTAATAAATTTTTGTAAAAGATAATAGTTTATCTCAAGGAATCATTAATCTATATATTTATATAAATTATCAGCTATAAATTAAATTTGATAAAAATTTATTAATAATATTGTAAGTGGAAAAATTATGGAAGTATTTTAAACGGTTTGATTTTTTAAAGTATATTGTATTTTTTAGTAAATTATGAAAATATACCTTTTCTATTAGGAGTTCACCAATATAGCACAATATAAATATGTTAAATGTCAGAGATATTAGTAACATTGTATATGTTGTAAGACTGATGGTATTACTCTGTTCCCAATCCTATTATAAACAAGCAATCATGAATTTATAGGATATTATAATGAAAATAAAAAGAAACTCACCGTTATACAATAATATTCGAGTAGACATATTATACAGGTGGATCCAATAAATTCTAGGAAGCATACTTCTTGTAGCACCATTTCTACTGCTGCCGAAAATCTATAATCGGTTATAATACAATATCATGTACCATTTTTGTACTCACTGACATGTATAAAGACTTCTTTATATTAATTATATTATGTACATTAATATTAATACATTTATCACTTGTTTGTACCTTAAAACTCGCAAATGACGTTCAACAATTTCTATCAATCGCGCATTTAAATTAAGCGTTTCTTTCATATATTCGTCACGAACAAGATCATTCAATCGAGATATAATGATGTCGATTTGTCCACAGGTGTGTGTTGCGAAAAGAGCGGCTAATCCACAAGCACCGGCAGTTATGGAATACATCACGTATCCACACATGCAGTGAATAACGTACACTAGATCATAAATGGGGCTACTCTGAACGTCGTACAATGCGCTATATGTAGGATATACCAGAGGTTTGATTGTACGATTATGTTCATCGACAAAAGTGCCGATCGCGTACTGTAAAATCGAGTGATAGATTGTTCCACCGGTGTACATGAATACGGCGCAGATTATCGTCAGATTTCGACCCATTCGCCCGTATTTTAACATTATTTCGCGATCCTTATGTAGTTCCACCTGCCAGTAGGGACGTCCCCTTAACAAAACACTAAACGGTTTAACTTCAATGAAATATAAAAGAAATATGAAACTTATGTAGTAGAAATATTAGAATTTATTTATCTTTCCAAAGATATGGAAAATTTCGAAGTCAAGCGTTTTCTCTGATTGACGCGTTCACACGTTGTCGATCATCGATGATAACCATATGATGATTGTATATATACAGGATAAAGAAAATACGTATTATATTTTGTGATACGCAACGGTATAGAAATTAATTATATATTTCATTGTTCATTTTAATTTAAAATGATACAATTCTCGTGAATGAAAAATTAGTGAAAATCAATGAGAATCGATGAACGTGTTAATTCACTGACCTGTTCCCAGTCAATCCACATCTGTTCGATGCAGCCTTTGATCCTCGGTTTGCGAAGGGTGAGCGCCCAGTATTTCATCAACGAAATGCAACAGAAACTGAGTAAACCGGATAATTTTAATTTCATTATAGCATCTTTTTCTTCGAATATGATATGCAGAGTGCATGGAATAATGGCGAAGAGTAATACAAAATTACTGAGTGCAATTGTGATTTTTGGTAGAAATTTTGTAACATCTCCTACTACTGCTGGCCAAATGCCAATGGATTGCAGGATCCACTTGCTGTGTTTGGTTACATAAGCGATATCTTTCTTATAGTACAAGTTTCGCGGTGTGTAATCACACTTATGTTGCACAGAGAGATGCATATTCGCGGATAGCTCGAAAACAACTGATTACGATAGTCCAGTAGCATTGATTGAAAGTTAAGCTTGCGCTCGTGATATTGTGTGCGTGCATCTCTTTCATTACTTTGAAATCGATTACCATCAGAGAAGGGGACGTTTGAAATTATAGCGAAGCTATAGTATAACTTTCTGTCTAGACGTGAGTGGAGAGACGTGAGTTGGAGAATAAGTGCATAACGATTAAGAACTTGTAGTGTTAAGAAAGAGTATAGCGTATATATTTGTAGCAAATAGTAATAAAATAAGTAAGTAAATAAAATACTTTGGAATTTGTATGTGGTTTCTTTTGTCACTTAATATGGAGAAAATATTTCTAAATGTAATAGACATAACAATTTACGTGGCTGAAATTAAATAGCAATGATAAAATGTATTATGTCTTTACTCTGATATTTTAGTATGATTTCAGTAAATAAATATCAATATGTCGATGTTCCTCGTGATTTTTTGCCATTTGGTTAAGCTACTGCGAAAACAATTATACATATACGGTTATCAAAATGTCATATATCATTATCAAACTATAAAAATAATATATTCAATGGATAACCTGTAATAATATTTGAGAATATCAAGTATTTAAACAGGACTGAATATATTTATGATATAATTTTTTATTTATCATTCTACGACTAAATATTGGGAAATTGAACAATTATTAAATTACTACACAAGGGCAGTTCGGAGGAAATTTAAGTACGCGAATGACGTCTTTAGAACCTGTAAAGATAGAGTTACATTTAATTGTCAACAGATAAATAGCTGAAATCAATTTTAAATAGTTAGAATCTTTGTAAAAAATTACACTTGCGAATGTAGACAAGGATAAATTAACTATTCTACCGGCGCTAATTTTTGCCGGATTACTTGACATTGCGATGATCAAAACGAGGTCTTGCACTGACTTGGCTGGTAAGCGATACCAATCTATCATGCAACAGGATATTCCGACGTTAGTACTCTGTAATGTAAATGATGCAAATAATAGGTAAAATTTCGTAATAAGATATTATAGATTACGAATAAAAATATAACGCAAAATACCTTTTCAATTAGCAGATCACCAATATAGCATAGTAAAAACATATTGAACGTTAAGGATATTAACAATAACGAATATGTTGTCAGACCAATTTTATTATTCTGTTGCCAGTCCTGTTAAAAGTATATAAATATTATAAATTAGTAGAATAAAAATAAATATAACAATACCCATAAAATTAAATACGAAAATATAAATTAGGAGCAGCAAAAATGTACCGTTATACAATAGTATTCGAGCAAGCACATTACAAACGTTGTTCCAATGAATTCTAAAAAGCACACTTCTTGAAGAACCGTCTCAACCATCGCAGAGAATCTACAATAGCATTGTATGTATTTAATTAATAATAAATATCATTTTACTTCACCTCCTTATTTGTACTTTAAAGTTCTTATATGATGTTCAACGATTTCCATCAGTCGAACGCTCGTATTAGAATTTTCCTTGGAAAATTTTCCATCAACCAAATCATTCAGTCGAGACATAATGACATCAATCTGTCCACAGGTGTGTGTTGCGAAAAGTGCAGCTAGTCCGCAAGCTCCAACTGTCACAGTGTCAAACACATATCCGCACATGCATTGGAGAACGTACACGAGTTCATAAATGGGACTTTTTTGAACGTCGTAAAGACCACTATACGTAGGATATACTAGTAATTTGATCGTACGATTAAATTCATCGACGTACGATCCGATCGCATATTGCATGACCGTGTGATAGATTATGCCACCGCTGTACATAAACACAGCACTGTATACGGTCAGTCTTCGTCCAATCTTCCCATATTTTAGCATTAACTTGCGATCTCTTTGGTATTCTATCTGTCAATTGAAAAAATAATACAGTTACATATATCTATATTATTAGACTGCCAACATTTATGCAAATTCATATTCTTCGGAAAACTAGGATCAGAAGGCTAAGATCTAGGCAGAAATTTGCTTCAATTTCTCACGAATACATAAAAATTCGCAATCCATTTATCATTTTTCTACTGGGTTACACAGATATACTTGTTGCAACTGACCTGTTTCCAATCAGCATATAACTGTTCGATACAATATTCGATTTTCGGTTTGCGTATTGTCAGAGCCCAATACTTCATCAGGGAGATAAAAGAAAAGCATGTTAAGCCCAGAATCTTCAGTCTTAGCAAAGGATCTTTTTGCTCCAATACAATGTGTAGCACACACTGCACCAAGGTGAAAAACAATATTAAATTACTTAGTCCGATTGCGATTCTTGGTAAAAATTTGCCGATACCCTCCACCATAGCCGGCCAAATCCCAATAGAATTCAAAACCCATTTATTGTGTTTCGTCACGTAAATGATGTCCTCTTCATAGTTTGGATTTCGCGACTGATCGGTCTGATTACGAGCGGAGAGATGCGTACTCGTGAACATGTCGAAAACAACTGTCCGCGATAGTCCAGGTGCATTGATTGCAAGGTCGTTGAGCTTGCGCTCATGATATTGCGTGCGTGCATTTCTTGCACAACTTCAAAATCGATTATTACTCATCAATGTAGCGAATGTCTGTAATTGTAGTGAATAGCGAACTTACGATGCTATAGAATCTAACTTTCTGTTTAAACACGAGTGGAACAGGTTGGATCATAAATACACGACGATTAGGAGCTGCTGATGTTAAGAAAACACAGTATCGTTTTGTATAGTATGTGTGTTTATGTAAAATAGCAATATATATAGGTGAGTAATTTATTAATAAAATATATTGCAATTCCTTTCCTTTTTCTTTGTTAAAAAAGTAGTTTGAAAGCTTAATATATATTTTGTAATTTACTTACATTCGAGTACGTTATTGTTTATTTAATTTCACAATTAGTGCTAGTTAATGTTAAACGATATTTCTAAATGCTGGCTTCTTTTACATGAAAATAGATTGTGACTGTTTGTTCTATGTGAACATAATAAATTATTGTGCCTGTGATTTGATATAATATAATGTTTATATGACGTCGTGTAATTAAAAACGATTAAGAAAATATATTATCTTTACCTTAATATTTCCGCATGATATCACAATTTTATGATTTCACAAACTAATAAATTTTTATATGTTAACATTTTTAATGATATTTAATAATATTCACTGTACATATTTATCAAAATGTTATGTATCGTAATGAAAGTAAAAAAATAATGTATGTTATGTAATATATATTTAAGTAGCAAGGAATGTTATTACAACACATTGCATTATTTACTATTCTACAATTGGATATATGGAAATAACCGAATAATTATTAGATTATAACACAATGGTATTCCGGACAAAATTTAAGTACGCGAATGATGTCTTCAAAATCTGCAAAGATGAAGTTACATTCAATCTTTAATCAAATGAAAATTTAATTAAAATCTTCAAATTAATTCGTAAAAAATGTTTGTAAAAACCTACATTTCCGAAAGCAGGCAGAGATAAAAGAAATATTCTGCCGGCGCTAATTTTCGCCGGGCTATTCGACATGGCGATGATCAAAATGAGATCTTGCATTGTCTTGCCTGGCAAGCGGTACCACTCAATCATATAACAAGATATTCCGACGCTAGTACTCTATAGCAAATAATATATATCTATAGCAATATCTCTATAGCAAATAATAAATTATAAACGAAATTGATTAATAAATTTCCATAGTGACCAATACTTTGTTATATTGAGAAGATTGGAATATTACAAAATACCTTTTCCATTAGAAGATTGCCAATATAGCATAGCAAGATCATATTAACCGTGAAGGCTATTAGTAGCATCGAATATGTTGCCAGACCAATTTTATTATTGTTTTGTAAATCCTACTAATAACATAAAAGTACCATAAACTCCTAGGAACACAAACCAGACGCAGCAAGAACGTACCGTTATACAAAGGTATTGGAGCGAGCATATTAGCAACGTGGTACCAACAAAATCGAAAAAGCACACTTCCTGCAGAACCGTCTCAATCATTGCAGAAAATCTACAATAGTACGCGATATGTTTTTGGTCAGTATTAAGCAACGTTTTACTTTACCTTCGTACTTTAAAATTCTTATGTGATGTTTTACGATTTCCATCAGCCGAGTATCCGGGTTAGAACTTTTCTTCGAGAATGTTCCATCGACCAGATCATTTAATTGAGATATAACGACATCAATCTGTCCACAGGCGTGTGTTGCGAACAGCGCAGCCAGCCCACAACACCCAACTGTCACAGAGATGCACATAAACGCGTACATGCATTGGAAAACGTATAGGATTTCGTATACGGGGCTTTTTTGGGTGTCGAAAAGTCCACTATATATAGGATACACTAATATTCTGATTGTACGATTATTTTCCTTCAGGCTCATTCTCATTGCATACTGCATGATGGTAGTGTAGCACATGCCAGCGGTATACATAAACACGGCACTGTATATGGTCAGATCTCGACCAATTTTTCCATATTTTAACATAAGCATACGATTTTTTTGAAACTCTACCTGTCAAATGATTTTTATATCTTTTATATAAAAACACTTGTACTGAATCATATTTATAAGTGATTGGTCCAGAGAAAAAGTGGTGCTAGTGATACAAATTTAATTTACGACAACTGTGAATAAAATTACATCTTAATACAGAAAACTGCGTGCTTCTAAACAGTAAAATACTTTACTACACATGCAGTGGGTACAAAAAACATTTTTCACGCCACGCCGTTGTACATTAAATTTCGTTTTCGTATATTTTCATATGACTACAAAAATATCATATTATGAAACTGAAATATTATATATAATCATATTATATATTAAAATTTTCATTGAAACTCATAAAAAATCTTCTAGACAAATATGTAGATTAGATATTTTTTCCATCTGTGTTTTTATGGAAAATATACTTACACTGCCAGCCATAAGTACATATTAGGATATTTGCTTTATCTTTAAAAAAATATATTTGAGACAAATTTTGTGCTTCTCATTATTTCTATTTTCCAATTATTTCATAATTTTTTAATATTTCCATATTCTATAAACTTCTTATTTTATTCATACCATATATCCTCTATGATGTAACATATGAAATATCGGAAAATGTGATAAAGTTTTCTAATAAATGTACAAACAAGTGAATATCCTGATACTTAGAACTGGCAATGTCTATCACTTTTCCACTGAGTAATTCACATACACTTGCTCGACTGACCTGCTTCCAATCTGTCTGCATCCGTTTGATACAGTATTCAATATCCGGTTTGCGCGCTATCAGAGCCCAATACTTCATCAGGTTGATCGAAGAATACCAAGCCAAGGAACAGAACCTCAGTCTCAATAAAGGATTCTTTTCTTCCAATATAATGTATAGCACACACTGTACTATGGTGAAAAACGGTACAAGATTACTGAATCCGATCACGATTTTTGGCAAAAATTTGCCCATGCCTTTTAGCACAGTGGGCCATATTCCGATGCAATTCAGAATCCATTTATTGTGTTTCGTCACATAAATAATGTCTTCCTTGTAGTTTGGATTTCGCGATTGATCGGTCTGACTTCGAATGGAGGGATACATATTCGTGAACAGATCGCAAGCGACTGTTTACTACAATTCAGGTGCATCGATTGTAAGGGCAATGAGCTTGCGCTCATGATATCGCGTGCATGCATTTCTTGCAGCAATTCAATATCGATTATTACTCATCAATGTAGCAAAAGTCTGTAATTGTAATGAATAGCTAACTGGTAACGGGTATAGAATCTAACTTTCTGCCTAGACTAGAGGGTCTTAACCTTCCGAAGTTACGGAACACATTTGATTATAAGAGACATTTGTGGAACACTGAAATCCCTAATGCCACGAAACTAACAATAAAAGTAAGCATGCACATATCTTTCATTAAAAATTATGTAGGTATTACAGGTTACATAATACTGAAAAAAGCAATAATTTAAAAAATAGTGTATTTATGAAAAAAGAGTTATTTTAATTGTATTTTTTCGTAAAACTACTTTAAATTAATCTTGATTCCATACCTGAGCTTGTCGGTTTTCGTGGATTTCAGTAATGTTAGATCTAATATATGATATTTCTTTTCTCATTTCTTCGTTTATGTTAATAATTTCTTCAATTTTTATGTTGGTTATTGTTGAGAAACTTGGCTCACATAGATATGATGGTAAAAACTGTAACGGGATGTTTAATGTCCTTGTGAAGATAGTTCGGTATTTCTTGTGGACAAAAATCCAACATTTCTCATCGTTTTGACAGAATCTGTTGACAAGCTAATCAATTTTTCTTCTTCTGTGTAACAAAAATTTGCAACTCGACGTATTAACTGCGCTAAATGGATTTTATAACAGGTCATAATTCTTTATATCTAAAGAAGGGAGATAAACGTTAAACGTTATAGTGGAAATAGTTCCCTCACATTTTTAGTACGAAGCGGAAGAATCATATCTCTTGTATTTTTTTGTAATATGTGATTTTTTTAAAGATTTACTTGTTTCTGAAATGTTATTTGTAAGTGGATGTCGAAATATTTTGATTCTTTGCTTGGATACTTCTATTGGCGCTATTTAACTAATTAAAAATATCTGTTAAATTGCTATTTTAACACACTAAATGTCATTTTCATCAATTTCATAGATATAGAGAGCTTTTTAAAAAGCATGTTTTTAATGGTCTTGACGTAATATAAATTACAATATTCATTACTGGATCTAATGCAGATTTTTAACCATTTAATAATGTATATTTCAGTAGTAACGAATATTTTTACAGTACATTTCTTTATTCACTATTCTACAACTGAACACAAGAAAATAACAAAATAATTGTGAAATTAGTACATAATGGTATTTCGGACGAAGTTTAAATACGCGAATGATGTTTTTAGAACCTGCAAAGATGAAATTATATTTATTCATCGCTAAATGAAATTCGATTTGCATCAATTTTGAACATGCAAATCATAAACAAAATATTTGTAAAAACCTACATTTCCGAAAGTGGGTAAAGATAAGAGAAACATCCTACCGGCGCTAATTTTCGCCGGACTATTCGACATGGCAATGATTAAGATGAGATCTTGAACTGTCTTGACTGGTAAGCGATACCAGTCTATCATATAGCAGGATATTCCGACACTAGTACTCTGTAGTATAAATGACGAATAACAAACGAAATTGATTAATACATTTTTGTACATTGATTACTTTACTATATTGAAATGAGTTGAGTATTACAAAATACCTTTTCTATTAGAAGATTGCCAATGTAGCATAACAAGAACATGTTGAACGTCAAGGATACTAGTAGCATCGAGTATGTAGCCAAACCAATTCTATTATTCTGTTGCCAATCCTACTAAAGACATAAAAATATCATAAACTTCTAGAAATACAAACCAGCAGCATCAAGAACGTACCGTTATACAATAGTATTCGAGCAAGCATATTACAAACGTGGAACCAACGAATTCGAAAAAACACACTTCTTGTAGAATCGTCTCAATCACCGCAGAAAATCTACAATAGTTTGCAATATGTGTTTGGTCAGTATCAAGCAACGTTTTACTTTACCTTCGTACTTTAAAATTCTTATGTGATGTTTTACGATTTCCATCAGTCGAGTGTTCGGATCAGAATTTTTTTCGGAGAATTTTCCTTCAACCAGATCATTTAATTGAGATATGACGACATCAATCTGTCCACAGGCATGTGTTGCAAAAAGTGCGGCTAATCCACAACACCCAACTGTCACAGAGTTGAACACAAATGTGCACATACATTGGAGAACGTACACGATTTCGTAAATGGGGCTTTTTTGAGCATCGAAAAATCCACTATACGTAGGGTACACTAACACTCTGATTGTACGATTATTTGCCTTCAGGCTCATTTCCATTGCATACTGCATGATCGTAATGTAGCACATGCCAGCACTATACATGAACATGGCACTATATATGGTCAGATCTCTGCCGATCTTCCCGTATTTTAGCATCAGCATGCGATTTTTTTGAAACTCTACCTGTCAAATGATTTTTACATTTTTACAAACAACACTATAAGTTAGTTGTTTGGAGAAGTGGTGCAAGCGACAAAATTCTAATTTGGGAAAGTTGTGGGAACAGTTACATTTAAATACATACATACTACGTACTTCTAGACGTAAAATACTATACGTTTACCGGCGCAGTGTTTCCAAAAGTATTTGCATATCATTATATATATTATAACATTTACATATTAATTAGGACCAAGTATATTAAGTTTCGCGTCATAATATTATGTATTCTCATATGCTTACAGAAATTTAATTCTACGAAAATGACATATATACAGAATATGATAAAGAACACTTCATAATATATGCGTATAATTTATAGTTTAATATGCCTCACATAAATAAAGATACGTGCAAGTACTTTTTGTAGCCAATTGTAACTATAAAAGTTTGGAAGTTTCCTAAATAATTTTCTAGATATGTTCGTATATCACGTATCGCTTCTTTCTGTAGCTATTTGTCTTTTTTTTTTAATACAAAGTGATTGCTAGCCATAAATAATAAGACATCTGCGTTATGTTTAAAAAAATGTGATATTTGATATAAATTGTGTGCTTCTTATTATTTTTATTCTACAGTTATCACGTATTTTTGTATTTCACAATTTCATATTCTGTAGACTTTATTTTACTCACATCATATGTACCTTATAAAGTAAAATATTAAATATAATAAAATGTGTCAGGATTTCTAATAAATGTTGTAACAAGTGAGTATTCTAACATTGATAAGTAGCAGTGTCCATCATTTTTCCATTGATGCTTCGTTCTTTTATTCTTTGCTCGACTGACCTGTTTCCAATCTGTCTGCACCTGTTTGATACAGTATTCGATGTTCGGTTTGCGCACTATAACAGCCCAATACTTCAACAGGTTGATTGAAGCAAAGCAAGCCAATCCCAAGAGCCTCAGTCGTAATAAAGAATCTTTTTCTTCTAATATAATGTGTAGTATACACTGCACTACCGTAAAAAGCGACACCAAATTACTGAATCCAATTACGATTTTTGGTAAAAATTTGTCGATGTCTTCTACCACAGCGGGCCATATCCCGATGGAATTCAGAACCCATTTGTTGTGTTTCGTCACGTAAACGATATCTTCTTCGTAGTTTGTGTTTTGAGGTGGATCTGTCTGACGTCGAACGGAGGGATGCATATTCGCGGGCAGACCGAAAGCGACTGTTTACGACAGTTCAGGTGCATCGATTGTAAGGGCGATGAGCTTGCGCTCGGGATATCGCGTGCGTGCATTTCACGCAGCAATTCAAAATCGATTATTACTCATCAATGTAGCGAACGTCTGTAATTATAGTGAATAACTAACTGGTAACGGGTATAGAATCTAACTCTCTGTCTAGACCAGAGGCTCTGAACCTTTCGAAGTTACGGAATATATTTGATTATGAGACATTTGTGGAACATTGAAATCCCTAATGCCACGAAACTGACAATAAAAGTAAGCATGCACATATCTTTCATTAAAAATTATATAGGTATTACAGGTTACATAATACTGAGAAAAGCAATAATTTAAAAAATAGTGTATTTATGAAAAAAGAGTTATTTTAATTATATTTTTTCGTAAAACTACTTTAAATTAATCTTGATTCCATACCTGAACTTGTCGGTTTTCGTGGATTTCAGTAATGTTAGATCTAATATATGATATTTCTTTTCTCATTTCTTCGTTTATGTTAATAATTTCTTCAATTTTTATGTTGGTTATTGTTGAGAAACTTGGCTCACATAAACATGATGGTAAAAACTGTAACAGGATGTTTAATGTCCTTGTGAAGATAGTTTGGTATTTCTTGTGGGCAAAAATCCAACATTCCTTTTCGTTTTTGTAATATGTGATTTTTCCACAGAGTTACTTGTTTCTGAAATGCTGACTATGTGTTATTGGATGTTAAAATATTTTCATTGCTTCTTTGGATACTTATATGGTTGCTATGTAAATAATTAAAAATGTCTGCTAATTATATTGTTTGTCAGATATTTTACAAAATACTCTACTCTTATGTACGGTCCGGAAGGATTACTGACCCAAAAACATCTCATACCGTAGTACCAGCACCGACACATTTTGTAACTTAGTATCAAAGCCTTGTGTTAAATAGTTTTCGTAGCACCAGCAAAATCTTACTTCTGTTGCTAGCTACTGTCCCAAAACACAGAGTGAAGGCCGATACAAAAACCATTGCGTGACCGCCGGGAAGTGTTCCTTAGTTCGTTCCTTCATTCATAAAGCATCAAACATAAGACGGTGCATAACTTGTATACATTTGTCAAGTATCGAATTTGTTAAGAACTTACATCTGGAAAACCAAGTTCTCAACCTTTGTCTTCGTTAACCTGAACCACTGTATTCGGATATCGAATTAAGAGGATTGGCATGTTTTATTATAAAATGGCGTTTCTACTTAGCAGGAACGATTATGGTATTGGGCAATGTTTCTCCACATATAAGAAGCTATGACTGTTGATTGTACGTAGACATAAAAAATTATGTCTGTGTAATATGATGCTTATATAGCTTCATATAGTTAAATATAAGTTATAATAAAATATATTATATATACGTAAATATTTCGTCATGACTTCACAAACAAACAAACAAACAAACAAACTTTGATATGTCGTCATTTTCTATGATCTTCCACCAGGATAATCTATTATCAAAATCACTGTACATATTTATCAAAATGTTATGTATCAGTATCAAAGTAAAAAAATAATGTACGCTATACAATATATATTTAACTAGCAAAGAATACTTTCATAATACATTTATTTATTTACTTTTTTATGATTAGATATATGAAAATAATAGAATAATTGTGAAATTAGTAGATAATAGTATTCCGAATGAAGTTTAAATACGCGAACGATGTCTTTAGAACCTGCAAAGACAAAGTTACATTTAATCACCCAAAAATAAAAAATTCGATTTACATAAAATTTGAACATGCAAATCATAGATGTAACATTTATAAAAACCTACATTGCCAAAAGTAGGTAAAGATAAAATAAATATTCTGGCGGCGCTAATTTTTGCCGGACTATTTGACATAGCGATGATCAATATGAGATCTTGAACTGTCTTGATAGGTAAGCGGTACCAGTCAATCATATAGCAGGATATTCCGACGCTAGTACTCTGTAGCATAAATGACGAATAACAAACGAAATTGATTAATACATTTTTGTACACTGATTACTTTGCTATATTGAAAAGAGTTCAATATTATAAAATACCTTATCTATTAGAAGATTGCCAATGTAGCATAACAAGAACATATTGAATGTTAGGGATACTAATAGCATCGAGTAGGTTGCCAGACCAATTTTATCGTTCTGTTGCCAATCCTACTAAAAACATAAAAATACCATAAACTTCTAGAAATACAAACCAGCAGCATCAAGAACGTACCGTTATACAGTAATATTCGAGCAAGCATATTACAAAAGTGGAACCAACGAATTCGAAAAAGCACACTTCCTGCAGGACCGTTTCAATCATCGCAGAAAATCTACAATAGTACGCGATATGTGTTTGGTCAGTATCAAGCAACGTTTTACTTTACCTTCGTACTTTAAAATTCTTATGTGATGTTTTACGATTTCCATCAGTCGAGTGTTCGGATTAGAATTTTTCTCGGAGAATTTTCCTTCGACCAGATCATCCAATTGAGATATGACGATATCAATCTGTCCACAGGCATGTGTTGCAAAAAGTGCAGCCAATCCACAACACCCAACTGTTACTGAGTTAAATAAAAATGTGCACATGCATTGAAGAACGTATACAATTTCATAGACAGGGCTTTTTTGAGCATCGAAAAATCCACTATATGTAGGATACACTAACAGTCTGATTGTACGATTATTTTCCTTCATATTTAATCCCATTGCATACTGCATGACTGTAACGTAGCATATTTCAGCGCTATACATGAACACGGCACTGTATATGGTCAGATCTCGTCCTATCTTTCCGTATTTTAGCATCAGTATGCGATTTCTTTGGATTTCTACCTGTCAAATAATTTGTACAATTTTTTTTTATAAATAATACTACTGAGTCATGTTTATAAATAAGTGATTGAGAGAAAAATTTTAATTTGGCGAAATTGTGAGTAAAGTCACTTTTTAATACAGAAACCAGTATGTTTACAGACTTTAAAGTGTTGTTAGAGTTAAAAATTTTACTACATGTACAGTGTCCACAACAGTATTTGCATCCCATTTTATATATTATAACATTTATATACTGATTAATTAGGTTTAAGTATACTAAATTTTGTATCATAGTACTACGTATTTTTATAAAATGAAATATGTAGAATGTGATAAAAATGTTCCATAATATGCGAGTGTAGTTTACGATATAATACAGTATAACATAAACAGGGATTTGTGCAAACATTCTTTATAGCCACTTGTAGTTTTAATATTTTGAGAACTCGTAAAAAATTTTCTAGGTAAATATGTTTATCACGTATTTTTTCTTTCTGTAAGATATTTATCTTGCTTTTACACAAAATACATGTACACTGCCAGCCACAAGTATTGGGATATTTACGTTGTATATAAAAAATGTGATATGTGGTATAAATTATAAGCTTCTCATGCTATTTATTTCGCACTTATTTCATTTTTCTAACATGTTTTCTAACAAGTGTATACCAAATGGGTATCCTAGTACTCATAACCAGAAGAGTTTCTCTTTTCCATTGAGCCTTTCATATATACATGCGCGACTGACCTGCTTCCAATCTGTATGCACCTGTTCGATACAATATTCGATATTCGGTTTGCGTGCTATCAAAGCCCAATACTTCATCAGGTTGATTGAAGCAAAGCAAGCCAAGCCTAAGAGCCTCAGTCTTAGTAAAGGATCGTTTTCTTCCAGTGTAATGTATAGCACACACTGCATCACGTTGAGAAACGACACGATATTACTGAGACCGATTACGACTTTTGGTACAAATTTGCCGATCCCTTTTAGCACAGCAGGCCACATCCCGATGGAATTCAGAACCCATTTGTTGTGTTTCGTCACGTAAACGATATCTTTTTCGTAGTTTGTGTTTTGCGGTGGATCTGTCTGACGTCGAACGGAAAGATGCATATTCGCCGGCAGGTGGAAAACGACTGTTTACAATAATTCACGTGCATCGATTGTAAGGGCGTTGAGCTTGCGCTCATGATATCGCGTGCGTGCATTTCTTGTAGTACTTTCAAATCGATTTTTACTTATGAATGTAGCGAACGTCTGTAATTGTGAAAATCGATGGTAGTGTTCCCAGCTATAAGATCTAACTTTCTGTCTAGACGTAAGTGGAATAGGTTAGAGCATAAATGCACGACGATTAGCAGCTGCTAATGTTATGAAAACACAATGTCATTGCGTGGTATGTATGTTCACGTAAAATAACGATATATACATGTGAGAAATTTATTAATGAAATACGTTGCAATTCCTTTCTTTTCTCTTTCGTTGGAAAAAGTAGTTTGAAAAAAGTAACATATATTTTGTAATTTTTTTGTACCATAATACCTTATTATTAATTTAATTATCTAATCACTGTCAGTTAATTTTGCGCGATATTATTAAATATTGGTTTCTTTTACATGAAAATAGGCTGTGACTGTTTGTGTTATGTGGACATAGTAAATTACTGTGTCTGTGGTTCGATGTCATACAATGTTTATGTGGGTCGTGTAATTAAATACGATTAATAAAATATGTTGTCTTTACCTTGGTATTTTTTAATGATTTTATACATTAGTACAATCTAGTATGTCGTCATTTTCTATAATCTTCTGCTTGATCAATCTATTGTCAAAGTCACTGTATGTTTATCATAATGTTATTTATCGTTACCGAAGTTAATAATAATGTATACTGTATAATGTATATTTAGGTAGCAACAAACATTTTTACAATATATTTCTTTATTTACTATTCCATAAATGAATATACGAAAATAACGGAAATTATTAAATTATTACATAGTGGCATTCCGAACGAAGTTTAAGTACGCGAATGATGTCTTTAGAATCTGCAAACACGAAGTTAGATTTAGTCACTGGTAGATTAAAAGGTTGATTTGTGTAAATTCTGAACAGGCAAAACATGAAGGAAATATTTGTAAAAACCTACATTTCCGAAAGTAGGCAAGGATAAAAGAAACATTCTGCCAGCGCTAATTTTCACCGGATTATTCGACATAGCGATGATCAATATAAGATCTTGAACTGTTTTGACTGGTAAGCGGTACCAGTCAATCATATAGCAAGATATTCCGATGTTAGCACTCTGTAGTGTAAATGACGAATAATAAACGAAATTGATTAATACATTTTCGTACATTAATTACTTTGATACATTGAAAATAGTTGAATATTAAAAAATACCTTTTCTATTAGAAGATTGCCAATGTAGCATAACAAGAACATATTAAATGTTAAGGATACTAATAGCATGGAGAATGTTGCCACACCAATCTTATTATTTTCTTGCCATTCCTACTAAATACATAAGAGTATGGAAAATTCCTGAAGACATAAATCAGAAGCAACAAGAACGTACCGTTATACAGTAGTATTCGAGCAAGCATATTACCAACGTGGAACCAACGAATTCGAAAAAGCACGCTTCCTGCAGAACCGTCTCAATCATCGTAGAAAATCTATAACAGTAGCCGATGTGTTGTTTGTCAGTTTCATGCAATTTATTATTTTACCTACGTACTTTAAAATTCTTATGTGGTTCTTTACGATTTCTATCAGTCGAGTGTCCGGCTCAGAATTTTTCTTGGCAAATTTTCCATCGACCAGATCATTTAATTGAGATATAACGACATCAATCTGCCCACAAGCGTGTGTTGCAAAAAGTGCAGCCAATCCACAACACGCAACTGTCACAGAGTTGAACAAAAGTGTGCACATGCATTGGAGAACGTACACGATTTCGTAGATAGGAGTTTTTTGGGCGTCGAAAAATCCACTATATGTAGGGTACACTAGTACTCTGGTTGTACGATTATTTTCCCTCAGGACTGATGCCATTGCATATTGCATGATTGTAATATAGCACATTTCAGAGCTGTACATGAACACGGCACTGTATATGGTGAGATCTCGACCGATTTTTCCATATTTTAGCATCAGCATGCGATTTCTTTGGAATTCTACCTGTCAAATTTTTATGTTTGTCAGATTGTTATGTTTTTTACAAATATTCCTCATATTAAATCACATTTATAAGTGCGTAGTACAGAGGACAAAAGGTATAAGTGATAAAATTTGATTTTAAGTAAGTGATAAAATTTTAATGGGGTGCAAAACTTCATTTTAATACAGAAATCAAAAGGTTTCTGAGCTTTTCACATAGGTATATTTGCCAGACTGACCTGCTTCCAGTCTGTCTGCACCTGTTCGATACAGTATTCGATGTTCGGTCTGCGCGCTATCAAAGCCCAATACTTCATCAGATTGGTTGAAGCAAAACAAATCAAGCCTAAAAATCTCAGTCTTAATGAAGGATCTTTTTCTTCCAGTATAACGTGAAGCACAAACTGCAGTACGTTGAAAACCGACACGAAATTACTGAGACCTATTACAATTTTTGGTACAAATTTGCCGATGCCTTTTAGCATAGCAGGCCACATCCCGATAGAATTCAAAACCCATTTGTTGTGTTTCGTCACGTAAACGATGTCTTCCTCGTAGTTTGGATTCCGTGGTTGTCGAATGGAAAGATGCATATTCGCGGGTAGGTGGAAAACGACTGTTTACGATAATTCACGTGCATCGATTGTAAAGGCGCTGAGCTTGCGCTCATGATATCGCGTGCGTGCATTTCTTGTAGTACTTCCAAATCGATTTTTACTTATGAATGTAGCGAACGTCTGTAATTGTGAAAATAGATGGTAGTGTTCCCAGCTATACGATCTAACTTTCTGTCTAGACATAAGTGGAACAGATTAAATGATAAGTGCACGACTATTAGTAGCTACTGGTGTTAAGAAAACACAATATCGTGTGCGTGATATGTATGTTCACGTAAAATAACAGTATATATATATATATATATATATGTGTGAGTAACTTATTAATGAAATACGTTTCAATTTCTCCTTTTTCGCATTTGTTAAAAAGAGCAGTTTGAAAAAAGTAGCGTTTTCTAATTTAGTTTTATTATAATAGCTTATTATTTATTTTATTATATAATCACTGCTAATTAATATTATGCTATATTTTTAAATGTTGGCTTCTTTTAAATGAATGTTGGTTATTGCTGTGTAGACACACGAAATTATGAGCTATGTGGTTTGGTGTAATATGATGTCTACAAACATCATGTGTATTTAAATACGAATAACAAAATATATTATCCTTACCTTGATATTTCTGTATAATTTCACATAGTAATAGATGCTAGTATGTCGTTATTTTCTATGATTTTGTACTTGCGTAACCTATTGTCAAAGTTACCTTACATATTCACCAAAATGCTGTATATCGTTATGAAAAGAAAGTACTATATACTATAAAATATAAATTAAAATAGCAACCAATACTATTACAACAAATTTCTTTATTTAATATTACACTTGGATTATGGAAATAACGGAATAATCATTAAATTGTTACATAAGAGTATTCCTCATAAAGTTTAAGTACGCGAATGATGTCTTTAAAATCTGCAAAGACGAAGTTAGATATAGTTACCTATAGATAAAACGATTGATTTGCGTAAATTTTGAACAGGAAATATATAAAGGAAACATTTGTAAAAACCTACATTTCCGAAAGTAGGCAAGGATAAAAGAAACATTCTGCCAGCGCTAATTTTTACCGGACTATTCGACATAGCGATGATCAACATAAGATCTTGAACTGTTTTGACTGGTAAGCGGTACCAGTCAACCATATAGCAAGATATTCCGATGCTAGTACTCTGTAGTGTGAATGACGAATAATAAACGAAATTGATTAATACATTTTCGTATATTGATTACTTTACTATATTGAAAAGAGTTGAGTATTACAAAATACCTTTTCTAGCAGAAGATTGCCAATGTAGCATAACAAGAACATATTGAACGTCAAGGATACTAGTAGCATCGAGTATGTTGCCAAACCAATTTTATTATTCTGTTGCCAATCCTATTAAAAACATAAAAATACCATAAACTTCTAGAAATACAAACCAGCAGCAACAAGAACGTACCGTTATACAATAGTATTCGAGCAAGCATATTACAAACGTGGAACCAACGAATTCGAAAAAGCACACTTCCTGCAGAACCGACTCAATCATCGCAGAAAATCTACAATGGTACGCGATATGTGTTTGGTCAGTATCAAGCAACGTTTTACTTTACCTTCGTACTTTAAAATTCTTATGTGATGTTTTACGATTTCCATCAGTCGAGTGTTCGGATTAGAATTTTTCTCGGAGAATTTTCCATCGGCCAGATCATTTAACTGAGATATAACGACATCAAGCTGTCCACAGGCGTGTGTTGCAAAAAGAGCAGCCAAAGCACAACATCCAACTGTCACAGAGTTGAATACAAATGTGCACATGCATTGGAGAACGTACACGATTTCGTAGATGGGGCTTTTTTGGGCATCGAAAAATCCACTATATGTAGGGTACACTAACACCCTGATTGTACGATTATTTTCCTTCAGGCTTATTCCCATTGCATACTGCATGATTGTAACGTAGCACACGAGTGCGGTATACATGAACGCGGCACTGTATATGGTGAGATCTCGTCCGATCTTTCCATATTTTAGCATTAACAGGCGATTTCTTGGGAATTCTACCTGTCAAATGATTATTGCATTTTTGTACAAATAATATTTTAAGTGGGTGGTTCAGGGGAGAAGTGGTGTAAGTGATAAAATTTTAATTTGTGCAAACTATGAGTAAAGATACATTTTAATACAGAAACCAGCATGTTTCCAAATAGTAAAATACTTTACCAAACATGCAGCGACTACAAAAAATATTCTGCACATCGCTTTATTTACTATAATATTCTATTTACATATTAGTTAATTATGTCCAAGTACATTAAATTTCGTATCATAGAGTATTACGCATTTCATGTGATAACATAAATTTGATACTGTGAAAATGAAATATACATACAGAATCTGATAAGAAGCACTTCGTAATACACGCTTATAATTTATGATATAATATAACGTAAGTAAAGCTTTATGTAAATACAGTTTGTAGCCATTGTCCTTATAACGTACTGAGAGTTAATAAAATATTTTCTAAATAAATTTGTTAACTTGGTATCGTTTCTTTCTATAGATATTTGTCTTTTATTTTAATACAAAATGCACTTATATTGCCGGACATGAGTATTAGTAAATTTACTTTGTGTATGAAAGGAGCCCTATATTTCGTGCAAATTATATACTTCCCATGCTATTTTTATTTTACAGCTATTTCATAAATTTGTGTTCTGCAATTTTATATTTTATAGACCCTATTTTACTCACATTGTATGCTCCTTATGGGACATATTAATGTAAATCATTAAATATGGTAAAATTTGTTAGAATTTTTTAACAAGAATGTAACAAATGGGTATCTTAATAACTACAACCAATAGAATTTTTTACTTTTCCACTAAGCATTTCAGATATATTAGTTTGACTGACCTGCTTCCAATCTGTCTGTATCTGTTCGATGCAGTATTCAATGTTTGGTTTACGCAGTATCAGAGCCCAATACTTTATCAGGTTGGTTGAAGAATAGCAAGCCAATCCTAAGAGCCTTAATCTTAGCAAAGGATCTTTTTCTTCCAATATAATGTGTAGCACACACTGTACTACGCTGAAGAACGACACAAAATTACTGAGTCCAATCACAATTTTTGGTACAAATTTGCCGATGCCTTCTAGCACAGCGGGCCACATCCCGATGGAATTTAGAACCCATTTGTTATGTTTCGTCACGTAAATGATATCTTCCTCGTATTTTGGATTCCGCGGTTGATCGGGCCGATATCGAACGGAGAGGTGCATATTCGTGGCCAGGTGGAAAACGACTGTTTACGATAGTTCAGGTGCATCGATTGTAAGGGCATTGAGTTTGCGCTCATGATATCGCGTGCGTGCATTTCTTGTAGTACTTCCAAATCGATTTTTACTTATGAATGTAGAGAACGTCTGCAATTGTGGAAATAGATAGTAGCGTTACCAGCTATAGAATCTAACTTTCTGTCTAGACATAAGTAGAACAGTTTAGACTATAAGTGCATGACGATTAGCAGCTGCTAATGTTATGAAAACACAATGTCATGTGCATGGTATGTATGTTCATGTAAAATAACGATATATACATGTGAGTAATTTATTAATGAAATACATTGCAATTCCTTTCTTTTCTCTTTTGTTGGAAAAAGTAGTTTGAAAAAAGTAACATATATTTTGTAATTTGTTTTTACTATAATACTTTATTATTAATTTAATTATTTAATCACTGTCAGTTAATTTTGCGCAATATTATTAAATATTCGTTTCTTTTACATGAAAATAGGCCGTGACTGATTGTGTTATGTGGACATAGTAAATTACTGTGTCTGTGGTTCGATGTCATACAATGTTTATGTGGGTCGTGTAATTAAATACGATTAATAAAATATGTTGTCTTTACCTTGGTATCTCTTTATGATTTCATACATTAGTACAATTTAGTATATCGCCATTTTCTATAATCTTCTGCTTGATCAATCTATTGTCAAAATCACTGTATGTTTATCATAATGTTATTTATCGTTACCGAAGTTAATAATAATGTATACTGTATAATGTACATTTAAGTAGCAACAAACATTTTTATAATATATTTTTTTATTTGCTATTCCATAAGTGAATATACGAAAATAACGGGATAATTATTAAATTATTACATAGTGGCATTCCGAACAAAATTTAAGTACGCGAATGATGTCTTTAGAATCTGCAAAGATGGATTTAGATTTAGTCACTGGTAAATTAAATGGTTGATTTGTGTAAATTTTGAACAGGCAAAACATGAGGGAAATATTTGTAAAAACCTACATTTCCGAAAGTAGGCAAGGATAAAAGAAACATTCTGCCGGCGCTAATTTTCACTGGAGTGTTCGACATAGCGATGACCAACATAAGATCTTGAATTGTTTTAGGTGGTAAGCGGTACCAGTCAATCAGATAGCAAGATATTCCAATGTCAGAACTCTGTAATGTAAATGCCGAATATCAAACGAAACTGATTAATCCATTTCCATACATTGATTACTTGACTATATTGAAAAAGGTTGAGTATTACAAAATACCTTTTCTAGTAGAAGATTACCAATGTAGCATAACAAGAACATATTGAACGTCAAGGATATCAGTAGCGTCGAGTATGTTGCCACACCAATTTTATTATTGCTTTGCCAATCCTACTGAAAACATAAAAATACCATATACTTCTATAAACACAAATTAGCAGAAACAAGGACGTACCGTTAGACAATAATATTCGAGGAAGCATACTACCAACGTGGTACCAACGAATTCGAAAAAGCACACTTCCTGCAGAACCCTCTCAATCATAGTAGAAAATCTATAACATTAGGCGACATGTTTCCTGATACTTTCATGGAACTTTTTACTTCACCTACGTACTTTAAAATTTTTATATGATGTTTTACGATTTCCGTCAGTCGAGTGTCCGGATTAGAATTTTTCTTGGCGAATTTTCCATCGACCAGATCATCTAATTGAGACATAACGATATCAATCTGTCCACAGGCGTGTGTTGCAAAAAACGCAGCCAGTCCACAACACGAAACTGTCACAGAGTTGAACAAAAGTGTGCACATGCATTGAAGAACGTACACGATTTCGTAGATAGGAGTTATTTGGACGTCGAGCAATCCACTATAGGTAGGGTACACTAGCACTCTGGTTGTACGATTATTTTCCTTCAGCATTGTTCCCAATGCATATTGCATGATTGTAATGTACAACATTTCAGAGCCATACATAAACACGGCACTGTATATGGTGAGATCTCGACCGATTTTTCCGTATTTTAGCATCAGCATACGATTTCTTTGGAAATCTACCTGCCAAATGATTTTTATCTTATTTACAAACATTCCTCATACTAAATCACATTTATACGTAAGTCAGAGTGTAGTTCAGGGGATAAGTGATACAGGTGATAGAATTTGATTTCAAGGAAACTGGGTGTAATCTTTCATTTTAATACAGAAACCTACAAAAGCCTTCTGAGCTTTTGACATAGATATACTCGACTGACTCACTTGCTTCCAATCTATCTGCACCTGTTCGATACAGTATTTGATGTTCGATTTGCGCGCTATCAGAGCCCAATACTTCATCAGATTGGTTGAAGCAAAACAAATCAAGCCTAGGAATCTCACTTTTAATGTAGGGTTTTTTTCTTCCAGTATAATGTGTAGTACAAATTGCAGTACGTTCAAAGACGATACGAAATTACTGAGACCTATTATAATTTTTGGTACAAATTTTCCGATGCCTTTTACTACAGTGGGCCACATGCCAATGGTACTCAGAATCCATTTGTTGTGTTTCGTCACGTAAACGATGTCTTCCTCGTAGTTTGGATTCCGTGGTTGTCGAACGGAAAGATGCATATTCGCGGGCGGATCGAGAACGACTGTTTATGACAGTTCAAGTGTATTGATTGTATGTCGCTGAGCTTACGCTCGTGATATTGCGTGCGTGTATCTGCAACTCTTCTATTATTTATATATATAAGTGTGCTCTTGGAAATCGATCAATACGACTGAAAAAAAGCGAACGTCTGGAATTATACCATGGGATATTTACGATAACCAGTTCTGCAAGGTAAACAGACGAGAAGGAAAGCTGCAATTACGCATAAGTGCTCGAAAGTTTGGTATTATGGTTTTTCAAACGATATACGACTGTAAGCTATATAGTTGTGATTTTGTATTGAAGGAGATGTATTTTTGTAATACATATAAGTGGAATATGTTATGAAATTTTAAATGTCATAACATTAGTATATTCCGGAAATTTCTGTCTTTTTATTATAAAAATTCACTGAAAAATTATATTTTTTGTTTGTTTTAAAAGGAAAAGAATGTGATGACTGCATTTTGACGCATGAAATATCAATAAATAAGTGCAAGTTGTGAAATTTTATCAACTGCAAATGGAAATGTTTCAGATATATATTTTCTCTCACTGATTTTAATACTAGACAAATTTGAAACTATTCGAATTTAGATTGATTATCTGCTATGATTAATTTTGATACCTGCATTTTAGATTTAATAAGTGATATCTGCAAAAATAATGTTTTAATAGTAGCATAATACAATTGTATGATTACGATAGTGAAAGATATGTGTTCTTACCAATCTGCAACTGTTTGAAGCAAATTCAAATAAACTAATGACGTTTTTGCCACCTGGAAATTTTTAAGTGCAGAAGTTTATTATTCTATTTTATTCAAATTATTCGATTCGGTATACAGTGAAATTGTTTACAAATCAGAAACTTACGGAGCTAAAAGTGTTCAGAGATAATTCAATTATTTTTCCGGCAGTTAATTTTGGTGGATACTGAGATATAGAGATCAGTAGAATGAGATCGTAAGCTTCTTTAGCTGGCAAGTTATACCAGTCGATTTCATAAGAAACTGTACCAATTTCGCTACACTAATTATGATCATTAAGAATATCTAATGAAATAAAAAATATATAAAAAAGAAATTTGTACCTGCTCAGAAAGTAGTTCACCTATGTAGCAAAATATAAATATATTAAATGTAAAGGAAGTCAACAGAGTAATATAAGTGAATGTAACGATTAGATCAGTGCTTTCCCATTCCTAAAATACATTTATCACAATTATGTTCACTTACAATCTATCTTCAACATAAAGAAATATATACTAATTCAATCGCTTACCATCAAGCAGTAATATTCGAGCATACACATATTCATCGTGCACTCTACGATCTCTGTCAAGAAAATCTGGTACAAAGCATCTTCGATGTTTTTCGAAAATCTGAAATTTCCAAAAAAGAAGATCTATGTGCATGTAAAATATTCAAATATCTGTATGAATACATTTTGGAGGAAAAGTAAGTAGTCAATTGGGATAGCAATCAATGAAGCAGAATCGAACTGGTATTAATGTTATTGTGTTTCATTTATTGTATATCCTTATTATATATCCTTACATTACATAATTTAATAAAAAAATGAAATTAATATTTATATTATTGTGTAGGTGACCCGTATTTAACGAAACTCCTTTTATACCAATTTCCACCACCTATTCACTTATTTTTGTTCCCGACAGTATGTATAAAAGATGTAGGAAAATGTGCACAGACTCTTATCGTGTTAAAATTCATTCGTATTAAAACAAAAGTCTTGTCGATTAATAAATTCGATATGTATTACCTTAAAGTTTCTACGTGATCACGCACAATAACAGCGAAAAGGTCACGATCCTTGCTCTCCACCAAATGCTGCAACCTTACAATCTGTATTTGAATCTGTCCACAAACATGAGTAACAAACACTGCAGCCAAACCATACGCAACCGTGGTGATGCTATACATAACCATAGCGGCGAAACAATGGAGAAAGAACACGATTTCATAGGTAGGACTAGACTGCGTATCAAAAAACGGATCGTAACCGATATAAGTCAATGGTCTAACTGTGTAATTCTCTCTAGTCTTATCAGTGGATAAGAATTGCGCTACCGTGTGATAGGACATTCCACCTGTATATATAAAAACGGCGCACACGGTAATAAGCTTTCTGCTAATGCCCGCGTATTTTAACATGATCGCCCGATGATTCGGATCCTGCACTCTCTTCCAGTCATTTTTGAGCTGTCGGATGCACCTTTGCAGGAAGGCTCCTTTTAGGGCAAGGTAACTGTACTTAACTGTGGCAAATACACAGAAGCCAACTGGACCGAGCATTTTCACCTTCATGTAAAGATTTTTTTCTACGAAGAAGAAGTGATGGCCAGATGGCAAGATGATGAAGAATATGCTGCAGAAGCATATGATCATCACGACGACTGAGAGGAGCTGTTCCAGTCTGCTTGTGTGATTGTTAATGAGAGGCCACATTCCAATCAGCTTCAACAGCCATTGACACATCTGCAGCGTGTAATGTATGTCGTTCTGGTAATGGTTGTTTTTTAGTTGATTGTCAACTATGGTATATGATTGATCATACATACTGGCTGCTGTAGTGAACACTGTCGACTGACCGATGGGATAGAAACTTCCAACACGATATTGTCAGAACGCAAGCGCGCGCTTCTCCGTTTCGATGAACTTCTCCACATGCTTCGTGAATGAGGGGATACGTTCGTAGGGAAAACTTTCTTCGGTGATTATTAAGCATGCAAGTTTTTTCATCTTTTACAGGTTCTGTATTCGCATGTTGGAGGGGAGGTTTAGTGGAGTTACAGTGCAAAGAAATCGTGCATTCAGCTAATAAACGTGTGTGGTGTTCTACTTTTAACATTTTGCTGTAAGAGATGAAATACTTTATTGTGATTTCAATATGATGAGATGTGAAGTATGAATTAATATTTTTATGTTAAATACATGTATTATGCTATTGCACGTCAATGTGTATTGTATTTTATATTGGATATACATTTTATTTTATCGATGTTTTAAATTGTAATAATTTTTATATACATATATCTATTTTATAAAGGGCGTCAATTTCCAAATTCGTCTGTAGACTTTTTTGAGCAATGGACGTTTGTTTTGCTTTAGGAATATCATATTGTACTTTTTTAGTTTATTTCCGGCTGAAAAATGTTATTAGACACCTTCTGATTTATAAGAAAGAATGCGAATATTTTAATATTTTAAACAATAATTTACATGAAATATTACAGAAACTTGAAGTTTGATATCCGTGATACACGTGTACTAAGGGTAAGAAGAATTCAAATTTATATATCGAACTTTACATAAATATGTTTGAATTAAAAATCTAATAAGTTTATTATCTAAATATATTTTTCTCAGCATATTGAAGCATATTGAATTGCGAATTGCAATTGCAAAGGATATTTCTTGGGAATTAATAATATTATTTTTTGAGAATTAAGAGAATTAAAAGGATATACATTACCAAAGGTCTACACGGACATGGTAATTATCTTCCCAGCTGTTATTTTAACTTCCATTTGAGATCGTGAAATGATCATAATTATACAAAGGATCTTTATCGAGCATCTGATACCAGTTCGTCATGTAAACCATGTCATCAACTTTCTGGCACTGTCAGCAATATAAATTGTTAAGTTCGATTACGCTTTTTGGTAAAACCATGCCGATGTCTTCTAGCATGGTGGGTTACATCTCGATGGTACTCAGATTTTGTTTGTTGTGTATCGTTACTTTATCGATTTTTTTCTCATAATTTAGATTTCGCGGATGATTCTGACATCGGTCGCAGAGGTGCATATTCGTAGACGAATCAAATACAGCTATTTACAAATTCAAGTGCATTGATTGTGAGGTTGTTAAGTTTGAGCTCGTGATATCTTGTGCGTGCATCTGAAAATATATTACTATTCGCAACTATACTTGCAAATCGATGTATACTGCTGAAAAAAAACGAGCGTTTGATATTATATGTTATATATACAGCTAGAAACCAGTTCTGTAAGGCAAACAGAAGAGATCGAAAGCTGATATCATGCATAAGTGCTCGACGATTAGGTGTTACTGCTTTTCAAATGGTATACGACTGTAACCTATACAGTTGTTATGAAGAGATACATTTTGTATTGAAAGAAATTGCACTTTTAATACTGGACAAATTCGGAACTATTCCTATTTAGATTGGTCATCTATTACAATTAATTCTGATACCTGAATTTCACATTTCGAAGAGATCATCTGCGAAAATAAATTTTTAATAATATGATGATATGATTTTACGATTCTGATAGTAAAAGATATAAGTGTTTTTACCAATCTGTAACTGTTTGAAGCAAATTCAAATAAACTAATGACGTTTTTGCTACCTGGAAATTTTTAAGTGCAGAGGTTTATTATTCTATTTTACTTAAATTATTTGATTCGGTATACAGTGAAATTGTTTACAAATCAGAAACTTACGGAGCTAAAAGTGTTCAGAGATAATTCAATTATTTTTCCGGCAGTTAGTTTTGGTGGATACTGAGATATAGAGATCAGTAGAATGAGATTGTAAGCTTCTTTAGCTGGCAAATTATACCAGTCGATTTCATAAGAAACTGTACCAATTTCGCTACACTAATTATGATCATTGAGAATATCTAACGAGATGAAGAGAATACGCAAGTAAACAAAATTGTCTTGCAACTACCTGTTCAGAAAGAAGTTCGCCTATGTAGCAAAATATAAATATATTAAACGTGAAGGAAGTCAACAAAGTCATATAAGTCAATGTAGCGATTAGATCACTGTTCGCCCATTCCTAAAAGACATTTATCACAGTTTCAATTTCTTAATATTTATCTTAAACATAAATAAATGTATATTAATTGAATTGCTTACCACCAAAGAGTAATATTCGAGCATACACATATTTATCGTGCATTCTACGATCTCTGTCAAGCAAATCTGGTACAAAGCATCTTCGATATTTTTAGAAAATCTGAAATTTCGATGTATTTACTTTTTTATATAAAATTCAGTTTATAATATAAAAACTATTTGAACATGTATATGAATACAGTTAAGCGGGAAAGTAAGTAGCCAATTAGAACAACCAGAAATAGTAATCAGCGCGAAGTTTAATCGGACTGGTGTTAGTATTATATTGAGTTTCATTTATTCTATGTATATCCTTATATTATATAAACTATTTGGTAAATAAATGAAATTAATGTTTATATTATTGTTAAGTAAGCCACATATTCTTATAACGGTAGAAATATTATCAATTGATAAATTCGATATTCGTTACCTTAAAATTTCCACGTGATCTCGCACAATAACAGCAAAAAGATCACGATCCTTGCTCTCCACCAAATTCTGCAACCTTACAATCTGTATTTGAATCTGTCCACAAACATGAGTAACAAACACTGCAGCCAAACCATATGCAACCGTGGTGATGCTATACATAACCATAGCAGCGAAACAGTGAAGAAAGAACACGATTTCATACATAGGGCTGGACTGCGCATCAAAAAATGGGTCGTAACCGATATACGCCAATGGTCTAACTGTGTAATTTTCTCTAGTCCTCTCCTTGGACAAGAATTGCGCCACCGTGTGATAGGACATTCCACCTGTATATATAAAAACAGCGCACATGGTGATAAGCTTTCTGCTGATGCCCGCGTATTTTAACATGATCGCCCGATGACTCGGATCTTGCACTCTCTTCCAGTCATTTTTAAGCTGTCGGATGCATCTCTGCAGGAAGGCTCCTTTTAGGGCAAGGTAACTGTACTTAACTGTTGCAAATACACAGAAGCTAACCGGACCGAGCATTTTCATCTTCATGTAAAGATTTTTCTCTACGAAGAAGAAGTGATGGCCAGATGGCAAGATAATGAAGAATATGCTGCAGAAGCATATGATCATCACGATGATTGAGAGGAGGCGTTCCAGTCTGCTGGTATGATTGTTAACGAGTGGCCACATTCCAATCAGCTTCAACAGCCATTGACACATCTGCAGCGTGTAATGTATGTCGTTTTGGTAATGGTTGTTTTTTAGTTGATCGTCAACTATGGTGTATGATCGATCATACATACTGGCAACTCTAGCGCACACTGTCGACTGACCGATAGTATAGAAACTTTCAACACGATACTGTCAGAACGCAAGCGCGCGCTTCTCCGTTTCGATGAACTTCTCCACATGTTTCGTCAATGAGGGAATACGTTCGTAGGGGAAACTTTCTTCAGTGATTATTAAGCATGCAAGTTTTTTCATCCTTTACAGGTTCTGTATTCTCATGTTGGAGGAGAGGTTTAATGGAGTTACAGTGCAGAGTAATCATGCGATCGGAGAATAAGCGTATGTTGTGTAACACTTATTTTATTTTACTATAAGTGACGATATATATTATTGTGGTTCCTAAACGGCTGTGAAGAATTAATATTTCTGTGTCAAATACATTTATCGTTTTATTGCGTGCCAGTATGTATTATATTTTATATTGCATATACATTCTATTCTATCGATGTTTTAAATTGTAATAATTTTTATATATGTATCTATTTAATACTCTTTAGATTGTTTTGTGTAATGGACTTCTGTTTTGTTTTAGGAAAATTATGTTGTACCTGTTGCAATGCGAGAGATTGTTCATATGAAATTTTACTCTACTGCGTCCAATTGCAACTTATAGCAACTGAGTCTCTAAAGCTTAAGGGCAGTTTGGAAGAAACCAGGGATAGAAGTGTATACTAGGTAGAAGAAATGAGTGTTCACTTAATGAAGTTCTACTACTAATGTTTGAAGTTAGGAAAGTTATTGGGTTTAGTTAAAGAGGGTAGAGAGAAAAAGCAATTGGTTAGTGTATGTTTCATAGAAAGAGAAAGTCCAGTTCCGACATACAGGTCACATCAGAACAGCGACAGGTGATCGCGTGCGAAGTTCGAGTGTCCGACTAAAGGTTTGCAGACAAGAAAATAATAAAGCGCGCAGAGTTTAAAGAAAAGAAAATAGTATACTAATACCACACAATTTTGCGTCGTTGTGTTGTCTTTTGTTAGAAACAGCTGTCGTTTCCTTAAACTACTTCTAAAGCCTCGAAGGCTTTACAATTGTCTTGAAGCGCTGCTACAGTATCCTTTTATGTTAGTAGCGGCTATAGAATTTTATTATACACCTTATGGGTTATAAAAAAGGCGAAGATATTTTGGAGGAAATATTTTTCAGAAATAATAATTTACATATCCGGAAATGTAAGATTAAAATCTCTTTTTTAATGGATAATGAAAAGAAGAAAAATGTAAGTATGGGAAAAAGAAAGAACGGAAGTTAGAATTTTGAATATTCTGTTGCATATCCTTTCTAAAATACAATCACTAATTCAGTTTTTAATGTCACGTTTCTAATTTTCAAACGTTCATCGTATAATTTTGTCCGTTGTATATTTTAGAGTCTAACACTAAAATAATTCAAATTATTTTAATAATAAATTTCAGATTTCAGTCAGAATATTAAATAAATTATGTGCATTTCAGGTACAGCTTCAGCATCCCATTTGGGACAGAATGTCTGGAAAAGTAAGTATTCAGCAATAGACTGACACTATTTCATGGTAGTATTGTCAAAAATCATACATTTCATTATTAGTCTGTAACTGTTTGAAGTAGATTCAGATAAACTACCGACGTTTTTGCTACCTGGAAATAGTAAAGTATAAAATTTTGATTTAATTGTGCCATAATATTAACATTATTTCAAAAATAAGAACTTACGGAGCTAAAAGTATTCAGAGACAATTCAATAATTTTACCGGCCGTTAATTTTGGTGGATATTGAGATATAGAGATCAGTAGAATGAGGTCGTAAGCTCTTTTAGCTGGTAATTTATACCAATCAATTTCATAGGAAGAGTTACCAATTTGGCTACACTAATTATGATCATTGAGAATGCTTAATAATGTAAAAGATACATAAATAAGCGAAATTCTTTTGTAGCTACCTGTTCAGTGAGAAGTTCGCCTATGTAGCAAAATATAAATATATTAAATGTGAAGGAGGTCAACAGAGTCATATAAGTCAATGTAGCGATTAGATCACTGTTTGCCCATTCCTAAAAAGCATTTAACATAATTACACTTCCTTACAATTAATCTTTAAAATAAATAATGACATATTAGTTCAATTGCTTGCCATTAAGCAGTAATATTCCAGTATACACATGCAAATCGTGCACTCTACGATTTCTGTTAAGCATATCTGATACAAAGCATCTTCGATGTTCTTCGAAAATCTGAAATTTTCATTCATTTATTTCCTTATATAAGATTCTTTTCGTAATATAAAAGATTTCGTTATACATAAGAATACAGTCGGCAAGGGATTAAGTGTACAATTGGAGTAAATATCAATGAAGTTTAACCGAATTAGTATTAGTAGTGTATTGAATTACATTTTATTTATTATATGTATAGCATTATAATATATAGATTATTTATTAAATAATTGAAATTAATATTTACATCTTTTTGTAAACAGGTTGTATTTAACGAAACTTTATTGATACCACATTGCACTACCTATCCATTTATTTTTGTCACTGACTGTATGATATATAAATTGTATGAAAAGTGCATAAATTCTTATCATGTTAGAAATCTTATCAATTAACAACTTCGATATTCGTTACCTTAATGTTTCCACGTGATCGTGCACAATAACAGTAAAGAGATCACGATCCTTGCTCCCCACTAAATTCTGCAATCTTGCTATTTGTATTTGAATCTGGCCACAAACATGAGTAACAAAAACTGCAGCCAAACCATATGCAACCGTGGTGATGCTATACATAATCAAAGCAGCGAAGCAGTGAAGAAAGAACACGATTTCATACGTAGGACTGGACTGCGTATCAAAAAACGGGTCGTAACCGATGTAAGCCAATGGTTTAACTGTGGAATTCTCTTTAGTATTATCCTTGGACAAGAATTGTGCCACCGTGTGATAGGACATTCCACCTGTATATATAAAAACAGCGCACATGGTGATAAGCTTTCTGCTGACGCCCGCGTATTTTAACATAATCTGCCGATGAGACGGATCCTGCACTCTCTTCCAGTCGTTTTTCACCTGTCGAATGCATCTCTGTAGGAAGGCTCCTTTTCGAGCAAGGTAACTGTACTTAACTGTTGCAAATACACAGAAGCTAACCGGACCGAGCATTTTCATTTTCATATATAAATTTTTCTCTACGAAGAAGAAGTGATGACCAGATGGCAAGATGATGAAAAATATACTGCAGTAGCACGTGATCATGAGTACGATTGAGAGGAGCTGTTCCAGTCTGCTGGTGTGATTGTTAACGAGGGGCCATATTCCAATCAGCTTCAACAGCCATTGACACATCTGCAGCGTGTAATGTATGTCGTTTTGGTAATGGTTGTTTTTTAGTTGATCGTCAACTATGGCGTATGATCGATCATACATACTGACAGCTCTAGCGCACACTGTCGACTGACCGATAGTATAGAAGCTTTCAACACGATACTGTCAGAACGCAAGCGCGCGCTTCTCCGTTTCGATGAACTTCTCCACATGTTCCGTGAATGAGGGGATACGTTCGTAGGGGAAACTTTCTTCAGTGATTATTAAGCATGCACGTTTTTTCATCTTTTATAGGTTCTGTATTTGCATGTTGGAGGCGAACTGTGTTGCTTGAGTAGAGTTACAGAGCGCAGAAATCGTGTGATCGGATAATAAGTTTGTTGTAGTCCACTTTTTAAATTTTGTTATAGGCGATGACATATCTTACTATGGTTCCTAAACGACGTATGATGTGAAGTATGAATTAATATTTTTATGTTAGATATATATATTTCAAACTATAATATATGTTGGGTTAGCGTTGGAATTTTGGGCGTTTGACGAATCTTCAAGCGAATTGGCCATCGTGGTTATGTATTCTAACTGATCTTTATTGGTACAGATGTGATTATTACAAGAGTTAACAAGTAATAGCGGCGATCGGACAAACGAGATGTCGATGACAATGAATTTAGGTTCGATAACGAATCCGCGGCCAACGGGATGACGAATGCGATGTGATACATGATCCTGATGTGATTCAACGTACAAGTAGAACTCATCTCAATGAACTGACCAAGTGAAACTGCCTTATATACTCCTCTCCGTACCTCTCAGGTCAATCTTTGTTTTTAAGGAGAGCTATATAATTATTCCATACCTCTGTATACGTCCTTCCCGTGACCGTGGCTATTATTCCTCAGTTTTATTGTTTAAGTGCAGCTATAATAAAAAGTCTGGACTAAAGTATTGGGGACCTTCCCAAACGTTCCGAAAGAAAGGCCCCGATGTCCTTTCATCTCCGACATATATATATTGTAGTATTGTATGTCAGAATGTGTATGTCATACTTTCTGTTGAATACACATATTACACTATTAGTGTTTTAAATTGTTGGAATCTTTATATATATATATATTTAACCAATAGCGACATTTTCCAAGTTTGCCTGTCGAATGTTTTGTGCAATGGATGTCTGCTTTGTTTGAAGAAAATTACATGGTAACTTTTTATGTTAGCAGCAGTTTTAGAATTTTATTATTAAAAAGGGGAAAAAACGAAAGTTTAAAGTCCTGTCGCATATCGTTTCTAGAATTCAATGATTAATTCAGTTTTTAATGTCACTTTTCCAATTCTCAATCGTTTACCGTATTATTCTTCCTGTTGTATATTGTAAAGTTTAATATTAAAATAATTCAAATTATTTTAACAATGAATATCCGATTTCACTAAGAATATTAAACAGATTATGTAAATTTCAAGTACAATGCCAGCATCACATTTGGGACAGAATATCTGTAATAATAATTTTTCATTAGTAGAATGGCATAATTTCGTTTTAATATGATCGGAAATAGTAAGATTAATTACCAGTCGGTAACTGTTCGAAGTAAATTCAAATAAATTAGCGACGATTTTGCTACCTGGAAACAGTAAAGAGTAAAACTTTGATTTAATTGTGTCATAATATTAACACTATTTCAAAAATGAGAACTTACGGAGCTAAAAGTATTTAGAGACAGATCAATTATTTTTCCGGCCGTCAGCTTTGGTGGATATTGAGATATGGAGATCAGTAGAATTAGGTCATAAGCTCTCTTAGCTGGCAGCTGATACCATTCGATTTCATAGGAAGATGTACCAATTTGGCTACACTGAGTACGACCATCGAAAACACTTAATAATGTAAAAGATACATAAATAAGCGAAATTCTTTTGTAGCTACCTGTTCAGTGAGAATTTCGCCTATGTAGCAAAATATAAATATATTAAATGTGAAGGAGATCAACAGAGTAACATAAGTTAATATGGCGATTGCATCGCTATTTTGCCATTCCTAAAATATATTGTGAATAACATCTTTTCATAACCATAGGAAATAAAGAGATATTAATTGAATTGTTTACCATCATACAATAATATTCAAGTAAACACATAATAATCGTCGATTCGACAATCTCCATCAGACATATTTCATGCAAAGCTTCTTCAACATCTTTCGAAAATCTAAAATATCCACGCGTTTCGTTCTCTAACATTTCCTTTATTTTATAAAACTCTCATTGTATACTTATTTTATATTCCTTACCTTAAAACTTCCACGTGATCGTGTACAATAACAGACATAGAATCACGGCCGTTGTTCTTTCTTTTCTCGTTCTCCACCAAATCTTGCAATCTTGCTATTTGTACTTGGATCTGTCCACAAATGTGAGTAACAAAGATCGCAGCCAAACTGTATGCAACCGTCGTCACGCTGTACATGATCATAGCAGCGAAGCACTGGAGGAAAAACACAACTTCGTACGTAGGACTAGATTGAGTATCCAAGAACGAATCGTAGCCAGGATAAGTCAGTGGTCTAAATGTATAATTCTTCGTATTCCTTTCCTTCGATAAGAATTGCATTACCGTGTGATATGACATTCCGCCAGTGTATAGAAAAATGGCACAAAGTGTGATGAGTTTTCTGCTGACCGTCGCGTATTTTAACATGATCGTTCGATGATTCGAATCCTGTACCATTTTCCAGTCTTTTTCAACATGCTGGATGCATCGTTCAAAGAAGGCTCCTTTCACACCAAGGTAGCAATATTTAATTGTGGAAGAGAAACAAAAGCCAACTGGGCCGAGCAGTTTCACTTTCACGTGCACACTCTTCTCCACGAAAAAGATGTGATAAAATGATGGTAAGATAATAAAGAGCAAACTGGAGAAGCACATGATCATCAGTATGACCGAGACAAGCTGCTCCAGTCTACTGGTATGATTACTAACGAGAGGCCACACTCCGATTGGTTTTAACAGCCATTGGCACATTTGCAGCGTGTAATGTATGTCGTTTTCATAATGTATGTTTCTCAGCTGATCATCAACTGTGGCGTATGATCGATCATGCATACTGACAGCTCTGGTGTACAGGGACGACTGATCGACAGGATAGAAACTTTCGACACGATATTGTCAGAACGCAAGCGCGCGTCTCTTCGTTTGAACTCCTCCACGTGTGTGCGCTTTGTAGGCAAGGGGACACACAGTGGGGAAACTTTCGTCGATAATTAGCGAGCACTCATTCTTGTTTCTTTATTTGCAGGTTTTACATTCGTTGGAGGGTAGATCGAGTAGAGACATAGTGCAAAGAAATCATTTGATCGGATGATAAGTGTATGTCGTCTACTTCTTCTATTGAAAGATTTTGATATATTATTGCGGTTCCTTAATGCGGTGAGATTTGAAATACGATTATATCGTGCACCTATATTGGTATTGTTTTATATTGGCTATGCATATTATACAATTAATGTTATGAATTAAAAAAATGTTTACGTAAACTGTGTTACTTTCTAAATTCATTTTTAGTATATTCGTTTTTAATATAATGTATCATATGATATCTTTTATGCAAATAGAACGACTGTAAAAGTTTTTTATCTGTTCTTCGGCTTATATAAAATTAGATCTTCAATTAAATCTTAAATTACATTTCCGAGTATCTCATTTTAATGAAAATTTAATGTTAGTGTCCAAGAAAGTACAAAAAGGAGAAGCAAAAAGTGTAATTTAGAGGAACTTTGTGATATCATTTTTAACTTTAATATCCATACTTCTCTTTTAATATTCTCTTTAAATTCTTAACGTATAATCGTAAATTTAATTTTCAAGTATTTATTGTATAAATCTATCTTCCAAATTATTTTAATACGTAACGCAAGTACTTTATTATATTAAAATAATTCTAATCATTTCAACAATATATTTCGGTTTAAGCGCAGCGTATCCGATAAATCACGTAGAATTCAGGTACAGGGTTCTTTTCTTTACCATATCTTGGTAACTTTATTTAGAATTCAGTAACCGTTCGCAGCATGTTCAGATAAACTAGCGACGATTTCAACACCTAAAAATAATAAACATTATTACTCATTAAAAATTTCATTTTCAGTTCTGGATCACGTACAACGCCAAAAGTGTTCATCGATAGAACGAGTATTTTTCCAGCCGTGAGTTTCAGTGGGTATTTCGATATGGCCAGCACCAGAACGATGTCACGAGCTTTTCTTCCAGGTAGATTGTACCATTCTATATCGTACAAAGCGGTCGCGATTTCGCTACCCTGGTACAACACTCATATCTATTATGCCAATGGTTAATTATCCAATGGTTAAGTGTCTATGTTGAAACATGGAGTGAATAATGAGGCGAACAACTGTATGAATGAATCAGGTCTTGAGTATATACTTTTTATAAATACCTGCCCAAGAAGAAGCTCTCCTACGTAACAATATATCAGTATATTAAAGGTGAAAGAAGTTAAAAGGATGATATACGTTGAGATCGCGACTGAATCGCTAGTCTCCCATTCCTAAAATATATTGCCTTATAATTGTTGTTTTAAACACGTATACTGTTTTTTGGTATTTGAAATTATACATATGTTATGATACATATACGTGTAATATTAATTACATAATAATTTATACATAATTATACATATACGAGATTACGTTAATAATATTTGTTATTTGATATATATAGAATAATAATTTGCGTCACTTTTACCATCATACAGTAATATTCGAGTAAGCATATTAGCAAGGTGGACAGCATTACTTCTATCAAGAATAATCCTTGTAATGCAGTTTCAATGTTTTTCGTAAATCTGCAATGTCATAGTTATTTCTCGAGCAATATAATAATATGTAATTAAAGGGTTCAGTAGGAAAGTTGTATAAGTGCACCTTTTTCTAGAAATGAATTAAGCACAGAAAACGATGTATAGAGGATTTTTTAAATGAATTTTAATGATATGCTTTAATGTTTGAAGGCACGAAGATTTTTCTATCAAACTTTGCTCATAATTTCCTTTCCTTTCTTTTCTTAATTATTTAACTGCTTTACCTCAGAATCTCCACGTGTTCACTCACGATAATCGCCAAATGATCCTCGATCCCATTTTCTAACGCCTTCCCATCCTTCCTCAGGTTCTCCAGCCTCAACGTTTGTATCTTAATCTGTCCACAGGCGTGCGTAGTAAAAATTGCCGTCAAACTATATGCAGCCATCGTGATGTTACCTGTGACCAGAACGTAAACACAGTGCATACAATACACGATTTCATACGTGGGGCTTTCTTGAATATCGAAAAATGCCTCGTAGCCAGGGTAGGTGAGCGGCCTGATCGTTATGTTCTCATTAATCTTCTTCTTCGATAGTAATGGCATAATAGTGTGATAAGACAGGCCACCGGTGTACATAAATGCCGCACATAAAGTGATCAGATTTCTGCCCATGGTTACGTATCGAACCATGATTGCACGATGATCTTTGTCCTGCAGCATCTTCCAATTTTTCTTTACATGTTTGACACAACGACCGAGTTCTGAACTTTTCACGCCAAGGTAACCGTACTTAAACAGTGCAGTTACACAAAATGCTAATGGACCCAAGAACTTGATTTTCGTGTTCATGTCTTTTTCATAGAATAAGATATAATAACCGAATGGCACGATGACAAATTGCAAGATTGAACAGCAAATTATAATTAACACCACAGACACTATTTTCTCGAATTTGTTCACGTGATCGTGCAGGAAAAAGTAGATGCCTAAAGGCTTCAAGATCCAATGACAAAATTGGAATGTGTGATATATGTCGCTTTTGTAATGGTTATTTTGTGGATGATCGTTAACATCGCTGGAGGATCGCATGTTGACGCTTTCAGCGCACAGCGTCGACTAAACTCACTGAACGATGCTCACAACGATACTGAAAGGGATATATATTGGGACGCAAGCGCAAAACTGAATGAATGAAACTTTATTTCATAATCGATAGGTATTACGCGTATTGCAGTCACATGTTACTCTTGGCTGGCTTGTGTTTGGGTTTCCACTGTGGGGACTCGTCTCTATAGCGATATGTGGTCAATAGTTCTTGTCATTTTGCTTAACCTTGTGGTTTTTCTTGGGTCTCTATGGTCGAAAATTATATTTCTATACAGACAGCTTTTAAATATATGGTTTTAAAGATTTATTATTTTTTTTTTGTATGTCACGTTTCTCATGAATAAACTATTTCAAAGTTTGAGAAGGAGATATCTGAAAGGATGTAAATGCGAGAAGAAAAGAAGAACAACAGGATTAATGTACTTTTAGTGCAATTGTAAAATTTTGAAACAAATTTTTGTGAAGTACTATTTCTATCAATTGAGCTTTCGTGAAATAAATTGTTTAAGAAGTATGGATGTGAAGCATATAAAAAAATACTTTCGAATCATATAACACATATTTCTCCATGTTCAAAGTAACGTCATTTGGTATCTGTGACACATATATATACGAGGTAAAAGAAATACTTATTTATATATTCAAATTTACATAAATATGCTTGAATAAAAAATCTACTAAGTTTATTATCTAAATATATGTTTCTTACATGTGCAGTCTATATCATGGTCGTTTGACGAAGCATATTGAAATAGGTGAAAACAGTTTTTATTATCTGTAATTGCAAAGGATATTTCTTGAGAATTAATAATATTATTTTTTAAGAATTAAGAAAATTAAAAGGACATACATTACCAAAAGTGTACACGGACATGGTAATTATCTTTCCAGCTGTTATTTTAACTTCCATATGAGATCGTGAAATGATCATAATTATACTAAAGATATTTTTATCAGGCAACTGATACCAGTTCGTCATGTAAACCATGTCACCAACTTTCTGGCACTATCAGCAACATAACCGGTAACTCAATCAATCATGCAGATAATTATATTTAAGATTGTCGCTTAAGTTGCCTGTTTATTACCTGTTGCTTCAGCACTTCACCGATATAACATATTAAGAAAATGTTGAAAGTCATAGATAGAAATACCATAACATATATGATCATAGCCTGAACATTATGTTCAGACCATTCCTAAGGAAAATATAAATATTTTTAATTAGATCGATTATCTCTATTGTCTACGTTGATAAGTATTACAGTTTCTTTGTTTTGCCTCAATTTGTAAAACTTAAACAAAATTTTATATTATCATATTTGTTATTGTAGAGAACATATTTTTTAATATCATATAATCAATCAGATTGTAATGGCAATAGTAAACAAAATGTATAAAAAGTTTGACGCCCAGTCTCTTTGTGGAATTGAGGCAGTAGTATTGATGAATATATATAGTCAGGCAAATTACTATTAACAAGGAAACATACAAAAAAGTTATAAGTTTTCAGGACAAAAGCAAAATTTTAATGATTAATGAACATTGGATATTTATCAATAATAACAATGATGAATGATAAATGATAATGGACATATTTGATGACTACTGAATAAAAAATATAATTCAATAATTATTGTTGGAAATAATGAAAGTTTTGTTTTATAATTCTTTTATCGACACTTAGGGATAGAATACAAATCTTTCCATCTTCCTTCGTTCTTCTCTAATTAATTTCAGAAATTTTGCCTCTCGTCGGTAGATCCATAAAATTACCATATATGTATATATTTGTTATTATATTAGCATACCGCAAGTATATAATAGCAGGGCATGCACATACCCAGCATACATTTGAACATTTCCATGAAGTAGATTGGGCTCATTATACGTTCAATACGTGCTATCAAACTGCATTTAATATTACATTAGGTAAATTTATTAAAGTATCAGGATAAAATAAAATATTACCTTAGAACTCTCAAATGATGTTCAACGATTACACCGATTTTGTTAATCTGGGCTTGCTTATTCTGTTGCTTGGTCTGATTTGTGAATTCGTCGACCCACGTCACCATTATGTTCAACTGACCAAGAGCGTGGCTTGCAAATACGGTAGCAAGACTGAAAGAACCTGCAGCGCCCGAACTCACTACAATTGCTGACAGGAATTGTGTACCGAGGATTATGTCGTGTGTCGGATTGGTCTGAACAGCGAATTTATATGCCGGGCAAGGTAAAGTATATATGTCCATGGTTTCGTTACCGACTTTGATGGTCCGTCTAAACGCACCCAATACAATGCAAGTATAAATCATGGTGCCCTGCATAAAACCTGCGCAAAATCCAGCAACATAGCGACCGAGTTTGGCGTTCTTCCACATCTCATGCCGATCCTGCACCCTCGTTATCATCTTCCAATCGGATCGCACGCGTTCTATGCAATAATTTATATCCTCTTGACGTAACAACAGCACAGCGTAATTGAACCCATCGACACACCAGTGGCTTAAAGGACCAAGCGTCTTGAGTTTCAAGTAGATATCTTCTTTTACGAGAATCATATGAAGGAAACCAGGGACTATTGTGAACAATACGATGCACCAACAGATCACGATTGAAATTTGCGCTAAGATTTTTTCGCGTCTCGTGGCAGAAGGTGAGTTGGGCCAAGCGCCCATTGGTTGTAAATACCATCGGCTCAACTGTACGCTGTATTCACCGAGATTACCATACTTTTTCTTAGCTGCAACGAGCTCGTCTGCCATTGTATTCCCTGATCGAAGTTCCGAATGCAACTGAACCGGGGGAACAATAGTTCGCGTTGCTTATTGCTTGCGCATACTTCCCCAAAGGATTCGCGCCGATCGATTCGTCTAGTGACCTGCTGCAACTTTTTGCTGTAAATGAATCTCAATACGCTTCAAGTTGTTGATAGTAGTTTTATGAGTTGAGCAATATTGGGGGAATGGAGCGGAGAAGGACTTGTATATTCGCAGAGGAGGCATTTTAAGTGTGAAATATGATTTAGAAATCTGAAATGTGCCAGATCATTTCGGTGCATAAGTTGGTAGGTGAATGTACAAAGTTTGGAATAATTCTGGTCAAATAATCATTCTAAATTTTAATTATTGAGTTATACTTTTGCTATCTATTTCTTGCTATAAGAAATAGGTAACTTTAGTTTACAGAATAATGTGTTTTCAGGTAATGATAGTACAGTATATTGAGTATATTTAGTATATTGAGATGACGGCTGTAACATCCGTAGTCAGTAACGATTTTAACATCTGTAACAGAAGACATTCGATTGAAGTACATTGCACCATGATTGATAGACACTTGTGCGTAAATGCGTATTAGCTACAATGAAGTTTTAGAATTGTTCATGTGCTAAAAGTATGGTATATGGCAAATCAGATTCGAGAAACTTACTGTCTGTGCAGTTGAAATCTCCTTATAACCACCTGTTGATTCAATCCGTAGCAAGGCATGTATGTGTATCTATACAATCCAGTGAAATTTCTAGAAATGTTTTCACGAATGAATATAAATATATTTGATATTGTTTGAATAAGTAAAAAATAACTAATGCATACTAATCAGTAATAATTTCAAAAGCTATTCTAGATTAAAATAATAATAATTTCACATGAACTTTCAATAGTATTAATTTTTCAGGAGTGTTGTCCAATAATTAATTGTCTAAAAATATGATTAGATATAATTATAATTTTATCAACCATCTCAATGAGATTTATGCTATAATATGTTCTTTTTTACTGCACATCAAAAGCACACATTTAATCATCATAAAAGGTGAAAGAAATATTTTTTGTACCTCCAAGTTGTTTTAACAGAAAAATGATAAAGTTTATTGTCTAAGTAGATATACGTTAAAGATATGTGCAGCTTACGTCATCGTCGTCTGACGTAGCATATTTAGGTACGCAAAAACTGTCTTTACAATCTGCAATCACACGTGATTCCATGAATATTTTTGAGTGAACTTCTTTCAAAATTAAAAGAATTAAGAACACGTACATTAGCGAATGTTAATACGGACATGTCAATTATCTTCCCCGCAGTCATTTTAACTTCCATGCTAGACCGAGAAATGATCATAATCAGATTTATGATATCTTGGTCAGGCAAATGATACCAGTCTGCCATATAAACCATGTCTCCAATCTTTTTACACTATAGGCATTTGAATCAATGAGTTTAAAGTATTAGATTATGTTACCGTACGTTCATTACCTTTTCCATTATTATTTCACCGATGTAACATACTAAAAAAATGTTGCAAGTCATAGAAATAATTATCATAACATATGCAGTTATGTTCTGAATATTATGTTCAGACCATTCCTGAGGAAAAGTAAATATTTTCAATTAGATTCAACAACTATAATGTTCAGACGAATTTTATAGCCTTTTTATTGTTTTAATTTGGGGAGCATATATTAATCAGATTAATTAAGTATTTGTAAACGCGACATTAGACATTATTCTTTTGAGTTTTCAACATAGAAACGTACGAAACGTATTATATTGAAGGCCCACGGAGCGAAAGCAAATTTTCAAACAATTTAACACAAACTACGCTTAAATTTAATAAATATATCCAATGATTAATCGGCATACTTGTCAATGACCATTATTATATTATTATAACGAATACTTAATAATTAATTTATAAACTCAAAGATTCTTTGCTGTGACAATAAAAGTCTCACTTGATAATTGCTTTTTTCATTTCATAATAGAAATTTTGTTTCCAATCAGTGGTCCTATAGAATTACCATATACATTTCTTAATATGTTTAGCATACCGCAAGAATGTAATAGCTAGGCATGCACATACCCAGCATACATTTGAACATTTCCATGAAGCATATTGGACTCATAATACGTTCGATACGTGCGATCAAACTGCATTTAAGAATACATTAGTCAAATTAATTAAACTATCAAAATAAGAATATAAAAACAAGTATTACCTTAGAGCTCTCAAATGATGTTCCACGATTACACCTATTCTATTGGCACGAGCATTATTATTCTGATCTTTCGAATGCTGATTCACGAATTCGTTGATCCAAGTTACCATTATATTTAACTGACCAAGAGCATGGCTTGCGAAAACTGTAGCAAGACTAAACGCGCCAGCGGCGCTTGATGTTGCGATAAATGCTGATAAAAATTGTGTACCAAGAATGATATCGTGTCCTGGATTAGTTTGAACTGGAAGTTTATACGCTGGGCAAGGTAAAGTATATACGAGGATGGTCTCATTTCTGACTTCGATGGTTCGTTTAAATGCTCCTAATACAAGGCAAGTGCAAAAGACGCTCCCATGCATGAAAGCGGCGCAGAAACACGCGATGTAACGACCGAGTTTCGCATTTTTTAGCATTACTCGTTGGTCATCCAACCTTGTTATAGTCTTCCAGTCGGTTCTTATATGTTTTATGCAATAATGTATGTCACCTTGGCGTAGCAACAACACAGCGTAATTGAATCCTCCGACACACCAATGACTAAGTGGACCAAACATTTTTAGTTTGAGGTAAAGGTCTTCTTTCTCGAGCAGGATGTTTAATACGCCAGGAATTATAGTGAACAATGAAAAGCACCAGCAAATCACATTTAAAATCCATGACATGAATTTTTCGCGGTTAGTAGTAGAATTTGAAGAGGGCCAAGCGCCTATTGGTTTTAAGATCCATCGGTTCACCTGTATGCTGTACTCGCTAAGACTACCAAATTTTCTTTCAACTGTTACAGGGTCGTCTGCCATTGTGTTCACTCAGCAATGTCGCCGTTGCAACTGAACCGAGGGGACAGTACTCTGTGTTGCCCAATGTGCGCGCATACTTTGTCAAAGGATTCGCGCCGATCGATTCTGTCAGTTGCTGTTTACCACTTTTTGTGGCGGTAAATTAATCTATGTGCAATTCAAATTGTTGACACTTGTCGTACGAATTGGACAATGTACACGCAATAGAGATCGAGTTACGTTTTTATAAAAAATATGTGTTAAAAAGTCTTACTACAGAAATGAATAGGCGAAGTTAAATATCTTCTTCAAATAATTGATTTGGTGGGAATATATTATACTGGAGTTCGTAGATATTGTCCGTGTATGAAATATATATTTGAGTGCACGACCGTCAAGTTGATTCTTCAGTTACTTATGTGGAGAGATGCAGACAAATATTATTGCAAATTACTATATTTTTCATTATTTTAGTGCAGCATTTTTATTGCACTAAGCATCTCTTTTATTGTTTTTGAATTAATATGAGGTAACTGCCAAATGACACGCGATTCGAAATGCCAAATGGTTATGTTGTCGCGTACAATGTATTTATTCGAAAGAATATTTCAGAAAATAGCATAAAAATACTTTTTACTTTAATATATAATAAATAATATTATAATATATAATATTTAATAAATAATTTTTACTTTAAAGTGATTTACAAATTTTCATTTATCTAGCCATTTATTATACTTAAAAATGAATCCATTTCTCTAAAATATAGTCTTTCAAATCAGTAGAACTTCGAAACACTTTTTGTCCGATAACTACTTCAGATTTTAATAAGAAGATACGAAAGCAAATATAATATGATTTCGTATTTTCATGTAGTGAGAGTACGGAGCAGACTCAAATATGCGAATGCGGACTTTAACACCTGTAGCGGAGAAAATTCTACAAGAATGCGGGTTATATAATTCAAAATAATCAACGAATAGATAAATATACGCTTACGCTGCAGAAACTGGCTAAGGATAATTCGACGATTTTTCCAGCTGTTAATTNTCGTGGAAGAGTTTGCAACGGCGAATATTAAAATCAGTCCCAGTGCTTTCTTTTGTGGCAAACGATACCAATCGATCATATAGGCCGAAAGACTAATGTTCCTACACTACAATATTGAAATTACAGTATTTTATTAGAATTGCATTTATAGTTCAGATAAAATAATACCAAACAATAACTTTCAAAATAAGTAAATTACCTGTTCAGATAAAATTTCGCCAATGTAACACAGGATGAAAATATTGAACGTAAATGATATGAGCAATGTGCAATAAGTCAATGTTCCTATAGTTTCACTTTGCTCCCATTCCTAGAAAACTGACAACAAAATATGAGAAATGTAATTCGATATATCGATACAGTAGAATTCCGTTTATCTACTTATCTACTTATTTGAGCAAAAATTTAGTCAGTATTCAATTAAATGAATTTCGGTTGTTTGAATTTGCTAATATGAACATGGATTCATATTAGGTAAACGAAAGATTAAAGTTGGTGAAGAGAAACGTGGGGCCCTCATGATATGAATTTCAATTATATAAGGTACTTGTCAATGTTGTCAAAATTATGCGTAATTATACAAGTTCGTGTAAATGGAGTTCTACTGTATTTTAATATCTTTATCAGCATCACTTCATTACCGTGAGTAAATAATATCCGAGAAAACAAATATTCATCGTACAGCCTATTAGTTCCACGAAACATATTTCGTTAAGAAGGTCTTCTATCTGAGATATAAAACTAAAAATTGTTTGAAAATTATATGTTTACATAGTCCATACGATCTACATAAACACTGAAACACTCTTTACCCTAGTATGTGTAAATGATGTTCTACAATATCGCCTAATCGTTGTTCATGGACGTTCAAGTTCTTTTCTTCTTCCAGACTACCGACAAGTCTTTGAAGCTTTCTCACGAGGATTCCAAACTGTCCACAGACGTGCATGACGAATACAGCAGCCAAGCTGCAAGCACCGACAGTTACTGAATATATCACAAATCCAGCCAAACATTGCATGAACTGCACGATTTCAAACGAGGGACTAGTCCGTGGATCCAGAAGACCGCGGTAAATAGGAAACGCTTGTGACCTCACGGTTTCGTTGTCGATGATTTCCGTGCGTTTGGTGCATAGTGGCATCACGGTGGTATAGAAAAATCCGCCGGAATACATGAAGCCAGCGCAAAAGATCGCCAAAGATCTCCCAATTCTTGCATTCTCTTTCATAATTTCTCTGTCTTCTTGTCGCAGTTGCGCATAAATACGATCCCAGTCTGAACGAATATTCTCGATACATTTTCCAATCTTGGCACCACGAGAGACGAGGATGTAATATTTAATCGCAGCCATCATGCAGAAACTGAGCGGACCGATCATTTTGATCTTGGTATCGAGATCGCCTGTTTTGTCGAGGAGAGTGCAGAGAGCGCAAGGTACCAGGAGGAAACTTATTAAAAAGGAGCTAATCAAGGTGAGGATGATGGAATTGATCTTTTCGGTTGTTGTGATACACAGGGAAATAGGCCAGACTCCGATTGACTTGAGCAACCAACGATTTATCTGGATACTATACATCCAGTCTTTCCATGAATGGGTTGATGGATTTACAAGGACGACCATACTGTATGGAATGATATTAACGAGTCGAAAGTGCACGCACAACTGAAGGGATGATGAACGGTGATACATCGATTACTGAAGTTTTCGACATCGCGCATGTGCTAATTTCGTCGGCTTTCTCTCTACAAACCTGATTCGAGCAGCTTGCCAGTGCAGAACTTACCTCCTAACCACTAGTTGATTCGATCCGCGAGGAGGTGTGTATGCGTGCACGGCGAAGCCATAAGTGCGAACGTATGGTATTAGAAATGCTTCTCCCATGAGTTCTATATAATTTTTATGTGCGATATTTCGGTTACAATACGTTTTTCGTAAATGCTATCATTCTTTTTTTTCTGTATCTTACCTCCTACTGTCGTATCACGTTTGTGATTTGAATCACAGTTATAATTCAACAAAGGCATATTGCATTTGTGATAAAGTTTAGTTTTCAATTAGTTTCAGTTGTATGTGTTACAGTAATCGCGTGAATTAGTCACTGTGCGTAATATAAGGATGGGATGACGGAGGATAATTTGGACTTTTTCGCAGGATGGGAAAGCTGATCAGAGGTATGTTTTAATCACCGGTCATTTTGACAGCACATGGTAGGAAGAGGTATACAAGAATTGTCGGTAGGTTTAATGTTAAATAATTGGTCTAGTTGGAATATATTATGCTGCAATTCGTAGATATTGCCCGTATATGAAACATACATTTGAGTGCACGACCGTTAAGTTGATTCTTCAATTATTTGTATGGAGAGATACAAACAAATATTATTGCAAATTACTATATTTTTCATTATTTTAGTACAGCATTTTTATTGCACTAAGCATCTCTTTTATTGTTCTTGAATTAATATGAGGCAACTCCCAAATGACAAGCGATTAGAAATGCCAAATGGCCATGTTGAAGCGTACAATGTATTTATTCGAAAGAATATTTCGAGAAATAGCATGGAAATACTTTTAAGATTTCAAAATTTTTACTTTACAGTGATTTATAAATTTTTATTTATCTAGTCATTTATTATACTCAAAAATGAATCCATTTCTCCAAAATATAATCTTTCAAATCAGTAAAACTTGGAAACACTCTTTGTCCGATAACTAGTCTAGATTTTAATAAGAAGATACTAAAGCAAATATAATATAATTTCGTATTTTCATGTAGTGAGAGTACGAAGCAGACTCAAATATGCGAATGCGGACTTTAGCACCTGTAGCGGAGAAAATTCTACAAGAATGCGGTTTATATAATTCAAAATAATCAACGAATAGATAAATATACGCTACTTACGCTGCAGAAACTGGCTAAGGATAATTCGACGATTTTTCCAGCTGTTAATTNTCGTGGAAGAGTTTGCAACGGCGAATATTAAAATCAGTCCCAGTGCTTTCTTTTGTGGCAAACGATACCAATCGATCATATAGGCCGAAAGACTAATGTTCCTACACTACAATATTGAAATTACAGTATTTTATTAGAATTGCATTTATAGTTCAGATAAAATAATACCAAACAATAACTTTCAAAATAAGTAAATTACTTGTTCAGATAAAATTTCGCCAATGTAACACAGGATGAAAATATTGAACGTAAATGATATGAGCAATGTGCAATAAGTCAATGTTCCTATAGTGTCACTTTGCTCCCATTCCTAGAAAATTGACAATAAAACATGATAAATGTAATTCGATATATCGATACAGTAGAACTCCGTTTATATAAATTCTACTTATTTGAGTAAAAATTTAGTCAGTATTCAATTAAATGAATTTCGGTTGTTTGAATTTGCTAATATGAACATGGATTCATATTAGGTAAACGAAAGATTAAAGTTGGTGAAGAGAAACATGGGGCCCTCATGATATGAATTTCAATTATATAAGGTACTTGTCAATGTTGTAAAAATTATGCGTAATTATACAAGTTCGTGTAAATGGAGTTCTACTGTATTTTAATATCTTTATCAGCATCACTTCATTACCGTGAGTAAATGATATGCAAGGAAACAAATATTCACCGTACAGCCTATTAGTTCCACGAAACATATTTCGTTAAGAAGATCTTCTATCTGAGATATAAAACTAAAAATTGTTTGCAAATTATACGTTTACATAGTCTATACGATCTACATAAACATTGAAACACTCTTTACCCTAGTATGTGTAAATGATGTTCTACAATATCGCCTAATCGTTGTTCATGGGCGTTCAAGTTCTTTTCTTCTTCCAGACTACCGACAAGTTTTTGAAGCATTCTCACGAGGATTCCAAACTGTCCGCAGACGTGCATGACGAATACAGCAGCCAAGCTACAAGCACCGACAGTTACTGAATATATCACAAATCCAGCCAAACATTGCATGAACTGCACGATTTCAAACGAAGGACTTGTCCGTGGATCCAGAAGACCGCGGTAAATGGGAAACGCTTGTGTTCTCACGGTTTCGTTGTCGATGATTTCCGTGCGTTTGGAGCATAGTGGCATCACGGTGGTATAGAAAAATCCGCCAGAATACATGAAGCCAGCGCAAAAGATCGCCAAAGATCTCCCAATTCTTGCATTCTCTTTCATAATTTCTCTGTCTTCTCGGCGCAGTTGCGCATGAATACGATCCCAGTCTAAACGAATATTCTCGATACATTTTCCAATCATGACACCACGGGAGGCGAGGATGTAATATTTAATCGCAGCCATCACGCAGAAGCTGAGCACACCGACCATTTTGATCTTGGCTTCGGGATCGTCTGTTTTGACGAGAAAAGTGCAAAGAGCGCAAGGTACCAGGAGGAAACTTATTAGAAAGGAGCTAATCAAGGTGAGGATGATGGAATTGCTCTTTTCTGTTGTTGTGATACACAGGGAGATAGGCCAGACTCCGATTGATTTGAGCAACCAACGATTTATCTGGATACTATACATCCAGTCTTTGTCCCATGAATGGGTTGATGGATTTACAAGGATGACCATACTGTATGGAATGATATCAACGAGTCAAAAGTGCACGCACAACTGAAGGGATGATGAACGGTGATACATCGATTACTGAAGCTTTCGACATCGCGCATGTGCTAACTTCGTTGGCCTTCTCTCAACAAATCTGATTCGAGCAGCTTGTCAGTGCAGAACTTGCCTCCTAACCACTCGTTGATTCGATCTGCGAGGAGGTGTGTATGCGTGCACGGCAAAGCCATAAGTGCGAACGTATGGTATTAGAAATGTTTCTCCCATGAGTTCTATATAATTTTTATGTGCGATATTTCGGTTACAATACGTTTTTCGTAAATGCTATCATTCTTTTTTTTCTGTATCTTACCTCCTACTGTCGCATCACGTTTGTGATCTAAACCACAGTTATAATTCAGCAAAGGCACATTAAATTTGTGATAAAGTTTAGTTTTCAATTAGTTTCAGTTGTATGCGTTACAGTAATCGCGTAAATTAGTCACTGTGCGTAAGATAAGGATGGGACGACGGAGGATAATTTGGACTTTTTCGCAGGATGGGAAAGCTGATCAGACATATGTTTTAAAAGTTTGAAGCATGATTTGCAGACGTGATACATGTCAGACGATCTCATGCTGGTGAATGCTAAGGTATGCTATATATACTACTTTTTAATAATTTCACTGATATTCGAATTAGCGTTTAAATGTTATACCGAGTTTCATGGATATTGACTACAGCGAAATTATTCATTATGCGATGACGAAGGGAAAGCAACCCTTACTTTCTGTTTTTAACGAGTTTTTTTGTGCTTAGGTGTCTTTTTATTCTAACAAAATTTCTTATGTTTATAGAAGATATGGAAGATATACACGATTTTCCGTCTTATATATAAACTAAAATATTTCCTACGATGTTAAAAACCTGTTTACTTGTTAAAACAAAAGTAAGATTACAGGAGAGAAGGGATAAATTATCTTTATCCATGAACTCCCGTATAGCATTGCTAATACTTACATTAAATATTTAATAATTACATAATAATTATAAACTATAAGGTTTAAGTTTAATGTAACAATTATGTATTAATATGTATAATAATGCGTTATAACTTTTCAAAAGGATAGACAAATGACAGATTGTCATATATATTTATATACATGTATATGACATTGCCACATGTATTGTCTTGTATATATAAAAATAATAAGCAATATCTTTAATACTCCTTATATTTTAAATTTTACAAGTTTACGCATCAACAGATCAAAAATGTACTGTGTTATGTGACTTGACGCAACAGGTTGAAATATGTGCAAGCAGTTTTCATTACCTGGAATAGTATCAGATTTTTCAACAATTGGTGAATATAGATAAATGTAAATAAACTGATAACTTACATTACCGAAGGTGAATATGGACATATTAACTAGCTTACCAGCAGTGATTTTAATCATCATGCTGGATCTTAAGATTATCTGGATCAAATTAAGTATGTCCTTGTAAGGTAAGTAGTACCAGTTTGTCATATAAGCCATTTCTCCAACTTTTTCGCACTATTGAAAATTTTCGCGGTAAATGTTGATTATATTTGGAAACAATTTATGTTACCTATATGTTCGTTACCTGTTCTTTTAGTGTCTCACCAATATAACATATGACAAAAATGTTAAAAGTCATAGAAAAAAGTATTATTAAATATGCGGGCATATACTGAATATCATGATCTCTCCATTCCTAAAGAAAATATGATATATTTTTAATTAAATTAACTACCTTTTATTCAGTGAATTTGAAAGCAATATTGTTTAAAGAAAGGCAAAAATTTTAAAGAAAATATATCACCAGACTGGCTAAAAGTATCAACAAAAGTTATTAAATATAGAAAGCTGGTAATTCAAAGTAATATTTTTTTAATTCAAAGTAAGAGTTTTACTCAAAATAAGAATTGCAATATCAAAATAAGTATCGTTTCCAAAATACGTATCTATGTATAATAAATTATTATTAGGGAACATACTGGAATGAGTAAATAAACTCATATATTTTTCTCTCTAAAATAAAATAAATCCTTTATGAACGTACCATAAGGATATAATATCCAATCATGCAAATGTTCATCGTACACTTGAACAGTTCCATGAAGCATATTTCATTCATCACATCTTCGATACCTGCTATAAAACTGCATTCAATATGTACTTATAGTATGTTACGAATAGGCACCAAAATAACGCAATAAATATTCTTCGATAAATCTTACCTCAGAACTCTGAGATGATGTTCAACGATCTCGCCAATTTCATTCAGTCCAACATTTGTATTATGATCCTTCGATCGATTCACAAATTCCTTGATCCACATCATGAGAATAGTCAGTTGGCCATACGCGTGGGCTGCAAATACAGCAGCCATGCCAACTGCGCCAACTGCGCTTGAATTTGCGATAAATCCAGACATAAATTGCGAAGCAAGTATGATTTCATATGTTGGACTAACGTCAATTGGGATTAAATTTTTATAGAAACCGCAGGGTAACAGACGTATAATTTTTGTTTCATTTCCTATCTCGATGATTCTCGTGGCGAAAGCCGCCATCGTGCAGTGTGACAAGACACCAACTTGCATGAAAGTAGTACAGAAAACTGTAATATAGCGGCCAATCCTCGCATAACGCATCATTACCTGTTGATCCTTCTGCCTAGTTACGATTTTCCAGTCATTTTGTACATGTTCTATACAAACACGCATCTCTCTGCTTCGTAACAACAAGGTGCTATAATTAATGCCACCGATAAGCCAATGACTGAAAGGGCCAAGTACCTTCAGTTTCATGCGAATATTCTCATCTTCCAGAATGAGGTGGAGTAAACAGGGGATTATGGTGAACAACACGAAGAAGTAACAGAGAAAGATTAAAACAAAGCAAATAATTCTTTCGAGCCTCGAAGTGGATGCGGGTAGAGGCCAAACTCCGATTGGTTTGAGGAACCATCGATTTAATTGCAAACTGTAATCGCTAAGGCTATACAAATTTTCCTCGCTTTTTACAGATTCTGTCATCGTGGTCACTCGACGAAGTTATGAGAACTACTGAATCGAATGTTTCACATGAATGGAGTCGGTGCATCAGAGTGTATAACACTTGCATAAAGTTCTGAGTGATTCTATGACGATCGATTTGTCTGGACAGTTTTTACAACTTGTACGGTGCACGCGATTGTGTATGCTTGAAAGTTACCGAAAGCTATCGTGGGAACGCACAACGTGGACATACACATTATTGGTTCTACGACAGATTATGTTGGGTTTAGTTGGTATATGATTGAATTGATGAAGTCATTGGTGCAGTACTTTGCGAGATGTGAAATGTTCTAGATTTTACGATTCTAGAAATTAGTTTTTTGAGATATGCAACGAAGGTAAATGTTTGTTTTATTTTCATTGTTGTAAGTTCTTGGTACGTTGGAGTATGTATCATTGATTTTTTGATCAGGTCAATGTTGTTTAAAGGACCTCCATATTTTGAGGCTCGAGTGTTTCATTACTGAGCATGTACAGTTACATGATTTCAAAATATTGCATTGGTATGAGGTATATATTTTGATGTTGTCTGTAAGATAGGTAAATTTTAACGATCGAAACAAATGAAAAAATGGTGACTATGGAAGAAAAGAGTACTCAGACGCCATGATAGTAAATACATTTCAATATTATCAGCAATAAATACTAATTAGCAATTTTATAATTTTTCCATATTACTATATTGTAACATGAAAAATTTCCAACTTGTCTTGATTTAATATTCGAGGATATTCGTACAAAAATGTCATGCGATATATTTGCAAATTTTTATGTTTTAAATCTTACAATTTTATGTATAGGTTTTACCAGCGGTGCATATCGTCATGTCACTTGACGCAACAGATTCAAATAGGCGAACGCAGTTTTCATTACCTGAAATACCGATCATTTCCATATGGATTGAACACTTTATAAGGACAGAGATATGTAAATGCATGACTTACATCACCGAATGTATTTATGGACATGTGAGTTATTTTTCCAGCCGTGATTTTAATTGCAGAATTGGATCTTGAGATGATCAGAATCAAATCAAACATGTCTTTATTAGGCAAATAATACCACTTTGTCATATATACCACATCGCCAAATTTTTTGCTCTGGTAGAGATTTGGAACGTCGATTACACTTTGAATTCATTATACTTAAGTTATCAGATTATTTTATCTGTTACCTGTTCTGTCAATATATCACCGATATAACATACTGTAAAAATATTGAAACTCATGGACGCCATTATCATGAAATAGGTAGTCAGATTTCGAATATCATGTTCGGCCCATTCCTGAAAATACAAATATTTCACTATTAATTGAATCAATTATCTACGTCCTTTAAATTATGGAATTCAAAAAGTCCCAAAGTAAAAGAATCGTAATTAAAATCATTGCAGTATTCAAATACAAGTTACTTGAATTAATAAAAAAAGTGTAGCGGCACTCGACAGTAAACTTTGTAACGGTTTCTGTCCCGTGGCCCGCTATACAAAGACCCTATCCTTCGGACAAGATGATTGCCAGACGTCGAAATACTTTTATAGCACATTTTCTATCTAATCTAAGGACCCGCTATAAACCTTAGGATTTTCCTAATTTAGCTAAGGTTCTTCAAACGAGCAAATAGCCTTTGTTTTAGCATTTCCTAAAATTTATTACATACTACAGGAAGATACGGGAAATATGGTTTTTCTCACGTACGATGCTTCCCGCTAGCAACTTTCTCTCGAGGGTGGTTAGCATCCTTCCTCAACCACCGACCTAAAGATTAACCAATTAACAGCAATGTCCATTTCCTTCACTTTCCTAACGAAGATTTTCCTCGACGAATCTGATGACCTCGTATCCTTAGACACACCTATCATAGTTTTCCTCTGCAGCATCATCGTGACGGAAAGTCAGTTGAGTCTCGAGTCGCTAGTCGAGAGTTCGATCCCGAGCGATGTACGGGGCCCCGGTGTGGGCGGATGATCTGATGGCGAGTTGCAGCAGCATCCTGCTCCTAAGGAGGCTGCACAGGGTGATCGCCATCAGAATCGTTAGGAGATACCGAACGGTGTCTCACGCGTCGGCGACTGTTTTGGCCGCGTTTCCCCCGTAGGAGTTCTAGACATCGGCACTCAAGCGGAGATACTCCCATATGAGAGCGCTGGACCCCGAAGAGAACGCGGCCGAGCAGGCGGTCCCAAACGATCTGGGAACCGTCGAGAAGGATGCGTGGGACCAGTGACGGTCTCAGCTGATCAACGAGGGAGGCGAACATCGAGGCCTCCCAAGTTGGCAGGCATGAAGAAACCGCCGCGGTTTCCCGCTGTCCTTCAGGATGACCCAGGTGCTCACGGGACACGGCGTGTTCGCCGAATACCTGATGAAAATCGGACGCGAGACGACGAACATCCTTCACCACTGCGGGGAGGGCAGGGACACAGCGCAGCACACGCTGGAGTTTTGTCCGGCGTGGGAGCTGCCCCGCTATACCTTGCGTCTCGTCATAGGCGAGAAATTGACCCCCTCGGCGATCGTAGAAGCGATGCTGAGCGGGCCGCAGGAATACGAGACTGTCCGCCTCTTCTGCGAGCGAGTAAAGGAGCGGGCAGAAAGGGAGAGAAAGAGAAACTCTCACCCTTGTAGGGTAACGCGATGGAGGGGATGGCGTTCAGGCGGCCCAGGGCCGCTCCACGGCCGCCCCCAACGGGACGCGACCAGCAGGGATAATGGCGCCAGGGGCAATGGCCTCCACTGGCGCCAATACATTAGGACCGGCTCGATCAAGGGGATGCGGGAATGCACTGGTAGTAATTCGCAAAGACCGAGACCACGAAGCATTCTTGTCATACGCGTAGGCGGGCCATCGTGGAGTCTTAATCGGTAAGAGTCCGACACTGCTCTGCTACTGCCCGCAGCGGCGGAGTGTCCATAAGGAGATCTCTACGTGCAAAAAAAAAGTCTCCAGTCAGCAATCGAGTCGTTAGCCGACAGTCGATAGTTGAGTAATCATCATCTGAACTAGCCCCGCGCACTCTGAACCGCTATCGTAACGCATCGCCTAGAAGTCGAACTTGTATCCACGAAGTGCAAACAGCTATTCGTTAATAAACATATTGTTAACCAATCACGAGTGATTCTTCAGCACCTATTTTGGGCCACTTGAGCGTTTAAGTAAATTATAGTTACCATAGAAACACATAAAAATAAGCACATGTTATATTTCTTATCTTTACGTACCGTAAGAATGTAATATCCGAGCATGCATATGTCAAGCTTGCTTTTTAACAATTCCATGAAACAGAATTGTGTCAACACGTTTTCGATACCTGCTATCAAACTGCAATCGATATGCACATGAAAAACTCCGCACTAAAATCCCGACAAAAATGCAGAAATATATCTTACCTGAGGATTCTGAGATGATGTTCAACGATCTCACCTATTTCGTTAAACTCAACACTTTTTCTCTGATTTTTCGATCGATTCACAAATTCGTTGATCCATCTCATCAGGACAGTGAATTGGCCGTAGGCGTGAGCTGTGAATACAGCACCAATACTGATGGCGGCAACGGCGCTCGAATTTACAATAAATCCAGATATAAATTGCGTGGCGAGGACAATTTCGTTCATTGGACTGGTATCAACGGGAATTAAATTCTTATACGCAGCACAGGGTAACATGCGTATAATTCTGGTTTCGTTGGCGATCTCGATGGTTTGAGTGGCGAACGCTGTCACCACGCAATATGTCAAGACGCCACCTTGCATGAAAGTAGCACAAAAAGCCGCGACAAAGCGGCCAATCCTCGCGTATTTCATCATCACTTGTGAATCTTCCGGTCTCGTTACTATCTTCCAATCAGTTCGCACGTGATGTATGCAATCACGAATCTCGTTGCTTCGTAGCAATAAATTGGTGTAATTGATGCCTCCGATAAACCAATGACTGAGAGGACCAAGCACCTTCAATTTCATGTGAATACTTTCATCTTCCAGAATAAAGTGGAATATGCAAGGGATCACGGTAAACAATATAAAGCCATAACAGAGAGCGATTAAAATAAACGAAATGATTCTTTCGCGTCTCGATGTTGATGTGGACGCAGGCCAGGCACCTATTGATATTAGTAGCCATCGATTAAACTGCAAACTGTAATCGCTCAGACTATCAAAAGTTTTTTCTACTACCGCAGACTTATTCGTCATAGTGTCCACTAAAGTTGTGGGGACGACTGAATCGGATATTTTTCATGAAAGGAGAAAGTGTATCAGGTTGTATAGCGCTTGCGCATTGTAAGCGGGTCGATTCGTGTAGTCAGTCTTTGCATCTAGTTGCAGCAGTACACGCAAATGTGAAGGTTTAGAAGTCGTTGACAGCTATTTTGTGAAGTGACTATATGGTTTAGTGGACCTATTTAAAATATGGGAAGATTTATGGAATTCTTGGTGGAGTGTGTGGAAATACAAACGATTTCACTACGGCAGTTAAATTTTTTAAATACTAAACACGATTTGCACAGGTAATTCTGAAAATGCTATGATATAATTAGAGATTAGTGTAATAAAGATTATGAGTTGACAGAGTTGACTATATTAGGGTCATTTTTTGAACAATAATCGGCGGAGAATTGATATCCACTTTCGAAGATGGTCAGGTAAAATGAACAGATTGGATGGTCAGAAAATGAATACAGTATCTATGCATATGTATGTACCGTGATTTACTTATTCTAAATAATGGAAAATCATATATGTTTTGTTTTATTTGTTTAATATTCCAATTCTTTTTCCTACAGTTAGAATAGACATTTGTTTCGTGATACAAGTTGAGGTTATCTTTCAGTATATCTTAGCAAAAGGTGTATAAGAAATATATCATGCATAAAAGTTACACGAATACAAACAATATTTTCAACAATATTATTGCCAGTATCTATACTTAAAATCGTAAAAACTTGTGCAGTATAAACTATACTTTAAGATTATATTTTATTACGTCACTTGACGCAACAGGTTCAGATACGTGAAAGCAGTTTTTATAACCTGAAATAACAATGATTTCATGAGGATAAATATGTAGATAATGTGTACAGTAGTCTGATTAAACGAACTTCCATCGTCTGACTTTACTTATAGGAACGCAAATTTCTATCATTCAAATAAGAGATCATCAACAGCCAAATTTTATATTTTAACTCTTTAATAAATTCAGATAGATGGCGTTCCAGCATAAACGGAAATATCAAGCAGGCTTACAGTACTGAACGTTTGAATGGACATATGAATTATCTTCCCTGCGGTGATTTCAACGACCACACTCGACCGCATAATGATTAAAATCAACTCAAGGATTCTCTTTTCGGTTAAGTAGTACCAATTTGCCATATACACCACGTCACCAACTTTTTTGCTCTGTTAAAAATTCGTTCGATTAATATTCATTATGGCTTTGATCTATTACGTTTCAGTACCTGTTCTGTCAATGTTTCACCGATATAACATATTACAAAAATGTTGAAACAGATTGAAGCCAGAAGCATGGAATAGGTGGTCAAAATTTGAATATCACTATCAGACCATTCCTAAAATATGCAAAGAGAATGCAAAGATCGTACACAGAAAGGATTTACTAATAAAATAAATGTTATAGTTTATTATTTTAATAAGTTTTCTTTAGTTTAATATTTATTTAATATAATGAGAAATATCAATAATTAATATGTACCGTAACAATGTAATAGCTGAGCATACACATATGCAGGGTGGATCTAAGCACTTCCAAGAAGAATATTCGATTTACCGTCTCCTCGATACTCGATACAAAACTGTAATTGGAACATAGGAAGATTACAGAAATACAAACAAGAACATATAAGAACGATATAAAACAGAATACCTCAGTGTTCTCAGATGACGTTCCACGATAATTCCTATGTTCTCAAATGGAGCTATTTTCTCTTTCCTCGATTCATTTACAAATTCTGTGATCCATGTCATAACAACATTCAACTGGCCACACGCGTGAGCAATTAGAACAACCGTTATACTGAGAATCCCTAGTGTACTAGAACTTACGATGAACCCAGTTAAAAATTGCATAAAGAGAATAATCTCATTCGTAGGACTTTCATTGATATCTATCAGTTCTTTGTATATCACATATGGCAACTGGTGCACGATCCTCGTTTCATTACCTACTTGGATTACCTCTGTGCTCAACGCTGTCATGAAACAATAACAAAAAACACCACCTTGCATGAAGGCCGCTGTTGAAGCCGTCACATAGCGACCAAATTTTGCGCTCTTCAGCATCACTTGTTGATCCTTTTCCCTCTTCACTGTTCTCCAGTCTGCTTGCATATGCTCGACGCAATATCGTATATCTTTACCTCGTAATAACAGAGTAGTATAATTGATGCTACCGACGCACAAATAACTCACAGGTCCAATCAGCCTTAGTTTAATACGAAAACTTTCATTTTCCAGGATTATGTGGAGTAAACAGGGGATTATAGTGCAGATTAAAATGACGTAGCAGATGACGATTAAAACGAAGGACATGATTCTTTCGAGTCTCGAAGTAGAGGGAAAAGAAGGCCACGCACCGATCGGTTTTAAGAACCAGCGATTTAATTGAAGACTGTAGTCGCTACGGCCATCAAAGTCGATCTTTATAGTCACAGTTTTATTCGTCATGGTGGCTACTCATCGACGCTGTAAAAACAACTGAATCGAGAATAGCCTGCACCGCGTGTGCCAGTGAACCAGGATTTCTTAACGCTTGCGCAGCTTTCTCAGAATTATAAATTGTACATGCCGATCGATTTGTCTAGTCAGTTTCTGTACCACTTGTTGAAGCAGTTACTGAATACGTTTAAAAGTTGTCGACAGTTCAAAAGATGTCGTGTGACGTAGTGGATGGTGTATACGCAAGGAGAATAATTCGTGCGATATATCGGGATTGAATTGGAAGTATAGAAAAATGTATATTTCTCGAATAATGTAGGTTGGATTAATTCAGCCATTCAGGACTCAAATATTTCAAGACTCTTTCTAAGCTACATTTGTGTGCTATTATTCTATTACACTAAATGAATACAATAGCATGATGGATTTTTAAGTAAATTTTATTATCATGTGGAGATAAAAATTCGCTTGGTTTGGATCTTCGCTTTATCAGCATAAAATAAAATACTCAATTTTCGTGACAACGATGGGGGAACTTTTCCAGGAAGGGATTAATGGGGTATTCAAAAATTGCAAATAATCTCATGGATGGAATTGCTATTTTTTAATACTAAGTGCTGAAGGTCAATTTTTGGTTGTGTTTTACATTATTCGAAGAGTACTACAAATAAAAATAAGAATTAACGCAATAAATAGATTGCGCATATTTATATAAATTCATATTTTCATTACATCCATTATACATGTATATTCGTATATCGATTATATAAGCCGACATCATCTTTTACGAAAACGTGTACATATATAATGATGATACGACTAGAAATTGTAAACCGTATGAATTGTTGCTGATTCTTCTACTTAGAGTTTTCGAAATTAGAGTTTCGAAAGGCAATTTTACTTCCATATTCATACTTACTATATCATGATTCGATTTTATTTCACATTTTTTTATAGTTTCACGATTGACGTTTTCTAATTTTAATTGTTCAAATTAAAAAGCAATTCTGATTACGGTTGAAATTCACAATTTCTGACATCAATTTTTAACATAAAAATTGTATACAATATACGTAGGTATATTTCATTCTTTATATATACAATTTTTAAAAACACGTTACACTTTTTCTAGGATTCCATTTTATCCCGTCATTTGTTGTAACATATTCAAATACGCGAAACCTGTTTTTAATACCTGAAACGGTAGAATACTTGAATGAATAGACAACACGAGCAGAAGTACAAGTATCGAATTAACTTACATTACCAAACGTATAAACGGACATCTGAATGAATTTTCCTGCAGTCAATTGAACAACCATACTCGATCGCGCGATGATCAAAATCAAGTCGAGGATTACTTTATTGGGTAAATAATACCAGTTTGTCATATAAACCACTTCACCAACTTTTTGGCACTGTTAAGAATTTGTTCGATTACTTATGGTCACGATTTTGATTTTTAACATTTATACTATTTAAAATTAATATTCATATCGCTTGACATTAATATTAATATCAAAACTACAAAGGACTGAAATATGAAACCTTTTAACAAAGGAATCTAAATGAAAGACATACAAAGAAATCATCAAAAACATAGTCTTACAAATCTATACATTTACTATACAAGATTATGAATTATTCATTTTAGTTACTGTGATAATTTTAGTTAACGACTCTCAAATACCTGCTCCGTTAATATTTCACTGATATAACATATCACGAAAATGTCAAAACAAATTGAAATGAGCATCATAAAATACGTAATCAAATTCTGAATATCATGGTCAGCCCATTCCTAAAAAGAAATCGTATACTGAATGAAACAATAATATGCAAAAATGGATTCTCGAAAGAAATACATTAGTAATAATAATAATAATACATTTGAAAAGTACCGAAAGAATATAATAGCCAATTACGCAAATATCCATCGTGGATCTGAACATCTCGACAAAATATATTTTGTTCATCACATCCTCGATACACGATATAAAACTGTAATTAACACATAATGTATTCGCAGAGATCATTCCTACAAAGCCAACAAGAAAAGGAATAAAAAAGTACACCTTACTTCAATGTCCTCAGGTGTCGTTCCACGATCATTCTAATTTCGATAAAACTGCCAGTTTTCTTCCTTTCTCTGGCCTTATTAACAAATTCAGTTATCCATACCATAATTACGTTCAATTGACCGCACGAGTGTGCAGCTAGCACAGCTGACAAACCAAAAATCCCACTTGTACTAGAATTTGCTATAACAGTGGACCACATTTGCAAGAGAAGCATGATTTCGTTTGTTAGACTATCATCGACGTTCACCAGCTTCTTGTATACTGCACAAGGTAAAAAGTGTACGACCCTCGTCTCGTTTCCAATTTGTATCTCCACTGTATTTAATGCTGCCACGAAAAAAAAGCACAAAACGCTACCCTGCACAAAAATGACGGAAAAACCCGCTATGTAGCGGCCTAATTTCGCGTTCTTCAGCATCACGTTTCTATCCTCCTCTCTGGTTACTGTTCGCCAGTCAGCTTCTATATGTTCTATGCATTGTCGTATATTTTTGCCATGTGTTAACAAAGCTGTGTAATTAATGCCGCTGAAGATCCAATGGCTTACATAACCGAACATCTTCAATTTGAAGTTGAAGCTTTCGTCTCCTAGAATCATTAGCAGTAAACTAGGAATCACAGCGAGAATTACAATACTTAAGCAAACGATGTTTAAAATAAATGAAACGATCTTTTCTAGTCTTGTCGTGGAAGGAGACGATGGCCAAGCGCCGATTGATTGTAAGAACCATCGATTCAATTGAAGACTGTAATCACTGTTGCTGTTGCTGTCACTTTCTACGATCACTGCTTCGTTCATCATCGCGGAATGAAGTCGTTGTTAGAAATCAAGTATTTACATATAGAGGATGTTTGTAGAAGTTCAACGCTTGCGCGGGTTTTTTATGTTGTTCAACTGATCGATTTGTCTAGTCGGTAGAATTTTTTTAGAATACTGCCGAACTATATACACATGGAAATTGTCAGCTGCAATCGTGTGAAATGGGTGATGTAGATGCAATGAATCATTCTCGTTTCTAACTTTCAGGGTGTACGTTTAGAAATATTTTTAGTAGTAGATGGATACGTAATCGTGTTATGTGCTAGTAGTAGTTGAAGGTGTTTTAATTTGCGCTTATGATTATGATAAATTTCATGATGAGTGATATAATAATTTGAAATTATTTATTTTTATATTTTTCTAAAATCTAACGTGTGTTGTAACTGCTTTTTAAAGAAAACGGAATACGGAATATAGGAATCGTAGAAATCCTGCCGCAATGAACGCGCGAAATTCTTTATTATATCATAAAAATATTCAGCGCTTTACAAATACAATAATTGATCATACAATACTATTAATAATACAATAATATAAGTACTTTATTTCTGGCCTTGTCGGTCATCAGTGACGAATATGCCACTGATGCGATATAATACATTGCGGTATCACATAGAAAATAACAAGGAACGATTACTCTGCTCTTCTTCATGCGGTATGTAAATGCTCTATAACATCGTGCGGATCATGTTGAGGTACGCGAAAGAAGTTTTAAACACCTGAAAGACAGAATATACATGACTTTGTATTAATTATATAAAATTCTACATTAGCTATTATCTGCATTAGCTGTAAATTGTATCAAGAATTCTGTCCATTATATCATAAGTATATCTATATTTTATCGATACTTACGACGCCAAAGGTCGTGATAGATATTTGTACAAATTTTCCAGCAGTAATTTTGACCACCGTACTCGATCTTGAAATAATCAGGATTAAACCGAGAGCAGTTTTGCGAGGTAATCGGTACCATTCGGTCATATACACTTTTTTCCCAACTCTTTCGCCCTGTCGTGTATTTGATAGTTTGAGGTTTAATATAAACTCCTTTATTGTTACTTTCTTACCTGTTCAATAACTATTTCTCCGATGTAACAGAATATGAATATATTAAACACCATGGATGCATACACGATAGCATATACAATTCTCATATCTTTCGATTTTTCCTGTGAAATTGAAATATATGTATCGTATGAATAAATATGCGAATTAAGTAGGTAAGACAACGTATGAGTCGCGGTCCTGTATTTTGACTTTGAAAAATTTATTTATGTTAGAAGGTAGCTCACTGAATCATTTTAGCTCTAACTAGATGATATTGTAGAGAAATATTTCTAAGTTGTTTTGGTAAATATACACAAAAAGGAAGTCACCACCGATTTGGATGATTTTGAAATATGTTGAGTGCTGAGTGTATGAGCTTTTTTCCTGTACATGTAAAGTTGTTGGTCTTAGCCTCCGAATTGGATCGTGTCAGTACTAGTATTAACACTTTGACTTCCGCGTAAAGTTATTGGTAACTTTAAACAGTAACCGGCGTTTTTTGGTAAAAAATTTCAAATTCGTAATCTCTACGTAAAGGGTCAACTTGCGCGTGATACCAACGTGGTGTCACCGGACACTAAAATTTGGCCTGCACTTCACAACACATTGGTACCATCGGACGTGAAAGTGTTAATCGCTTTGTCGGTATTGATATGAACAATGTTGGTATGCCACCTTACGACGTAACGCGGTGATCGGACTAGTATTATTATTAAATCAATCCAGCTTCGAAATTATGGCCGACCGATATTATATATGTTTGCATATAGCTCCAAAACTCAGGCCGATCTGTGGATATATATAGTGGCTCTCTTTTTGTAAATATTTACCATCATTTTTTTACTTTGTTTTGAAACATACCGTGAGAAAATAATATTTGATCATGCACATGTTTATCGTACATCCCACCAACTCAACGAGACATATAATGTTCATAACTTTTTCTATCGAGGCTATGAGACTGAAAGCAATATTATCGTCATATGAATTCATCATAAAAAATTCACCACGAAATATCATTACTAAATAATAAATATATGTATATATCCATCATAGAAAATCAATCTAATATAAAAAATGATGATTGAATTATTAATTATTATAATATATGATTGAGTTATTTTGTGATGCTGTTACATTAATTTCATGTTTCTTTTACTTAGTATCTAAATTAAATGTCTTGCTTGAATTCTTAAACTTTAACTATTGGAAAAAGATGAATTATAAGTACAAGTAATAATCAATAGAAGAATTAAATAACAGTATATCCTACAAGATGCCGTATTCAATAAATGAAACATGTATAACTACACGATAACTCGCGATATTATCATACTTTGTAAATTTTGGCTAGAATTTAAATATACAACAAAAAGAAAAAAAAGAAAATAAATAACATAGTCTCATTGATGTTATCAAATAATAAATATCAGTAAATGAGACATATATGTACAAATAACAGCACAATAACCATTCAAAACCTTAATGTTCGCAGGTGATGTTCAACGATAATACCAAGCTTCCTCTGAGCGACCGTCTGTGCTTCCTGTTTCTCCTCGATTTTCGTATCCACCAAATTATCCAACCTGGCCACCACCATATTCAATTGACCACTTGCATGCATCGTTAGAACAGCTGCCAAACCACAAGCTCCCACCGTGACAGACGTCACGATGAGGCCAGAAAGGATCTGCAGGACAAATACGATCTCATTCACAGGACTAAATCTAGCGTCCAACAGATTTGTGTAAATCGGACAAGGTAACGGATACATGAAATAACTGTCATTCCCAACAAGAAACATCATCTTCTTAAAGCCTTTAGTTATGTTGAAAGCCAGAACGCCACTGTGCATACAGAATGCAGCTATGAAAGCGATGAAACGTCCAACCTTCGCGTACTTCAGCATCATTTCACGACTGCTGGCGTTTTCAACGACCTGCCAGTCGCGTTCCACGTGTTTTATGCAACGGATTATGTCGTCGGTTTTCGACAAAAGACAACAGTAATTCAATTCTCCCATCAGCCAATGACTCACTGGACCAATGATCTTCATCCTTGTCTTCGAGTTTTCAGCTTCATACACAATGTACAATATGCAAGGTACGATTGTGAGAATAATCAACGAGTGGCAAATAAAGTTCAACAATTTTGCGAATAATCTTTGCGTTCTGTTTGTCTTAGTAAGTTTTGGCCATGCTCCTATCGGTTGCATTAGCCAACGATTCACTTGGATGCTGTATTCGTAATCATGAGCGTAAAAAGCGTTGGATATCGGTGGTTCGCTAGACACGTCCACCATGATTACTTTGCGGAGGTCGTTTGTCGAGTGAATTACTCAAGTTTCAGGTACAATGCCATGGCAAAATGGCGCGTGCGCGAATTTTTTCTCGACCCCGTATCGCCATAGTGCAGCTGTTACCTTTCAAAGGGTTCGAGCCCTTCTAAGTTCTCAGTTGGAGCTTATACCACTTTATGCATTATTTACGACCTTAGTACGACAGGATTGATGACGTTTGAGGGTAATCGATTGATTGATTTTTTCAGGTGACAGTAGTGCACTAGTGTGTTGTCTGTTTCGCAGTAGGTTGAAGGGACCAATTTATGCAGCATAAATTCCCATTCGGGGAAATTTCTCATATTATTTCTTCGTATCGCGTCAGATGTAAGTACTTCTGTCACAATTTTATTAAAATTATCCAGGAAGGGGAATATTACCGAATGCTCAGTTGAGTGATGTTATTCTTTCCGAATTTATAGCGGAACGAATTTAAGAAAACTGTAGACTGATAGTTATTTCGCAACATCGACAAAGTCTCTTCTTTCCTATTTAAACTAAAGCGATATTGAAGTTCACAAGTTCCGGTATTTCAGCAAGATTAAAATTAATATAAAATATTAATCGCATTTGGATAATTAACAACATAAGGGTATAATGTATAAACAACAGTTCAAATAAATTTTTGTGCAATATACAGGAACATTACGTAGGATGTATTTAAACTATATTATACTTTAAGGAGCGCTCATGTTAATGTTCGTATATTCGTTTTGAAAAATTGACAATGGACCGATCAATTTTTAAATTCAAGGATTCCATCGAATGCTTAAATTTATGTCCTCCTTGTAATCATGATCTGGAAGTAAGATGTTATCTGTACGGGTGTAGATTCGGGAATTTAGAATATTTAACAAGGGACTATAGGAAATCCGCAGGAGGTATCAGGTTAGAAGATGTAGTGAGCGGAAGACGAGAGAGAAGAGTTCTATGATAGCTCGAGAAATTGGAAAAGAAATAAGAAGAAAAGAATAAAAAAATAGGGAACAAGCAGCACAAAGAGAGTTTTAATGAACGCAAGGGTGCAATAACTAGGGTGGAAGAAGACGAGGACCATGCACCGATTGGTTTTAAAAACCATCGATTCAGTTGAAGACTGTAGTCACCGTTGCTGTTGGTATCAGTATCTATGATCATTGTTCTGGTTGTCATCGCGGAGTGAGACTGTCGTTAGAAAGCATTCGTGCAACTATGGGCGATGCATGGGGTAGTGCAACGCTTGTGTGAGGTCCTTAGGTATTCATTCTACCGATCTATTCATCAATTGCTAGAACTTGTTTTAGAATAGTATGAAAGTATATACGCTTAGAAACTGTTAATTGCAATTGTTGGAAGTAAATGGTGTGCGTGCAGTGAATCACTTCTGTTTCTAACTTTAATAGTGTATACCTTCAAATTTTTAGTAGAAGGTAGAACGCGGTACATAATTGTGTCAGGTGCTATGGAGATGTAGTAGATTTAATTTGTGCTTATGATAAATTGGATGATAAATGGTATAATAATTTGCATTGTTTCTGTCGGTATTCACAAATGCCAGTCATAGGATTTGATTTTTATATTATCGAATAGTATTACGAACAAACATTACGAATAATTATAATGTTTCCAATGAAGGATTTGAAGAGATAACATGTAATAAAAACATGAGAACAATGGAGTATAGCTATAACAAACGATTCTTCAACCTATCCCCCCATAGATTTTTTACACCGCAAGTATTCTTACACTTAACTAGATCTATTAGGTTGTCAATCATGTATTATAGTCTGTAACATTAATCATAAAATTAGTTCAATCGTCGACTTATTTATTTGTTGACATTTTCTTATAATATCCTTTCAGAATTCCACTTTATCACATCATTTGCTGCAACAAATTCAAATATGCGAAACCTGTCTTTATGACCTGAAATGGCAGAATATTTCACGTGAACAGACAACATCGCTATGAGTACAAGTATAGAATAAACTTACACTACCAAAAGTGTAAACGGACATATGAACTAATTTTCCTGCAGTGATATGAACGACCATATTTGATCGTGCGATGACCATAATCAAGTCGAGGATTGTTTTACCGGGTAAATAATACCAGTTCGTCATGTAAACGACTTCACCAATTTTCTTGCACTGTTAAGAATTTGTTGAATTAGTCGTCACGAATTTGATTTCCAGAATTTATATTATCCCGTATTAACATTAGAGCGATGTATGAAACATGTAGGTGCCAAAGAAATTGAAAAAATGAATGACATATGAAAAAATCATTCAAATTACCAAAAATGTATCATTGTGAATCTATAAAAGTTATATGAAAAATGATTAATTATTAATTTTGATTACTCTGTTAGTTCTAGGGTTAGAGTATTAATGTCTCGCTGATACCTGTTCCGTTAATAATTCACCGATGTAACATATTATGAAAATGTTAAAACAGATTGTAACGAACATCATAAAATACGATGCCAAATTTCGAATATCATGCTCTGCCCATTCCTAAGACGAAATCGTAAAAAGAATAGGACAATTATACAGAAAATTAAAGTTATATCTACTGTGGAATATAACAGGTAAACAATAAAAGTATAGTAATTATGTACCGATAGAATGTAGTAACCAATTACGCATATATCCATCGTGCACCTTGACATTTCCAGCAAACAGATTTTATTCATCACATCCTCGATATATGATATAAAACTGCAATTAACACATAATATAATCCAAATGATCGCCCTTAAAAGCCACACAAAAAAAAGATTTTTAAAAAACCTTACTTCAATGTCCTTAGATGTCGTTCTACGATTACTCCAATTTGTATAAAATCACCAGTTTCCTTCTCTACTCTGGTTTCATTGACGAATTCAGCGATCCATAACGTAATAACATTTAGCTGACCGCACGCGTGAGCAGTTAGAACTGCTGCGAGACTAAAGATCCCAATTGTACTAAAATTTGCGATAACAGTAGAACAAATTTGCAAGAAAAGCATGAATTCGTTTGTTGGAATTTCGTCAACGTTCACCAACTTTTTGTATACTGCACAAGGTAGCACATGTAAAACTCTCGTCTCGTTTGCAATTTGAATCTCTACTGTATTTAATGCTGTCACAAAACAAAAGCACAAGACGCTTGATTGCACAAAAATGGCGGTGAACGCCGCTATGTAGCGACCGATTCTCGCGTTTTTCAACATCACATGTTGATCTTTCTCTCTGGTCACTGTTCGCCAGTCAGCTTCTATGTATGACACGCACTTTCGTATGTCTTTGTTGTGCATTAATAAAACCGCGTAATTAAAGCTGCTGACGAACCAATGATTCACAAAACCGAAGGTCTTCAATTTGAAGTTGAACGTCTCGTCTTCCAGAATTATTACTAGTAAACTAGGAATCGCAGTAAGAATTAAGGTGCTAAAGCAAACGATGTTTAAAATAATTGAAACGACCTTTTCGAGTCTTGTCGTGGAAGGAGACGATGGCCATGCACCGATCGGTTTTAAGAACCACCGATTCAATTGAAGACTATAGTCACTATTTCTCTTGCTGTCACCTTCTATGATCACTACTTCGGTCGTCATCGCGAAATAATGCCATTGTTAGAAACCAAGCGTCTACATATAGAGGATGTTGGCAGAAGTTCAACGCTTGCGCGAGTTTTTTAGCTATTTGTTCAACTGATCGATTCGTCTAGTCGGTAGAACTTTTTTAGAATACTATGAAAGTATATACGCTTGGAAACTGTCAGTTGCAATCATGTGAAGCGGATAGCGTACATGGAATGAATCATTCGTGTCCCTAACTTTAACAGTGTATGTTTTCAAATTTTTAGTGGATGGTGGATAGTGATATGTGAGTATGTTATGTGCTAGGATGTTGCAGTTGATTTAATTTCTGCTAGTGACTATAAGAAATTTCATAATAAATGATACAATAACTTGCATTATATTTGTCGGTATTTAGAAATGCCAGTTCTAAAGCTTGATTTCTATATCATCGAATACTAATACGAGGGAAACATTATTAGTAATTTTATTGTATCCAAACAATTAACAATAGATAAAATACAAATATTTTATCAATTATATCTTAAACATCTATGTATTATCGATACTTACGACGCCAAAGGTTGTGATAGATATTTGTACGAATTTTCCAGCAGTAATTTTGACCACCATACTCGATCTTGAAATAACCAGGACTAGACCGAGAGCAGTTTTGTGAGGTAATCGGTACCATTCAGTCATATACACTTTTTCCCAAATCTTTCACCCTATCGTGTGTTTGATAGTTTGAGGTTTAATATAAATACTCCTTTTTTGTTATTTTCTTACCTGTTCAGTAACTATTTCTTCGATATAACAGAATATGAATATATTAAACACCATAGATGCATACAGAATAACGTATGCAATTATCATATCCTTCAATTTTTCCTGAGAAATTAAAATATGTGTGTCGTACAAATGCTAGTGCGAATTAAGTAGAAAAGTCAACGTATGAGTCACGCTTCTGTATTTAACGCTAATTTATTTATGTTAAAAGATATCTCAATGTTTGATTCATTTTAACTCTAACTAGAAGATATGCACACATTTTCAATATATAAATTATTTCTTTTATTCCTATTTTGAAACATACCGTAAGACAATGATGTATGATTAAACACACCTTCATAGTACACCCCACCAACTCAATCAGAAGCTCCCACCGTGACAGTGGTCAAGATGATCCTAGAAAGGATCTACATGGTGAGCACGATCTCATTCGTCTGAATCTAATGCCCAATAGGTTCGTTTAAACCGGTCGAGGTAACGGGTACATGAAAAATCTGCCATTCTCCACACGAAACATCATCTTCTTAAAACCTTTATTCACGTTGCATGCCAGAATATCACTATGCCTGCTCAGTGCAGGGAGAGTATTGCCGAGTGTCAAGTCGAATGAAATTATTTTTTTGGAATTTGTGACAGAAAAAATTTAAGGGAACTGTATACTGAAAATTATCTTGTAACATATAAGCTATATAAAAAATTTCCTAAATATTGCTTTTTCAATAAGGACTCAAGGCCACCTTGTCGTGACTTGGTTGAAATAAAATAATCTTCAACGATAATATTTCCTCTGTTTAATCTAATACTTCTAAATTTAGGGTTGTTTTCAGATCAAAGAACAGTATAACATTGAACAAATCTTAATATCAGTCAAAGTAGTATGAAGACAGGAATACGTAGTGTTATTAAAAACAACAATTTTCAATAAATTTCTCGTATCGTAAATTCCAGACGGTTGAAACTTAAATAACTTTCATCCAAAACATTTTTTTATCAAATATTCGGATGTGGCTGAAAAATCTTCGCGAAAGTTACATACGTGGTTCAACCTGTATTTTTACTATAATTACTGAAGCTTAATTTTTGTTTTCATTTTACATCAGCTAATTAACAGCCAAAATATTTAGAAATGGATATCAGGTTATATTAAGGCAATTTTACTTGCATAGACATAGATTCCTGTATCGTGATTAGATCTCATTTCAAATTTCGTTGTAGTCTCATTATTAATGCATTTCAATCGTAATTAAATGCGGAAATAACAAAGTTGGAAAAAACAAAGAACTTTTTCTGTTTGAAATTCACAACTTCTAGCTTGTTAATTCTTAACATACAAAATTTTATGCGATATTTACGTATATTTTGTACTTTATATACTAAGTTATTAAAAACACAATATATTTTTCCAGGAGTCCATTTTATTACGTCATTTGCTGCNAACAGATTCAAGTATGCAAAACCTGTCTTCACAACCTGAAATGGCAGAATATTTCACGTAAACAGACAATACAGTTATGAGTAAGAGTATCGAATAAACTTACACTACCAAATGTATAAACGGACATATGAACTAATTTTCCGGCAGTGATTTGAACGACCACATTTGATCGTGCGATGACCATAATCAAGTCGAGGATCGTTTTACCGGGTAAGTGATACCAGTTCGTCATGTAGACGACTTCGCCAATTTTCTTGCACTGTTAAGAATTTGTTAAATTAATTACCACGATTTCGATTTGTTGCGTTTATATCACTCCGTATTAACACTAGGGCGAAGTATGAAACACATAGGTAACAAAGAACTTAAAATAAAAGACACATGAAAAAATCATTCTAATCACCGAAAATGTACCATTGAATCTATAAAAGTTGTATTAAGAACGATTAATTATTAACTTTGATTATCCTGCTAATTCTAGAATTAGAGAGTTAATGTGTTGCTGATACCTGCTCCGTTAACAGTTCACCAATGTAACATAGTATGAAAATGTTATAACAGATTGCAACAAACATCATAAAGTATGATGCCAAATTTCGAACATCATGCTCCGCCCATTCCTAAGATGGAATCGTAAAAAGAATAGAACAATTGTACAGAAGAATAAAGTTATATCCACTGTGAAAAATGACAGGCAGACAATAAAAATATGCTAATTATGTACCGACACAATGAAGTAGCCAATTACACATATATCCATCGTGCATCTTAACATTTCCAAAAAACAGATTTTATTCATCACACGCTCGATATATGATATGAAACTGCAATTAACATTTAATGTAATCCAAATGATCGCTCTTAGAAGCCACACAAGAAAATAATCTGAAAAGAGATCTTACTTCAATGTCCTCAGATGTCGTTCCACGATTATTCCAATTTTCATAAAACCATCGGTTCTTCTCTCTACTTTGGCTTCATTGACAAATTCAACAATCCATAACATAACAACATTCAGCTGACCGCACGCGTGAGCAGCTAGAACTGCTGCAAGACTAAAGATCGCAACTGTACTACAATTTGCGATAAAAGTAGACCAAATTTGCAAGAAAATCATGAATTCGTTTGTTGGACTTTCGTCGACGTTTACCAGCTTCTTGTATACTGCACAAGGTAACACGTGTAAAATTCTCGTCTCGTTTCCAATTTGAATCTCGAGTGTATTTAGTGCCGTCACGAAACAAAAGCACAAAACGCTACCTTGTACAAAAATTGCGCAAAAAGCTGCTACGTAACGACCGAATTTCGCGTTCTTCATCATTACGTGTTGATCCTCCTTCCTGGTCACTGCTCGCCAGTCAGCTTTCATGTGTTCTACGCATCGTCGTATGTCTTTGTTGTGTAATAACAACACACTATAAGTAAAGCTACTGACGATTAAATGACTCAAGAAATCTAGGCTCTTCAATTTCAAGTTAATGCTCTCGTCTTCTAGAATCAGTTGCACTACACTGGGAATTGCAGTGATAATTACGGTGCTGTAGCAAACGGTGTTTAAAAGAAACGAAATTATCTTTTCTAGTCTTGTGGTGGATGGAGACGATGGCCATGCACCGATCGGTTTCAAGAACCATCGATTCAATTGAAGACTGTAATCACTGTTGCTGTTGCTATCAGCTTCGATGATCACTGCTTCGTTCGACATCGCGGAGTGAAGTCGTTATTAGAAAGCAGCGTCAGTGGGGGATGCATGGAGCAGCGCAACGCCTGCGCGTGTTTTTTAGGTACTTGTTCTACCGATCGATTTGTCTTGTCGGTAGAACTTGTTTTAGAAAAGTTGAAAAGTATACTCGCTTGGAAATTGTTGGTTACAATGCTGTAAAGTGGATGGCCCGTGTGCAACGATTCATATTCTTCCCTACATTAACTGTGTACGTTGTAAAATTTTTAATAAGAAGTGGCTAGTCATCCGTAGGTGCTTAGATGTTATAGCTGTTTTAATTTGTGCTTGTGAATCGTTGAATTTCATGATAAATGATATAACAATTTTCATTCTTTTGTCGATATTTACAAATGCCAATTTTAAAATTTCGTTTGTATATTGTCGAATAGTATTACGAAGTGGGTCATGTTATTTATAATTGTAATCTTTGCATTTTGGATTTCGATAGAGTAGCATTTTATAAAAACGTGGATAAAATGGAGGGGTGTAGCTATAACGTTCGATTCTTCGTTCTACCGCCCCATCGATTTTTTAATTTTGTAAATTTTCTTGTTCTTAACTAGATCTATGAGATTATCAGTCATTTCTTGGAGGTTGTAAAATTTATTATTATTGAATGTTATTAATATTGATTATTATTTGCAGATCCGTGTTGGCATCGCAGGGTGTTGGTCATTGTTCTCCATCCAGAAGTTTTTCAACGCGCCGTTGGAAATCATTCTTCTTGATTTGAATAAATCACGCGACAAGCATCCACTCGGTTGGAACATCTGTGATAAGGTTTGTGAACTGTGAACTCCAACTATGAACACCGCAGAGACTTCAGAGATCACATTCGTGCTACCTATCTAGACGGTTGAAAGCTAAATAACTTTTATTTAAAACATTTTTGTATCAAATATTCGGATGTGGCTGAAAAATCTTAACCTTAGCCTTAGTATTTTTACTGTAATTACTGAAGCTTAATTTATACTCCCATTTTACATCAGCCAATTAACGGTCAAAACATTTACAAGTCGATATTAGGTTATATTAAGGCAATTTTACTTGCATAGACATAGATTCCTGTATCGTGATTAGATCTCATTTCAAAGTCTTTTGTAGTCTCATTCTTAATGTATTTCAATCGTAATTAAATACGGAAATAACAAAGTTGAACAAAACAAAGAATTTTTTCTATTTGACATTTACGCCTTCTAGCCTGTTAATTCTTAACATACAAAATTTTATGCGCTATTTACGTATATTTTGTACTTTATATACTAAGTTATTAAAAACACAATATATTTTTCCAGGAGTTCATTTTATTACGTCATTTGCTGCNAACAGATTCAAGTATGCAAAACCTGTCTTCACAACCTGAAATGGCAGAATATTTCACGTAAACAGACAATACAGTTATGAGTAAGAGTATCGAATAAACTTACACTACCAAATGTATAAACGGACATATGAACTAATTTTCCGGCAGTGATTTGAACGACCACATTTGATCGTGCGATGACCATAATCAAGTCGAGGATTGTTTTACCGGGTAAGTGATACCAGTTCGTCATGTAGACGACTTCGCCAATTTTCTTGCACTGTTAAGAATTTGTTGAATTAATCATCACGATTACGATTTGCTTCATTTATATCACTCCGTTCTAATACTAGGCGAAGTATGAAATATGTAGGTACCAAAGAACTTAAAATGAAAGACATGAAAAAATCATTCAAATCACTAAAAATATGCCATTGTGAATTTATAAAAATTGTATGAAGAACGATTAATTATTAATTTTGATTACTCTGGTTATTTTAGAATTAGAGTGTTAATGTGTTGCTGATACCTGCTCTGTTAATATTTCACCGATGTAACATATTACAAAAATGTTATAACAGATTGTAACGAGCATCATAAAATACGAAGTCAAATTTTGAATATCATGCTCAGCCCATTCCTAAGACGGAATCGTAAACAGAAAAAAACAATTATACAGAAAAGTAAAGTTATATCTAATCCGGAAGAAATAGACAAACAAGAAATATATATTAATTACATACTGATAAAATGTAATAGCCAGTTACACATATATCCATTGTGCATCTTAGCATTTCCAAGAGACATATTTTATTCATCACATACTCGATATACGATATAAAACTGCAATTAACATACAATATAATCCCGAAGATCAGTACTGAGACACCAACAAAGAAGGAATAGGGAAAAGATCTTACTTCAATGTCCTCAGGTGTCGTTCCACGATTGCTCCAATTTGAATAGAACCATCGGATTTCCTTTTTCCTCTGGCCTCATTAACAAATTCAGTGATCCATAACTTAATAACGTTTAACTGACCACACGCGTGAGCAGCTAGGACTGCTGCAAGACTAAAAATTCCAATCGTACTAGAATTTGCAATAATTGCAGACAAAACTTGCAAGAAAAGCATGATCTGGTTCGTTGAACTTTCATCGACGTTTACTAGCTTCTTGTATACTGCACAAGGTAACACGTGTAAAACTCTCGTCTCGTTTCCAATTTGTATCTCCACTGTATTTAATGCTGTCACGAAACAAAAGCATAAAACGCTACCCTGCATAAAAATGGCGCAAAAAGCCGCTACATAGCGACCCAATTTCGCTTTCTTCAGCATCACGTGTTGATCCTCCTCTCTGATTAACGTTCGCCAGTCACTTTCCATGTGTTCTATGCACTGTCGTATGTCTTTGCTATGCAACAACAAAGTTGTATAATTAAGGCTGCTGACGATCCAATGGCTCACGAAACCCAGTGCCTTCAATTTGAAATTTATACTCTCATCTTCTAGAATTATTAGTAGTAAACTAGGAATCACAGTGATAATTACGGTGCTGAAGCAAATGATGTTCAAAACAAATGAAATAATCTTTTCGAGTTTTGTGGTGGAAGGAGACGGGGGCCATGCACCGATCGGTTTCAAGAACCATCGATTCAATTGTAGACTATAGTCACTGTTGCTGTTGCTATCAGCTTCTATCACCACTGCTTCGTTCGGCATCGCGGAGTGAAGTCATTATTAGAAAGCAGCCGTGCATTTGTGGGGGATGCATGGAGCAGCGCAACGCTTGCGCGTGTTTTTTAGGTACTTGTTCTACCAATCGATTCGTATGGTCGGTAGAACTTGTTTTAGAAAAGTTGAAAAGTATACTCGCTTGGAAATTGTTGGTTACAATGCTGTGAAGTGGATGGCGTGTGTGCAATGATTCATATCCCTCCCTACATTAACTGTATACGTTGTAAAATTTTTAATAAGAAGTGGCTAGTCAACCATACGTGTGTTAGGTGCTTGGAAGTTATAGCTGTTTTAATTTGTGCTTGTGAATTGTTGAATTTCGTGATAAATGATAATAATTTGTATTATTGCTGTTGATATTTACAAATGCCAATTCTTATATCAACGCATAGTATTACGAAGAAAAAATTATTAGTGAAATTAATTTTTCCAATGATGAATTTCGAAAAAATAATACGTAATAAAAACAGAAGTATAATGGAGTGTGGCTACAATGGACGGTTCTATAATTTACCGTCCGATAGATTTTTTACTCTGTATGTTCCCTTGGTCTTACGTAGACGTATTATATATTCAACTATTTATTAGAGTTTGTAAAATTGATTATAAGAATATATCAATTTTCTAATTATTATTATGCTTTAACATCCCCAATAACATTTTTCCAAGATACCATTTTATTACATTATTTGCTGCAATAGATTCAAATATGCAAAACCTGTTTTTACCACCTGAAATGGCAAAATATTTAACGTAAACAGACAATACAGGTCTGAATACTAGTATCAAAATAACTTACACTACCAAACGTATTAATAGTCATATGAATCATTTTCCCTGCAGTCAATTGAACGACCATACTCGATCGCACGATGATCAAAATTAAGTCGTGGATTTCTTCATTGGATAAATAATACCAGTTTGTCAAGTAAACGGCATCTCCAACTTTCTTGCTCTGTTAAGAATTTCTTCTATTAATCATCGTGATTTCGATTTGTTGTATACCACTCTGTATTAATACTATGGCGAAGTATGAAACATGTAAGTACCAAAGAACTTAAAATGAAAGATACATGAACAAATCATTCAAATCACCAAAAATTTATCATCATGAATTTATGAAAGTTACATGAAAAATGGTTATTTCCTAATCTCCGCAACTTTGGTAGTTCTATAATTAGAGAGTTAATGTCTCATTAGTACCTGTTCCGTTAATATTTCACCGATGTAACATATTACGAAAATGTTAAAACAGATTGAAAGGAACATCATAAAATACGATGTCAAATTTCGAATATCATGCTCATCCCATTCCTAAGAAGCAGTCGTAAAAAGTATAGAACAAATATACAGAAAAATAAATTTATATCTTATGTGGAAAGAAAGTAACACGCAATAAAGATATAATAAATATGTACCGATAGAATGTAGTAGGCAATTAGACATATGTTCATCGTACATCTCAACATTTCCAATAAATATATTTTGTTCATCACAACCTCGATACACGATATGAAACTGCAATAAACACGTAATATAATACCACTGATCACTCTCGAAACAACAACAACAAGAAAAAACGAATTAACAATAGATCTTACTTCAATGTCCTCAGGTGTCGTTCCACGATTATTCCAATTTCCCGAAAACTGCTAGTTTCCTTTTGTTTTCTCGTTTCCTTAACAAATTCAGTAATCCACGCCATAATCACGTCCAGTTGACCACACGCGTGAGCAGCTAGTACAGCTGCGAGACTAAAAATTCCAACTGTACTAGAGTTCGCGATAAGAGCAGACCAAATTTGCAGGGAAAGCATGATTTCGTTTGCTGGACTTTCATCGACGTTCACCAACTTCTTGTATACTGCACAAGGCAACAAGCGTAAGACTCTTGTCTCGTTTCCAATCTGAATCTCGACTGTAGTTAATGCTGTCACGAAACAAAAGCACAAAATTCCACCCTGCATGAAAATAGCGCACGAAGCAGCTACATAGCGACCGAATTTCGCGTTTTTCATCATTACGTGTTGATCCTCCTCCCTAGTCACTGATTGCCAGTCAGCCTCTATGTGTTCTACGCATTGTCGTATGTCTTTGCTGTGTAATAACAAGGTACTATAATTAAAGCTGCTGACAAACAAATGACTCAAGAAATCTAGGGTTTTCAATTTCAAGTTAATGCTCTCGTCTTCTAGGATGAGTAGCAATACACTGGGAATCGCAGTGATGATTACGGAGGTGAAGCAAATGATGTTTAAAATAAATGAAACAATCTTTTCCAGTCTTGTGGTGGATGGAGACGATGGCCATGCACCGATCGGTTTCAAGAACCACCGATTTAATTGAAGACAGTAGTCACTGTTGCTGTCAGCTTCTATGATCACTACTTCGTTCGACATCGTGGAGTGAAGTTGTTATTAGAATGCAGCCGCGCGTCAATGGGGGATGTATGCAGCAGTGCAACGCTTGCGCGTGTTTTTTAGGTACTTGTTCTACCGATCGATTCGTCTGGTCGGTAGAACTTGTTTTAGAAAAGTTGAAAAGTATACTCGCTTGGAAATTGTTGGTTACAATGCTGTGAAGTGGATGGCGTGCGTGTAATGATTCATATCCCTCCCTACGTTAACTGTATTTGTTGTAAAATTTTTAAGAAGAAGTGGCTAGTCATCCGTACGTATGTTAGGTGCTTGGAAGTTATAGCTGTCTTAATTTGTGCTTGTGAATTGTTGAATTTCATGATAAATGATATAATAATTTTCATTCTTTTGTCGATATTTACAAATGCCAATTTTAAAATTTCGTTTGTATATTATCGAATAGTATTACGAAGCGGAACGCGTTATTTATAATCATAATGTTTGCAATGAACGATTTCGATAGAATGGCTTTTTATAAAAACACGAAACAATAGAAGAGTATAGCTACAATGTACGATTCTTCGGTTTACCGCTTCATTAATGTTTTATTTCGTAAGTGATCTTGTTCTTAATTAAATCTATTAGATTGACAATTGTTTATCATAGGTTTTAAAATGGATTATTATATTTATTATATCATTACGTCTTACCATTGTTTGTATTTCAAATTCTGCAGTAGCATTTACAAAGAATTGTACAACTAGAAAATTCATTCATTAGAAACGTATTTAATCATATCATTTATCGTAACAAATTCAAATATTCGAGACCGATTTTTACTTGGTACGATAGAATGTTTCATGTGAAAGGACATATAGATGTAAGTAGAAAATAATGGTTTAATTAATTAATGGTTTAAAATAATGCTATGTACATTGATATTTAACACACTGACTGCTGCCTGAATTTTATGTGTTATTCACAGTATTGCTTATTTCGAAACGTTGCAAGATGCACGATAAAATTAACTGTATTAAAAATAAAATTTCTTTTGATGTTCAGTACGTAGTCCATACATGTATAGAGGAGATGTAAACTCTTCAGTGATAACGTCGATAGATGTATAGACATTATTTCGTCTTTTACACTATTGTTTTACATTGTTTAGAGAAACCGGAATACGGAATCTAGAAAGCGTAGAAATTCTCTCGCACTAAATGGGTAAAACCCTTTACTATATCATTAGAAGTATCCAGCATTTTGCAAATATAATTGTTTGTTTAGTATAAATAGAGTCTACAACATGGCGCGATGTTGAGATGCACGAAAGAAGATTTAAATACCAGAAAGATAGAATACACGTTTATTTATATTAAATATTTAAAATTCTAGCGCATTAGATGTAAATTCTATGAAAATTGTACGACAATTTTAATCTTCTACAAAATTAAAATATAATAAATTCAAATTTACACCGTATATATAAAAAAATGGAACTATGGAGCAACTAGTTCGGTGTCATAGATTTGTTTCAAGTTTGAATATGTTGAGAAAGTTCGATTAAGTAAAATATCATAAAAAAGTATGTCGTAAACAAATAAAAATTTTTTTTTCAGATGTCACAGTATAAGCAACCGTATAAATAACAATACAATAACCAGTAAATACCTTAATGTTTGCAGGTGAGCTCAACAATAATTCCTTTCTCTTCTTTCTATTCCTCCTTGACCTTCGTATCCACCAAACTATCGAACCTGGTCATCGCCACGTTCAATGGACCACTTGCATGGATCATTAGGGTAGCGTCCAAGCAACAAGCTTCCACGCCACGATGATGCCAGAAAAAGTCTGTACAATGAGCACGATGTCATTCGTCGGGCTGAATCTAGCGACCAACAGATTTGTCTAAATCGGACAAGGTAACGAACACATGAAATAACTGTCATTTGCCACATGAAACACAATCTTCTTAAAGGCTTCAGTTACATTATAAACCAGAACGCCACTATACGCGCACAATGCAGCTACGAAAACAATGGAACGTCCGAATCTCGCGTTTTTCAACATCAATTCGCGATCACTGGCACTTTTAACGACCTGATAGTTGAGTTCCGTGTGTTTTATGCAACAGACCAATAGTTTTGATCTTCATCTTTGAGCTGTCATACACTTGGATAGTATATCACGAGGGTAAAAAGTGTTAAATATCGGTGGTTCACTAGACAGGTCTACCATGACTACTTCGCGGGGATCGTTTGTCGACTGAAACCCTCAAGTTTCAAGTTTAATGCTATGGTAAAATGGTGACCTCGCGTCGCCATGGTGCAGCTGTTACCTTTCAAAGGGTTCAAGCCCTTCGGAGTTCTTGCTTGTACTGCATGAAATACTTTATGCCTTATTTACGATTTTAGTATCACAGAATTCATGATGTTTAGGGTCATGGATTAATTGATTTTTTTTAGCATCAGCAATACGCGAATATGCTGCCTATTTTGCAGCAGGTCGAAGAAATCACTTTCTAAGGGATGAATTTTCATTCGTGAAGACTTGTCATATTTCTTAGGGTACTTTCTGTTATATATACGTAAAACTGGAACGTAAGAAGCGCCACGTATCATTGCCATAGCACATAGTAGTTATTCTCACGAGTATATTATGATGGCTCTTAATGGACTGTTTGTTTTTTATATGTATAACACAAATTCGATTATTTGATTACGTTGACCAAGGAGGAAAATGTTCATCATACAAATCCCGCGAATGGTATTTGAAAGACAATGAAAGTATATTAATCAATTGAAATACGAATACATCGTGTAAGAATTTAATACATTAATTGTACGTTAGTTCTATGCTTATATTTTTCATATTTGTGAAAGATTTCCTATTTAAATCGTAAAATATGCATATATACGCATTTTCGTATAGAAAAAAAAAACAAATGATACAATCAATGAGGATACAGACCTAAAAAGTTCATAGGTTTATGGTTCAAAGGTTCGTAGCTCAAAGGTTAAAAAATCTCAAATATAGCACATTCTACTCTACTGATAAAAAAATATTAATCATGATTGTATTACCATTGTTTGTATTTCAAATTTTACATCATCTACAGAAATAAATAAAAAATCTGTTAAAATTTAATCACGTCATTTGTCGTAACAGGTTCAAATATGCGAAACCAGTTTTTACCACCTGTAATAACAGAATATTTTACGTGGACGAACATACATACACAGGAGAGTAAAAAGAAGAGATAAATTGACATACATCACCGAATGTATATACAGACATGTGAACCAATTTTCCAGCAGTGATATGAACGACCACACTCGATCGTGCGATGATCAAAATCAAGTCGAGGATTATTTTATCGGGTAAATAATACCAGTTTGTCATATAAACCACCTCCCCAACCTTTTGGCACTGAGAAAAGTTTGTTTAATTAGTAGTGATCGCGATTTTGATTTTTCGTATTTATATTATTTGATATTAATATTTACATCACTTGACAATAACATTAATATTAGGACTACAAACGGCTATAATATAAAACGTGTAAGAGAGATACCAAAAGAGAGATATATGAAGTATAAGAAAGATATATGAAAAGAAAGGATCATTCATGTCATTGAAAATGCATAGTTTCAAATCCATAGAATTTCTATTCAAAATGATCAATTATTCATTTTGGCTACAGTGGTAGTTTTAGTGTTAACAACTCTCAAATACCTGTTCCGTCAATATTTCACCGATGTAGCATATTACAAAAATATTAAAACAGATTGAAATGAGCATCATAAAATACGTAGATAAATTCTGAATATCGTGGTCAGCCCATTCCTAAAAAGAAATCGTACAATGAATAACATAATAATAAGCAAAATTGAACCCTGAATGTGATTTGTAAAAACAGACAAATAATAATAATATATTTAATACGTACCGAAAGAATATAGTAGCCAATTACACATATATCCATCGTACACCTGAACATCTCTAAAAAATATATCCTGTTCATCACATCCTCGATGCACGAGATAAAACTGTAATTAACACATAATATAATACCAATGATCACCCTCGAAACAACTAATAAAAAGAAAGAATTAAAAATAGATCTTACTTCAAGGTCCTCAGGTGTCGCTCCACGATTACTCCAATTTCCCGAAAACTGCTAGTTTCCTTCTGTTTTCTCGTTTCCTTAACAAATTCAGTAATCCACGCCATAATCACGTCTAGTTGACCACACGCGTGAGCAGCTAGCACTGCTGCAAGACTAAAAATTCCAACCGTACTAGAGTTCGCGATAAGTGCGGCCCAAATTTGTAGGAAAAGCATGATTTCGTTTGCTGGACTTTCATCGACATTCACTAACTTCTTGTATACTGCACAAGGTAACACGTGTAAGACCCTCGTCTCGTTTCCAATTTGAATCTCGGTTGTAGTTAACGCTGTCACAAAGCAAAAGCATAAAACGCCACCCTGCATGAAAATGGCGCACGAAGCAGCTACATAGCGGCCGAATTTCGCGTTTTGCATCATCACGCGTTGATCTTCCTCCCTAGTCACCGTTCGCCAGTCAGCTTCCATGTGTTCTACGCAATGTCGTATGTCCCTGCCGCGCATTAACAAAGCCGTGTAATTGACGCTGCTGACGAACCAATGACTGACAGGTCCCAGTGTCTTCAGTTTCATGTAAATGCTTTCGTCTTCTAGAATCATTACTAATAGACTAGGAATCGCAGTGATGATTACGGAGGTGAAGCAAATGATGTTTAAAATAAATGAAACAATCCTTTCCAGTCTTGTGGTGGATGGAGACGATGGCCATGCACCAATCGGTTTTAAGAACCATCGATTCAATTGAAGACTGTAGTCACTGTTGCTGTTGCTGTTGCTGTCGCCTTCTGTGATCACTGGTTCGTTCGACATCGCGAAATGAAGCCGTTGTTAGAAAGTAGCGAAGCATCGATAGGGGATGCATGAGTTAGTGCAGCGCTTGCGCGGGTTTTTTTATGTGTTTGTTCAATTAATCGATTCGTCTAGTCGGCGGAACTTGTTTTAGAATAGTATGAAAGTATATGCTCTTGAAAATTGCTGGTTGGAATCGTGTGAAGTAGATGGTGTGTATGCAATGATTCATTCGTGTCTCCAACTTTCAGAGTGTATGTTCTCAAATTTTCAGTAGAAGATGAGTTGTGATACATAATTGTGTTATGTGTTGGGAAGTTGTAGTTAGAAACTTAATCTATGTTTGTAGTTATAATAAATTTTATAGTAAATAATAATTTTCATTACTTCTGCCGGTATTTAGAAATACCGATTTTAAGACTAGATTTCTATATTATCGAACATTATTACAAATAAGATCGAAACAATTATTAACAAAATTAATGTTTCCAGTGAAGGATTTCGAAAGAATAACGTTAAATAAAAACATTAGTATTATATAATAGAGTATAATTATAACGGGCGATTCTAGAATCTACCGCTAGCACCGATTTTTGACTTATTTTTGACCGTAAGTACTCTTGCCCTTAACTAGATCTATTAGATTGTCAAATACTCATCGTTCTTTGTAAATTCATTGTAAGATTAGTTTAGTCGCATAATTATTTATTTTTTGTCACTCCCCTAACCAATATGAAAAATTTGCATTTTTAGAGATTCTACTATATAATTTTAGCCATGATTCAGCAAAATGTAGAAAGTATCCCAATCAGTGTTGACATGAGTGCAACGTGTAATAATTAAATGAATTAATTTCGTACTAAAATCGTGTATATATTTTTCATTTCTTTGTGAAGGTTTTCTATTTAAATCTTTAAATACATATATTCCAATATATACTAGGAGGGGACTGGAGATGTTGAAACCGAGGGGGGTCAAGACTTAAAAAATTCATTATAGCATGTTCCACTGCATGGATAAAAATATTAGTCATTGGTGTCTTACCATTATATTTCAATTTCTACATCATTTACACAAAATGATACAACTAAAATGTTCAGTAGAAGCACATTTAATCATGACAGCTGTCGTAAGAGATTCAAATACGCGAAACCGGTCTTTACCACCTAGAATGATAGAACATTTCATGTGGACGAACATACAGATGTAATTTGAAGAACCAAATCTACTTACATCACCGAATGTGTATACAGACATGTGAATCATTTTTCCAGCAGCGAGTTGAACGATCACACTCGATCGCGCGATGATCAAAATCAAATCGAGGATTGCTTTATCGGACAAATAACACCAGTTTGTCATATAAACTACTTCATCAATTTTCTTGCACTATGAAGAATTCAGTTCAGTTAGTCGTTATCACCATTTTGATCTGTTACATTTATTTCATATATTAATATGAGTCTGATACCTGTTCTGTCAATACTTCACCTATGTAACATATTAAGAAAATGTTGAAACAAATTGAAATGTATATCATAACATAGGTAATCAGACTTCGAGCATCATGCTGAGACCATTCCTAATAAAATGAGGTAAAAGGAATACGATAACTATATAAGAAAATTAATGTACGGTAATTACGAGAAGTATTTGCACATTATTTTCCAATGAAGCGTTCTTTTTTTATCGGTTTGTACGTTTCATTTTTATAGTATCAAATTTCAGTTATATAAAAGTACATAGTACTGTATCGTAGCAAACTTAAAATTCTGTACAAATACTTTCCGCGGAGACTATGTACTTGGTTATGAAAAGAACCATAATTTAATATATACCGCAAGAATGTAGTATCCCAGTATGCATATCGACTCGTCTGGACGATAGAGTTTTGTTTCAGAACAGAAGAGTAAATTTGGAAATTATCGGTTGAAATCGTATGCATGCAATAAATTATTCTCTTCAGTATTTTTTCTACTTTTTTGTAATCGAATTATGTTTATACTTTATATCAAAGGCTTATAGTCGGTTTCGTCTGTATCGCTATGCTGTTACACTGTAGTCGCAACTCTGATATTTGATCTGGTATTGTCGCACGAATACCGTCTGATACTTGATTCAATACGGTTTGAAGACTCTCAGTGAAAGCATAAAATTAAGGAACAATACATAGATATTGATAAAATCACGAGACATTAAAATGTGTCACCAATGTTTGTATTTCAAATTCTACAATTTCATCTACAATAGTATATAAGTAAGAAATTCATTAGAAGTGCATTTAGTCATGTCATTTGACACAGTATATTAAGATAAGCGAAGGCCAATCTCATCACCTGGAATAGCAAATTTTTTAGTCTGCAAAGAAAGATACATATTCGTAGATACATACAATAATCTGACTTACATCAGCGAACGTGTGTATGGACATGTGAATTAATTTTCCTGCGGTGATTTCAATGACCACACTCGATCGTGCGATGATCAAAATCAACTCAAGGATTCTTTTTCTGGGTAAGAAATACCAATTTGTCATGTAGACTATCTCACCAACTTTCATGCACTGTCAACAATTCATTCGATTAGTCGTGGATTCCTCCTTATTGATCGCTAGATATCTTCGCGTTAACTTGTCTCTGGTACCTGTTCTATTAGCAATTCGCCGATATAACATAATACAAATGTATTGAAAGTGAGTGATGCGCATATTACGAAATAAGAGGTGAGGCTTCGAACATCATGATCGGACCATTCCTAGAAATAAGTACATTCATATCTTCTGAAAAGATTTCGAATTTTATCAGCATTAATCGTTTGTTACCGAAGATGATAAAACGATATGAGTAGGTTGCGATTTTTGATGCATTGATGCGACATTTATGGAAAAGTGCGTATAATTCATATATTATGCAGAAATACATAAAATATCCAATATAAAGTAGTAGTTAGAAACTTCAGTGAAACAAATATCTATTTAAGTTCGTGCGTGGATAACAACATTTTGCACATAATAGTTTGGATATGAAGCTATCGTCATAAATACAGGATGATCCATCTTTTTATACGAAGCTTTGTTAATTAGTTTTGTGTGTATATAAACATATAAGAAAATACTGTTATGTAGCAATAATAGATAGGCAACATTTTTTGTTTTGTGTTATTTTATTGAATTATGTATTATGTATTTTATTCTATTGATATAAAGAAAACAACATTTGACAGATGAGGTTTCATGTTTGTATAAAGATGCATTGTTGTAAAAGATATGTTTGTTGAAAAACACTTTTGGGACAATCTAATATTATGCAAGGTCAGTTTAAAAAATTAGTTAACATAATAAACACTACATATGTTTGATGTTCCATATGTACCATAACGATATAATACCCAACCATGCATATTGCCAAAACGCATCTAAACAACTCTATCATGCATACCCAGCTCATTATTTCCTCTATACGTGCTATAAAACTGCAATTAACACCAATAAATAATCATCAATAAAAAAGTCATTGTCAAGGAATTAATCAAAAAGATATAAGAATCTTACTCTAGTATTCTCAGATGATGTTTTACGATCGTTTCAATTTTTCTAAAAGAAGCATCCTGCTTTCTGTTTCCAGCTTCATTCACGTAGTCATTGATCCACATCGTTAACACGTCCAGTTGACCGCAAGCATGTGCGGCCAAAACACTCGCGAGGGTGTAAAATGCAATTCCACTGGAGTCGGCGATGAAAGCCGATACAAACTGCACTACGAGGACTATTTCGTTCGCGGGACTCGTGTCGACTGGGATCATCTTGTTGTAAACATCAAACGGTAACGTACGTATGGTCCTTGTTTCGTTGCCAACTTTGATGATCTGCACATTGGACGCGCTTACTATACAGTAAGACATGATACCACTGTGCACGAATATCGCGCATATAGTCGACACGTATCGGCCAAACTTCGCGTGTTTCAACATTACTTGTTGCTCGTCCTCCTTCTTCACCATCCGCCAGTCAGTTTCAATGCGTTCCACACATTCACTGATATTTCTGCCCCGAAACAGTAGGTTCGTGTAATTGATTCCACCGAGAAATGAATGAATCAGAGGACCGAACACTTTTACTTTTCTATAAAAACTATCACCTACGAAGATTAAATGAGCGACGCAAGGGATTACGTTGAACAGTATAATGACGTAGCAGAGAACGATTAAAAACAAGGAAATGACTCTTTCGCGTGTCGAAGTAGTGGAGAAATATGGCCAAGCACCGATCGGTTTTAATATCCAGCGATTTATTTGTAGACTGTAATCGCTATGACTCTTGGCGTTCGCTTTTATGATCGCGGATTCGCTCATCGTGGCTGCTCATCGGAGTCCCGGTAACTATTGAATTGCCTCTCTTATAGAAGAATAATAGCATGAAGTTGTTCAACGCCTGCGCGAATTTTTTTCGGTAGTATTATAGCCGATCGATTTGTCTAGTTGTTAGAATTTATGGTAAGACAACAAATGTAGGTTTGGAAGTTGGTTTAGAAAGTTGTGTATAATTGCAAGAATCGAAGAGCACGAAGCACGCAATGCCTCTTGTGGTTCACGAGATCGAATTGGGTTTGGTCGAGGCAGGGAAGAATTTATGAAATCGATTGTTTAGACTGTTGGAAGATTGTGTCGAAACGAATTAAGTGTTAACTTGTACCGTTAGGATGGAAATATTTCTTCGGTATATGCACGATAAAATTTGTAACTGTGTGAAGAATAAAACTGATAAAGGTATTTACTGTAACATCAAAAGTATTAAACACTTTACAAGTACAATTATACATTTAATGTAAATACTTCTATTCTGGTATCGCCGGTCAACAGTGGCCACTATGACGTCATTAGAAAGTCACTTGTGGCAATCAATATGTTAATGATGTGATATAATTTCATTCTTTTCGCGGTATAATGCATTTTATACCTGCCTCAAAACAATGGAGAATTCCGTCAGCACCATCAAGTATTGGAATAGATGTGAAATTGAGAAGATAGTAATGCGAGGAAAATAATGAGTAATGAGAGGAACAAGTAAGGATATAAGAAATATAAAATACACGTATATGTACATTAAATGTATAAAATTCCAGTGCATTAGATCCAGATTCTGTGTTGCTATTATTTGTATTCTAAATTTTATAATATCGTGTACAAAAAGTTACATAATTAAAAAATTAATTAGTAGTATATTTAATCATGTTATTTGTCGTAAGAGATTCAAATACGCGAAACCGGTCTTTACCACCTGAAATGAGAATATTTCATGGAGACGGACACAGATATAAATATGAGGATCAAAATGACTTACATCACCGAATGTGTAGACGGACATGTGAACCATCTTTCCAGCAGTGATTTGAACGACCACACCAGATCGCGCGATGATCAAAATCAAGTCGAGGATTGTTTTATCGGGTAAGTAATACCAGTTTGTCATATAAACTACTTCACCAACCTTCTTACTCTGTGAAAAATTCAATTTCGTTAGTCGTTATCACGATTTTGATCTGTTGCATTTATGTTATACATTAATATGCGCCTGATACCTGTTCTGTCAATATTTCACCTATGTAACATATTAGAAAAACGTTGAAACCGATTGAAATGTATATCATGATATACGTAACCAGACTTTTAACGTTTTGATCAGCCCATTCCTGGAAGTGTCACGCAAAAGGAATAAGATAGTTATATATTAAAACTAATTTACAGTGACACCAAAAAGTATCTGCACATTATTTCCTAATGAAGCGCCCTTTTAATGGGGTTGTATATTTCGTTTTATTTATCAAAGTTTTAATTATATGAAAGTAGTATTGAATGATAGGAAATTTATCATATTTGGATCTAATTAATTAATGTGTAAATGTTATAATGCGTGCAATGATGTGCATATACTTTTTGTGAATAGTGTGAATTTGATATTAAGGGAGAATGTTTGATGTATACCGAAAGAATGTAGTAACCCAGTATGCATATGTTCATCGTGCATCTAAATATCTCGAAAAAATATACTCGGTTCATCAACTTCTCGATGTATCCAATGAAACTGTAATTATTACGTAATATAATCACAGTGTTCACTAACACGAAACCAACAAACAAGAATACGAATAATCTTACTTCAGCGTCCTCAAATGTCGTTCTACGATAACTCCTATGCCCTTAGGACCATCTGCCTTCTTCGGTTCGTTCACGAATTCAGTGATCCATACCATAACTACATTCAGCTGACCGCATGCATGAGCAGCCATAACAGCTGCAAGACTGAACATTCCAACTGTACTGGAGTTCGCAATAATAGTACACCACGCTTGCAAGAAGAGCACGATTTCGTTCGTTGGACTTTCATCGACGTTTATCAGCTTCTTGTATACTGCACAAGGTAGCACGTGTAAAATCCTCGTCTCGTTTCCAATTTGAATCTCCACTGTATCCANTTGCTGTGACGAAAATAAAGCACATAACGCCACTCTGCATAAAAATAGCGCACGAAGCTGCTACATAGCGACCGAATTTCGCGTTCTTTAGCATCACCCATTGATCCTTCTCTCTGGTCGCTGTTTGCCAGTCAGCTTCCATGTGTTCCATGCACTGACGTATATCTTTGCTCCGCAGTAGTAAAGTAGTGTAATTCGCACCACTGACGACCCAATGACTCACGGGACCTAGCGACTTCAGTTTCAAATAAATACTCTCGTCTTCTAGAAACATGCGCATCAAACAAGGAACCGTAGTGAGTATTATCGAAGTGCAGCAAATGACGTTTAATGTAATCGAAACTATCTTCTCGAATCTCGTAGTAGAGGGAGACGATGGCCATACACCGATTGGTTTTAGGAACCATCGATTCAATTGAAGACCGTAGTCACTGTTGGTCTTAGGGTTTGCTCCTATTGTCACGGACTGATTCGTCATCGTGAACTGTAGTCGTCATTACGATCGAACTGACTATTAATGCATCAAAAGACAGTGCGTGGGGACTGCGGCGCAAGTTTTTTAGGTACTTATTCGCTGATCGATTCTAGTCTGTTGGAGTTGTTTCAGAATAGTAGAATAAACTTGGAAATTATTTCTCGGAATCGCGTGCACGCTAAGTGCATCTTCACTGTATACTCAAACTTTTTTTAATGGATTTGCGTTATGTCACAAAAGCTTATAGTCGGATTCGTCAGTGCTTTAATGTCGTTGCTTTGTAATGCCATCCCGAAGATTTGACTTGATATTGTCGAACGAATATCGTCTGACATTGTTTCATTTGATACGAAGAAAATATTATCAATAATTATAATACCAATGAAAAATCTCAAAGAAAGAATAAAATTTAAGAAGAATATACATATTGATAGAATTATAAGACATTAAAGTATGTTATCATTCTTTATATTTCAATTTCTACGATTTTATCTGCAAAATTATATAAGTAAGAAATTCATAAGAAATGAATTTAGTTATGTCATTTGACACAGTATATTAAGATACGCAAATGCCAATCTCATCACCTGGAATAGCAAATATTATAGTTTGGAAAGAAAAATGCATATACGTAGATAACAGATTATGATCTGACTTATATCAGCGAACGTGTGTATGGACATGTGAATTAATTTTGCTGCGATGATTGAATGACCACACTCGATCGTGAGATTTTCTAAATCAACTCGAGGATCCTTTTTCTAGGTAAGAAATACCAATTTGTCATATAAACTCTCACCGAATTTCATGCACTGTCAACAATTCATTCGATTAGTCGTGGATTCCTCCGTATTGATCGCTAGATATCTTCGCGTTAACGTGTCTCTGGTACCTGTTCTATTAGTAATTCGCCGATATAACATAGTACAAATGTATTGAAAGTGAGTGATGCGCATATTACGAAATAAGAGGTGAGGCTTCGAACATCATGATCGGACCATTCCTAGAAATAAGTACATTCATATCTTCTGAAAAGATGTCAAATTTTATCAGCATTAATAGTTTGTTACCGAAGATGATAAAACGATATGAGTAGGTTGCGATTTTTGATGCATTGATGCGACATTTATGGAAAAGTGCGTATAATTCATATATTATGCAGAAATAAAATACCTAATATAAAGTAGTCGTTAGAAACTTCAGTGAAACAAATTTCTATTTAAGTTCGTGCGTGGGTAACATTTTGAAAAATAGTTTGTATATGAAGCTATCGTCATATATACAGGATGATCCATCTTTTTGTACGAAGCTTTGTTAATTTGTTTCGTGTGTATATAAACATATAAGAAAATACTGTTATGTAGATATAAGTCGTGTGATGCTTCATTAAAATGTAACAAAAATTGAAAATATGAATAGAGCAATATCTGGACCCATGGTGTGGTGGCCGACGGCAAGAGTAAGTAAAAACCAAACTTTTTTGTGTCAAGATTTATGAGACTCGCGCCTGCGAGAAAATTTTTTCAGTTTTCTATCCGTCGCTTTGGTTGGTTTCACGTCTATGTATTTTTCCATTCAAGTTTTTTCATCAGCCTCAATAGCATTTGCGAGTGTAATAAATCTCGAGTTTCTAAAGGGCCCACCTGTCAAAAATCTGGTGATTAAAGATAGATCGCATCAAGTGGTTCTGGCCAGAAAGAAGTTCTTCTGCGTCATCAAATGTACAGAAACAAGTTTCTCCACCAAGTCGTACTGCGATCTGTAAGAAGCACGCTAAGAGTGCAGGGAGTACGGAGTGCAACGAGAACAATAGACAAATCCCTAACTGGCTGAATTAGCATAGGAGTCAGCCAATTAGGTGGAAAAAGGAAGTGTCTTCGGATCTCGAGAAAGGCGGACAAACTGCAGAGGCGACCAGTAAGAAAAATATTTCACTGCCTCAAAACAATGGAGAATTCCGTCAGCATTTTCAAGTATTGGAATTGAGAAGATAGTAATGCGAGGAAAATAATTGGTAATGACAGAAACAAATAAGAATATAATAAATATAAAATACATGTATATGTACATTAAATGTATAAAATTCTGGTGCATATGATGCAGCTTCTGTGTTGCTATTGTTTGTATTCCAAATTTTACAATATCGTTTACAAAAAGTTACACAATTCAAAAATTAATTGGTAGTGTATTTAATCATGTTATTTGTCGTAGGAGATTCAAATATGCGAAACCGGTTTTTATCACCTGAAATGAGAATATTTCACGTAGACGGACACACAGGTATAAATATGAGAATCAAAATGACTTACATCACCGAATGTGTAGACGGACATGTGAACCATCTTTCCAGCAGTGATTTGTACGAGCACACCAGATCGCGCGATGATCAAAATCAAGTCGAGGATTGTTTTTTCCGGTAAGTAATACCAGTTTGTCATATAAACTACTTCACCAACCTTTTTGCTCTGTGAAAAATTCAATTTCGTTAATCGTTATCACGATTTTGATCTGTTGCATTTATGTCATACATTAATATGTGCCTGATACCTGTTCTGTCAATATTTCACCTATGTAACATATTAGAAAAACGTTGAAACCGATTGAAATATATATCATGATATACGTAATCAGACTTTGGACGTTTTGATCAGCCCATTCCTGGAAGTGTCATGCAAAAGGAATAAGATAGTTATATATTAAAACTAATTTACAGTGACTCCAAAAAGTATCTGCACATCATTTCTTAATGAAGCGCCTTTTTAATGGAGTTGTATATTTCGTTTTATTTATTAAAGTTTTAATTATATGAAAGTAGTACTGAATGATAGGAAATTTGTCATACTTGGATATAATTAATTAATGTGTTAATGTTATAATACGTGCAATGGTGTGTAAATACTTTTTGTGAACACTGTGAATTTGACATTGAGGGAGAATGTTTGATGTATACCGAAAGAATGTAGTAACCCAGTATGCATATGTCCATTGTGCATCTAAATATTTCTAGAAAATATATCCGGTTCATCAAATTCTCGATATATCCAATGAAACTGCAATTATCACGTAACATAGTCACAGTGTTCACTATCACGAAACCAACAAAAAAGGATACGAATAATCTTACTTCAGCGTCCTCAAATGTCGCTCCACGATAACTCCTATGCTCTTAGGACCATCTGTCTTCTTCGGTTCGTTCACGAATTCAGTGATCCATACCATAACTACATTCAGCTGACCGCATGCATGAGCAGCTAGAACAGCTGCAAGACTAAACATTCCAACTGTACTGGAGTTCGCAATAATAGTACACCACGCTTGCAAGAAGAGCACGATTTCGTTCGTTAGACTTTCATCGACGTTTATCAGCTTCTTGTATACTGCACAAGGTAATACGTGTAAAATCCTCGTCTCGTTTCCAATTTGAATCTCCACTGTATCCANTTGCTGTGACGAAAATAAAGCACATAACGCCACTCTGCATAAAAATAGCGCACGAAGCTGCTACATAGCGACCGAATTTCGCGTTCTTTAGCATCACCCATTGATCCTTCTCTCTGGTCGCTGTTTGCCAGTCAGCTTCCATGTGTTCCATGCACTGACGTATATCTTTGCTCCGCAGTAGTAAAGTAGTGTAATTCGCGCCACTGACGATCCAATGACTCACGGGACCTAGCGACTTCAGTTTCAAATAAATACTCTCGTCTTCTAGAAACATGCGCATCAAACAAGGAACCGTAGTGAGTATTATCGAAGTGTAGCAAATGACGTTTAATGTAATCGAAATTATCTTCTCGAATCTCGTAGTAGAGGGAGACGATGGCCATACACCGATTGGTTTTAGGAACCATCGATTCAATTGAAGACCGTAGTCACTGTTGGACTTAGGGTTTGCTCCTATTGTCACGGGCTGGTTCGTCATCGTGAACTGTAGTCGTCATTACGATCGAACTGACTATTAATGCATCAAAAGACAGTGCGTGGGGACTCCGGCGCAAGTTTTTTAGGTACTTATTCGCTGATCGATTCTAGTCTGTTGGGGTTGTTTCAGAATAGTAGAATAAACTTGGAAATTATTTCTCGGAATCGCGTGCACGCAAAGTGAATTTTCACTGTGTACTCAAACTTTTTTTAATCGAATGATGTTACGTAACAAAAGCTTATAGTTAGTTTCGTCAGTGCTTTAATGTCGTTGCTTTGTAATGCCATCCAGAAGATTTGAAGGCTTGATATTGTCGAACGAATATCGTCTGACATTGTTTGATTTGATACGAAGAAAATATCATCAATAATTATAATACCAATGGAAAATCTCAAAGAAAGACTAAAATTTAAAAGGAATATACATATTGATAGAATTATAAGACATTAAATTGTGTTACCATTGTTTATATTTCAATTTCTACGATTTTATCTACAACATTATATAAGTAAGAAATTCATTAGAAGTGCATTTAATTATGTCATTTGACACAGTATATTAAGATACGCAAATGCCAATCTCATCACCTGGAATAGCAAATATTATAGTTTGGAAAGAAAAATGCATATACGTAGATAACAGATTATGATCTGACTTACATCACCGAACGTGTGTATGGACATGTGAATTAATTTTCCTGCGGTGATTTCAATGACCACACTCGATCGTGCGATGATCAAAATCAACTCAAAGATTCTTTTTCTAGGTAAGATATACCAATTTGTCATATAAACTATCTCACCGACTTTCATGCACTGTCAACAATTCACTCGATTAATCGTGAATTCCTCGGTCAGGATCGGTGGACATCTTCGCGTTAACGAGTCACTGGTACCTGTTCTGTTAGCAATTCACCAATATAACATAGTAGAAATGTATTGAAAGTAACTGATGCAAATATTATGAAATAGGAAGTAAGGCTTCGAACATCATGATCGGACCATTCCTAGAAATAAGTATATTCATACCTTCTGAAAAAATTTCGAATTTTATCAGAATGAATCTTTTGTTATGAAAAATGGTGATGTGATATGAGTAGGCTACGAATTTTGATGAATTTACGCGGCATTTATGCAAAAATACGTAGGATACATATATTATATAAAAATGTATAAAACGTCCAATATAAAGTAGTCGTGAAACAAATTTCTATTTAATTTCTCACTTTAGTTCGTGTATTCGTAATAATATTTTGAATAAATATCTACGATTAGGTATGAAACTATCGACATACGTGTGATATATAGGGCAATCAATAAATTTTTTTGGACGAAGCTTTGTTCTTATGTTTTATATGTTTACAAACAAGAAAAATCTGTTATATAGATATAAGCTTGATACTTCATTAAAGTATAATTCCTTGATTCACAATTACTATACTTATGTGATATACTGAATATACCAAATAAGAATTAATTTGAGATTGATTCCGTGGGATAAAACAATATCAAAATCATCTTCATACGGTAATGAATTCAATATTTTATCACTGACAGCAACAAGAATCACTTTGAAATGGAATATTAACAGCTAGTGACCGCACTGATTGTCAATTTTCGTTTTCTAGCATAGTCAGTGTACATTTGTTTTCTCTCATACTTCATATTTTTCTCATCACTTTTTAAGAACTTCAACCATTTTCTTTAGTTATTCTTATAAAACATAGTGAAAAAGCATGCTCAAAAGAGTCGGTGCACCGTATATATTCACGTAGTATACATATAGTATAAAGATAGCTTGATATCGTATTAGATTGTCCAGAAAGATTTGTTCTTCTTATAAGAAAATGATAGATACGTAACATTTGTTGTTTTATATTATTTTATTGAATTATGTATGATCCATTTTGCTCTATTAAGGTAAAGAAAACAATATTTGACAGATTAGGTTTCATGTTTGTATAAAGATGCATTGTTGTAAAAGACATGTTTGTAAAAGAAAGGCACTTTTGGGACAACCTAATATTATTCAATGTCAGTTTAAAAAATTAGTTACATAATAAACACTACATATATCTGATGTCCCATATGTACCATAACGATATAATACCCAACCATGCATATTGCCAAAACGCATCTAAACAACTCTGTCATGCACACCCAGCTCATTACTTCTTCTATACGTGCTATAAAACTGCAATTAACACCGACATATAATCACCAATAAAAAAAGCTATTTTCAACTAATTAACCAAAAAGATATAAGAATCTTACTCTAGTGTTCTCAGATGATGTTCCACGATCGTTCCAATTTTCCTAAAAGAAGCATCCTCCTTTCTGTTATCAGCTTCATTCACGTAGTCACTGATCCAAATCGTTAACACGCTCAGTTGACCGCAAGCATGTGCTGCTAAGACACTCGCCAGTGTGTAAAATCCAATTCCGCTGGAGTCGGCGATGAAAGCCGATAGAAACTGCATTACGAGGACTATTTCGTTCGCGGGGCTCGTGTCGACTGGGATCATCCTGTTGTAAACACCAAGGGGCAACGAACGCATGGTCCTTGTCTCGTTACCAACTTTGATGATCTGCGTACTGGACGCACTTACTATACAGTAAGACATGATACCACTGTGCACGAAGATCGCGCATATAGCCGACACGTATCGGCCAAACTTTGCGTGTTTCAGCATTACTTGTTGCTGTTTCTCTTTCGTCACTATTTGCCAATCAGTTTCAATGTGTTCCACACAATCACTTATATTTTTTCTTCGAAACAGCAGATTGGTATAGTTGATTCCACCGATGAACCAATGGCCCAGAGGACCGAACACTCTTACTTTTCTATAAAAACTATCATCTTCGAAGATTAAATGAGCGACGCAAGGGATTATGCTGAACAGTATAACGGCATAACAGAGGATGATCAAACAGACGGAAATGACTTTTTCGAGTGTCGAGGTGGTGGAAAAATATGGCCAAGCACCGATCGGTTTTAAGAACCAACGATTCAACTGAAGGCTGTAATTACTGTGGCTTTTGGCGTCCGTTTTTATAATCATGGATTCGTTCATGGTGACTGCTCATCGAAGTCGTCGTAGCTATTGAATTGCTTGTCTTACCGTAGAATGGTAGACACAAAGTTGTTCAACGCTTGCGCGGATTTTTTTCGGTAGCATTATAGTCGATCGATTAGTCTGGTTGTTAGAATTTGTCGCAGGAGAGCAAAGGGAGGTTTAGAAGTTGGTTTAGAAAGTTGGCTGTAATTTACTAGGTTAAATTAGGTTTCATCGAGGCTGGGATGAATTCATGAAATCGATTTCTTAGACAGTGAGGTGACGGTGTCGAAACGAAGTAAGTGTTAGATAGGATCGCTGCTAGTTTCAAAGTATAGGGTATAGAAATAAATGCGTTCCTTCTTCTTTACTTATATTTCTGTCTAATAGAAAATTATCATTTACCTACTGACGTTGATATTTATATGTTGACTACTGGCTGAATTTTATGTCATACTCATGGCATTGCTTATTCAGGGACATGGTAATATGTACAATAAAATTTTTTGCTCCGATGGAAGTACAATTGCTAACGACATTTACTATAATATTCAAAGCATTTAAAAATTTTACTAATGTTCATTTAACGAAAATACTTTAATCCTGGTGACCTCAGTCGACGGTACCAATATGACGTCATTAGGACTGGTGTAGCTTTCTCGGTTTAAATTTAAAGGGGTTACATCATTGTGCGGATCATGTTCAGGTATGCGAAAGACGTTTTAAACACCTGAAAGATAGGATACACGTATATTTATATTAAATATGTAAAATTCTAGTGCATTAAATATAGATTCCATTAAAATTACGCAACAACTTCAGTCTACTATGAAATAAAAATATAAATGCTAAATAAAAATTGGTTGTTCATACATATAATAAATTGAGTACATTTGTTTATCAATGTAAAATCCCAGCATTTTAAACATAGATTCTATCGAGAGTTCGATCAATTGTAAGCGTTTCTATATTTCATCGATACTTACGGCGCCAAAGGTAGCGATAGATATCTGTACGAATTTTCCAGCAGTAATTTTGACCACCATACTCGATCTTGAAATAACTAGCACTAAACCGAGAGCAGTTTTGGGAGGTAGTCGGTACCACTCAGTCATATAAACTTTTTTTCCAACTCTTTCGCCCTGTTGTGTATTTGATAGTTTGAAGTTTACTATGAATTCTCCTTTATTGTCACTTTCTTACCTGTTCAGTAATTATTTCCCCGATATAGCAGAATATAAATATATTAAATACCATGGACGCATACAGTATAGCGTATGCAATTATTACATCCTTCGATTTTTCCTAAGAAATTGAAATATGTGTGTCGTATAAATAGTTACGCGAATTAAGTAGAAAAGTCAACGCATGAGTCGCCGTTCTCTATTTAACACTACTTTATTTATGTCAGAAGGTGTCCGAATATTAAAGTGACTTTAACTCTGTCTAGGTGATATTATAGAAATATTTCTAATACATAAATTTTTTTTAGTTCTATCTTGAAGCGTACCGTGAGCAAATAATATTTGATCATGCACATGTTCATCGTACATCCCATCAACTCAACGAGACATATCATATTCATAACTTTCTCTATAGATGCCATGAGACTGAAAGTAATATTTTCGTAATATGAACCCATCATAAAAATTTCATAGCAAAATAACATTACAAAACAATAAATGTATAAATTCATCAGAGGAAATCAATTTAGTATAAATAATTTTTCCTACGATTAGACATGCTTAAATTATTTTGTCATATTGTCACAGTAGAGTCGTGTTTTATTTATTTAGTGTCTTACTTGAATTTCTAAATCTTAATAATTTGTAAAAAACCTCCATTCTTTCAAAAGTATGTTGACCATAGTCCATAAGTCCAGGTATCTTACAATTGTCATTGCGGGTGACAGATATATCTGAATTAGAAATGCAAGTAATAATCAACAGAAGCATCAAATAAGAACGTATTCTAGAAAATGCTGTATCAATAAATAGATCGTATACGAGGACACAATAACTTGCAATTTTATCATACTTTGCAAGCCTTAAAAGGGTATTTGGCTGAAATTGAAGTATAAAACAAAAAGGAAAAAAAAAACAAGAAATAACATAGTCTGATTGATGTTACCAAATAATCCGTATCGTTAAATGAGACATATATGCACAAATAACAACACAATAACCAGTAAAAACCTTAATGTTCGCAGATGATGTTCAACGATAACGCCAAGCTTCCTCTGAGCGACTTTCTGTTCTTCTTGTTTCTCCTCCTCCTTTGTATTCACCAAATTGTCCAACCTGGCCATCACCACGTTCAATTGACCACTTGCATGCATCGCCAAGACAGCTGCTAAACCACAAGCACCCACCGTGACAGAGGTTACGACGAAACCAGAAAGGAGCTGCAGGGTGAGCACGATCTCATTCGCCGGACTGAATCTAACGTCCAACAAATTCGTGTAAAACGGATAAGGTAACGGGTACATGGAGTAACTGTCATTCCCCAGATGAAACACCATCTTCTTAAAGCCATTAGTCACTGTGTAGGCTAGAACGCCACTGTGCATGCACAATGCAGCTACGAACGCGATGAAACGTCCGACCTTTGCGTTTTTTAACATCAATTCACGATCGCTTTCATTTTCGACGATCTGCCAGTCGCGCTCCACATGTTTTATGCAACGGACGATATCGTTGATTCTCAACAAGAGGCAACAATAATTCAGTTCTCCCATCATCCAATGACTAACTGGTCCAATGGCCTTCATCCTCGTCTTCGAGCTCTCAGCTTCGTACGCGATATACAATATACAAGGTACGATCATGAAGATAATCAACGAATGGCAAATAAAATTCAACAATTTAACGAATAATCTTTGCGTTCTAGTTGTCTTAGCAAGCTTCGGCCACGCTCCAATTGGTTGCATTAACCAGCGATTCACCTGGATGCTGTATTCAAAATCACGAGCGTAAATAACGTTGGATATCCGTGGTTCGCTAGTCAATTCCAACATGATTACTTCGCGGAGGTCGTTTGTAGAGTGACTTACTCAAGTTTCAGGTATAACGCTATGGTAAAATGGCGCATGCGCGATTTTTTCTCGACCGCGTATGCAAAGTTGCGCCATGGCGAGAATATTTAACGAATAAATGTAATGGTACAGACAGAGAACGCTCATTGATTCATCTACTGAGGTTGTACGATGAATTGGAATCGATGTACCCTAGGGTATAGTTTTTAGCCTGCGATTTCCATCATTTTTATGAGGGAAGCAAGTTGATAAAGTGCATGATAAGTGTCTTTTGGATCTTTAAATAATGAATTTTGTATGTATAAAATAAATTTGACTAAGTAATTAGAAAATACACTCGGTAGATATACATTTACCGCAGATATAATTTTTGTCCAGAAAACCCTAAATTATTGGTAAAAGAAATACATTCTTTAAGATATACTGCACTTTAATTGAAGCGCATTTCACTGAACTCAAATATTAGAATATTTATGGGTTACTCTACAAAATATTGAGACTGAAGGGACTAATACAAGGAATAATGAAATCATGTTGTTCACGCTAATAAACTTTCTCATTATGCTGAAAATATTAGTTTCATTAACTCTATTATAATACAGCATATATAGACACATAAAGTTCTAACAAATTTCTATATATTACCAAGAATAAATGGTTATATTATTCAAATGTTCAAGTCATTGCTCGTAACATGTTTAAGAAAGCCATCGCCGTTTTAACGACCTATTCGTTCAAAATATATCAGTTAATTCGTGAATTTAAGTAAAAAAACATCAATCGGTTGATACTCACATCACTAAAAGTACTAATAGATAATTCAATCATATTTCCTGCAGTGAATTTTATCGATGAATTGGACATTGCAATGATTAAAATGCAGCCAAGCTTCTTTTTTCCTGACAATCGGTACCAATCGATCATATATGTCATTTCACCAACTTTTTTGCACTATTTTAAGATATTCATTTTTATTAATTCTTATCACCATGGTGTGGTCTTTTATGTGAAAAATTGATTAAAATATGATTGCAGGTACCTGTTCAGCAACTAATTCTCCTATATAACAAAATATAAAAATGTTGAAAGTGAACGATGTCATTAAGGCCATGTGAGTTATTGAAAGCATTATGTCTTTCGAATTCCATTCCTGCAACATCATATAACACTCTGTGTTAATATAGCACATTTGTAAGTAATATATTAATATACAACTGCATTATTAGATTTTTGCGTGCATGTTTCTTTGGTAGTTTTGTTGCATGCATACCATTATAAGATAATACCCGAGGAGACACATAATCAACATACAGCCCAAAAATTCTACGAAAGATATTTGTTGAAGCGCATTTTCGGTGAGCGCCAAAAATCTGAAATGTGATGAATATAAATTGCAACCAGTATAACGCTATAACATCGAATAGATGTCGAACTTGCTAAATTTAAAATCTAAATTTTCAAATATTCCAATACTTAAATTTCGAAATGTCCAAGTTTTTAAATTTCAAATAGTTCCACATTTCTATATTTTCAGACTTGCAAATTTTTTTAACTCAACATTTAAATTAAAGAATACCAATTTTTGAGTACCAAATATTAAATTTCATATATACATTCATAACATGAAATTGGATTATCCGGCTAGATACTGTGATATCGCGTGAAGTATATTTTGAATGAAAATAAAGGAGACTATAATAATATAATTATTAAATAAATTTTACTCGCCTCAGTATCCGGTTGTGTTGAATGACAATTTTGGCGATTCTCCCATTCACGGTATTGCTCATATCGGGTCGACCATCGACCAAATGTCCCAGCCAGTTCATCATCACTTTCATCTGGCCGCAAGCATGCACCGCGAACACAGCAGCGATACTGCAAGCCGCTGATGTTACAGTATGCATTACGGCACCTGTTAGAGTTTGGATGAAGTAGAAAATTTCATTACTGGGACTGTAACGCACATCAGCGATAAATCCCGGGACAGGAAAGGGTAACGAGGCGAAGCTCAAATTCCCACTCTCATCGACCACTTTACCCATGCTGATTGGTACAATGATGTAGTGAAATGCAAAAGCACTAAATAAGAAGAAGGTGCAGATGGCAGCTACTCTTCGTCCGTAATTCGCGTTCACTGTCATGATGTTTCTATCTTCGTGATGTTCGATGTTCTTCCAGTCCCATTCGATGCGTTTGCACCCCTCGCGGATGTCATTTTTGTGAAGTATCAAAAGATAATACTTTATGAACGTCATCAAGAAAAAGATCAATGGACCAAGCAACTCGATTTTATGATACAATTCCTCTATTTCTATGAGGGCGTACAGACCACAAGATACGAACATGAACGCGATCAAGCCGAAGCAAAGAATGTTAATCAGCGAAGAAAGATATTTTCCAATCATCGATTTACGAAAATTTGGCCAAACACCGATCGGTATTAGCAGCCAACGATTCCACTGAATACTCGAATCCACGTCTTTCTCGTAGTCATGCTCGGTCACGACAGATTTCCGTTTTTGCATCGTTGGTGCTCGACCGCTTGCTTGCAACTAAATGCCCGTGGCTCGATGATGATTCAAATGGAAACTGACATTGCGCGTGCGTTCATGTTCGAAAGGGTGAAAGAAACTTCATGTATTATTTTTTAGACGGCCCCAGACCTCCTGAGTTCTTTCTATCCCTTTATGCATTATTTACCACTTTAGGTAATGACCTACAGAATCATCGATAGATTGATTTTTTTCTAGTACTGTACGAGCGTCTTGCATGTGTGGCAACAGGTTGAAGGAATCAATTTCTATGGGGAAACTCTTCAGTCGGGGAAACTTCTCACATTTCCTAACATATCTTCAGATGTATGTATTTTTATCACAATTTTTAAAATTTTATAAATGTCTAAAAATTATTATAGAGTGTCGAGTTGAGTGAGATTATTCATTCCGAATTTATAATATGATATATGATATGATAAATCAAATTATATAATATTTATCAGTTAGTTTATTCTACGCGATTTCGAGAATAAAAGAATTGATACATGGAATCATACGGTTCAAAATAATAAACATCTTGATTGCGTTTAAATTATCAGTTTCATTCACTCTCTAATACAATATATGTATATATATATATATATAGACACGTGCACTTCTAAGAAGAAATGTCCATATCTTACCAAAAATAAACGTCTACGTTATAAAGATGTTCACATCAATGCTCGTAACATGTTTAAAAATGCCACCGCCGTTTTAACGACCTATTCGTTCAAAATATTTTTATTAACTTGCGAATTTACGTAAGAAACATCAATAGTCTCATACTTACATCGCTAAAAGTACTAATAGATAATTCAATCATATTTCCTGCAGTGAATTTTATCGACGAATTGGACATTGCAATGATTAAAATGCAGCCAAGCTTCTTTTTTCCTGTCAATCGGTACCAGTCGATCATATATGTCATTTCACCAACTTTTTTGCACTATTTCAAGATATTCATTTTTATTAATTCCTATTACCATAGTGTGGTCTTTTGTGTGAAAAATTGATTAAAATACGATTGCAAGTACCTGTTCAGCAACTAGTTCACCTATATAACAGAATATAAAAATATTGAAAGAGAACGATATCATTAAGATCATGTGAGTTATCGAGTGCATAATATCATTCGAACTCCATTCCTGTCACATCAAAAAAATAAAGCCAATATTAATATTGTGTATTGGTTGATATGATATATGTTAATACAGATAATAATAGATCTTTGCATGCATGTTTATTTGATAGTTTTGTTGCGTGCATACCACTATAAAATAATATCCGAGAAGGCACATGTTCATCATACATCCCAAAAATTCTACGAAAGATATTTGTTGAAGCGCATTTTCGGTGAGCGCCAGAAATCTGGAATATGATGAATGTAAATTGCAAACACTGAAACTGAACGAAACAGATTCCCAGTTATCGAAATTTCAAATGCAAATTTTCAAATTCTTTAATTTTCAAATATTCTACCACCTATATTCTGAAATTTCTAAATTTTCAAATTTCATATACTACCACAAATTTTTAAGTTCTCAAAACCGCACGTTCGCGAGGTCTTTAAATTATCAGATTGAGGAATACAAGTTTTTAAGTGCCAAATATTGCATTTCATATCCATACATACTATAAAGGAGTGGGTTATCCGATTAGACACTGTAATATCACTTGGATTATATTTTGAACGAAAATAAAAATAAAATAGAAATGTCACAAGATAATTACTTAATAAATTTTACTCACCTCAGTATCCGATTGTGTTGAGTGACAATGCTAGCGATCCTTTCATCCACGATATTACTCATATCGGATCGACCATCGACCAAATGTTCCAGCCAGTTCATTAATACTTGCATCTGACCGCAAGCATGAACCGCAAACACAGCGGCGATACTGCAAGCCGCTGATGTTACAATATGCATTACAACACCTGTTAGGGTTTGGATGGAGAAGATGATTTCATTACTGGGACTGTAACGCACATCAGCGATCAATCTCGAGGCAGGAAAGGGTAGCGGGACGAAGCTCAAATTTCCATCCTCTGCTACCACTTGACCAATGCTAGCAGGTACGACAATATAGAAAAACGCAAAACCACTAAATAAGAAAAAGGTGCAGATGGCCACTAATCTTCGTCCGTAATTCGCGTTCTGTGCCATGATATTTCTATCTTCGTGATGTTCGATATTCTTCCAGTCCCATTCGATGTGTTCGCATCCCTCGTTGATGTGATTTTCTTGTAGTATCAAAAGATAATATTTCATAAACGTCATTAAGAAAAAGCTCAATGGGCCAATCATTTCGATTTTGTGATACGCTTCTTCTACTTCTATAACGAGGTACAGGGTACATGATACGAGCATGAAGCCGATTAAACCGAAACAAATAACATTAATGAGCGAAGCGAAATATTTTCCTAGTATCGATTTACGTAAATTTGGCCAAGTACCAATTGGTACTAGTAACCAACGATTCCACTGAATACTCAAATCCACGTTTTTCTTATAATCATGCTCGGTCACGACAGCTTTCTCTTTATTCATTGTTGATACTCGAGAGCTTGCTTGCAACTAAATGCTCGCGGTTCGATGGAAGTTCAAATGAAAACTGACATTGCGCGTGCGCCCGTATTTCAAAGGGAAAAAGAAAGTACATGAATTATTTTTCATAGTTTCAAAGTCCTTTTGAGATTTTGCTTCTGTTACCCCATGCGTTATGATTACGACAGAATGGATGATATCTAGGGTCATTGATTAATTGATTTTTTCAAATGTCTAACGCACAACTGTATTGCGTGTTTGCCAACAGATTGAAGGAATCAATTTGTAGAACATGAACTTTTTTTCATACTTTTCATACTTTCTAATCTATAATACGTTCTCAATGTTTTCTTCAAAATGTTTATAAATGGGATTATTGTTGATTATCAAGTTGAGTGAAGAATATTTTTCTTGAATTTATGACGGTAGGAATTTTAAAAAAAGGATGGAACACGGTAACATGAGGTATAGGCTCGAGTGTGTATTAACTCTTCTACATTCTGTGGGTCATTTTAAAGCGTGGGAAGTTGTTTATGTTTGTTGCAAAATGTATACGTGATTTCTCGTTTCGATTTGTATATTAACGAATTTTCTTGGAACGTCAGAAATCTTCTTTCCCGTCAACGTTAAGGCGAAATCGGGACATGCAAATTAGAGGATTCCAGCAGTATTAAAATTGGTATAACATATTTATTGCATTTACATTAAAGGATAATAATATAATGAATCAATAACAGTGGAAATAAATTTCATTGTAATATATTGAGACATTATACAGGTAGTATTTAGACTATATTTTACTTTAAGCAACGTTCATGTCAATGTTCGTAAGACATTCAAAAATGCAACCGCTGTCTTAACAATCTATTTGTACAGGAAACAAATTTTGAAATGAGGCGTTCATGAATGCGGTTGAAATAATTTCATACTTACGTCACTGAAGGTAGTTAAGCACAGTTCAACCATGTTTCCAGCCGTTAATTTAATCGACGAATTAGCCATTGCTATAATTAGTACAAAACAAAGCTTCCTAGTTCCTGATATTCGATACCAGTCAACCATATACGATGTTTCGCCAATTTTTTTACACTGGAAAAAATTATGTAAAAAGTATGATATTAAGCAGATTTCAAGAATTGATTACAAAAATATCTAACCTGTTCCGCTACCACCTCGCCTATATAGCAAAATATGAAAATATTGAACGTAAGAGATATTAGTAATATGAAAAACGTTATGGCACTGGTTAAATGGCTCGAACTCCACTCCTAAAACACCGGAAAACTGTGCATGAAGTTTATATATATATTTATTGATATATGTGTCTTGTTCTCTTACCATAATAACGTAGTATCCAAGAAGACATATGTTTAACATGCAACCAATAAATTCTACGAATGACACTTGTTGCAGTGTTTTCTCTGTAAGCGCTAGGAAGCTGAAATGTAAATCAATATCGCTTATTGATAACACTGATGTCTACCTTCGTAACATCAGGAATTCGAAATTCTTTAAAACTTGAAGTTTTTACAGCTGCGTAAATTCAAGTTTCTAAATTTAGAAGTTTTTAATCTTCATAATTTCTGAAATTTAAATTTTTCAACTCAGGACTTCAGGCCTTTTTTTGGAAAATTCTGCTAATCAAAATTTTCAAGTTGTAATATTCAAATTTCAGATTTTTATGCGATATTACTTCAGAGATTTAAATTTATCAAATTTAAAAGTTCAGATTGCGACGTATGTTCAGAGGTAGGAACTAAGAATTTCATAGATTTCAAATCAAACGGCTTGAGTTTCCGAATTAAAGGCTAAAAATTTTCAATCTCAAGCTACTATTACTTATTTTACTAAAGTCCAGAATTTTTACACACTTCAATATTCGAACATGTTGACTCACGACGCTGGCGATTCTGCTGTCGACGTTGTTATACATATCTGGCCGACCATCGATCAAATGTTTCAGCCAGCTCGTCAAAACCTGCATCTGGCCACATGCGTGCACCGCAAATATAGCAGCTAAACTACATGCCGCTGACGTAATACTATGCATCAAACAGCCACTTACTAATTGAAGAGAAAATACAATCTCGTTTATGGGACTATATCGAGTATCCATAATAAATCTCGAGAAAGGGAACACCAGAGGAATGAAGGTCACATTGACATCTCCCGCAGGAATTTTTCCAACGCTAATAGGTATGGCGATATAATAAAAAGCAAAACCACTATACATAAAAAATGCACAGATAATAACCAATCTTCTTCCAAAATTCGCATTCGTTATCATTATTTCTCTGTCCTCGGAGTACGTAATATTCTTCCAGTCCCATTCGATGCGTTTGATACACTCGCGAATATCATCTTCGTGAAGGATCAACAGATGATACTTTAAAAACGCCATCACGCAGAAACTCAACGGACCAAATAATTTTATTCTGTTATAAACATCTTTCACTTCCAAAATTAAGTACAGGCTGCAGGGTACCAAGAGGAAACAAATCAAACTATAGCAAATGGTATTTATGAACCGATAGAAATATTTTTCTGCCATAAAAATGTTAGGAGAAGTTGGCCAGACGCCGATTGGCTTCAAAATCCATCGACTGTACCGAATGCTCAAATCCACATTCCTTTTGCAGTCGTGATCCGTCGTAAGATACGACGCGCCGTTCGTTACTGATTTTTGCATCATCAAAGGTCAAATGCTCCCTTCATACTAACTACTGCCGTAGTTCGTAACTATTCTAAAAAAAATAATGCTGCGCTTGCGCTGCCGTGTCGATTTCTCTCGAAAAGGGGAGAACGAAAGTTTATTTTTTCCAGTGGATTGAATCTTCCCCGCTTTTTCGCATTATAAATGCATATGGTACGGCGAATAGCGGCGAAACATCGATTCATTGACTTGTCAAGCGTTAGTAAATCAATCTTACTGATATTCCACGAAGGTATTTCAAGATCACAGGAAAACATGATAAATATATTTTTGACGATTTTTTAAATTTTAACATCATAATTTTATAATTAAAAAATATCATTTTCGCATAATATAATTAAATTTAAAGAAAAGACCTGTTGATCCAGTGATATTGTTGAAGAAGTTTTGTACAAGTCAAGAGTGTAACTGTTAAGGCAAATATTATTTTAATATTTTCATTATTACAATGCTATGATAAGCAATATTGTTAATGTTATAAGGGGACTATGAAAAGATAAGTAAAAGGAAAATTCTGGTATCATGGAATTAATTGAGAACGTACTGAATTTTAAAACTGCTCTCTTGTGAAAGATGGAAAATGTGATTTATCGTTCTTCATCTGTAGTCTTCAATTGTTGTGTGTGTATTATCGTTTTTTTTTTTCGCTTCTCAAATAAAAGAACAAAATCACAGTGAAAACTGAGAAAGTGAAAAGAGTGTTACTATGTCACCAATTTGAGCTGTGGACTGTTTTATTCATCTTTATAATCAAAATATCTTTTTCTTAGGTTTTAACGTGACAACAAAGTCGTACGATTCTTATTTTTCATAAGAAAAAGTATTAGTAACTAATTAAGTCATTTTTGATAAAAAAAAAAAAGAATAGTAGATTCTACATCATATCGTGTTTCCAAGAATGTTCAAGTTAATGTTCGTAGCACGTTTAAAAAAGCAACCGATGTTTTTACTACCTATTTGTACAGAATACTTTGGTCAGTTTATAGAAATGTAATTATAATGATCTCTAAATTGATACTTACATCGGAAAAGGTACTCATAGACAATTCCACGATGTTCCCTGCTGTCAATTTTCTCGACGAATCGGACATTGCGATTATCAAAACGCAGCATAGTTTTTTCTTTCCATACAATCGATACCATTCAATCATGTACGTCATTTCTCCTACTTTCCTAGACTGTTACAAAATATATCACAATTGTGTACAAAATGATGATGTCAATTTCGAAAAAGCTTCTACCTTATCGGCCACGAGCTCTCCTATGTAACAAAATATAAAAATATTAAATGTAAGGGATACAAGTAACACACTGTAAGTCATGACGTCTGTTAAATGATTTGAATTCCATTCCTGAAATATCAAGAAGATATATACATATGTTTATAACATTTAATAATTGGTAAGCTGTAAGTTTTAGACGTCTAGAAATGTTGTACCATGATGATATAATATCCAAGAAGACATATATCTAATGTACATCCTAAAAATTCTACGTACGATACTTGTTGAAGCGCTTTCTCTATAAGAGATAAAAATCTGAAACATTGAAACATTAGCATAATTCCAAAGCTGATTTCCAACCTAAAGTCTTAAATGTAACAAGTTTTAGAAATTAAACAATCTTTATTCGTGGATTTTGAAATTGCATATTCAAATATAAAAATTCAATGTTCATACTTCGAAAATTAGACCTAGAATCAGTAGTATAGTATAATTAAAAAGTAGTAGTGTAATTCTAGGAATTACAAGATAATAATGCTATGCGATTTTATCGTACGACAAATATATCTTACACACTTCAATATTCGAACATGTTGACTCACGACCTTGGCGATTCGCTGATCGACGCAATCATGCATGTCTAATCTACCATCTATCAAATGGTTTAGCCAAGTCATCAACACCTGCATTTGGCCGCAGGCGTGTACGGCAAATATTGCAGCCAAACTGCAAGCGGCTGAAGTTATACCATGCATCAGGGCGCCAGCCAAAAATTGAATAGAAAACACTATCTCATTCGTAGGACTGTAGCGAGTGTCGATAATAAATCTCGAGAAGGGGAACACCATGGGGATGAAGGTTGCATTGGTCCCCTCTACTGGTATTCTTTCAACGCTCATCGGTACAGCAATGTAAAAGAAGATGAAACCACTGTACATGAAAAAGGTGCACGTGATGACTAGTTTCCTTCCAAAGTTAGCATTTGTCATCATGAGTTCTCTGTCTTTAGGGTACGTGATATTTTTCCAATCCCATTCGATACGTTCAACGCACTCGCGAATGTCTTCTTCGTGAAGTATCAGAAGATAATACTTTAAAAGTGCCATCACGCAAAAGCTCAATGGACCGAATAGTTTAATTCTGTTATAAACGTCTTCCACTTCGAAAATTACGTACAAGCTTCCAGGTAACAAGAGAAACATGATCAAAGCATAATAAATGGCGTTTAATAACACGTGAAAATACTTTTTTACCGCCGAAACGTTCCGAGAATTTGGCCACACGCCGATCAGTTTTAATATCCAACGACTGCTTCGAATGCTTAAATTTACGCCCTTCTTGTAATCTTGGTCGACTTTGACAGAGGACATGATTACTCTGCTTTGCTATATCTTGAAAGCTCTCTTAATATTGACTGTTTATAAGTTGATGACTGTTCCAAGGAAGATATGGACGCGCTTGCGCCGCCGTTTCCAATTTCTCTCGGAAGGGTGGAATAAAAGTTGATAAAAGTTCCCTGTTTGGGACTTCTCTTGTTATGCATTATGAGTGGACTGCAGGAGAATCGCGATGACACATCGATAGATTGATTTTTTTTAACGTTGATGGAACAGAATTGCCACTGTTTATTGCAACTTGAGTTCTTCGTCTTCTGCGACCTCATTTTTTATGCACTGTTGTGTTGCTTTTTTTTCAAAGCTATTATCTATTTCTGTATCCAACGATGCAATTATTGAAGTGGAAATACAAAAATTGAAATTTGAAGTCGAGGAACACAATGGGCATTGTGTTTCAAATGTCAGAATGGACCTTCTTCGATTCATGGATATCTAATTTTTGTCCTCTCTAACGTTCTATTCACCGGTGTTTAAAACTGAACGGTATTTTTATAGCTGTGTAGACAATCGTATGATACCTTATAAGTATCATAATATATTTTTAAGTGGTGAAATCATAAACACAAAAATTTTTTAGAATATCTCTTAGACGATAAATATGTACAAAAAGATACGTCCTAACAAAGTCAGAAACTGAAAGAACATCAGACGATATAATACAAATAATATTCTAGTAGCATGACGATTCTTTCGTCTCTCACATCTTTTTTATTCTTCAATAGCTTTATAAAACATGCATTTTCATTCACCCTAAACAGTACAAAAAATGTATAACATTGAAGACAAGTAACAACAACCACAAGTAACATCGAACATGTAAAACACACTGAAAATCGTGTGATATAACAGTAAAGATTTTTTTTTTAAGGATATATATCAACGATTATAAAAAATATGTTCACATTAAGAAATAACCATTTAAATCGTTTTTCGTAGTACGTTTAAAAAAGTGACTGCCGTTTTAACAACCTATTTTTCAAAAAAAATTGTTAATTAATTCTTGCGTAAGAAGAAAGTTTAAAATAACAATTTCATACTTACATCAGCGAACGTGTTGATAGTTAGGTTTACGATGTTCCCAGCCGTCAATTTTATCGTACAATTCGACATAGCGATAATCAAAACGCAACAAAGCTTCTTGTTCCCTTGCAATCGATACCATTCAATCATGTACGACGTTTCGCCAATTTTCCTACACTATCGTATCATATTTTATTGTTAAAATATTTTTCATTCGAAAAAATAGAAGTTTAGATTATTACTCGATTAATAGAAATTTATTTGAACGCGAAAACTTACCTCCTCAGTCACGATCTCGCCTATATAACAAAATATGAAAATATTGAATGTAATCGATATAAGTAAAATCATATAAGTTAGGGCGCTCGTGACGTCGTTCGATTTCAGTTCCTATAATACGAAAGGAGAATTTGTATATTTTAGGATCTAAGATCATCTATATTAATAGGATCTCAACCTTAGATCAAGTTTATCAATCATCATACCATGATTACGTAATATCCAACGAAACATATATCTAGTGTACATCCTAAAAACTCGGCGAAAGAAATTTGCTGTATTGTATTTTCTATGAGCGTCAAAAATCTGAAATAATCGACGATATTTTCTGATACACAATGACAGATATTAGAGTCGTGCAATGCGAAACAATATCGCAAGTTCTGTAGAAAATGTTCACAAACGATTATAAATTTGTTAACGATTTTTCCTTCAAGCCTTTGCACTCCAAAAAATTCTATATACAATCGGCCAGCAATTCCAACACCTTTTTCACTTTTACTTTCACAGTGAAATTGAACATTATATTACGAAAAGAAAAAGATTACGAATATAACGATGAAAAGATTCTGAATAAATATAATACAGATAATATTCTCTTTTCTATTTTCAGTGAAAATCAAATAACAATTTGCACGTTATCAACGTCATTAAAGCAACGTCGATAGAGTGCGAAAGATTAAAATTCTTTCATTAATAAACGATTACGAATACATAAACGTTACACACATAAATAAATAATGAACATTTACACACTTTAGGATTCGGACATGTTGACACACGATGTCAGCGATTCTACCATCTATACGTTCACTCATATCCGATCGACCGTCTACGAGATGCTTCAACCAATTCATCAACACCTGCATCTGACCGCAAGCGTGAACCGCGAAAGCAGCCGCTAAACTGCAAGCCGCTGATGTTATACTATGCATCAGACAACCAGCCACCAATTGAATCGAAAAAACGATCTCATTCGTAGGACTATAACGCGTGTCAACGATAAACCTTGAAAATGGGAACACCAGTGGGATGAAAGTAAGACTTTCATTTTCTGCTGCTACTTTGCCCACGCTAATAGGTATAGCGATATAATAAAATACGAAGCCACTGTACATGAATAAGGTGCAGACGACCACCAATTTTCGTCCGAAACTCGCGTTCACTGTCATGATTTCGCGATCCTCTCTGTTTGTCATGTTCTTCCAATCCCATTTGATTCGTTCCAAGCATTCACGAATGTCAGCTTTGTGGACGATCAAAGAATAGTATTTCGCGAACGCCATCGCGCAGAAAATCAGGGGGCCGAATTGTTTCAGTTTACCATAAGTATCTTCTATTTCGAGGAAAACGTATAAGACGCAGGGGATAAAGAGAAAACTGATCAGACTGTAACAAGTGATATTTATGAACCAGTAGAAGTATCGTCGGTTTCTTGAAATGGAATTTGAATATGGCCAAAGGCCTATGGATTTTAATAACCAAAGATTCCATTGGATACTTAAATTCACGTTTTTTTCGTACTCGTAGTCCGTTATACGGAATTTTTTATTGTTTATGTTCGACGTTTGCATGCTTGATGTTTGAATGCTCGTTTATGACTAAATTGTCTGATCACGGTTTGAAGGGGAAAAATAAGCGGCGCGCTTGCGCTCGATTTTCTGATTTCCAATCAGAAGGGAGGACGAAAGTGGTCTTCTGAGTTTAGTTTTACCCTTTCACGAAGTTCAGTTTTATGTATTATGAGTGTAGAGAGAATGACAGTGGAACATCGATCAATTGATTCCTTCGACACGTCAGCGAAACATTAATAACGTTGCTGTGCGGTTTTAGAGAATCAATTTGTGATGATGACTACCTGTCATTTCTCTTCTGTACAATACATTCTTTTATTCGCAATACTTATTATTTACTCTAACACCAAAGATAAGAACATTTCTTAATGTGCAAAATGTTATAACGATTCATAATATTATATAGCGTGAAGCAAATTTTACTGGATGTGATGTACGAACATGTAAGTAATATAATTATGCATATATTATTTCTTCCTCCAATTTCATTCATAATTTAAATATTAAACATAGTAATTATTTAGTATTTACGTTATTGGAAGTATCATGAAATATAAGAATCATGGAAGTAGCATGAAATAGCGATAACAAAATAGTAACAATAAACGTTAGGTTAATTAAATAGTATATTTTTATTTCTAAATATGCAACACCTTTTCAAACGTTCAATAGTAGTAAAAAATAATTAGTGAACAATTTTATTCTTTCATCGTGTTAATTTGTCAGCTTATACATTATATACTACGAAAATGTCAGCACCGGAAGTCAAAGGTCGGATAAATGAAAATTCTTCTTTCTTGTCTAATTCATGATAGAACATGTTTTTCCTATAAAAGTAGATATTCATGTGACATATGTGTGTATCTATAATTTCAATGTGAGAGTCGCAGTATCGGTTTACCATCGACTGAAAAAGAAACCCCTAGGTAGTGAGTGTTCGTAGCATGTTCAAGTACGCGAATGAAGTCTTGATGACCTATAATTTTCCATGAAAATTTCGCGGAAGAAAATGATTTTTACAATGTGGACAATTTTTTTCACAGTGAATATACATATGAGACACTTACATTACCGAAACTACTGATAGAAAGCTCGACCATATTGCCAGCAGTGATTTTGGTAGTGGAACGAGACATCGAAATCATCAAAGGAACGACGAGGCTTTTCTTCCAAGGCATTCGATGCCAATCAATCATGTAAGATTTTTGGCCGACTTTTACCGTCTGTTGAAATATTTCACACGTATACTTCATATTTTTGTCGTTTAAATTTTTTATTAAATCGATCGTTGATCATTGAAATTTGAAAATAATAATTACCTGCTCTGCTAAGACCTCACCGATGTAACAGAATATGAAAATGTTAAACGTGACGGATGTCAGCAATATTATGTACGTAAAACCTCTAACAGGATGATTAGAGTCCCATTCCTAAAACAGAAACTGCGAATTAATGCTTTGGTTCGCAATTGAAAATTCCTTTGTGAAATTATACCGTCATCGAATAATACCCAAGGAAGCATATATTTATAGTGCAACCCACGACTTCTACCAACGATATCTCACGCAGGAGATCCTCGGTCAAAGCTATGAAGCTGAAACGTTACAATAAATATATCATTTCTTTTTAATATCCATCAAAATGTACACAGTATTTCGCGAATGTGCTCGAAATCTTGTAGGAACCATTTATGAACGTATTATTTGTGTCATACGAAAGATTTTGAAGTTTTATTAATACTGTAACGCGAGATGGCTACTGCGATTACATTGGGAAAGTCTGGAACAAATCTGAAAATTTACATAAAAGATACGAAATATTCAGTGTAGGTACATATTTCGTAAAAATCACGAAAATATTTAAACAATTAATTGCCCATCATATTAACGAGCCTCGATATTCAATGGGGCCATTTTCTACACTGATTGCATGTTTAAGATGTTTGTTCACGCACCATACTGACCTTCTACTAAATATATGTTTGCAATAACTGACTTGTAACTTCTACGCATATATGCATTTTTAGATTGGTTTCAAATTTTACCGATGCAATCACGACAGTTACATGACTGCCATTATCATTATAATACTACTGGAATTTCAAAATGTTTCACGTAATATACATAACGTTTAAATAAAAATTTTCCACGGCAAGTGTCCAAATACTTTCACGAGTCACATCGCATATATATTTATATGTCAATTTTCATCGTTTACTATCGAACAAGATCAAATGTTTGTATTACTCGATTATCCGAACATGTTGTTCCACGATATTGGCCAGCCTCTGATCCAAACTCTCGTCATCGTTTTCTCTTCCGTCTACCAATTTCTCCAGCCAAGACATCAAAACCTGTAACTGACCGCACGCGTGCATCGCAAGAAGGGCAGCCAAACCGCAAGCGGCAACCGTGATATCATGAGCAACAAAGCCAGACAATAACTGTATCGTATAGAAAATTTCATTGATGGGACTGCACCGGGCGTCCGCGATTACCCTAGGAAAAGGGTAAACAAGTCTCGTGTATGTCAAGTTGCCACCCTCTTCTACAATCTTTGCTCGAGTGAGTGGCAATGCGATGTAATAGAAGACCACGCCGCCGTACATGAAAGCGCTACAAATTATGATAAGTCGTTGACAGAAACTCGCGTTATCCAACATAATTTTACGATCCTCGTTGTGTTTCACGTTTCTCCAGTCATCTTCGATGAGTTTCACGCATCTACGTATGTCATCCTCGCGCATAATGAACACGCAATATTTCATCACCGCCATTAGAAAGAAACTGAGCGCGCTACCGAGTTTCATCTGGTTGTAAAAATCCGTGATCTCGAGGGCAAAGCACATGAATCCAGGGATCAAGATGAACCCAAGCAGACCGTAACAGAGAAGATTTAAGAATATGTGTTCCATCGTTTCCCGCCAAGAATGATCGAGAAATCTTGGCCAGGTTCCAATCGTTCTCAAAGTCAACACGTTCAGTCGAACGTTGAACCTTAGATCGCTTTTGTAACTCGCGTTGTTGAATGTCTCCACGATGTTTCCCGTCTTCATAATGGAATGTCGAGTGTCAGAGAGCCACTGATGCTAGTTTCGTCGACGACTGATCGAGTCGTCGAAAAGTTTTCTCGAATCGCGCGCTTGCGCTGTTAAAAATGAATAGGAATAGAAAACTCGCTGTTCTCTTTATCGGCTTGATATCGATACAATTTCCTCCGAGAAAAGAGTTTTCTCTGTAACCCTCGATGTATTTTTGATTGTAACCGATGCAGTTAATATGCAATGACAAGTTTCGAAATGGTTTTTTCCAAAGGCGAAGCACATAATCGAGGAATGAGGGGACGAACGCATGATTACCGTATTCTCGTGCGTACTATGGAGGGATGTGAACAAATTATGTGATATTTCGATCTTTGAGACGAGCTCATGTACATTTCAACTCTGGATAGAGTTGAAGGATATTTCTTCTTTTCAATGTCACGGTAAATGATTTTCGAGTGTTTATAAGAGTTGCTTGGGTAAAATATAGCGCGTCATGTAAATTACGTAGAGTTAGAAGGAGAAGGATATATGTTTGAGTACAGGTAAAACTAGTTTTTATTAAAAATGCAAATTATAAAACAGGCTCGAAAATGTTTTTGGTGAGGAACATGCACTATTTCCGTCTTGATGACTTTGGCAGTCACGCGACATCATTTACAGGGTGTAAAAATTTATCGAATTTAATCTTATTTGTCTATGTTTTTAGTGATCTATATTCAGTGAAAATTTACAAGAGAAATTGATATTTACAGTTAGATACTTTTGAGACACTTACGTCACCGAAAGTGCTAATGGGAAGGTCGATAGCATTGCCAGCTGTGATCCTGTGGTTGAATAGGACATCGAAATCATCAAAGGTATGGCAAGACTCTTCTTCCAGGGCATCCGATGTCAATCGATCAAGTAAGACTTTTGACCGACCTTCACTGTCTGTAAAAATATGTTTTATGTAATTTTGCGTAAAATATTTTGCAAGATAAATATAAAAATAATCCAACGAGAGTGGTACATTTAGAAGTCTATAATAATGGACTATAAGGAGATACATGTTTTGTTTCTGTTTATTTATCATTTATATTATTTTGTTTATCATTGAAAATTTTATTGATTATCGAATCCTACCATTATCGAATAATACCCAAGGAAACATATGTTTAAAGTGTACCACACAATTTCTACCTGTGATACCTCACGCAAGAGATTCTCTGTGACAGTTATGAAACTAAAAAGTTACGATAAATGAACTGGTTCTTTTAAAAAGTCTTTAAAATATGTATATAAACTTAATTATCTAAATTTTTTTAAAATTAATAAATTTCTCCAGCAAAGACATCAAAACCAATAACTGACCGCACGCGTGCATCGCAAGAAGAACCATCAAGCGGCAACCGTGATATTACGAGTAACAAAGCCAGACGATAACTGTATCATGTAGAAAATTTCATTGATGGGACTGTGTCAAGCGTCCAGAAGGATCTTAGGAAAAGGATAAATCAGTTTTCCGTAGCTTACGTCGCCACCCTCTTCCATGATTTTCGCTCGAGTGAGCGAAAGCTTTGAAATGATATTGGAGTTTTCCAACATAATCTTACAGGTTCAGAGATTTTGGCCAAGTTCCAATCGTTCTAAATGTCCACACGTTGTATCGTACATGGAAATTCAGATCGTCTTTGTAATTTGGATTGCGAGATTTCTCCACGACCATGAGCTTTACCGCGTTCATCGTCGGACATCGGGGGCTGATGTGTTGAGTCCCATTGACAACTGGTCGAATGGAAAAGTTTTGCTTGGTCCCACGCGTTTCGTTGCTGGGCCGCACTTATCGACAATGACAAGTTTCGAAATGGATATTTTTGCGAAAACGTTACAGGAAATCATACGACGAGGGACAAACATATAATTACCGTATTTTACAGTGCACTGTAGGAGGTTGTGAACTAAGCGTTGTTTCGATCTTGGAAACATAGTTCATGGATACTTCACTCATGGATACGGTTAAAGAATATTTGTTCTTTTCAATGCCACGGTAAATGACTTTTTGGATGTCCATGAAACCTCGAGCGAAATTTCGATCGAATATGGCGTGAAAAAATGTATCTATCGTGTGAGGATGAAGAGACAAGAATACGTGATTGAACCTCTGATTAATATTTATTCCAAAACTAGAACAGTGTTACTGTCGAAGATACGTTCCTTCGTAATTTTTGGGAATATATGTATAGTATTTCTTGCGGATGTATCATGAGTATCGTAATAAGATCTCTAGATGACGTTCCGTAGAATGTTTAAATATCCCATTGACATTTTCATGACCTACAAAACGATGAAAGATATAATATGATGTAAATTAAATTAGAATGTAAAATATATTTAATATGATGTGATAAACATCGTTTCTTAATAAGAAAGTTTCACTTCTCTGTACTTACGTCAGTAAACGTAGCTAGAGACATTTCGACCATCTTACCAGCCATCAATTTCATTGGGTAATTAGACATAGCGATAATTAGTATTAAAGAACGCATATGCTTCCTCGAGAGGTAATACCAGTTGATCATGTATGATGCCTGTCCAACAATGTGGTTCTGTTAACAGGACAAATACGATAAGATTTAGAAGATCGAAGATGACGCAAAGAAAGAATAATGTCGTACTTCGTCTACGAGAAGTTGGCCAATGTAACAGAGAATAAAGACAGAAAAGGTACACGATATTTGTATCGTGCTATAAATCAAAACCGCAGTGGCATTATTATTCTCCCACTCCTAAAATATATTCATCCTTAAAAGAATAGATTTTTGATGCTGTTATTAGACTGTAAATGTTCACGCATTTTTGAGAAATTAAATATAAAATAAATATACGTAATATACAAAAATGTCCCAAATATTCAAAACAGCAACAAATCTCAAGAAATTGCTTAGATTCCATATTTTTACGTGCATTCAGAAAAATTTGAATTTGCATAAATATTCGTGGTCTACATATTAGTCTAACTCCTACCATGACGATATAATATCCTACAAGACAAACCAGGCTGGTGCCGCAAATCATTTCGGACAAACAAACGTACTGTGTAATCGTTTCAATGTTCTTTAAAAATCTGCAATTAAGTCACGAATAAAGGGCGTATAACGCATAAGTATCAATAAGTACATTTCTTGTCCAATTCATTTCCAAATCACGATAAATCACATTCCGCTTGAATCATTTATATTCACACGAATATTCCACTTACCCTTTTATCTTTGTCTGATGTTCAACGATATCCATGATCCTCCGTTGGACCATCGTGTCAGACATGTCCCTCATATCCACCAGAGCCTTCATCTTGTCCACCAAGATCCTCTGCATGCTACACGCATGCAGAACAAAAAGAGCAGAAAGACCGCAGGAACCACTAATAACTGCGTAAATAACAAATCCAGCCATAACTTGCAGTACAAACAATATTTCGTAATTTGGAGACTTTTGTTCGTCGAGAATTAGGAAATAACTCGGGCAGGGCAATGGTCTTATAGTAATATTGCCAGGAGTGACGATAGTTCCTTTAAGAATAGGAAGAACAGTCCTATAGCATAAACCACCTCCGTACATGGTAATGGCAACGGTTAACACTACTCTTCTCGCGATCTTCGCTTTCGAGCGGAAAATCAATCGGTTCTCTTCCGTGGCTGTTATCAAATCTTGCTTTATCACGTTCAAACCATTTTGGATCTCACTCGCTTGACACAAAAGGATTGTATATGCGCAAAATTGCATGCTGCAGTTGATAATCGGTCCCATGAGCTTCAGTCTAATTTTGTTATTTGTCTCTTTCAGAAACACGTGCATAAGGGTCGGCACCATTAGTAAGAGAAACAAGAAATACGTCAGGATGTGTTCTATTTTTGCTAAAATTTTCGAGAAGGAAGAGGAGGAAGATGAAACAGGCCACGCACCAACTATGCCTAAAATTGGTTTTACGAATCTCGTTGCGTATTTCATATCCTCTTCCGCCTTCGTTAGAGCAGATATATTTTCCATGGTTGGACGCTTCGATGAGACTGACTACGTAAGTATAGTCAAACAGATTCGATATATTGCGCTTGCGTATAGCCGTATACGTGAATTGATACCTACTTGCGAATTCAACTTCGAATCGCTGTTTTTGAAACGATCACAGAGAGGAGAAATATGTAAAGGGCAGGTTGAAATTATCCGAGAGAACTTTCCAGGAACCGCTTGGATTGAAATGTAGCGATGGAAGAACATTGATTTGAAAGGAAAAGCTACTCGAGGACAGGTATGTATTATATACATATACGTGACTAGTAAGAGGTCCTCGTTTGTTAATTTGGTGTTGCCATTCGTAGCTCAATCATTAAAGAAACGGCCTTTATTTTTAAATAACGTTATGAATTTCGTATTGAAATATTTCTGTAAAATTGTTTGTGTTTGTGGAAAATTAAAGTAGTTTCAAACAAACATGTTTCTGCTATGTACAAAGTTTGTACGGATCATAAACGGTTATTACTGTGATCGTAGATAAAGGGGAACAAGTTTTACCCGCAGTTGCGTTTCAATTATTAAAATTCTCCGCGGAACGGCGGCAGAAAACCCGATAACGATTTTAAAATCGCCCACTACGAAGCGAGCCAAACAATGTTACAAAAATATGAAAATATGCTGGTTTAGAAAAAAGATATTTATACCATTTTTTATGAATTAATACACATTGCATATCGTATTTAACAAGTTCCATGGCAAACTTGAAGTATTAAAGTGTACCTGCATGATCTGAAAGAAATACTTTACAAGATGTTCCAAGATGTCACGTTAAAATCTTTTTCGAATGTTTATGAAGCCTCGGGGAAGCTTGGATCGAACATAGCGTGAGAAATATATTGTGCGAAGATAAAGAGGAAAGAATACACAACTGAGAACTGACACGATGAATTTTTATTTTTATACTGAATGAGTGCTATAATCTGAGACACGTTCCTTTGGAGACTTTAGGAATTTGCGCAAGTTCATATGGATATATCGTAAGTATCGTAAAAAGGTTTTTAAATGACTTCGCGTAGAATGTTTAAATATCCCATTGACAACTTCATGACCTAAGAAAAATTGTTTATGGAAAATATAACAAGATATAACTTAAACTCAAATATATGTTAAATAAGATATAGATTTATTAAATTTAATTTCTGGAAAAGAAAATTTGATTTCCTTATACTTACGCCGGTAAAAGTAGCTAAAGACATTTCAATCATCTTACCAGCCATCAATTTCATCGGATAATTAGACATAGCGATAATTAGTATTAAAGAACGCATATGTTTGGTCGAGAGATGATACCAATTGATCATGCACGATGCCTGTCCTACAATCTGATTCTGTTAACAAAGCAAATACGATAAGATTTAGAACGTCGAATAGGTTACAAAAAAAAAAAAAAAAGAATGATGTCATACTTCATCAATAAGAAGTTGACCAATGTAACAGAGTATAAAGACACAGAAGGTACAGGATATTTGTAACGTGACATAAATCAGTACAGCCGCGATGTTATTGTTCTCCCATTCCTAAAATATTTATATCCTATATTGATGAAATAATAGAATATTTTTAATGTTATTATCAGACTGTGAATGTTCATACGATTGGAGCATAAAAAATTGGAGCATGTAAATAAAAAATGCAGAATGAAGTATACCAATTGAAAATAAATGTAAACACCCGGAAAAACCCAAAATAATATCAAATCTTAACAAACCTCATTCTAATCTCACAAAACATTACTCTATTTAGATTCCATTGCCTTGTTTGCATTCATAAAAATACGATTTCGCACGAACATCCGCAGTCTAAGTATTATTCGCCTAACTCCTACCATGAGAATATAATATCCCACGAGACAAACCAAACATGTACCACCCATCATTTCCGTTAGACAAATGTACTCTGTAATTGTTTCAATGTTCTTTAAAAATCTGCAATCAAGTCACGAATACAGGGCATGCAACGCATAAATTACAATAAACTCATTGCTTGTCCAATTCGTTTCCCAGTTAGAATAAATCATATTGCAATCCAATCGTTTCTATTCACAAGAATATTCCACTAACCTCTTTATTTTCGTCTGATATTCAACGATATCCATGATCCTCCGTTGGACCATCGTGTCAGACATGTCCCTCATATCCACCAGAGCCTTCATCTTGTCCACCAAGATCCTCAGCATGCTACACGCATGCAGAACAAAAAGAGCAGAAAGACCGCAGGAACCACTAATAACTGCGTAAATAACAAATCCAGCCAAAATTTGCACTAGAAACAATATTTCGTAATTTGGAGACTTTTGTTCGTCGAGAATTAGGAAATAACTCGGACAGGGCAATGGTCTTATAGTAATATTGTCAGGGGTGATGATAGATCCTTTAAGAAGAGGGAGGATCGTCCTGTAGCATAAACCACCTCCGTACATAGTAATTGCAGCGGTTAGCACCACTCTTCTCGCTATTTTCGCTTTCGAGCGAAAAATCAATCGATTCTCGTCCGTGGCTGTTATCCAGTCCTGTTTCATCACTTCCAAACCTTTTTGGACTTCGCTTGTCCGCCACAAAAGGATCGTATATTTGCAGAACTGCATAGTGCAGTTAATAATCGGTCCCATAAGTTTCAGTCTAATCTTGTTGTTTTTCTCTTTGAAAAACACGTACATGATGGTTGGTACAATTATTAAGAAAAATAGGAAGTATGTCAGAATGTGTTCTATTCTCAATAAAATTTTCGACATGAAAGAAGAGGAGGAAGATGAAATGGGCCACGCACCAATTGCTCCTAAAATTGGTTTTACGAATCTCGTTGCGTATTTCATATCCTCTTCCCTCTTTGTTAGTTGAGATGTATTTTTCATGGCTGAACGCTTCGACATGACTGACGTAGAGTCAAATAAGAATTGGGCTTGATTCGATACGGTGCGCTTGCGTATGTGTGTAATCTGTTTGCGTATTCAGCATTAAATTGCAGTTATTGAACGATTGTATTGCACGGGGTAAAGTGGTTGAAATTACCCGGTTCAACTTTCCAGGAACTGCCTGGGTTGCGTTGAAGCGATGGAGGAACTTTGTTTTAAGATTTGAGGAGAATTTTGAAAAAGGGGATTATATGTCTAGTGTATATATATATGTCGAGTGTATTTTCTAGTGAAGCAGTTGAATTATCGTGAAACTTTAATTCATACATTGTAAATATAACAAGAATTTCTTTTAATATATTATAATTATTGTAGATTCTTATGCACATCTATATTTTTACGAATACAACCAAACAAATAGAATTTAAATAGAGATTTGTTTCACTTACTGGAAGTTACACACTCATGTATGTTCTACTTGAAATATTTCACATATTTTTCACGTTGTGTGCATTATTGCACTGTTAGATTTTCTATAAATACGAAAATATCCGCAGTCTAATTGTCAATCCAAACGTAGCTAATATTAAAAAACTGATAATTTAGAAACAATTTAAGCAATTGGTCATTTTCTTGTACGGGCTCGTCTTTTTAGGAAGATCCCCGTTTGTTAATTTGGTATACCATTTACAATTGAATCCTTAAAAAAACGATCTTTATTATCGTCGCCTCTACGTAGCACGTATTACGTCTACGAATTACGTATGAAAATGATCCTACAAAATTACATGTGTTTGCGGGAAATTAAAGTAGTTGGAAACAAAAGTATTTTACTGTCTGCAGAGTTCGTATGGGTTGCGAACGATTACTACTGTGACCGTAGGTAAAGGGAAACGAGTTTTACCCAGAACTGCGTTTCAATTATTAAAATTCCCCGCCGAACAGAGAAAATAAACGGGGTAACGATTTGAAAATCGTCCATTACAGAATAAGTTGAACGATGTTACAGAAAAATAAAAACGTGCTGGTATCGGAAACAGGCGTTTATACCATTTTTTGTGAACTAACGTATATTGCATACCGTATTTAACAAGTTCCATGATAAACTTGAGATATTAAAGAATACTTCCAGAGGTGTTTAAATATCCCATAAACACCTGCACGACCTGGAAAAATAATTTTACAGGATGTTGCAAGATTCGAAGATACGAAATTCGAATTTCTGTGTACTTACGTCCATGAAAGTGGCTAAACCGAAGATTTGCACAGTGAAGCCTATGTCGTAATTTGGTGTAAGTTGTTCGTTAAAGAAGATAAAATAATATGGACGATATATTGGTCATACGGTAGTCTTTTATTTGGCAGAACGATTATTTCTTTCAAAACTGTAATGATCGTCTGATTACATAGAACGTCATTATACGAGATAATTTTTTATTCCTATTATCACCCAATATCCAAGAAAATATACCCAAAGGAATTGACGTTCGTACGGAAAATGTGTCTATTCTCTTTAGTTGCATTTAACCAACTGTTCTTTATTTCCATCATTGCCTATCTAAACTCATTTATACGACACAATAGTTTCACTTTTTCAATTGTTGAAGCGCAGACCTTGGCAGGGATAATTTAAAGAAATTCAATCGAACGTTATAAGATATATTTTGGAATTAAAGCAGGAAATTATCATTTGTCACACTGATAGTTTAAATATACAGAAACTGATCTGATCAACACTAGCGATCACTTAGTCTCCGAGAAATTACACGCTTGATCATATATGCTCTACTAAAAAGAATGAAGAATCATTAGGAAAGCGGAAGTGATCAGTTTGAGAAAATATACAAATATAAAACTACGAGAAAGATTATTGCCAACGTGTATAAAGAACTATTAACAAATAATTGATAACTTACTTCGTTGATAAGAAGTTGTCCAGTATAACACATTGTAAAAACAATAAACATGCAACTCGTTTGGAACACAACGTAGATTATTACAGCAACGGTATCGCTGTTTTCCCATTCCTAAATATATAACAACACGTTATGTAAATAATTACATTATTTTGCTTTTCGACAGAGCTTCATAGAATTAATCTATTTGAATCGTTTACCATGATAATACAGTATCCTAGCATACGGGTAATGCACGTACCATTGAAAATCTCCAAACAACTTACATACGACATAATATGTTCGACCTTGTCAGAAAATCTAAAATTAATTTGCACACACCATGCACTCTAATATCTTACATATCTGTTTTGTATATCGGCGAACATAAATTATTCCGACTCACTCTTTAACCTTCGTTCGATATTCAACAATATCTTTGATCATTTTGTGCACAGCATACTCGCTCGTGTCAGGCTGATCCGATAGTTCGATCATCATATTCGCTACAACTTCCTAGCGAAGTTTTTTGCAAAATTAGTAGCGAAGGAGAATAGCGATTATTGTCTCATTCGGTGCAGAATGAGAACAAATTGTACACATATCCACAGTTCAGTTCACTCCTTCTAAGGAGAAAAACACCGTGGTAATAACATCAAAATTGTCTACCGGACTTAGTTTTCAAGGGTCTGCAACCATTTCTAAAATTCACTTATCATACATTATACTTAACCGTGGCCTCAAAAACATAAGATATTGCTCGGGATTATTAGTTATGAGTTTTGCTTGCATTGTATAGGTTTCCTCATTGGACAAAAAGCTTTATTATTAGAGCTTCGGTTGCTGGAGAAGTAATCTTTGTCTACAATGACTTCCGAAAATTCTAATTAAATGTTGTGAATAATATGCTAAGATATTAAAAGAAAAATATTTATAGACAAATGAAATGTTACGAAATTTCATGTCAATATAGTTACGATATTTTATAATTGTCTATAGAACCTTTTTACTGATTGGGAAATCTACAGTGGATGGAATGATTATCGTAGTAGCTGGGGAAATGTAATACAAAAGTGTCCAGCACGTGAGAGGTACAACTAGTACACATAACTGCGAGTATCTAAGATTGTAAATAACTTCAAAAGTAAGTAGTAACTTCAAAATTGTCTATTTCAATTGTAGTTTCCAAAAACTATCAGAGTTTATGTGACTTTCCGTAACACGTTCAAGTATCCCACCGACGCCTTTATGATCTGAAAAATGTTATTGCCGCCATATATAATAAATGTAATGCAGAAATTTCAATTCTTGATACGTACATCAGTGAAAGTGGCTAATGATATGTCTACAATCTTTCCTGCTGTGAGTTTTATTGGATAATTCGACATAATAATGATTAATATCAAACTGCGTGCTTTCTTCATAGGAAATCGATACCAGTTCAACGTAATAGACATCAGCCTGACATTTTCGCTCTATTAAAAATCAAATTTTCAATAAACACCACAGGGATGTTGTATTTGTTTCAAAAACATAATCGATTACATACTTCGTTGATAAGAAGTTGACCAATGTAGCACATCGCGTAGTTGCAAAATATGCAAATTCCTTGAAACATAAGGTACACGATTATAGAGGCAGCATTGCTTTCTTCCCATTCCTGACATACGACAATAAAGATTTATAGAAATAATCATTGTTCTCAACGAAGATTTTAGGATCATTCATTCATACCACGATAATACAGTATCCCACTATGCACGCTTCTATAGCGTAATTAAATATCTCGAAAAAGTAAAGGTACGGTGTGATCTCTTCCACGCTATTCGCAAATCTGAAATCAAATTTCGATCACCATACGTTTAATGTTCGTTATTTTCTACAGTGGAACTCCATTTATTCGAACTCATACCTGTAATTTATACAATGGAAGAGGTATGGATTTACACATTGGAAGAGGTATACTCTTCATAAGAGTTGGCCAACGTTCTTTCCTACTTATTATATTTCATTCACATTGTAGTATTTCTTTTCAGATAAAAGGATTTGATCCGAGGCATTCTAAGTGATCGGACATTAATTAAAATTTGCTTTTAATGAATAGAGTTCAGATATATGGAGTTCTATCGAATATCATTAAATATAATTTTAAACTAACTAATTTAAAACCAAGGTTATACTAATTCTTACATTGAACATTATTTAATTAGAGTTAAAATGTAACCGTATAATTGAATACGTATATCTAACACTGTTTTTATCTCGATAAAACTCAATATTAACACTACCAAAAGCACGTATTACTCACCCTTTGACTTTCGTTTGATAGGCAACAATATCCGATATCTTCTCCTGCACAGCTGTCTCGCTTGTATCTAACTGACTCGTAAGCTCGATCATTTTGTTCATCAGAATCCTCAACAAACTGCTTAAGTGCAAGCAGAGCATCAAGCACACACCCATGGTACTACACAGAATCGTATAATTAAGAAATCCACCCATAATTTGCAGAACAAAAATTATCTCGTAATAAGGAGTAGACTGTTCATTGAAGAAGACGAAGTAAACCGGACACGGTAGCATCCTCATAGTCGTGTTATTCGGTAAGACGATTCTACCCTTCGAGAGTGGTAGAATTATACGATAAAAGAGACCTGTGGTGTACATAGTAATTGCTACTGTCAACACCATCCTATGTCCAATATTCGCTCTCATACGGAAAATATGACGATTATCTTCTGTGGCGTCTATCCAATCGTCGCTCAATTGATCCAATATTTTGCTAAACTCGCTTGTTCGTCGCAATAGGATGGTATACTTGCACAGTTGGCTAAAGCCATTTATGTGTGGTATCATAATATGAATCCGCCTTTTGCCATTCTTCTCTTTCAGAAATAGATACAGTACACCTGGTACAAAGACCAACAGTTGTAGGAAGTAAGCGGAGACAATTAAACCCCATTTTATAGCCTTTGAAAACGTAGAAGTGGTGGTGGATTTTGGCCAGGCGCCGATCAACTTCATTGGTGGATAGATGAACTTTACAAAGTGTTTGAGGTTTTCCTCTGTGTTCCCTAACCGTGACATTTTTTAGTCGGATGAATGTCCCGCACATGACTAGGCATGACGCAAGGTTAAACAGTGTTCGTTCCAAAGCCTTCCCCGCGCTTGCGTGCATAAAATAATAAATCCAGGCGAACTTAGAAATAAATTGCTGTTATTGAGACGATCACTGTACATGAAGGGATTGCGATGTGCCGTCTGAAATTCTTATAACCCAATGGAAAATTGATTGAAATTACACGTATGGAGTGGCTGCCCTTCGCCAGTAAAAAGTTATAGTTTAATATGTATCAATGTCGTATTTTCTTACACGAATCATTTTTTCAATCGTTGAGGGGATAGCCTTTGCTGTGATAGTTGAAAAAGACTCAATGAAATGTTATGACGGGATCAGATACAATAAAAGAAATTGTAATGTGTTATATATAATATTTGTGAGAAAATTACGCATATTGAAATTTGATGATAGTGTAATTAAAATATTGTGATATTTTCTACATAAGTTTTGCATGCGAACGAGATGACTGCATAAGTCATATAAATAATAAATATAAAAGGATTAATAAAAATGTAGTATCTTCAATGGAATATAACGTTATTATATCCTAATATTTGTAGTTTATTTACAATGAATGGATTGTACAATTATAGACAGTAAAACGATGGTAATTTAACATGAACTAATCGCAATAACACGCTATAATCTAGACGACTCTCGACACAACGGATCGTCAACGCTAACAGCACTATCTCGACAACACAACTCGCACTCTCCGACTGACTTCTCGATTTACCCGCTTCGGTCAACTCAAAACTCCCTGCTCTCGCATGTCTTTTGCCTTCCCGAAAACCCACCACACGCGTGTTCTGTGACCGCTCGTGGCCAAAACCACGCAGACCTTTTCTATCGAAGTATTCCTTTGAAGGACCGATGACACATTTACGGGCCCATCGGCACCTCGGCTCTCGAGACATTGTTTATAGTTTAAAAACGTCTCGGCTCTCGCGACATTGTGTGTGATTTACCTGCTAACTCCTAGGCCTTATGTCCGAGATACTACATAAATATAAAAGGATTAATATAAAAGGATTGCATACGTGAAGAGGGCACATTGTATCAACTATTAGAATTTTCAGACTAATGGAAAAAGTTATTACGATTGTTTGTTAAGCTATTAACGATATGGAAATTAATCATTTCAAAATAAATTGAACAGCTATATAGAAAAATAAAGAAATACCAGTTTCAACGACAAATTTTTACATCCTCAATAACAGAATGTCGTACATCATATATTTTATACAATCTAACTAGTTCTATAGCAAACGTAATAGTACATACTTCGTAAATTTAAATGTACTCTTTAACTTTCTATTAAAGAGTACTTCGTAACACATCGAAGTACCTCATCGACGATTTATGATCTGGAAAATATATTTCACAGCACGTTCGAAAATATCAAAATATGGAATTCTAATGATTTCATGTTTACATCGTGAAGGTGAAGGCAGTTAAAGATACAACTCAGACGGCGGTGATTTTTATTTGATAAATCGACATAATAATCACTGGTATCAAGCAGCGCATTTTTTTCGATGAAAATAGTACACCAGTTCAACGTAATAGACATCAGCTGATATTTCCGTTTTATCAAAAATCAAATTTTCAATAAACACCACAGGGATGTTGTATTTGCTTTAAAAACATAATCGATTGAATACTTAGTCGATAAGAAATTGATCAATGTAGCACATTGCGAATACAGTTTTATTGATTATTTATATCAGTTATTTATTTTTCCACAAGATTTTATCCAATTCAGTAACATTTAATATTACGCTAATTCACACATTTAATTCAAAAATATCCAAGTTATCTAATTTTATCTTCCTCGCCGAGACATTAATCGTGTAAGAAATGAATAACTAAAGAAGAGTGTAAATACTTCAGTTACAGTAGAACAAATTATAACGTACACGATAAGATATAACACGAGAAAGCCACAATTAATAAAATCATAGAAAGCAGTGACTCTCACTGGAAAATTACTCGTATCGATTACTTAAGAAATCGCATTAATCATATATCTAAGATCTAAACTATATACCAATTGCCTTTGTAGAAAATAGTACACTATCTTATACGATATTCAAAAAAAGCTACCTCTCTGATTTTTGTTTGATGTTCAACGATATCTACGATCTTCTTCTATACAACGTCTTCATTTGTATCTGACTGATTCGAAAGCTCGTTCGTTTTATTCCCTAATAAATCCCTAATAAATATGGCTACAATATTCTCTAATTCTCGACAGAAGTTTTTTCACCGGCTGCGTAGTTTGCAGCGGATGTGAATGAAGATTACCATAGAGATAAGCGTAAAAGGATAGTACCACGTACAAGAGGAACGAGTAGTACACATATGTGTGTACATATTTACAACGTAATTATTAAAGTACTAAGAAAATTGCGGTTTTAAAATTATACGTTATTTTAGAATAAAGCGAATTATTTCATATTGTCATTTTCGGTGACAACTATGTTCCAACTGATATTCTATTACAATGGTTCAGGAAAGAATTTAAACATGTGTAAAGCTTTCAAAAATATATTATATGCGGATACTATACAAAAGTTTACAAATTTCAGTAGGCACATACTTAAGCGTCAAGAAACATGTAATTGTAAAAACTAGTAAAATAAGGTATAGAATATATTTCGATTCGATTCATTGCTATAATATCTTCAAGTGACACTATACCTTGTAAGTTTCATGCAAGATCAGTAGGATATTAATTAACTTTTCTTAGCATATTTAAATATCCCATAGCCCCTTTCATGATCTAGAAAATACATTTTGCAGAGCGTACAGAAATTTTGCGGTAAGTAAATATTAAACTGATGTTTAATATGTACTTACATCGCCAAAGGTTGACAAAGATACATCCATCACTTTGGCCGCCGTCAATTTTATTGGATCACTCGACATAATGATTATCATTATCATATACCGAGTCTTTCTCACCGGGAGACGATACCAGTCTAATGTGACGCACGTTCGTGCAAAATTATTGCTCTGGTAAAAAAGTTGACAACAAAGTTCATGTTATTAATGATATTAAAAGCGATGCATAATAATGAAGTGCGGATGTTTGTGCAAATTTAAACTTTTATGAATACAGTAAACACATTAACTACTGCCGACAAACTGTTGTGTTCTTTTACAACTAATCTGCAATTAAATAAATAAATTATCAGTTATGCTAAGAAAAAGAGGATTTTTATTATTTATTTGAATTAACAATAATAGCACAGTTTCCAAAATTCTGGTGTCCATTATAACTTATCTATTGTAATGTATAAAATATCGAGAATATAATACTCGTTATATTTAGAAGCTGAAAAAGACCTGTGCTTAGACTGTATTTCTTCAGTTACATCTACAAGTATTATGAATTTAAAGAAATACCCGTAATCTACCTACTTCGTCAAGAAGAAGTTGGCCAATAGAACAAATCGTATAGGAGGTGAACGTGAAAGTTGTTAGCAATGTAATGTACACCATTAAACCGACGGTATTATGACTTTCCCATTCCTGAAATATAGTCTATGATTTATTAAAAAAAAAAAAAACTGATCAATTTGACTTTACATTGCCCGTACCAGTATAACACAATATCCTAGCAAACCGATAATAATCGTGCCATTAAGGAGCTCAAAAAACGAAATGTACTCGGAGAGCAGTTGTCCTTTACTTAAGAATCTGAAAGGACGATGGTGGACGCTATGAATATGATATTTGACACTTTCACTAAACAAATCCTCGGATTCGATTAAAGAACTCATGACAAGAACGATTTTTGTTCACGTTCAATATTCTACTCTAATAGAGAAAATAAGGAGCATAAGATTATTCTACTATAGTATCTTCAATATGGCCAATAATATCGAGGTTTAAGATTTATTCGACTTTAAGTTAAGACACAGATGTTCTTGTATAATAACGATTCCATTACGAGCTTTGCATTCTTACTACTGAAATGCGTAATTATCAAAGAAATCGAAAAATTTGACACGAATTGTTTTTGTTATGAGTTCTCCAATCTTCCACTTACTTTTTGATTTTCCTGTGATACTCAACGATATTTACGATCTTCTCTTGAATAATTTTCTCGCTAGTATTCGACTTGTCGATGAGATCCATCAATTTTTCCGTTAAAATCCTTATTAAGCCGCATGTATGCAAGCATATCATCATCATAACCCCAATGGCACCGCTGAATACTGTGTAGATGAATAAGCCACTCAAAACTTGCAATACGAAAATTATCTCGTAATTCGGAGTGATCTGTTCGTTGATAAATGGGAGGTATGTTGAACTGGGCAATAGTCTTATAGTAGTATTATTCGGTAAAATAATTCTGCCCTTCGAAAGAGGAAGAATCGTACGATAGCATAAACCTCCAGAGTACATGGTGATGGCCACTATGGACACCACTCTATCACCGATCTTAGCGTTCTCACGAAAGAGTCGTCGACTTTCTTCTGTGCTGTGTAACCAATCGTTCCTTATCTCCTCCGTCAGCGTTCTTATATCGTTCATGCTGTTCAATATGATAATATACTTGATCAACTGGATCAGACTGTTGATGAACGCCGACAACAGTTCCATTTGCCTTCTGGTGCCTCCTGCCTTGAAGAATACGCAAAAAAAGCCCGGACAAATGACAAATAACGCCAAGAAAATACTAATGACAGGAATAACACGTTGAAATATCTTCATGCACAACGATGACTCTGGAGGAAGTGGCCAGGCACCAAGTGCCATTAAGAGGGGCTCCACGTATCTTAAACTTTGTTTCAAGTCCTTCTCCCTTTCTTCTTTGTTTGATTCTTCTTCCGTTTTAATCATATTTTTTCCAATGGCTGATAGCTCGAGCTTGATTAGTCACGTGTGTGTGATGAAATTCCTTTCGAAGAGCAAGACCACTACCTCTTTCGGAGGGTAAAACCCTTACTCCTTTCAAGCGGCATAGAGACAGCTGCGTTCGCATTCATAAATTTTTAAGAATCGCGAAGTGAGTATCGAGTGGCGTCTACTATCACATTTAGTAATCGCAGTAATCATTCTGCGAAATTGTACATATCTTGAGAGTAATTTGGAGTTCGATTTCCGGCAGATACGGTGAAAACTTTTCAAATTATTGAATTGAACCAAAGCATTGCCAGTAGCCCTTTCCGCTCTATCCCTCTATAATCTAGTAGCTTTCTGGAACATCTACCTTTCTGCGTATAATTTTCCATAAAAATACCACAGCTTTTATATCGAAATATCTGTATCTAGAAAATTACGCGTTTCTACGGTGTTTTGCAGAGTTTTATTTCATCGATGTGATTTTCGATGATGATTCATTTTGTTAATGCTGGTTCAACAATTTTCCAGGAAACGTTTCCAGGGAAAGTAATTCTTGTGGCGACGCATACTAAGCTGGATTGAAAAAGCCAAAGACCCACAACACCTAGGAAGTCTGAGAGATGTGTAATTGTAGTCTCTAAAATATCTCCAATGTTGGTAGTCGACACGGATTCGCAATGACGCGTTGGAGTCACACACACATACCCAAGAGTGAAGGGCAGCGATTAACACCTTGTGATACCAAAACAGCTCTTGGATTCCGTCACGACGCCCAAAGACGTCCAAGAATGCAGGGCAATGACTAAAAATCTCAGAATATCAAGACGTTTCTGCAATTACTTCTCTAAAATTCCTAGCTCAGTCCAGGCGAAACGATCGATTCTTGATAAGAAGCGAAACGTTTAAGAATGAAGAACAGTGACCAACAAACTTAAACGCCGAAACATGTTTCAAGAACAATTTCCTCGCGAGATCTACGCAATGACGAGCTACCAGCAGCATCCTTCGTAATCTACGAAAGTGAGTGTTTGTCCAGAGAGCGACGAATATTTTGCTCGACATGTTACAGTTACGGTACGACTTCGAAATATATGACGACGCAAATAGATTTCTATCACAATCATTTACAGAAGTCAACTACTTCCAAATAGACAGTACAAAAAATGAATACATAAATTTTCATATAAATTTTGTAATATTCGGCCAATTCGCAATTATATCGTAATAATATACATTTTCGAGAGGATACAATTTGTTTATTGTTCATTGTCACACAGTAAGTTTTAATAAAACGATATAGACGTAAAAGGGTATTATGCACAAGGGAAAAGAGCTGTATACACAGTATGTATATACATATTTGCAGTTCAATTATTAAAGTATTACGGAAACTATGGTTTTAAAATTACCTGTTATTGTAGAATGAAGCGAATGATTTCATGGAGGACAGAAACCGCGCTGAGTTGGATAGCAGACTACTACGTTATTTTTAGCGATAACTGCTTTTCAACTGATACTCTGTTACAGTGGTTACACGAAAAAATTTGAACACTTATACGAAGCTTTCAGAAATATATTACATGCAGTTATTATACAAAACGTTTTGAAATTTCGGTTTTTGCTTAAGTGTCTGGAAACATGTAGTCCAGGAACTGTAAAATCTAGTAAACTAAAATAAAAAATATACCACGGTATTCATTGCTATAAGATCTCTATGTGGCACTATACTACGCTTCATAAGTTTTATGCAAAATTAATAAGTCATTAAGTCACGTTTCGTAGCATATTTAAATATCCCATTGACGCTTTCATAATCTAGAAAATATATTTTGCAGCGTGAACAAAAGTTTTGTGAGATTATAGTCTTAATATGTACTTACATCGCTAAAGGTCGATAAAGATACATCCATCACTTTCACCGCAGTCAATTTTATTGGATCATTCGACATAATCATCATTAGTACCACATACCGAGCCTGTTTCATTGGGAGACGGTACCAATCTAACGTGACGCACGTTTGTGCAAGATTATTGCTCTGGTAAGAAAGTTGACAACAAATTTCACGTTATTAGTGATATTAAGAGTAGTACATAACAATGAAGTACAGATGTTTGTGCAAATTTAAATTTTTATGAATACAGTAAACACATAAACTACTACTGACAAACTGTTGTGTTCTTTTATAACTAATCTACAATTAAATAAATTAATTATCAGTTATGCTAAGAAAAAGAATATTTCTATTATTTATTTGAATTAACAATAGTAGCACAGTTTCCAAAATTCTGGTGTCCATTATAATTTATCTATTATAATGTATAAAATATCGAGAATATAATACTCGTTATATTTAGAAGCTGAAAAAGACCTGTGCTTAGACTGTATTTCTTTAGTTGTGTCTACACGTATTATGAATTTGTAGAAATATCCGCAGTCTACGTACTTCGTCAGAAAGAAGTTGGCCAATAGAACAGATCGTATAGCAGGTGAACGTGAAAGTTATTAGCAGAGTAAAGCACACCACTATAGAGACGCTATTAAGATTTTCCCATTCCTGAAATATAATCTATGATTTATTTAAAAAAGTTCATCAATTTATCTTTATATCGCTCGTACCACTATGACAGCATATCCTATCAAACAGACAATACCCGCGCCGTTAAAGAGCTCAAGAAAAGAAACGTACTCGGAGAGCTGTTGTCCGTTACTTAAGAATCTGAAAGGACGATGATGGACACTATGAATATGATATTTGATACTTCGTCACTAAACAAATCCTCGGATTCGATTAAAGAACTCATTACAAGAAATTTTTGTTCACGTTGCCTATTCTATTCTAATAAAGAAAATACGGAGCACAAGATTAATCTAGTATCTTCAATGTGACCAATAATATCGAGAAAGTGTGCTCCTAATGACAAAAGTGTTTATGGAGCGGTTTAAAATTAATTCGACTCTAAGTTAAAACACAAATGTTCTTGTATAATAACGATTCCATTACGAGTTTTGTTTTTATCATGAGTTCTCCAATCTTCCACTTACCTTTTGATCTTCCTATGATATTCAACAATATTTACAATCTTCTCTTGAATAATTTTCTCGCTAGTATTTGACTTGTCGGTGAGATCCACCAATTTGTCCATTAAAATCCTTAATAAACCGCATGTATGCAAGCATATCATCATCATAATCCCAATGGCACCGCTAAATACTGTGTAGATGCAAAAACCACTCAAAACTTGTAATACGAAAATTATCTCATAATATGGAGTGATCTGTTCGTTGATAAATGGAAGGTATGTTGGACTGGGTAATATTCGTATAGTAATATTATTCGGTAAAACAATACTGCTCCTTGTAAGTGGAAGAATAGTTCGATAGCAGAAACCACCAGAATATAAGGTGAAGGCCGCTATGAACACCACTCTTTCACCGATCTTCGCGTTCTCACGAAAGAGTCGTCGATTTTCTTCCGTGCTGTGTAACCAATCGTTCCTTATCTCCTCCGACAGTATTCTTATATCTTTCATCCTGCACAATATAATAATGTACTTGATCAACTGGACCAAGCTGTTGATGTACGTCGTTATTATTTGCAGTTTCCTTTTGTTGCTTTTTTCCTTGAAGAATACGTAATAAAAACCTGGACTGATGAAAAACAACGCCAAGAAAATAATAATGAAACGAATAACCCGTTGCAATATCTTCATGCACAACGATGATTCTGGAGGGAGTGGCCAGGCACCGAGTGCCATTATAAAGGGTTCCACGTATCTTAAACTTTGCTTCAAATCCTTTTCTATTCCTTTTTCATCTTTTGCTTCTTTTGTTTTCATCATTTTCTTTTTCCAGTGGCTGAAAGCGCAAGCTGGATTGGTCAAATGTGCGTGATGAAACGCTTACAAAGGGAAACACCACTACCCCTTTCAAACGACAGGCATACGCTTGCGTTTGCGTTTATAAATTTTTAAGCATCGCGAAGTGAGTATCGAATGGTCTACTGTCATATCTAATAATCGCTATAATCATTTTGCGAAATTATACGTATCTTGAGAGTAATTTAGAGATCGATTTCCGGTAGGTATTGTGAAAACTTTTCAAGTTATTGAATTGAACCAATGTATGGCCAGTATCCCTTTCCGCTCTATCCCTCTATAATCTAGTAGCTTTTTAGAACATCTACTTTCCTGCATATAATTTCCCGTGGAAATACCATATCTGTATCTAGAAAATTATGTGTTTCCACAGAGATTTACAGAAGTTCGTTGCATCGTCGTGTTTGATCATAATTCATTTTGTTAATACTGATTCAATGATTTTGCAAGAAACATTTTCTGTTTCCATTTTTCCAGGGATCGCAATTTCTGACAGTTAGTCATTTTAAAGAACTATTGTGGGGAGGAATGAGTTGTTCATATAGTTATTTAATAGAATATTAGGCACAATGTGTATTGAATAAAATGGTGAGCAGAATGAAGGAGAGAAATAAACAAAAAGAAAATGTTTATTATCTTTTTTAAAACAGTTTCATGTGTAATGTGTTAATATTTACTCTTAATCACATTTATTTTCGTATATGTTGTTGAATATAGTCGAAATCTGTTTTTGCGTGAATTTTCATGCCGCCATTGCACGCAGAACATTGAAATATGCTGCTGAAGTTTTAACCACCTAAAATTGTCTTCTTTTCTTTTTCTGTTTACAAAGTTGTGCTACTACTACGTTTTAAAAAACATATATATACGGAACTTACGTCGCAAAATGCTTGAAGCGAGAGATCTAATATATTAGCCCCAGACAAACTCGATGGTAATCTAGTTCTTAATATGATTGTCCTTACATTCTTAACTTCGTTCAACGGAAAATCGTACCATGGCAGAAAGTACGTTGTTTCTCCTATTCTTTCGCTCTTTTCAGTAAATAAAGCAACATTGAAAGAGAGACGTATACAAATTAATATCATTATTTACTTCAAACATGTTTCATAAAAAGAGATCGTTTGAAACTAGAGGCGTACCTCTTGTTTGAGACGATCACCAATGAATGATATTATAAACACGTTTACAAACATCGATGTCATTAATACGAAATATGTTACTGTACTGAATGTTTTATGATCTTCCCATTCCTAAAAAACAGTGGATTATAAAATTCTTTATTGTTCAATTTCTTTCGTATTATTACATATTAAATTCTGCTATACCATAATCACGCCAAATTCTAGGAAGCATATTATAATGGTACAGCCAACCATCTCCGATAGAAATACGATGCTAAGAGATTTTCCAATAACTGCAGAGTATCTATAAGTCATTTTTTAAACGTCAAACAAGAGCAGTTGTAATTAAGAAAAAATTCAGAAATTATTAATATAAGTAATTATATACTATGTGAAAGCCAACTAGGTGTATGGTCGAGGTCATATTGCTATCGACAAATATTTCGAACGAATACCTTAACGATGGTAGCGATGATGGATGATAGGGACCAAAGCATCGAGACACCGCGCTAACTAGTCGAACAGAAAGCAGGGTGCATAACAACACTGAAGTGTTGTTCCGACGCGTATAGATACAAGAACGACGAGAATAAATCTTGGGAACGACCTCTTGATAATATTTTTACATAAAGTGCAACTTTGTTGTATGGCCGTGTAGTGAAACATAGTATAACCATTAAATACATACATATACAATATACAACAATATCACTTTGTTAACCCTGTGGAGATCCTAGTTGATTTGTAAACATTTTTAAACAGATGCGTTGCAAAGCTTGCCCCCAAAAACAGCTGTTATAACAAATGAAATTTATATATTCCACGTACAGATCGTCGATTTAAAAAATATTTTTGTTATTTCGTTTATTACTGTGGATCTAAGATATTTCTATACTTACGAGTATATAGTACTATCATTTGTTATACATATATGTTATAGATATTTGACATTTTAATAATGATAAATTGTATCTATTTTTGCATAAGAATTTATATTTTTATAGAATATATGTATGAAAAAAGGTTAACAGTCTATAAAATAGGATTAGCGTTTGTTATTGTATATTCGTCGGATATATCACGATCTACGGCAAAATTTTTAGTACCACGACCTCTGCAGGGTTAAATTAATAAACCTGCAATCTTTGTACTCAAACCTTACATATAACAAAGAAAAACTAGTTACATATAATAATATGGCATAATATGTATTACATATAATAATATGATAATTCTTACTCAATTGCTTTCAGATGACATTGAACGATATTAGCAATGCGATCGTGTAAATCCCGTTTATCCCATTTACGAAGCTTCTCGATTCTTCTACTGGTAACTTCGAACAAACAGCAAGAATGCATCGTTATAGAAGCAATCAAGCTATAAATTCCATAATTCGTAGTCATTATGATGCAACTGATGCACATCTGGATGACAAACGTGATCTCGTAGATCGGTGAATCTTCGACGACGAAGAAAACATAATCACTCAAGTAAGGCAAAGGTATCTGAGTGGTATTGTCAGCTTTCACAATTCTCTCCGATATTAGAGGCAAAATAATATGGTAGGGTAAAGCACCAGAGTAACCAAGGGCCAAATATACCATTGTAAAATATCGACCAACTTTTGCACAATTCAGCATTATCAGCCGATCTTCCTCGCATTCCACGTCCTTGTACTGTATTTCGATCTCGTTCAAGCAAAATCGAATTTCTTTTCTATTAAAAATTAGCGTCCAAAATTTAATGATTGCCAAAAGGCTAAAAACCTGCGCGGCGATCACCTTCATGTACTTGGTTAGATCTTCACAATCGAAATAAGTATAAATCACGTGTGGTACTAATAAGAAACACATGAGGATAAAAATTGTTACTGTTTGGGTATACATTTTAACGTTATCTAGGAACGTATCCTTTCTAGGCCAAATTCCTATCAACGTTAACAATGTCTTGGCGACGTGTATCACGTATTCGGAGTCCGATTTGTAATGGTCGTTACGATAAATTATATTTTTTATTTTCTCGCTCATATCGGCCGATAGTATGTGCAGCGTCCTATTTCTTCCGACGTGCGATAGAACACTGTTCGAAAGGTTGCAAAAAGTATTAACAGACATTGGCCTTTGGCGCTTGCGTAGAAAATCAGATGGAACGATTGTCCGAAGACAATTTGTTACAATCTCATGAAACCTTAATGCAAATATTTCGAGTGCAGATTCGAAAATTAGTGCAATTTATTTAATACGTACTTCGCGAGGTCTATTCCCGGAAGTAGCGCAACTACATGCTCGGCTGCAAAGCGCACGCTGCAATTTATATCCATTCCGATTGAACTGTCTCGTATGAATAAATCGCAATTCGAAGATTGTCCAAAACGTTTACCCGTGTTTTGATCATTTTCTTGTAATAGCCATGCGATTTACTTGTAACATGTGTGCAACTTGACCAATTTCTTTTTCGTGTTTTCCGTCATCGGTAAGAAAATCGTTTGCGACGAAAAGGGTAGTAAAACTTTTCTTTTGGAAAAAATATGAAATTTCTTGTGAGTTCTCTTGAACTGCATAATCGTGCGCTGATTTGAAGAATACGACGTTATCGTTCACACTCGGTAACATAGTTTCTTTCTAACTATTATTACGAAGCGCGATAGCCATTAACATCGTCGCACGTAATTCGAGTGCTGATTACGGTAAGAACACCGTTACGGTAGCTGTTAGTTCAAGTTTAAGGCTTTCTGGGGCATCACGGAGAACGACATTAAAAATAGAGATTCTAAAAATGAGTTTATTGAATTTAGTCGGGATCTGCCGAATGAATTCAACGTTTTACGGTGTTTTTCAGACTCAATATAATCCATTCAGGAGGGCACGACAATGTTCATCGCCAAGTGGTGGGCCGTGGCGCCAATTCGACATGACTTCGTCAATCTTCTGATTATGGTAAGAATACTTCTCTTTGTATTGGTCATTGTTATGCTTTATTGAATAATGAGTCCGTTGTATTGAATGGAAGAGTCTGATAAATAAGAAAAGAATATTTATTATCTTTTTCAAAGCATCTTGATGTGCAATGTGCTACTAGTTATTCTTAATCACATTTATCTTCGAACACGTTGTTAAATATCTTCATACTGTCATTGCTCGTAGAAAATTGAAATAAGCTGCTGAAGTTTTACAAACCTACAATAATCCTTCCTCTGCTCAAGAAGTTTTCTATCAATATATTTAAAATAATGTGTACGGAGACTTACTTCACAAAATGCTTGAAGCGAGAGTTCTAATATGTTCGCACCAGATAAACACGACGGTAAATTGGTTCTGAGCATGATTGTGTTTATATTCTTCGCTACGTCCACCGGAAAATCATACCATGGCAGAAAGTACGATGTTTCCCCTATTCTCTCGCTCTTTTCGGTAAACAAAGCGACATCAAAAAAGAGAGACGTATATGAATTAATATCGAAATTTACTTCAAACATGTTTGATTAAAACAAATTTGTTTGAAATTGGAGGAGTACCTCTTGTTTCAGACGATCACCGATGAACGATATTATAAATACATTTACGAAAATCGATGTCATTAATACGAAATATGTTAGTGTGCTCAACGTTTTATGACCTTCCCATTCCTAAAAAAAAAAACAGTGGATTGTAGTAGCTCGTATTATTTCATTTTTTTTTTTTTTTTTAATTTTAATTAAGTACTACATTCTATTATACCATGATCACACCGAATTCTAGGAAGCATATTATAATGGTACAGCCAACCATCTCCGATAAAAATACGATGCTGAGTGATTTTCCAATCAATGCAGAGTATCTGCAATTTATTTTTTAACGTCAAACAGATGTAATCAAAATGTATATATGCATTGATAAGAAAAAATTAATGTATGTTACTATATGGAATATGCCATTGGAACAACCTCGACGCTTGTTTGTTTTCGACAAAATGTGTTTTAATTACGATCACATATCAAACTGCAATAATTACATTTTTTATAATCGTCATAATTACGTATAATAATATACTATAGTATATTAATATATATTATTGTATTGTATATACAGTGTATAATATATTAACTATTATGTTAGTTGAGAATCCCTTTATTTTCAGATTCCTTTAATTTTCGAATTATTTGTTAGATTGAAAGAGGAATACTTCAAACTGATAGAGGTATTTCTGATACTAATACTATCAATGATACATAAAGTCCAACTATGGTGGATAAACACGTAGTTAAATATATATAATATAACCACTTAAATATTTAATACAAATATATAATTCTCTTAACACAGTGGAAAATGTAGTTTATTTGTAAGATGAACGCGAAATATTTTTATAAACACTTTCAAGTACATACATCGTAAAGCTTGCCCACAAAAAGTAGTTATTGCACATACATGTATTTACATATTCAATATATGTATAAATTCTATATGTCAAAAAAACTCAGTAATTTTTTATGTATGTTATACGTAATTGGGATAAAGAAGTATTTACATTCTGTTTAATAAACACAATAAAATAAAATATGATATATATTCAATGTGAGAATATAATATAGTTAATTCCTTAAGTAGGCAATTAATTCCTGGAATAGGCAACTACCTCAGGATAATAGACTATGGTACAAATAAATTATCATTATTATTGTTATTTTATTTAATAATTGATCGTTAAAATAATTAATAATAGATAAATTCTATCTGTTTTCTGTGTACTAAAAGTATTTCTGTGTGTAGTATAAATTAAAATCACTGTATTCCACGGATATGACATGATCTATCTACGATAGAATTTTTGGATCCACAATCCCTGCAGTGTTATAAATACAGTCCTATATTCTATTATTCTCAAGTCCCATACACGAATAATGTAAAACTCGTTAATACCAAATGTAATAATAAAACGATACTTATTAATGCTATAAACTTAATTACTAAATAATATAAAAATTCTTACCCAATCGCTTTCAAATGGTACTGAACGATATCAACAACGCGATCATGTAAATCATATTTGTTCCATTTATGAAGTGTCTCGATTCTTCTACTGGTAACTTCGAACAGGCCGCAACAGTGCATCGTTATAGAGGCAATAAGGCTATAAATCCCACAATTCGTAGACAGTATAATGCTACTGATGAATATTTGCAAGACAAACATGATCTCGTAGATCGGTGAATTTTCGACAGCGAAGAAAATATAGTCGCTCAAGTAAGGCAAAGGTATCTGAGTGGTATTGTCAGCTTTCACAATTCTCTCTGATATTAGAGGTAAAATAATATGGTAGGGCAAAGCACCGGTGTAACTAAGGCTCAAATACATCATTGTAAAAAATCGACCAATCTTTGCACAATTGATCATTACCAGCCGATCCTCTTCGCATTTCACGTCCCTGTATTGTATTTCGATTTGGTCTAAGCAAAATTTAATTTCTTTTCTATTAAAAATTACCGTCCAAAATTTGATGACCGCCAAAAGGCTGAAAATCTGCGCGGCGATTACTTTCATGTACTTGGTCAGATTTTCGCAATCGAAATAAGTATAAATCACGTGTGGTACTAATAAGAAACACATAAGGAAAAAAACTATCGTTGTTTGGATATACATTTTAACGTTATCTAGGAACGTATCCCTTCTAGGCCAGATTCCGATCAGTTTCAACAATGTCTTTGCGACGTGTATCGTGTATTCGGCGTCCGATTCGTAATGGACGTTGCGATAATTCGTAGAATTTCCGATTTTCTCACTCATATCAACTGATATTACTTTTTTCATGCCTTCGGACGTACGGTAGAACTCTGTTTGAACTGCTGCGGAAAATACTAACAGACAAAGACGCTTTGTGGCGCTTGCGTGGAAAGTCGGATGGAACGATTGACCGTAGAAAAATTGTTACCATCTTATGAAATTTTAATGCAAATATTTTTGAGTGTAGAATCGAAAATTGATGCAATTTATTTAATGCGTACTTTACGAAGTTTATTTCCCGTTGCACGTCCGTATACAAAATGAACGCTATAATTTCATGTCTACTCTGACCAAAATATCATCTATGAATAAATCAGGGTTCGAAGGTTGTTCAAAACGTTTACTCGTGCTCTGGTCATTTTCTTGAAATGCCCGTGCGATTTGCTTGTAGCATTTATGTAACTCGTGCAATTTTTCCCTTACCGGTAAGAAAATCTTTCACAAAAAGGTTAGTAAAGCTGTACGATGTCTTTTGATAGGATCTAACGTAACCTCTGAGTCAAAGCTTTGGAAAAATATGAAATTTCTTGTAACTCCTCTTGAGCTGCATAATCAAGCACTGATTGGACAAAGAATGCAACATATCGTTCACACTCTTCGATAAGACTCTCTTTTTTTACATTATTGCGGAGTATGATAGCCACCGATGATTAGTATTGTCGAACGGAATTCGAGTACTGATTGCGGTAAAAGCATCGTTACGGTAGCTGTTAGTTCAAGTTAAAGACTCGCAGGAATATCATGGAGAACGACACCCGCAGCAAAGATTCTCAAAGTGAGTTTATCGAAATTAGTCGGAACCTGATGAAAGAATTCAACGTGTTCTGGTGTTTTTTAGGCTCAATGTGGTCTGTACAAAAGGGTACGACCACGATGTTCATCGCTGAAGTGCTGGGCACTGCGATACTTTTGTTTATTGGTTGCATGGGTTCTTTAGGAACGATGGGACCGATATTGCCACCGCCATTACAGACCTCCATGGCGTTCGGTATGACTGTCAACCTTTTGATTATGGTAAGAATATTTTACATCTTGTAAAAAAAAATCGAAGAAAGGAGAAATAAGTTTTAAGAGGCAGATTGTAATATTGTGATCTATTTATTTAATTTATCACTGCGATTATAGAAAATCTAATTATTATCATAGATGTTAGGACATATAAGCGGTGCGCATTTAAATCCTGCTGTCACCATTGGGGCAGTTATTCTTGGAATTAAAACCATTCCAACGGGTATTCTCTACGCAATAGCACAATTCATTGGAGCTACTATCGGATATGGATTACTAATGGTACGAATTTTTAGTTTTATTACTACTGTACGAACATAATTATCTTAACTAAAACGATGGATTTTTCCGTACTAATTTTGTATTATATGTGTAAATTTTACACTTATACACGTATAAAACGTTTCACATAATCTTGAACTGATTTAAATCGCTATATACAGTAATTATACGCGATATATGTCGAATTTTCACTTATGTATATATAAATTATTGTATTAATTGAACATATTACATAACACTTTGTATACGTATTGCACGAGTCTAAAGCATTCTTTGTAAATTCTTATATGATTAGAAGATGAAAAATTATCTCTCTCATATAAATCTGACGTCAGACTTTAACGATAAACCGATACGTCACACATATATCGCGATGATAAAAAACTTGTTAACTACTGTACTGAATGTTCGTTTAATTGTAATTTTAATGGGACAGACAATAACTCCGCCCGAGTTGTTCAATGATGGATATTCAAATTCGTCGGTGGGCCATTGCGTAACAGTCGTTCATCCTGGAATCAACACCACGCAAGCCATTTTAATCGAAATTCTTTGTACGTCGTTCATACTTTGCGCAGCGTGCGCTACTTGGGACCCAAGGTGCGCTCATACAACAGATTCGACGGCGATCCGATTTGGCTTCTCTGTTGTTGGCATTTCACTCGCGGCGGTAAAAAGTTTCACAATTAAAAATATGGCATTGTTTAGAAAACATAAGAAATTTATTCATGTGTACATTTTGGAAAATATACTCTTTTAGAGTCCTTACACTGGTTGTAGTATGAATCCTGCGCGTACTTTCGGCCCAGCTTTTTGGAATGGGAACTGGACGGATCAATGGGTGAGTTGAATTTTATTACTGAATAATATGATTTGTTTGATGTCTCTCAAAGATTTACACAAATCTTTCCAGCGTCATATTTTATATAATCTTACGATCTTAAACTTTAATCTTCATCGTACTCGATAAAAAACAAGTTTCCGCACTTTAGATTTTCCTTGTTAACGTTATCGGTTCGAAGATGATACCTCGTAGGTTCGAGAAAAGAGCAGTGCAAATATTTGTTCACAGTGCGCTGATTAGATTATATCATAAGTAGCGATAATCGTTCTTTTTTCTTGCTTTCATAAAAATTCTTCTAGATTTACTGGTTCGGACCGACTGCAGGCGCTTTCCTTGGAACGTATACATATGTGTATCTGTTTGCGGAGAAAAAAGCGGACGTACAGGACTTACAAGCTCATCTTAGGTATATAGAAATGAAGTCAATTAAAGCATCGTTGCAAGACATAAATTCCAAAGAAGGAAGAAATGTTAAGGAAGAAAATCTCGAATTAGTAAAGGGCGAGGAAGCTGCTTGATAACTGTTAAGGTACGATTATTCATTATCGACCGTTAGCAACAGTCTTCCATAATATCTAAAGTAGTTCAATAACGCCACCACGGGTGTCGCCGCACGTCACAGTATGGCGTGCACTGTATTTCCATCAACATATATTGCATTTATCTCGTATATATATACAGTATTTATCTCGTCTTGTATTATTTCAACAAAATTGACATCACTTATACTACTTATTTACTATTTAACAGTATAAGTGTGATTTATAGATTAATTATTTTATGGTTATGTAGCTGTAGGATGTATAAATAATGTAACGATTTCTTTAATTCAAATTATTTAATATTCCCGGATGACACGAGAGTAACTTGTGCTAGTAGGGAAAATGATAAGTGTTTAAGTGATGTAACAATTCTCAATATGTCTAATTTAAAGATTCACATATTTATATACAAAAAATATATTTGTTCATTAAAACATCGAAATGAGACGTAATTTCTTCTAAGTAGGTACATACAGTATTTAGAGTGTCAGAGTATCTTCCAAGTATTTTTGACTCATACAGTTCATACGGTTTCTATTTAGGGCTATTCTATTTTCTCAAGGAGCTCAGCATTTTCCTCAATGATCTGCTTTAATGAACCAATCTAATCAATGTATGTACACACTAGACAAATAACTACTTTAAGAACGTAGTCAGGTGACGACGTGGAAAGGTTTATTTCTGACATGAAAATTCTGCGCAGATTCATGTTCCACAAATACGTCGTCACAATTCGAATCAATAGGGCGGCTCTAGAATTTTAAGCTCCATTCACACTTGTGTTCTACGTCTTGGGGGTTAAATTACTTACGGTATAACAAAATATCTGCTTGCCAGATGTGTATTTTATTTTCAATTCATAAAACGTTACCCGTCCTGCGTAAATTCAATTGTTAAGTTTGCAATATTTAAAGTCATAAAATTTCTTAGAATTGGAAGCATCATTACTTTTTTATTTTTTTATTAAAGCAAAGTTGACGTGCAACGTGTCTCTGTAACCATTTTATCTATGTATAAAAGATATTGTGCCAGTCTAGATAAAAATGGAAACGTAATGGAAACAAATGTTTGTTTTTTCCGAGTTGCGTTTTATTATGTAGAGATCAATACGTGAAACAAGGTGACAATTATTGGGTATAAACCTATTATTAGTTCTTCCACGCAACGATTAATACCTTTTTTCATAAAAGATACCATCAGGAGCACTACTAAATAACCACCAGTTATAGACATGCAATTATTTCACCAGATTGAGGTGCAGTATTAATGAACGAATCAATTATTTAAAGAGTTAATTTTTACTTTAAAGTTCTTTGACAATAAATTTTATCAACGACGTGTTTTTATGTGCATTGCCACCCTATATGTAAACGATATCGGATTTCTAACCGCAACATGTTGTAAAAACAAAGAGGAAACACAAAACAGGGAGATAGCTTTCAGGTTATAGTAGCCGCAGCAGAATATGTATTAATCGTATTTCGGTCTGACTGTGCGTATCTGCGTAAGCTATAATTAAGGAAACCTCCCACATATTTCGACATAGCTTTACGCGTAATATATTTCCAAACAGTTCATAAGAATTTTACTTTTCGAGATCAGGGCTAATTGCGCGTTTAAACGTTGTTCTACTCGTCCAAAAGGGACGACCTAAGAGTACGTGATCAAAAGCACTTCATTACAAGTACTCTGGTACATTTATTATGCACATATAGATGGACGTTTCTTTCTTTTTCTATTTTTCTATACACACGCGTGCGCGTAATACACACACACACACATGTGAGTTTTATTCTATATATATAAAATGAAACTCAACCGCTGCAACTATCGATTACCTGCTGCATCCATCCATGGAACGTTCTGGAGACCGAGACTGGAGCATTTGAAACACGTTGTTCCTGTTTTCAATTGATTCATTTCTTCTATTGTTAATAGTATTATTTGTTTCTACAAAAATAAAATCCAAAATCTCAATGACAAAAACCAAATTTTTCTCTTTCTTGATAAGCGCGATGTTATATAACAAAATTGAATCCCCATAATATTTTCAATCCTCATTATCGTTGCCAATATCATGTATATATGTAGTTGACGCGACGTTAAAACGTATTAAAAGGAGAACTCGGTCGATAAGAAGATGGCTGCTGTTGCATGCGACACAACGGTTGATAAAACAACGTTTGAATGTTGAACATCCACAATCAGCAAGGTGCACAAGCACTACGAACGTCACAATGCATTAAGTCATACGAAGATCAGTATCGTTAACTATGCGTTAGTTTTTAAATATACCCGACGACTCAGCGGTTGCATAGAACGCTATTAAATTTATAGTATTCCATACGAACATCGTCCGACTACATTATACACACATACATGCGTATATGTATATATCGAGTCGTTAAGCAGCTACGAAACCATATCATTCCAGAATGTTACGCATTCGTGCACCTGAGAGAGCAATGAAAACATTAGGAGACACGCGGTCTGCATCCAGCTGGATACATATGTCGATAGACATATTCCGGTTCTGTTCTTGCCCCTCCCGGTTGTGTGTGAATTTATCGCGAACATCTGCTCAGCTTTATGCTTTCGCTTCTATGGCCAGGCTGCCTGGTAATTTTCCTTTCATCATTCAACCCTTAAAATTATTCCAGTTTTCATTATTGTATATATTACATGTTTGAAAAGCTACACAAAAGGTTTTATATCGTAGGGATCTTGGCCACGATTCTTATTCCCATGAATAAACTTGCATCAGCTACGCGCCCTTCAAGCAAGATACTACGCATTAGGTCAGAAGACGCATACGAAAAATCGATAGAGCTACAGCTGTCACGTGAAGCCTGTATTGCGCAATAATACGCGCCCTTTGCATAAGCGTCGTTGGTTTTGGAAGGTCATTGTGACACGTGATTGAGCAAATGTGATAAAATTAACACGTGATTAACGTGTCACGTTACTTTTCCTGCCATGATCAACCTCATTAACCTCAGAATGTTGACCTGTATCACGCTATACATATATGCAGTTCGTGTGTGTTTGCAAACATGATGCTATTTATTGCGTGACATGGGTCAGAGTTATGATCGTGCCTCCGAATTATCTTAAAGTAACGAGCTTCTTTATCCTCCTTTTATCTAGCTTTCTATCCTACCGTATCGATGGAATTCGTTTTTAGCAAACATATGTTTCGGGATAACTACGCAGCTTTCATGACGAAATACGCCATGTAATCTGGCCGGGATTTTGCTTCATTAACTGACCATTGCTCTCCCCACCTTGAGAGTGACTTTACAGAACGAACTTCTGGTATTCGCGCTCAATGGAGAAAATAGATACGTAATATTTTCTAGAAATGTGTTTTTCGAAAATTAATCATATAAGATCACTTGTTGTGTCCAGTTGCACTTCTGTACTGTGTCATAGTTTACTGTCCCTTTGATTATTCAGTAGTAATTCTGATAAAGATGTGTACCGAATTGTTCATTACCATCTATAGACTTATGTACGATAACAACGTCATCTCACTCATACTTGCAGAAGAACAAAAATGCAATCTTATCTCGAGTTATTAAAGGTAGCAGAAACAAGAGAAGCACTCATGTAGAAGTAAAATACTCGGTTTGCTTGTTGAATGCAAGCTAACATTGTAAGAGATCGAAAAATGTTTTCAAAGATTCAATGTTTGTATTGTTAAAATAATTAACGACAAACGTGACGTGGCCTATAAGCTTCTGAAAAATCACGCGTAGTAAATAGCATCGTTAAAGACAACCTCAAACTGTCCTTGACTTCGGAAACTGCGTAGTGTTTCTAAGGAATAGCCCTTTCCCCTTACGTTACGACGAAAACAAATAGCCAAATAATACAAGGTTAGTCGTTCCTTGCTTCCATCACGCACATAATCCAACCGCTCGAAGTGTAAATATATAGGTATGGAAGAAGGAAATGTACGTTTGTGTGAGTGAGGCTATGGTGGGGACCAGGTGGGAGATTGTGCCAGAAATCTCGTCGTTGCCTCCCCGATCAATACTCGGATTTTGCTTGTTTTTTCCACAAAAATCAGTTAAATAGTGATAACTGTGTCGTTGAATGATAGTTTATGACACGAGGAACACGATGATATGAGTGGCTGTTAAATAAATGATGGAATAAATATAGAAATCATGAGTTGAAAGAAAATGCGCATTAGGTGCCGGTTGCCGGCGTAACTTCTCGAACATTCAGTACTGCGACGCCGCACGCCTATATAAGAGGGCCGGCCGGCTTGGCTCGGCGCATTCGTAAATAAACTTTCGTTCAGTTCGGACGCAGCGAACACCCGAAGACCCACCAACCAGTGAACATACCTCTACTTCTTTTACGTGGTCCACGAGGCTGCTGACAACACGACGAGAAAATGTAGACGAGACGGATTCGGTGCGGAGCGCGACAGTTTACCGTGGGTATTCCTAGCTTTTAAGTAATTTGGTCTTTTTTTTAAAATTGTAGTTTTGTGGTTTGGGTTTATTGAAAGCTTTCGCTTCTGCGATATTACTTTTGTTTCACAGTAGATACATTGAAATGTATTGCTATGACAATTTATGCTTTGACTTTAAATGAATTATTGAATATTGAATTTATTAGATACGTAGAAGATAAAGCAAAAGCAATAACGTTGAAGCTAGTTTGATATTAGCAATTATTTAAGAAATATATAATACACTTTGATGAATTATTCTTGATGAAAATTTTCTATATCATTTTATAACAAATTTAACCCAAGGGTTTTAACAATTTATGTATATATATGTGTTTTTATATAATTTTTTCCGATTTATAATATTATATAAAATTCTACCGAATTATTTTTATAAGAACTATATAATGCGTAAATGTAAAAAAAAGATTATGTCAAAATACTTCGGTCGTGATTATTATTTTTCTTCCGTAGACGTTTCTATTTTGACCGGTTTACTCGCCGGTTCTCCTGTTTTCGTGATTTCAATGATTCGTTCAGTTCCGCTAGGTGTCTCTCCCTGAAAGAAAATGATAACATAAAAAACTAAGTCGTTATATAGATCGTAAAAGCGATCACGAAACAAATGAACGAGGCTTTTTATATTTGTTTTTATAGTGAACCCTACGGGGTCGGTGCTTGAACAATCCGTACGCAACCATAATCTGGTCAGATTAGAGTTCGAAATTTCCTCACACATTTTGAACTATTTGAGAAGAGCACCTCGAGATACAGGCATTAGGTAAGCGGTCATTGAACCGACGTATTTCTATTGTTCTACAGTTTTAACGCTAATATAAGATCAGAAAATTAACATTAGGGCTCATAGTGTCGCTACTTAATTATGCAATTCGAAATATTATATTCTTATTCAAAATAATACCATAAGCTGTAAATCTATGTAAATTTGGAGATATTTCACATTTCAAAGAATCCTCTTTTGAATCATATTTCAAAAATTCTTTCGAATCAAAATTGTTGATACGTAGCGTCACTCTAGCCTGTTTAGTTACACATCAGTTATATAGATGTCGCCCTTAGCCTCTCTATATCAAATACGTCTATAGTGTATTTTCACGATGTCTTCTCAATGCTGAGTGAATCGTAAAGTACTCCCTGATCTTTTAATTGACATCTCGATGAGGAGCACTCGCTAGTTTCGGACTTTATCGATTTTAACTACTTTCAAGTTGACCTTTTTTTTATTATTACTACTAGACATTCGATTATATGTGTATATATATATATATATATATCTTTGACCAACTAACAATTATATACTATATCTTATACGATTATACAGAAATTTTGCTCCTTGAGTTATTTATCGAGTTAAAGTCGATAAACATTGTTACGAATACTTTTACGAATGTGCCTCATCTACGTGAAAGTCTTTAATTCAACGTGACGTTCTTTTTATAGTTTAGAGCAGACTCGTAGTTTGAGGTCGAGAATAAATCGTCGGCACCATCTTGTCTAAACGAATACTCTACTACAAGGGCACACGGAACGTTGGAATTGAGAACAAAAAATAAGTATACAGAATCAAATAGAACGGGGAAAAGATACAAAAACAATAGAAAACAAAACAAAAGAAGGCTAGGAAGAGAACGGATCATTTTCCTAAAGTGCTCTAGCTTTGCGAATCGAGAAGCGTCGGACGAGTCCTTCGCTCGGATTCGCCACCGAGCTCTCCTCTTCGTCTCGTTACCTTTTTGGGTGCCGTGATAGTTAAAACACCATCCGAAGAAAGGCTCGAGGTAATATTGATCACATCGTGAGATGGAGGCAAGACGTATCTCCGTACGAAGTGTCTGCTGATAAATCCGTGCTCGTCTTGTCTCTCCTCGTGTTTGGCTTCGACAATAACGTTGTTACCGACCGTCTTCACCGTGATTTCCTCCGGTGAGAATTGTTGAACGTCCAATATTACCTGCGCAGATCAGAACGAAGCAGTTAAGACAGGTCGAACGGGGAAAACTATCATCTTTTAGGAACACGATGTTGCGTATAGTAACCGATACGATGTATCAAAGAGGCCATAACAGAGATCCATACGACCATTGAAATATATTTCTACCATCCAATTCTTAATTACACACGTTTGTATTCCGTTAAATCTACCAAAAAAAAAAAGATACAAATCATCTTTTATTGCAAAATTTAAGTATTCAGGCTTTTCACAACACCGATTATCGAAAGAGGCTCGCTCATTTAAATTACCGCCGCTTTAAGGCAGGCGAAGGCAGCCTTCGCCTGCTACCGAAATCTGCATTTATAATTAATTTGTTAACCAGTCAGTCTGTATATCAAGATAACAAGTTTTCTCCTTCGGAAGACCTTAGGTGTCTGTCTGTTGGATACACGAGAAATTTACAACTATTAGCTATTTAGCTATCATACGCACAACCGTTTCTAAAGCCTTCTTTAACCACTCTAATAGTACTCGAAAGAGAAAAAAGCGTAACTCAGTGGAAGAAAAGAAGTACCTATCAAATAAAAGCCGTTCTTCCGGTTAACTCAAATTGTCCACGCAGTAACTTCTAGTTACGAAGGTCGCCGGAGCTTATAGAACATGAAGACACAGTAGGAAAGAAAAAATATGTAGGAGTTAATCCCAGCTTTTTCTATTTTCTACCCGTCGCAAAGTTTTTGCTTATTTTCCGTTCTTGTTCTGTATTTTTCATGTAACATCAGTGTTTTGTAATTTCCATTCTACGTGAATGTAACCGCTGAGAACGAGCAAACCGAGAAGATGTAGTTGATAAACACATCTATCTGGAACATCGTTTCCTCCCCCCCTTTTTTTTGTTCACTCGCAAGTAAGACGTGCGTGCAAAGTATACAAGTAGCAGGTGGAATCATTTTCTACTATTGAACAAAAAGAGAGAAACAGAATCGTCACGTTGACACGCGTGTTTTGTACTTCGATCAACAATTTATCTCGTGGTTAGCAGCTTCACTTTGGAAACAGACATTATGTGAAAGAAAGCGAGGGTAAACGCATCAGTGACAGCAAAGAAAAAGCGAACCGTGGTTCTTTGGGTGATACTAGCGTGATCCCAGGACCCGGGGAGCAATTTTCAAAGTTAGAAAATAAGGAAAAAGCTTGTGCAGAATGATACGGAGAACCTTCACTTTCTTTCGTACATTTCGGGCAAAGTAGCAAGAGACCGTCAAACAAATTTTAAATCTCCAGTGCTGCTGCATATTGAATATATATATAGCGAGAGAGAGAGAGAGAAAGAGAGGAGGAGAGAGTGAGAGAGAGAGCGACACATTGTGCGCCTGCATTTTTGTACATATAGAATATTTCGTATTGAATCGTTTTCTATGGTCTTATCGTTGATGATTCGAGAAGCATTTATTTTTATATAGAGATTATTATATATATAGCGAAACAAAAAAGAGATCCGAAAGTTTTAAGGGAAAGCCGTTTTTTAGTCCGAGAGGCGCCCCCATTTCAGGGGGGTGCTCCGACACACCTCACACTTTTTCGATTCTTTCTGTCGACAAAAAAAAAAAAAAAAGAAAGGAAGCAAAAAGAAGACTGATATGATATCCATGTAACGATCCTTTTTTTTTCGGATTTCAATTACAAAGAAAAGTCGTCCTCTTTGAATATTTCAAGGTATTTGGTATCGTTTGTTGAAACGGAAACAAAATCCATTTGTGAGTGTAAAAGTTAAAGAGAAAGAAACAAAGAAATGAGAATGGCGAAAGCCGGTTAAACTGTGATTTTTGGAAGGAACTTCCGGCATAATAAAACGTGTGTCTGTCAGAAAATAGTCGCGTGTACATTTCGGATTCAGTGTAAACGAAACTTCTTTTGCTACAAAATTTTGACAATTTTTCGCTATTCGAGTTTTTTTGAAGAAAAATAGTAGTTTTCGAGACCTGACTTCATCCTACCACAACATTTTTAAGCCCCCTCTTCCTTGAGGGAGGGGGTTCCTATATACATATATATATATAAAAGGAGAAGGAACCAACAATTGAAATTGTAATAGTCCCGAAAAACGTTCCGAATCTTTATACCACTACACAAAGCTGTGAACCATTTGAAAAGAGAGGGCTGTAAGGCGAGGAGAGAAATCAATTTTTAGAATCCTTTATGTGTCAAACTTGAGATAGAGAATTATGCAGCAAAGAAAGAACATGCTGGGGGAAAGCAGCAGCAGCAACAGCAGCAGCAGTAGTAGTAATAGTAGTAGTAGTAGTGGCAGAAACAGAAATCGGTTTTCGGGCCTTCTGGTGTTCCAGTTCTTTAGTTCGTTTCGTTGATTGTAGTCCCTGAAGATTGTGCCCCCTCCCCCTTTTTTCTATTTTTTTGTTTCTTCTGTTATAATTACTTTTAATTCGATGATTGAATTGCTTCATTATAACAGTTCTGTATTGAAACGTTGCGTTGATAGTATTATTTTTCAATCGTAGAGTTATTTGATATTTTTGGTTAATATTTTTTTTCGTTTGGCTCCATTAGTTCCTTCCCTTTATCTCTTTTGAGTTACACCATCTCCTTTAATTCTTTCTGTACTTCCCTTTACGAATGCGCTAATTTCGTTCCCACTTCCTTTTTTCCTTACGTTCCACAACTAGATTTCTAGGTCTTGAAAAATAATATTCGATACATTTGAGAATTTGAGATACGAGGTTTCGTTCTTTTCATTTGATTTCTTATTTTCCTAAACACGTATATATATTTCTAACACGTTCTGTACTTATTGGACGACACCTATGATAAAAATTCATAAATGACAACAATATAAAAAGAAAAGGTTATCACTTTAGATTGTCTCAGCCTAAGTTAATCGACCGTTAAACCGCGAAATAGTGGAACAAATATTTCGCTCACTGTATTAAAGAAACTCCAATTGCACGATATTATGATAAAATAAAAGAGAAACAGTAAAAAAAGAGAGAGATGGGCCAGTAAATATTTAGCCTGTTCTAATCCAGTGTATTCAAATTATTGAACATATTTAGCTTGTGGCGATATAATTACTTAAAGAAGCTTTCAAATAATCCCTTGATATCAAAGCGAGAGTTACTAAGTTACAACGGTTACTTAAGAAGAACAAAGCAAACGAGAACAATTTGTATTCAGTGTAAAACATCTAAAACAATTAGAAGAAGAAAAAATCTACGAGAAAGGGAAATGTCGAGTGTGTGTGATGTGCTTTAAACATTCTATGCTCGAGAGGTTACAAATATTCCAGGCGTTTTATCCAGTTCGAAATATCAAATATACCGATACGTAGACAAAAAGATAACTTTTTCTGATCTTCGAACTTACAAGCTTCGTAATATGTGTATATAATTGTGCAGAGATGAGAAATTTGATAGGCAAAGAAATGCGGGTCTGATTGGTGGCTATTGCCTCATTATTGCTTAAAATTTAACAGGGCCACCTCGTGTCATGCGTATTTTCGTAATTAACTGAAATACTTATATGAAATATATGTTATATATATTATACATTATACATTATACATTATATACTATATATATAGTGTCTTTTTGAAATTCATTTTTAGAAGTTCGCTTACTTTTGATATTTTCTTTTGCTAGTTCCTCTTATCGAAAGCACCTTTTACTCTTGAAATATTGTCTTTGATCAATATTTTTCTTCATTCTTCGTTTCCTTGAGTTTTCTTTTGACTCGTAGCTATTTCGAAGCCTAATTTAACGCTCAACGGTATTAGCAATAATTAATATTCCGAATATCAATCCGTTTTCACTGGCTGGACACATAATTAATCTTCTTCCAACTAACTTCTTACATACAATCTAAGACCAACGACGGCTATCCCATTACTTTTTGGCTCCGGCCGAAAGTTATGGGATAGCCGTTGACTGAATATATTCGTGGTGCTTACAATAACGCGTTCAAGGATAATGTCTGTGAATCTTCAAAATCCGATCGAATACTAGCAATAAAAGATTATAATAGAGCGTTAAATTTCCAACGAATTTCAAGCACATTTATTTGGGTGTTACTAACAGAATTGCATCAAGTCGTGTCGCATATATCGTGTATATTTCAAACATTCGAAGCGTCCGACTTATTCGAGGAATCACAATTTACACGTTTTTTGAAATTGCGCGAACAAGCTTTAACCAGGTTTAAGGAACCAAATTGTCTCTTTTAGACAAGCTGTATAATATTAACTATCTTCCTTTTGACGTTTGATAAGCGAAATCTAACAAAAGCTGCAGCTAATTTTCTAATCGGTTAAACAGAAAACATCGTCTTCTCTCCTTTGTCTTCGTTCTCGACCTTGTTCGATCATTGTAACAAATTAACGCGACCCTAAAGATTCTCAATCCTTTCTTTGAACTCTCCTCTTCCATGGGATTCCACGTACGCGTGGGATCCTATTGAAGACGAGAGGTATCCCACGCCCAGTCCCTCGCAGCAGTACTCTCCCACCCTGTGACGTACAATAACGATCTTGAAAGTAAGTTCTTGAAACGAGAAAACATCCAGTAAGACGTAGATTCTATAATTCACGTCGAGATATCACGATTAAATAGTCATGACATCATATTATTAACCGTTCTAATGCAAAGCATAGTGGCGACTTGAGGCCGTCTTTTGTACATCGAAATCAAATATCCCCGCAGAGTTCCACAGTAACGTTACACAAAGTGAAACTGTACGAGCAAAGTGTAAAATCGAAGCGTGTCACGCGCCCCTCCTCCAACAACGATTTCACGCTTAATAACACATATTTACGATCGACAACTTTCAGAGGCCATCAGACGAGTTACGAAGGAGCTGTAACGAATAACAAAAATTAGTAGCATCACTGGTGTCAAGAAGAAATACGTTCAACTCATCAAACGTGAATCGCTTGCTTAGCCCTGAAATCGGCGTTTAATTAAACGAAATTTGATAACGCACAGGTTCGTTTCTAGCAAGCATCATACATAGTACTTTGACAGAAATAGCAATAGGGTACATACACTGCTCAGATTATCTGAGAACGCGTGCCAACTAAATTGCTCTAAATTGTTCCAAATTGTCCAATGGAAAAGGTCTCTAAATTCAAGTAAATCGAAATATTAATTCGAAACGATTTCTTAGCGACGCAATAAATTCGTAAGATATAAACATCCATTATTAATCTATTAGTAATTTTTGATTTGACAATCCAGTGACTCCTAATTAACTGTAGTCTTCCAAAGAGATCACATCTGATCCATATCCATAGTTACCACTCGAACCAGAAGGGTAATCCTGGCTATACCTATTGTTTTTGACAATAGGTGTGGTTAGATACCATCGAGTGATAACTATGGATATGGCTCGCGATTCTCTATAATCCGATCAACAGTACATCAACGATGGCCGAATCAATCAATCCGTGAAATGATTCTTGAAAAGCTTCTCAAAGAGTAAGAAAACGACAATACTAGAAACAACAATACCTTCCCTTGTTCGCCGATCAACAGCGAGAAATTAATGTCAACAGAACCGAGCCTATATTTCCACCTACACCATTGGATCTATTTCCCTAACCATACACGAAGACAGGTCAAACGAACCATACGCTTTGATCCTCCAGATCCAATAAGAATCTTGCGATTCATTCGATGTAGCCTGCATCATCCCTTGGGGCTTTGCAAGTCTAAGTTCAGTTTGAAGTAGAGTCACATCGCAGTTGTCGATTACGCGATTTACTCGTACAAACATCTGACAAAGGTTGACGCATAAAATGGTCACAAACCTGGAAGTTGTCCTTGTCGTCGATCTGGATCGTGCTCGATCCACTCGAGGGCTGACACGTCACGTTCCTCCAGGGACGGTAGTACCTATCGCGAAAGATCGAACGTAGAGGTCTGTCGAGGTTGAGATCGGAGAACCGTGATAGGAGTTCGTCTCGATTTAATCCTCTGCCAAAGTGTTGGTCCATCAATCTGGACATGGGTCGATCTAAATCGTCCCACCAGTCACGGAATATCAATGGCACCACCGACATCTGAAACGGCAATGAACAATGAAGAAAATCAGTAATATCGGTCAGTTCTTGCTTTTCGATTTAGGACGTAGTATAGATCGCGCAATGGTGATATATACAGGAGAAAATAACAAAAAAGGAGGATACTCCGTCTTGAAACGTGGTTAAATATAATATTACGAGACAATTAAACGTTTATAACGTGAGACAGAAGTTTGACGGATTAAGAGTTAGGCTGTAAGCTGTTTTTGATTAAGAACATGCTAGGCAGATTTCTTTGAGCTTAAAAGAAAGAAAGCGCGTCAACGTGTGTTAAATCGCACGCCTATCGTTATTGTGTTATAATAAGAAACACGATCTAAGTAGATTCATCTTGGGCAACGGTTGTAATTAATAACAGTCCTGACACCAGAACAAAAATCGCTAAACCACGATACAATTCAAAGGAAAGGAACAGATTCTCTTTTATTGCGAGTCTTCTAGTATTAACGCGAGGATGACCAATTTAGGAATCTTTTCGTAAAGTGAACAAATCACTAAGCACAACGAGAGCTGTTGCTATTACCGCAGATTAGCGTAGAGTAAATGTCTCGATTTTTAACACAGCAAATTACAGCAATGTTGTTCCATTATTGTTTACGCGTTTCCTCGAGCGCATTTTCATCGACTAATATATTAATTAGGGTCTTACTCAAACGCACAGCAGGTGATTTTTAGGAGGCTAATAAGTGTAGGAGCCGTAGCGATTCGAAAAACGAATAGCTGCCAACGTAAACCGAACTCTCACCGTAATTAAATAACGTGCACATGACACAATTGAATACTCGCGTTAGCTAACTCAAACCTAATTCAAAACGAATTTAACCGAAACATATGTTTAGCATATTCTAAACGGAGACTTACATTCAATCAACAGTCAAGATAATTTGACATTTCTAATCGGACATTTGAGAATCGAACATCTATAAAAATAGAAAAAGGGAGATTACTCTGTGAAGAATCGCACCGCGCATATAACATTAAGAAATTAATATTCGCGACATCAAATTGGCAAACATTCATGAATAGAGCGTAACAGAGTTTACGTGAACCGTCCACGAAATGAGAGTATCAAAATAATTTTTATTCAGAATTGGCAAACAATTGTGTGACGAATTCTTGTTTTATGACATCAAAGACGCGGGTGTGTTTCTTCGGTGAAGCAGAAATTTCGCCTATTAAGGGGTATCTAGAACTTATATCGTTTATAACGTCAGCGTGTTAGGAACGATAAAGAAGAAAAGTCTACTAAGACATTGCATTTCCATCGAATTACGTATAATGTAACTTATGCTATAGCTTTAGGTTACGTGTAAAAGCCTCGGTATATAGAAGGTAGATACGACAAAAAAAAAAAAAAAAAAAAGAAACGAAACAAGAGGGTTTTTCTCTATTCGTTTTTAGGAGTAGTCGAAGCATAAGTGGCAGAAATTGTATAAATATTCTGGCCAGTTGTACGCACGTTAAAATCTCGGCTGTAGTAAATATAAACCAGAGACGCATAAAGACCGAATAACATTTTAATTGGAAAATCGTATTGGAGAACGTACAATAATTACGTTCCTCGGCCGTCTATGTATTCCGGCAATTAAGAACATTTACTAATTCCTGCGATCAGAATACTAATCTCGAACACTAAAAAGAGATAATAACATACAGCGAAGAAAGGTAAAATATATAACATGTTAGGGAATATTGTAGGACGAGAAACAGTTAACGATGTATAAGGAAGGAAAAGAAGGGGAAAGCGTCGTCTTTATTAAAAAGGCGTGTCGTATGACGTCGTAATCCAGAACTTAATAAAGAATGTACTTAACAATTAAATCATGCTGTTTGACGATTGTATCTTAAAATGTAAGTTAGACCGCTAAGTTTCCAAATGCTACTACTACTACTAAACTACTACGTTTCGAAGTGAAACTATTATCCTCGATATCTTCATGGACGAAACTTCTCTAGTGTTTAGTAAGGGAGGGGAGCACGAAACGTGTACCGTATATATGCATTTCTATGCGCGTGTAGTAGAAGGCGATTCTTCGTTAAGAAGCGTGTTAGTCTTTTTCATGATTAGACCGTGCGTTGATAACCATCTATAAACGCGCGCAAACGGATAATATCGTTGACGATGATCGATGATCTTGAAGGTGGAAGGGAGAAAAAAAAGAACATTGACATAATACCAGCGTTCCTAGGATTTCTAACGCTAATTGGATTAGGTGATACCGATACTTCTGAAGGGTTAAGGGGACGTATACTAGACGTGTACTTAGTCCTTAAGTACAGTTAGCTTAGGATCCTTACTATTTTAGGTTACTATTTCATACGATGAAACGTTGTGGCGCGTTTTTTCTTTTCGTCCAACGAAAGTAAGAACACTGACCGATTTACACTCATAATGATGAAAGAAGAAAAAGGAAACAAAAAAAAAATATTTAAAAAATACAAAAAAAAAAAAAAGAACAAACGACCAGTAGAAGCAAACAGTATAAGCTTCCAAAACAATCAAGTACTACCCAAGCGACTTCTCTTTCTTTGGAACGTGAGAGATGTAAGAGACGTGGTTACAAACAAATGACAAATGAACACACACCTTTGAATACCTTTTCCTTTTTTTCGCACGTAGGAGGAAAACTTAGAGCGAAGAAATACAACGCGGTTCAGAGATACGAGTATTGACTGTCTGATTCAGTCGCGGAAGCGCGAGGAGCTTAAATAGGCGCGTTCTCGGGGTGCGTTTCAGACGCCTACGGGCAAGAGAGAAGGAGAAAGACGAGACCGAATTTTCGGATACTCCCACGATGTTCACGTGACGTTTACTGACTCTCGTCCAGAAATACCACCCGATGAACATATTTAAATGCCGAGGAGGGGCAGGATCTCCAAGACCGTGTAATCTAACCTCTGATTCACTGTTTTGAATAACTTTGGCACGCTGCATGTGTGGAAATCTTCTGTTTGTCTCCGTAATTTCAAGGAGACCTTAAAGGAAACCACTCTCTTTAACGATCCAAACTTTCTTTTATTGCGTAGGTTTCCAAGTTTGGATATCCCTCCGGGGTGAGAATAGATTTGAACGGAAAGGGCACAATGTTGTCGCGCCCTGATGATTATTCAATGTCAGCCTTTGATGTTATATATCTCATGATTACTGCTGCAAATCGTTGTTCGCTTGTTCTCCAAACTTGTCGTTAGGAGTGCGATTCCAATCGTATATACCTGCTGGTGAGGAGTTCCATGCCTCTAACAATCAGAACGAACGTGTGCACGTGTCGATTAGAGAGAGTACTCCACTCGACCGCATGCATTTCATGGGTAATGGGGGGAGGGTACGGGGGAGATTGTTATTTTTCAGTTTCGTATAATGCGGAGTATACGAGGTCGAACTCTGCGTTAGGGAAACACCCAAGTGTATTTTTCAATATATTTCGAGGGAATCGTTCGAGTACGAACAATCGCTCGAGATCAGCTTGCATTCTTATCGCAGGTCAAGACAATTCGACACTCGTGAGACTAATCTCCTGGTGTGTGTGTGTATGTAATTCCCCTCAACGTCGATAATGATTTCTATAAAGACTATTGTGTGCGAGTTCTAAATGAGAACAACTTTATGCTATTAAAATTGTTACTCGAAATAGGCTCGAAAAAAGAAGAATGTGAAAAAGCCCGACGAGCTTCGAGGTTAAAAACTCGATTCTTGTCACCAAAAAAAAAAAAAGAAAAAATGATTTGTGTTTTTAAATGTCGAGGACGGTCTATTTACGGATTATACTCTTTATTATAATTGATAATGTGTATTGTTACTTGTTAGGGTATGTATTATTTGGCGAATCTCTTCCTTACTTAGCAAACAAGTGCCAGTAACGCATACTTGGAAGGCTTGCAATCTCTTGATTAATCCGTTACAATGCAGAATTGATTATACATTCTAACATCGTACTATTTACATGTAGCAACAATAATTCGTTGACAGCAGTTGATTTGCGAACTAAAGGCACAACTAAGAAAAGAATAATGGTGCATACATACGTACAACAATAACTACGCCTCCTTGTTCAACGAGACAAATAAAATAGAGAATGTTTGCGTAAAATAAACAAACGGATGCACGCGAGAGAGCGCTTGTTAGCGGGCAAAAAGAGAGGAAAAATATTTAGATTTATAATAATATAATTCAGGGTACGTTTGATGGATTTTAATCTTTAAGTTGATTAAAAACGCCTCGATATATAAGTAAATAAACTTAATACTATGCGGCATTATAGCGATAATATTAAATAGTAAGCTTAACGATCCTTAATAAACGATTAGGTAACGCGTAATCGACCAAATATTTACGATAATCGATGTAATATCTCTTCGAACCTTCGATAATTCTCAACGTATTTTCGTGTTTTTCTGGAATATTATGTGTTAGGCATTTGTAAGTCGATCAGAAATGTCAAAGCTGAACGGGAAACTGACAAATCTTCGTTACATCTCATAAAGTAGAGAGATTCATGCCCGAAGAAAATACAAACTCTGCCTCTTTTGCCCAGATTATTAACTAGGCTATAATACTGTTATAACGTGTCTCTTTGATACTGGATAAAACGACTTTGATTATTCGTGTGTTAGAGAGAACGAGCGAGCGAGCGAGCGAGCGAGAGAGAGAGAGAGAGGGAGAGAGAGAGAGAAAGAAAGGAAATACTTCTAGGTGCTAAGAGGTAATTTGCGTGGTATACACATTACTATTATATAATATAAATATTATTAATTAGTAATTTGTAATGACCCACACTTGTATTACTTTTTGTGACTTAGTAACCGAGTTTGTAATCAATTTGTCAGTGTTATCTTCCACGGTAATGGCTTTCACCGGAAGCGCTACATTTTTTCCCCGCTGCTTACGTTACAGCATACGAAACTTAACTTTAGATCCATTACTATTAATTAACATTTATTATTATACATATATACCGACATCACACGATGTATCTACACACACATATATATACTTGACGTATTACGGCAACAATATTTATGAGTGTTAGATTTTCCTCATAGGCATCGTACAATTAAAAACTAGACTTTCTCTATGTGTAACTGTAACAAGAAGTGTATCGAGACGAACATAAAAATTTCTGTCCAAGAGAGAGCATATAATCCACACCCGCGAGAAATTCTTGTCAATCCAAAAACGGAAGATATAACGCACTCCGATATATTAGTATCTTCGTTCCGCAAATTATGTAACACAGTATCTGTATCGCCTAGCTGTTTAGGCCCATACCACTTCCTTTTATTGGCTGAGAGAAACAATAAAGTGAAATCTGACATCAAAAAAAAAAAAAAAAAAAAAAAAAAAAAAAAAAAAAAAAAAAAAAAAAAAAAAAAAAACAAGCGAGTTCTTTTCAATTAAGCTCAATTCTCCTTCCTTAGGATAAAAAAAGTAATAAAATTTTTTCTTTAAATGTTAGGGTTGAAAAACGAGAATATATAAAATCTTAAAATGTTCATCGATAAAACATTAATAATTGAAATGGCGTGTATTGAAAACTATGTAAAAATTAAGTTCAAGCTTACGATCAAGATTTAATTGTATAACGAAAAGAAAAGAATAAGAGAAATTAATTCATCTTACGGTTAAAAAGGTCCAATGTAAATAATAATTGTTAAACTCTGTTATGTACTTGAACTTTGAGCATGATCAAAGTTCCTTAGGTTTCACGGTTGGAAATAATTTTAGTGGGATATGTTTACCGTCATACGGGAAAAGAAATGAGTAAAGAAAGAAATATTTTACATGACGGCGAACCGTTTCGTTTCGTGGTGTCATGAGCCTAAAATAGATGGACTTTCACGAAAGTGGGTAGGTAGAAGAAGAGGAAAGGATATAATAAGACAGAATGGTTGAATTACATGTATTTTCTAAAAAAAGGCTTACAACTGTACGACGTGTGTCGTATATTTATTTATCTCTATTCCTTAAATATAACGAATATTTTACAAATCATTTGTACGGGGCTATTGTATTTTGGGACGGACGAAAGAGTATAAGAGGGACGATTGATTTCCATGGGTCACGAAGGTAGCTGGTATATTCGAAGTTCGGGGTGCTCTTGTATCTTTTCGATGTCCGGTAGAGTTGATATGCCTCGATCCTGATTACGAACGAAATAGAAACTCGGTACAATATTTTTTTAATTTTTTCACTTATTGATGAAAGAAATAGTTCTCTTTTTGAAATATAATTGGATAATTAGATAGTGTCCTTAAAGAATAGCAGTAGAAGTTGAAAAATAATACGAGAGTGTTTGAGAAGCAAGTGCGAAGTTCAAGATACAAGAATAATTGTATGACGTTAATATCTTCGAACTTTCTAACAATTGATAAATAAAATAGTTCGTTTCATTTACCGAGTATAACTGAGTTCAGCAAAGTTTTCCAAGAATAGTGAGAGAAGTCGGAGAACAATACTCGTACAAAATAGTTCAAGAAGCAAGAGTAAAATTCAAGGAACAAGAGTGATCAAATTCAAGCACTATTTGTGGTTACAAAATTTTTTAAGCTTTTAGATTAGTGATAATTTTGCTCCATTTTTTTAAAAGAATTGCGAAAGAAATTGAAGAGTAATACAAAACGATTCTAGAAGCAAAAGTCAAATTTGGGACACAAGACTAATATTGAAGCACTATGTTATTAGCATTTACAAAATTTTTAAACTTTTAGTAAGTATAAGAGTCAAAAGTAAAGACTCAAGCACTGTATCTTTCATCTTCTTTGGACGTTGATAAAAAAAGAATAGTTTCATTCTTTCCTTGAATATGGTTAAATTTAGAGATTGAAGAAAAATGCAATTCAAGAAACAAGAGTAAAATTCAAGAATTAAACAGTTCCTTACGTTATATTCTTTCCATTTCTCGTAATTCTGCCTCATATATCCCACCATCTCTGGTATGTCGATAAGTGCTGAAAATAAAACAGAGTTACGCGCTGCACAAATACAAAAATACGTCTGAGCAAAGACGTAGATGCATCACTGACCATCCCACGCCTCGACCATGTCGTTGATAATGAAATCGACGAAACCGATTTGCGCTTTTGGTATCGAACACGTTGCTCTATCGAACATTGGCATCAGTACCGGCAGTTGCATCCTTTTTTCTTCGTCAGTCTGCAATAAATTATAAAATCAAATTGAAGAACTCGAACATGTGCCCTTGGAATTATTTTATGGATAACTTTTTTTTTAATATTTTAAAATCAACAACACCTGTAAGCGAGGAAGAATTAAGCAAAAAAATAAAAAATAAAAAAAGAAAAAAACACAAAACGTTGTTTTGAAGTTCAAGAAGTATAATTATATGTATATACATACATAATTATAAAGAGGATATATTATAATTTAGAGAATTAGTTTAATTTTGTCTTTGAACTTTTACATGCCAATCTTATTTTGATTTCAAAAAATAGAAAGACATGTTATTTTATAAAAAGATATTTTCGGAGTAATTTTTGCATAAAATTGAAAGGAAAATCACGTGTATGTATATCGCCTCTTATATTTTTTTTGAATTTAAGACATTTGTTAACAATAGAAACATTTAGTGATTAAGATAAAAGTGACAAGAAGAATGTTGCAAGATTAATAAAAAAAAACTCTGAATTCCAACGGTGTAAATAAATCATTCGTGTTTTATCGAAGTAATAGTACCTGATTAAAATACTCTTCTGCGATACGTCTGGCCCATTCGACGCAGCACTTCAATGGTCGAGTCGGATTCGACACGTCCGCGCATTTGATCATCATTCTTTTAACCAATACTACATTCTCTGGCTGCGTCAAAACTGACATATCCACGGTGTCCGAGTAATCCTGCACTCAGATTTTAGGAAGATTAATAGGACTGCTAACAAGAACCCATAGTATTTAATATTGAGTAGAAATGACTTTGTAATAGATCTATAAAAAATAAACCGACTGGCAATTGACTGAGTTTGAAGATTAATCAAGGAAGGATAAAAGCCAGAAAGAGATATAAATAGGCACATTACGTCTAATTGTGGGCTGTCCATCATCCTTGCACTGCAAATGTTCATGAACTTAGCCAGATGTTCGAAATGTTTCGTCATCTCGGTGGCTAGGATCATGTCTATCACTGTTTGACGAAGTTGTTTATAGGTGTCCCTTTCCAAGTTCTACAAAATTATATATTCGATCGTAACAAAATATCTCGATCTTCAGAACTAAACAAAAATTTATAAACTCGACTGTCTTTTGAAACTCACTTTGAAGATATTCACATTGTCATCCGACAGTGATAATTTAAAGGTTAGTGCTGCATGGTGTGATTCAAGGACAGATAGATCGTTGTAGAGAATCGCTAGTTTGTTGTCAGAGTTGCAAAGAAATTGACTGAAATCAATTAGAGCATTGAACGAATATTCGAAACATATAGCTTTAAAGAATTACTCAGATTAGTTGATTAGTCGAAGTAGAGCTTAATTTACCTAGATCTACCCGGATGATCGACGTCGTGAGCAGCAGCCGCAACCAGAGTCGCGACCTCGTCCAAAGGTTCCAAGATCTGTTGCAGCCTTTCAGACTGCATGAATCTAGCAGTAGCTTGTAACACATCGGCAGCGTGCGTTGAATTATGATAACTATTTCGACTCTGATAATTCATCTCGATTACGGTTAACCAGTTCTGTACGACCTTTTCTTCACAACCGAGTCTGGCAGGCACGCGGTACAGATTCATGATGGTCGTCCCCAAAAAGAGTAGTGGTCTGCAACCAGATAAATTAATTGATAGACGTTTAATACTTAATTAATTCTATACTTAGTAATGTTATAAAAAAATGTATAGGTATATCAACTAAAACAATATTCTTTAGAACCAAGTACCTTTTTTCGGTTAATATTTCTAGTTTGAATATATCGAAATTCCATTCCAAACATCTTTCCAAAATTTCCGCGATCTCCTGAGGCCCTCTGAAACCTTTGATTTGCATACGCGAGGCAGTAGTCGTAGCGAAAGCCTTTGACGTCGAAACTCGCGTCGATTCAACTGATGATCTTCTCGATTCCCACGCTTTCCTCGGTGACTATGTCGATTAATATTAAAAAGAAAAATCAATCGTTAAGAAATCAGTCGCAAAATAGTTGATACGTAAAAAGAATATTTTATAATTTGAATATTACGGCAAGCAAGGCCCCGACGAGATCAGTTGTTACTGGATCGGTATCTTCTCTTAGGGATGGCACATACAGTTCGGTAGTTTTGAGAATATCAATGGCCTAGGTAATTAATTAATATGTATTACGTTAAATATAAATATTTCAGGTTTCATTATATTATTTTATTATAAGTATCTCAAAATAAAATTTGTAAGGAAGAAGGAAAGAGAAATGGTACCTTTTCGATTTGTGCTGTTGTATCAGGGGTCGTAGATTCGGTGATCGCGTTAGTCAGAAGGCTGATCACTTTTGTAATGGGTGCATCTAATTGCAAACTGTGTAACTTGTGTGCACTGGACCGCCTGCGGCCTGCAATTCAATTAAAATTCTTATCGTTTCGTAGAAAATATAAAAATATTAATCAGTCGATCAGTTGCGAACATACGAAAAAATTCTACGTGTAGTGTTTTTAATTTTATGGTGGTCATCTATCGATATTCCAGAGACTGAAATAGAGATAGTTTGATTGACTGGAATGTATCTTGAAAACATGTAGTCGGAACTTTTATTCTTCCTTTTTCTCGAATTTCAACCTATTTCCAAGTTGTATATGATTGATTGAAATATTTATCTCTTTTGAAAACAAGATGAAAGAATCGAATTTCAAATTATTTTTAAGTCTTGTATAATTGTGATCGGGACTTACTTAGAAGATCTAAAATTAGCTGTTTAGTAATTTTAATTAAATGATTCCAACGACGAAATGTCTTTTTTCTAAGCCGAGACAAAAGACGAAAGTAATAGATTAGTTGTAAGTTTCATACGAAACATTAAAAAGCCACGAATTCTAAATAACAAGTTGAAAGTGAAAATATTACCCTCGCTAGACTTCATATCAGACGTCCTTCTCTGAGACACAATCATGTTTCCTCTCGAATACATGGACTGTGACGGAGTCGGGCTGAGCGAGCCAATATTTTCTGACAAGTACGTCGTATCGTATATATAAATATAATGAGTCGGTTTTCTGAAAGAAAATAGAAAACCATGGATAGAACAGACGAGTAAAAGAAAGATAGAAAATAATGTATTCTACGACAAAATGAATAAACTCCGGATTGGCTTACTTCAAGCTAATACTGAAAGGTATCACCCTGCAACTGATTGTGATCATTTGATTGTTCTTTCGTTTACAATTCATGTTCCCTTCGAATTCCCGGCCTTTGCTTATGTGTTGTTCCATTAGAACAAAATTATCGTAGACCACTATATCCGCGATGCTTTTCCCCAAGATTTCGCTGGTCTTATAGCCTAGTAACTTCTCGCTAATTTTATTAACAAACTGTAATCAGAAAAGTACATGATATATGGTCGCTAACGTCGAATATGTAACAAACGAGATACAATTAAAAAGATTTAGATATCAATAATTTTTTTAATAATTTTATGAACCATTCAAAATCTTGAAAGATATATGCATGTTTTTAAATTAATATAATAATATGTAGAATAATGAAAAAATTAAGGTACGATCGTCGTCATGAATATTTAAAATGTCAAAGACGTGGGTCTTTCATTAATTATATACAAATGAAACAATTAAGAACTCGTATTACCTGTACAATATGTTTATCGTTCGTCACGTGTACCATGTCGCGGCATCTGTCAAGAGCTACATACAGCGCGTTGGCAGCCGCCAGTTGTGTCCTTGGTAATAGTGCACTAGCATAAATTCCTACTAGTTCGTTTATTAAGAGTCTCTCGTGGGAACACTCCATTAGAGCCTGAAACGAGCTCCCGAATAGTATGCGTCCATAATCTTATTTAAAACGGTTAAGAAAAAGGAGAAAGACTTCATCAAGGTTAAAATCAGAGTCTTCCAAAATTACTCTAGAAACTCACTCTGCTGAATCCTGTCTCCAGTAAATCCAGCGTCACAATTTTATCTTTCTCGCCGTGCATAAGGAACCTATTATAATCCCCGCACGAAAGGAAAATCAGAATTATCATTTGAAGCAAAAGAAGATCAGAAAATTGTATAATCAGGAAGATGCAAATAAGTATAAATCAGCTTACGATTTCTTTACAAGTGCTATAATAATGGAATTATGGTAAGCGGGACTAGACCTAATCGCCCTGAAATAGATTGTATTTATTAGAATATAAAGTCGTACGCCCGAGAAATTTGGTTAACATTTTAAAAATAATTCTCCGTACCTACAAATCGTATCGGCCTCAGCAGCGCGTTGCCCCCGATGATCGATGATCACTAGCTCGTGACCTCGATTTTGAAAGAATTCGACCGCTTTTTCCGCGTCTTTCGCCACCGACACGCTCCATCCCAATCGCCTCGAAGTGGTGGCGAGAACGTCCATTTGTTGGTCATCTTTGGGGAAGACCAGTAATATCTGACACGTTCGAAGAATTTATTTCATAGTAAATTATAATTCCAAAGTATTTGTGCGATTTACGAGTGACTCGTAGAAATATTTGAACAGTTGTCTATCGTAAAAAACTTTTATGAATATTAATATTAATATATGCATATATAATATGTGGTACAAAACATTTAGAAATTTTACTATCACTGTAACGAGACTCGGCTACAATGATTATATTGGTCAAATTTAAAACTAATCTAAGAAAGTAACATGAGTAGCATCACCACTTGTCCCTACTTTTCAGTTTATCGGATTAATAAATGAGGCATTTTTACGTATTTCGTAGCTTCTAATATATGCATATTTCCAGTCTTATTTCAAATTTCAGTGATACAACCATTATTTTTTCCCATTATAATGAAGTTCCGAATAATTTTATAAAACATGCGTAACATATTCATAGAAACTTTTTATTAGTGTTGAAATATCTTCGTGAGCACACTGTATATGACTAATACTATTAGTCAGGAAACGTAAACAGGCTTATCTATAGCTGGATACATTTAATTGCAACGATAGGAAAAGAAGCTTGACTTACTTTTATGAGACTAGGAACACTGTTTGTTAACGGATGAGCTTCGATATTTTGCGGTCCTTTCTGAAATAAGACAATAAATGATGAACTTTGTAACATCAACGATTAATTCAGCCATCTTAAAAGTCAGTCTCAGATTAAATTTCTTTTCTTTTCTTTTTTATTAACAATATAATTGGCCAGGCTCGTTCAATTGTGCACGTACTACTAGCACGGACTCGCTAAAGTAAGGATCCGTTGGGAGATCTCGGATAACCTTAGCTCGTCTTCGTGTACGCGGTGATCCTCTTAATGTTTTACTTTCTTCATGTTGACGTTCCGAGCTTCGCATTCGTATTCGACTACGTATTGCTTGATTTTAGATGGTGTGGAATCGTGGTGTAACCTATACATGTTAGGAATCGCGGCAAAGAAACAAACAAGTCTGAAGTTAACACGTATAAGAGCGAGAACATGAAGTTGGCCATTCAATTTGGAGAAATAAATTTATCGATAATCCTTTCGATTAGTCGATAATTTTTATTTCATATTAATTCAAATTATTAGAAAACTATCTAAATTCAGAAACACTGAAGATCTTTTTTCATTATTTCTTTTATATTTTTTCCTTCCTTGAAATCTCTTTCGACCTAGATTCTTCGATTATGGGACAAAGTAGCTCTCCTTGTCGAGCTTTTATTCTGAGCGCGCGAAACGTCCCAAGTACGAGGTACAGTTTGATCAATCGATACTGAAGTGATCTCGAATCTCCTTCAGAATTGTTTGAAAACGTATCTTGAACACGGAGCATGCGCGCGCAATGATGATAAACGAAGAAACATTCTGGAGAGGAAGTCCCGTTTCAGTGTCTAGAAGTTATTATAAATTGAAATTACATAGAAGGATCAGTTACATATATTCAAGCTATACATATTGTATACATTCTGCTAGTTGTAATAAAAATTCTTCCTGATTGATTGGATTATTTTCTGTCGCCAAAATATGTACGAAACAAAAGCACGAAGGAAAATTCAAAATCGACTGGAATTCAGAACATTTTATAAGATAATATGGATTACAAATTCTAGGATACATGAAGATTGAACAGTGTTTTATGATTACCAATTGTTGGTAATCATTATTTAATACCAAAAGCCATTTTCTGTAAAACAAAATATTTAGTCAGAAAGTGTATAAACCGTAATAAAAGTTCTTCCTGTTTGATACATCGTTTATTTCTACGAAGAAGCACGCGAAAAGAAGATAACTCGAAATCTTTTTATCATTGAACATTTTTTCAGGAGGATTACGCTATATCAAAAGATAATTCTTCAGAATTAATGAAACGATATTTTATAAATGGATATTTATAAATTTATTAAGATTGACAAAGGGTAAAATATATTTTAGAAATTGATATCCATAAATAGATATTGAAAAGTCAACAGAAAACTGAATAAGTATTATACGAAAGAAGCTTCAATTACGTTTCACAGAGGTTTTCTGGTACCTGTGTCGGCGACACAAGCGACGGAGGTATTTCGTTTACGTGTATTATGTCTCTGTTCGTGTCCCATTTCTTTCGAAAGGGATCGCACAGTACGCGGGTGATCCAACTGTACCATGTAGATGTCCCATGGATATTCGCGTCCTCGGTCGAACCGCAGACGTATATCTGTATCTGCGTCGACCGCCTCTTATTTATTTCTAAATCGATCATTAGTACGAACGTAATAGAAAATCGTTAATTGACACAAACGATGCACCCGATCTATTCTATCAATATACACTTGACAAGTAATAATTACGCATAATTAATCTCCCATACGAATTAGGCCGTGCGAGTCACAATTGTTAGTTCACGAATAGAAAATTGAGTTTAATTAATCGATTGTTCCAGTTGTTTACATTATTCGTTAATTACATATTCACTTTGTAGTGGAAAGAAAAATTGTTGTTCAACGAGGTTTATAGCTTACAGCGTTGTTGAAATACGTATTCACGGAAAAACATGCATCGCGATACTGAATCGAAAATATCGTGGTTGATCGAGATTATCCTTTCCATTCTCTATCAGGAGCAAAAGCTCGACTTTATCTGCGATAAAGAAGCTCTTCCAAGAGTGTCTTTGTACGATTATCGATAGTGGATTGAATAAACAGTTGATAAAAGGAGCTACACAACACAGTTGATCGATTGGAAATAAATGATATCTGCGATTTTTATTAAGCTATTGAAAAACTCATAGACTCAATGACATTGTAATTTTCTTAATATAGCTTGATAAGATTACTCATATATAGTAAAAGCAATTTTTCAACCATTTAAAAAGATGAGATTAAACACGACTAGCTTTCCAACTTATTAAAATATCTACTGATGAATAATTTTAGAAACGAAAACGAACGCAAGAAATAATTCGAGGTACAGGCTGAATGATTTTTATTCAAACAGTTCCTATGGAATGGCGTGCTTCCAAAGGATAAAAAATAGTCTCCACTGAAAAACAGACTTCTTTACAGTAATTTATTATAAACTTTCCAGACAGAAACATTAAAAACATCTCTTCGCTACGAACGTACTCGCTAAACCATCTGATAATTGAATGTTTCATTAGCGCTTACGCTTACCATTAAATCAAATTAAAACGAAACAAACAGTTCGGACTCGCAGAAAAGAATCTATTTTAAAAAAGAAACCTACCGTCACGAAAATAATCTCATTGTCAGCCAATACTTTATAATAAATTTCAAAAACTTTAAAATCAATACTAAAACACGAACAAAACTACGCGAACTCAGAACAAACAATCTATTTAAAAAAAGATCTATTGTTACAAAAATAATATCAGTTTAGTATCACATTCAGACGACCTTAAAATCATTTTATTAACAATTTATTACGTATTAATTTAATTAGAAATAGGAAAGAAAAGACTAGTTAAATATCGAAATAATTAAAAAAAAAATTCCTCCATAACGTTAATTATCTACGTCTTAAAGCGAGCAAACAAGAGCGAATGAACTTCCTAAAATTTTTCGACGAAAAATTGTGCAAGACAACAGTTCCGGTATAACCACTCGTTCAGCTTTTTCAGCTGCGCCATTGGTGTCTATAGACCGTCTATAGACAGTATCTTATACCCTGTCTATAGTCAGTCTGTCTGACTAAGCAGCGGGAGAAGCTCGAGCCTAGTGGCGTACATCGTGTTTCTACAAAGAGAAAGAAAAAGACGCGGTGTAGAATTGAAATAGGTTGTCGTTAAATAATTCGTTCGGACGAGAATCAGAACTCGACAGACTGATCAAATATTCAGGATGGTTAGGTCATATCATAATGATTTTTCGTCGCCGCCCCTTTTGAAACTTCCATGCAAACAGTTGACGTAACATTAATGAGACCGCACGGTACGCTGAGAACTTGCCACATGTTCGAAACGAAACAGTTTTAAATTACTTTTTTCAGAGAGGGTTAATTGCTGATGAGCGAGCAAAAGCTTCGTGATTCGTGAGAAAAGAAAAAGCTGATATCGTGCGTTTCCAAATCGATTATTCTGCTTTTTTTCCTGCTCTCTCCTTGTCTTGTCACGATAACCGTAAACTTTCTTCCTTTTCTTCTATTTCCTATTTTCGGAGATCGAATGAATAAAACTTTGAAGTTTTGGAGGGGATTTTGGAGGAATAATTTTTGTTCCTGATCATGATAATGATCAAGGATGTGGAGATCGGATTGAGAAAGTTAAGATTTGGAAGGAGGGGATAGTTGAAGGATGACTTGATTGAATAGAAGTCAATAGAAATGACACTGGAATGATTGATGTTTGTTGTAATGGTTATTGAATTGTTTTGGAGTAGTATACAGGCAGCAGGCACAGAGTAGAAAGTTCATAGTACTAAAAAATAATTTTGAGGCCTATATTTATGCATGATCTTGAGATTTCATGTGTTCTCTTTTGAATTTCATATCAGTAGTTCATTATAACATTTTCTTATGAATTGAAAATTGTCAGTTAAAAGAGTAAAGCGATATTGTAATGTATTAAATGATCATGGATTTAAAATGACATGATACGATACGTTTGAGAGCTTAGAATGTCTTCCCATGAATGTATCACTAGTTGTTATAATTTAAAAACTTGGAAAAGTAATAGGAATAGTTAAAAGCGGTAATCTAAAAATTGTCAGTAAAAAAGACAAAGCAAAATTTAAGTTCACTCAACGAAAAATTTAAGGAGTACCAAAGATTTTAAGTAGAATAGCATTTTATGATAGTTAATCGATTACTTTGCAATTGTAATATATATAAAAAAAAAAAAAAACAATTTAATGGCCACAAAACACTAATTTAACAATTATCCAAGAAAGTTGTCAATCTAGCGTGAAAAAAATATAACCAATTGTAGCCTGCTTTTTTTTCTTTTTTTTTTATAGAAATCTACAAAATTTTGATTATATTGTGTTATAATAAATAAACAATACAGTTTAAAGGGATATATCGTAATCGAAATACGGAGAAGAGAAAAGGTGGGCACAGGTGAAAGGGCACAGTCCAAGAATATCGATCGATAGTGGCATCGTGAGATATATTTAAAGTAGGTTAAAGTACAAAAACAGATAGCTGAAAGGAACGTGATATAAAATGAAACGACTAAAGCATGAAATGCATATGAACTAAGTAAACGACGTAGTAGAAAATAATTAAAAACATGAAATGCAAAATATAACTAATGGCTACAATGAAAGCAAGTACACTGGAATTTAAGAGGTCATTACCTTAACAAATTGTTGACTAACGATAAATATACTTGTTTCCGGTACGATTGGTTCTATCGTTAGTAAATTATGTCTTCGTTACGAAAACATATATGACACGAAAAAGTATGTTTCTATTATTAATAATTGATTTAAAAAACATTCTCCTACGCATCAAAAAATATTGGAAGCAGAAAAATTGACTGTTTGCCGACATTATATTTTGCAAAAGTAATTATAACAATTATAATAGAGCATCGTGCGAAAGATAGTAATAAGCAGCAATTAGATTCGATTGCCTTTCGTTTATTATGAAAAATTCAAAGTGGAACATTGCTTGTACGCCGTTATCTTAGATTGGAGCCACTACACGTAAATGTAGATTATTAATACGGCGAAATGCTTTATACGTCATCTATCGTCAAAGCGTTGCGCCGATCTCACTATTCGATAAGTACATTTAGTTTCTGTATCAATAATATTTTTCCATTTTTTAAATTAACAAGCCAACAAACATTGGAAAACAGTCTTAAACGTCTTCCATTTGGCAAAAGAATTATCTAATATCGAATGTATGTAGACGTCCGGGATGCAATAACGATAACAGAAATTTACTTACTAACGCTGAGCAATCTGCATTTTCGTCGTCATCAACAGCGATGTCTTCGAACGACGATCTTCTTCTTAAAACATCGTATTCTGTTTTCCCTAAAAACCAAATACATTATTATATATTAGTTAAACTTTAGTTACTCGATATGTTATCCCGAAATAAAAGAAAAAGAATTTAAAGTGCATCAAAAAAATTAAATATCAGGTAGTATTTAAACATTAGCATGTTTATATGTGCTGCTGCAACGAAACTTTCTTGAATTGATTCATTAATCGAGTAGTTAGTTGATATCTTGACAATAACAAGAATTGTTTAACAATCAGATTATCAACGAGTTGCCACGACAAAATCTGTGGGTCAATAGATCAATAGTTAAATGACAATAATTAATTGACAATTCAATGCACTGTTTTTAACTATCTTATTGCTATGACAGATTGCACAATTAATCGATCGTGCTCCTTTTATCTTTAATATGAAATCAATTCATTGGAATGATCTCTCAAATACTATTATACTGTAAAATGCGTTTCAAATTTCTTCGCGAACTCTTTATGTGTTTCTATGAATATTTTATAATAGAAGATATTACAAGATGACTTGCATTTGATCTTGAATACCAAATCTTTTTTTATCAAGTATTTATATCTTTATAGTGCACAGCGTATAATCAATATATTGTATAACTGAATAAAAAATTTGTATGACAGTTAACTGCTATAAATATTCCGTCAAATTGGATAATTAAAGTTGACAAATTCGTGGGAGCAATTCTATAATATAAAAATGAGCAAATCGAAAGAGGGTGTGTGTGAACGAGGTCGAACATATACCTTATCTTCACCTTTTATGGCAGGATCATTCAGCATTTATCGTTCGATTCGAATGGATCAGAGTTTAAAGATAATTGATCGAAAGTAGGGCGCCTTAATTGGACAACGTGAGCAAGAGTTAGTAGGGACAAAACAAACGCCATCAGTTTGAACTAAAATCGACAAAGTATACCATAGAGAACTATGTAGATTGTATAAGTATACATATTTTCTTGATTAGTAATGAGAATTTTTATAGCTATTGATTAAATTGATCCCTGATTCATGTTCTTCTTTATGGTATTGGTATGGTAAGTGTGAATGTGTGGAGTGGCATAATATTTTATCGGACAATAAAACTCTCTTTTTATTAAGAAAATTGAAAAGCATCGATACGAGAAAGAATACCTTGATCAAAGAAATAAATTTTCTAGCTTATTGACTCGTCCTTAAGTTTTACAAAAATGCTAAAATTGCTATTAATCGCAGTTTGTTGGAATTGAAGAATATCAATATGTAGAGTCTTACGATATTCATCGAAGGGAAGAGTTTTCTTCCTATCGATGAAACTAAAGAAAGTTGATATAGGAAAGAACATTTCAATCAGAGAAACAAATATCGCGTTACTTCTTGACCTGTACTTAATTGCGTAATTTGTCGTTGCTAGTAAGGAAAATTACACGACTTTTTTCAATATAAAAGTGAAACTACTGATATAATTACGTACCATTGCTAAGTAATATGTCATCCAGAATATTTAGTCCTTCGTTTGGAAAGAAAGAGTCATTCGAAGGAGATGCCATATATGAATTTATAAATAAATAATCACAGTGTCGTCTGGCTGTTTATTAAAATGTATACAAAAATCTAAGTTGATGCTCGGTACATATTTGAAAAATCGGCAATAACATCAAACTTTATTCAAATTGTGAAATGATCAATTTTTCGATTACGAAGATCAGTGTCAAAATAAAAATATAAAATTCTATTATATAACGAGTTCAGTTACATCGTATTTTTATAGATATTTAAATCGTTTATATTTCAATTCACCATAATCACCAAGGTAATTAAAGAAGTTTATCAAATCAGCTTCGAAAATAGGAAAAACCGAAATTAAAAGATTTGGGAATAAGTGCACTCCGCCAAATTCCTTGCGACTTCCGATATCTTCCAATCCTTTGAATTACACTGTGCATGTCCACCTACTACTACTCACGATACACTTCGGGAGAAAAGAAGAAATGTTTCCTTAAAAGTCTAAAGATGAAAGTCACAGTTAAGGAAATTCAAGAAATCCAGGGGAAGAAATCGGCGCGCGTATAGCGAACGATGCGTTGTAAGCGGCTCAAAGACAACGACTGGTCGACGGAACCAAAATGTGCAGGTTAAAATTCTACGCGCGAGTGAGTGGCCTCAGAAACGAGATAGGGTCGTTGGAGAAACTCGTGGTACAATAGCCGTGTATACTCGTTAAACACGAACACGCTCAAAAGAACACGACCGGCCGAATAAAATTTCGCAATTAGAGACGCTCCTTAATTGTTTTCTTTTTCTTGCAAAAGCGCTTCGAGCAATGACTGTAATTGAATAAACTGTAATATCATCGTTTCGTATAGAGATTTTGTAACTAAAAAACCATCACTTTAACGAGACAAAGTTGCCACGGATACATTGATACCAATAATATTTGTATTTGGCTGTTATGTTGAAGATATCTGCTTGGTATTTTTGTGCCTGCTGTTTTAGTTTAGATAAATAACGGCAATTGGTTAAAGAGTTTAGAGTATTGTACGATTGAAATGAAATATCGAGGAAATTGATTTCTTTCTGATAAGTGTGAGTAGGACGTGCAGTTTGTAAAATGGCGCTTGTAGAATAATTGAGATCAATGAAAGCTATGTTTGAGCAAATGTTTGTCATCAAAGGTGCTCGCTAAGTGGATTGCTATTGTGTAGAAATAAAGATGATGTTTATTCCTTTGAAGTCGGTAAACTGTGAATATTCTAGAAGAGAGTCTGATAGAGTTTGAATGAAGTTACTAAAATTTTACGGAAACATTAGACAATTTTTCCTTCAATATCTTGGATAATGTCCACGAGATTGTTCAATGAAAATTGACGCTTGAAGATGTCAGTATTGGAAACGATGTCAATTAAACAGTCGAAGATGGTAGTACAGATTTCAAGTAAATTTTAATTAAGGGTATTAGTAAAAATGTCAATTAGAAAGTTAAGGAGAAAGTATTTCGAAAATAGTTCAGATTAAATCTAACACGGAAGAAAAACGTTGGAAATTTCTCTTTGGATATCTTACACAATGGTCACAAGATTGGTCACAATGAAGCTTACGTTTAAATGAAAACTGAGATAAGACGTTTCGATTAAACAAATAAGAAGAAGGTATTTTTCAGACATAGTCCAGACTAAATCTAGTACGAAACGAGATATTCCTAGCCACAGATATCTGTCCAATCTATATCTAATTTTTCTCTTACATTAAACGTACACACTGTGGCCAAATATAATCTCAGATGCTTCGATTGAAATACGCTAGACTGTTATAAAAATTCCCATATTTCAAAAGAATACAGGAAAATAGAGTGCCGAGTAAAACAAACGAGAAGCTTCAAAAGTGTATTCGCTACTTCAGTTTTCAGGTTGAAAGAGTAAAATATTTTTTAATTAATATCTTTTCCTGCAAGATTTCTCTGCCACTTTCAAGCAATTTGAATCCGAATGATAACGTTTTGTATTTGAATGAAAATATAGGAGAATGGAATGCTAAGTAAAATACAAGGCAAACTTCAAAAATACACCTCTATTTCGGCTTTCAGACTAAAGGAGTAAAATATTTCCAAGTTAATACTTTTTTCTGCATGATTCCTCTGCCACTTTCCCCAATGATAATTTCCTATATTTGAATCACATTTACACCAAAAACGTAACTGGATACTGTCTTACTCTAAATTAATATCTTGAAGATTATTAAATTACGATCGCAAATTAAAATTCTCTTACTGATCGATCTTTTAGAAAGACAAAGGTTGCGTTTACGTTCCAATGGTTGACAAGCTTTATTCCTTTCTTTTTTCTTTTTTTTTTTTTATTAGTGAGTTTCAATGACAAGAGCAGAACAATGAATAGCACATAGCTAATTTGCTTGCACGCTCCCGAAGGTCCGAATGGAATTTCCATCCGGCATTATCTGTGTCTGATTTGCATTCGTAACCATCGTCCCAAATATATGTGGCTCCTTATCACAGAATCAATATAGCGTTTCGACATTGTACCTTTGTGGCTTGTATGATAGAGCTTTTTGCTTACAAACAAACAAAGTAACGTGTTCTGCTTCGGGGATATTCAAATGGATGGATTTTAATGAGGAAGTGGATGACAAGCGAGAAAAGAATATTTAATATGATATCGATATTTTTTATCAATTCGTCATACGTATACAAATTGGAAAGGATATATAAATTGCATGGTACCTAAATATTTAAAGAATTCAGATAAATATATTGCAACGAATAAAAAATAGCACAGAATGAGAAATATATTCGTGGCACGTGTTTTAGAGCTTATTTTCAAGACAGAAAATTGAAAGTTCTTAGTAAAAAATGGGAAGCAAAATTTATATTCATTCAATGGGGAACTGTATGTAGTATTTATTTGATGATGCTCGAAGAATTTCACCCCCTCCATTCGACTATTAATAACGTTAAAAACGAGAGACAGTGGATTGTTTCAAAGATTCTAAAATTAGAACTAATCCAAGCAAGAAGTATTAACAAGTGTTAACAAGTACTACAGTACTAAATCTTTACAAGTTATCCTCCGCTATAAGAATTTTCAAATAACATTTGCTCAAAACCTGAACACCGAGATCAGACGAAATCTAAAAGAAAGCTCAATCTCTTTCGACAATGTTGTATCAAAGTCCAAATTAATTCATTTTGTATCCCCTTAGAAACATGCGATCTAATCATGATCGAGCTACGATCCAGCTCATCACCATACAGCATAGAAATTATAATTTCTAAATAAAAATGATATACGACATTAAAATTACAATTTTTGGATAAGATTGATACACGCTATTACAGTTCCGATTGCTAAATAAAAATGTAACATTAAAAATTATAATTCCTTATAAAATTGTTGTCGCTAGATTAGAATTACGTTTCTCGACTGAAATTAATACTCGACATTTGAGTTACGATTCTCGAATAAAATTCATCCACAACGTTAGAATTGGAATTTCTGAATGTAATTAATACACGATATTGAACTTATGATTCCCGAATAAAATTTGTTACATGACGCTAGAATTATAATACCCGAATAAGATTGACTCACGACTCGTTCCATCAAAATTCACCAGGGATGTAGTTTGCTTTCCGAAACCTCGCGGCTCTAATTAATTCATGTCTCGAACATTGCCTCCAGTCGAGGATACAGTGTATGGCCACATCGTAGACAGACTAGGTCAAGGAGAATCACTCGTGGTACTCTCTCGTGCCGCTCCTTTGCGAAACGCAATACTCCTCAGCTGATTGCAATATTTATTTTCGTTCGTCGAACGTACGCGAGCCGACATCGAAGAGGTTGCTTTCCCGGCGTGTGCCATCCGGAATTATCAGATCTGATCAGTGATTTAACGATCGATAATAAATTCGAGTAATTCATGTGATGATAGCTTCTCTTCCTTTTCCTTTCTCTTTCAAACGTGTTGTTGAAGAGTTGTACGATCAGATAAAAAACGATATAAAATATGAGATACGAGATAAAATTTGGATTATATGAGAAATAAAATAATGGAGGATTTGATTATATGAATGTAACTCGCAGTAGTCATACGTGTCGTGTAATCCGCTTGGGATTATTTCACGATAGATCGTTGTGCGTTGAAGTAGTTCAATTTGTCGTAATATTTGCTGGGATGATTGGGCTGATCTATCTGGCAGAACGTTAAGATTAATTCTGGACTTTGAAATCTTTTCTTCGAATTTAGAATTCTGATTTTGAGAATATGCGTAAGAATGGCTACTTTTAGGTTTACAGGAAAGAGTAATTTGAATTGAAATTAGATTTAAATTTGAAGATATGTAGTAACGGTCTTTTCTCGAATAGATATATAATTTGATTTTGAGAATATAAAATAGTTACTTCTAAGCTTTTTTCAAAAAATAGATTATTATTTGGAAAGTAGGAAAAACTGGTATAATTTCTTGATTAACTAAAATGGCAGTGGAAGTACTATATTACTATAAAAGTATCGCTAATTTGATTCCTATGTTAGTTAAAATATAGGGAACATATTAATGAAAGAATAAGACAATAAAGTAGTTGAAAATCTAGCACATAGACCATAAATATAGAAAAGAGGTAACAGAATTTTTTAATCATGTAAAAAAGCAATGCAGGCATTACTATTGAAATATTTAGTTGTTTGATTCTTAATCAAGAGTAGAAAATGATTATCAATGAATAAATGGAAGGATTATAAGTTAAAAAGATAATTCAAAACAGATAAAAATTTTTATTATTTACAAAGACTGTAGAAACATTAATTCGATTCTGAATAACAATTAAGAAACGATTATTAGTAATTGAACAGTTACGACGAAACAGTTGTAAATTAATTTACCTCAAATATTAATAGTCTATAAAAAATATCTATAAAAGGACATAGAAGAATAAAAAAAAAAGAATAATAAGAAATAAATAACATATCTGATGATTAAAAAGGCTAAATATTCGGAATTTTTCAGCGTGATGCATAATTAAAATTCCATGAAGGGTAAAGAGAGAAATTACCGAGTAAAGATCCTTGGTTGACCATATCCGAGTGCTTTCTCTTTTCCGCCTCCCCTGTATCCTCTATACATTCCAACATACTAGTCTTGCAACCCATCCTCGAAGCAATTTCTCACTTCGTGCACAATTCTTTGTTCCTCTTTGACATATCGTTCACAGTTCATTGACTGGATTCTAGAAAAAAAAAAGAAAGATAGTTCCTATTATAAATCCTGCTATAATAAGTTAGGTTACAGTACTTTTTCCAATATTTTTTTGTCGAAGGATCTACTAAGATACGTGTATATAAAGGGAAGTTACAAATTAAATTACCTAAGAAATAAAATCGTCAAGAATTACTAAAATTATCCAAATCAATTATGCAAATTAAATTCGCCAAGAAATCAAATTTTCCAGAATTACAAAATTTATTCAAACAAATATCCACAGTAAATTCTCTAAGAACTGGAACTGTCATAATTTATCAAAATTCACAAGTCAATTATCCGAATCGAATTCTCCAAGATATGAAACTGCTAAAAAAATCATGAAAAATTGGCAAATCAATTATTCAAATTAAGTTATATTTACAGAGATAACGTTCCATTCACATACAAAGATAACACAAAATTTCTTTGCAAATATTTATGATACATGAATATTTACGATAGGGAAAAGATTCACGACAAGAAACGTGACTCGTGACACGCATAATTAATTCGAAAACGAGAATTTGTCATGTTCGAGAAATGCAAACAGGTTGAACGTTCCTCCTCAATGCCGTGGAACAAGTTCGAGAACGATGTGCATACGTATGTACGTGTGCTGGTAGTACAGGAAGTATCGAGTGAGAAAGAGACTGGATCAGAATGAGTAGGCAATTCTGAATATTCATGAGGTATTTACAACACTATTGAACATAAAACAGCATGTTTGTAAATTGACCGAAAACAATTGAAACTTACCATGAAAATCGTGTACAAGGTGAATTTGGTTTTCATGATTCTTGAAGAGTGCATGATAATAGAAAGGATGAAGTTCTTGCATGGTTTGAGCACTTGAAAGTGTTTAACACTGATTGACACTAAATTACACGAGACATGTTTCTTACTGCACAAATTATTCCTTTGGTTTTAAATTTTTCATTGAAAACTGCAATTACATGAAGTTTCTTTATGGTGATAAGATCCTTTTTGATGACATTGTACGACAAAGAAAAATTAGGCTTATCGAAAGGAATTACCAGGCGTAAAGATTCATAGATTTTAAGAAATTACTATAGATATTTTCGTGTAAGTCTTTATGGCATTAACATATAACGTTGTAGATTATTTGAAAGACATATTGCTAAGATGAAGTTATTCGGAAGATTAAGAAATTGATAAGTTCTTCAGAGTAAAATTACGCGATACGTAGGAAAATAAGTTCTATCGCTTAAGAAAATTAGCTAGTAACACAGATAAATTAGATTAAAAATGAGAATAAGCTAAGAAAATTACTGAGATATTATAAGAATACTTTAGTAATATTACTCATATGGAATCAAGAGTCAGCAACATAACTTAATTACTTTAAAGAATTTAAACATTGTACCGTTTTCCAAAAATTCAAAAATTATCCTAATATGAAATAAAAGATTAGTATAAGCCGCATAGTAAAATTAACGTAAATCGTTTAATATAGATCATAGAAAAAGATAATGTTTTAATGAAGTATCAATCTTTTATAAATCTTTTACTCAATACACACCGCTGAACAAAATTTAGAAGCAAGTTGGAATTCTCAAACGAGCACAAGCTACTCACGACAAATGTATTATAACAATATTATAACATTCTTTGCAAAATTACAAATTCATTTGTATTGAATTGATATTATACGCAAACACGATTCCCTGCACAAATCGATATTCCACATTAATCAATGTTCCAACACCTAATTTTAATGAAAACTCCAATTTAACTGCAAAAACTCGAAATACTCACTAGCACGAGAACGCCGAAACAGAAACTCAAAATTACCATCAGCCAGCTTTATTCGTAGCCCAACTAACAAACCGAAAGAGTCATTTTGTCTGACACTGAACCGGACGACACGAAAGCCAGCTTGAGAATCACAGACACGCGCTTTCAACCGCTGACATTCTTCTCTTTATCTTATCACACAAGCCTGTAGTCTACAGGCTGTGGAGATCACCAATTCCAGAAATTCCTACATCCAAAACTCGCTCAAACAACAAATTCACGTCACAAACTCCACCCGATTTCGGTTTATTTCACGATCGTAATTTCTTCGACCATCCTAAACAACGTTTGATCGACGTAACCGCGAGGATTACGTCGCGTTACTAAACACGTAAACACGTCATCTGTGCACGAGAAAATTTACGTTTTGCTTGCTTGAGAGTCAGAGAGAGAAAGAGAGGAAGAGATAGATGGAATTTAATCTAAATCTCGGACAACACGTTAAGAATTAAAAATTTCGAAGAAAAGCAACGACTGTCAATGAACGATAGATCCGCTTGGACGTAGATCAAATTGAGAAATCATCGAGTTTGTCAATCGATAGTTCGGTCCCGATCGTGATCGCGTTTCAACATTGGCTCGAAGCTTCCCAGAGACATTTAGACCTCGAGGCCGCACATTCCTCGTCAACCATCCGATATTTATTGCTGTCTGTTTGTTCCCACTCGCGAGTAATTAATGTCAGCTTTCAGCTTTCTGATTCGAAACATCGTTTTATTCTCCAGAATTAGAATTATTATTCGGCGACGAAATATTTTGTATTAAATTCCTTGTTTTCCCCTATTGTGCTCCAAGCTGCTCACAATCTTTTAAAAGTTGCGTAAATTAAAAGTTCCATTACAAGCACACAAGAAAACAGTACACAGTGAGGATTGATTAATGGACGACTAGACGAATCACGTTTTCATCGACGATTTTTCAACCACGATCGACCGATCCATTGTTAGGCGACACAGTATCCCGAGATGTGCACGAAGTTTTAATAAACCTAGGCCCAGTTGTGTAGACTGCATGGTGGCCTCGAATCCACTGACTAAAGTTCGCGATTCCACGAGGACAATGTGAGCTGAAGAGGCCACAGGTCGGGATGCCTCAGCCCCTCTTCTTCTTGAGCACGTAGCCAAATTATTTTGTTTGCTCTGTGGTACTGCGTCGACGCCAGGGGATCTCTTCTTTTCTTTAAGGGCACGTTCGCACTACGTGACATATGATTTATTCGTTTATTAGAGTTTGTTTTGATAAGCAAAAAAAAAAAATCTGTTACGAAATTTTTGGTAAATATCTTTTCGAGATAAAATTGATCGGTGACAGATTACATTTTTATAAGGAAATCTTGTATCGTAAAGGATATTATTTATAGGTTTCTTTGTAGGCTTCAAAGTAATATAACTGCAAAGTGTTTCTTGGTAAATATCCTTTATAGGTAGAATTGATAGTTTATAAGGATCTTTATAAGGATGTTTCACGTGACAAACGATTCTTTAGCTTTCTCGGTAGGTTTAAGTTTACTATAACCAGATGATGTTAAAATTGATAAGATTAAAATTAAGATTAAGATTACCATTCTTCGATAACAAGATAAAATTGATCGATGTCTAAGTTTATTCTCATAAGGATGTTTCATGTAAAAGAGAATTTTTTTGATTTAGATTTCTTGGCAGATTTAAAGTTGGTGTAACTAGATGTTTTTAATTGATACATGATATTAGAGTTATTATTCCTGGATAACGAGACAAAATTGATCCGTGATAGTTCATATCTTCGTAAGGATGTTTTATGATAAAGAAGAGTACTTTTCGAGATAGATTTATTGATAGGGTTGAAGTTGAACTAAGTAGAAATTTTAGAAAGATACATGTATGTAGGTTGAATTAGGTAGAATTAGCGAGGTAAGCTAACTATGATAGTTTCCCAAAAAATAATATCGTTTAGGGAAATTAATGATTAGAATGTTAAAAAGATAAATGTATGTCCATTAACGAAATTAATTGCGGCAACATCTCGAAGAGAAACATAAACCATTAGCAAAGATTAATCGTAGAAACTAACGTAGTTTCTCTAATGAAATTAATGGATACAGTGTTTTGGAAGCTATCGCGGATTATTTAGTTAGAATAATTGAAAACACTAGAGGTAGAATTCAACGTTTGTGAAACATTTTTAGCGTCCTACTGAGAAAGAGGATTCTAAGAGTAATTGCAAAAAAAGATCGTATATTTTAAAAAGTTTATTAACCATTTAAAAAATAGGAAAGAAATATTTTAATTTTATTTTCGATAGCTTCTAAAGTGAATCACGAACGATTAAATGACATTGTAGAGACAATAAACATGATTAATTAAGATGCATACAGTTAGACAATGAAATTATCTTACGTATGATATTTAATAATTCATAGCTTGATCGTATTTTGCTGGATTGAGAAGATACTAATGATATTTTTGATGAACCGATAGATACAACACAGATAGAATAATAATAGGTACAGTGGCATGACATAGTGTGTGGTAGGTTTTGCAGCACGATACCGAGTGTCACGTTATGAAACATTGAACAGAATCTCCTTGAAAACATCATTCGACTTGAAAGGCTAATATTGCACACTGTCTGAATAGTAAACAGCAATTGCACTCGTGACCTGTTTGGTTTTGCAGAAGTTCAAAACGCAGTGTAGAGATAAAAAAAAGCTGGATTGGTTAATACGAACTTTTAAAATGCAAAACCCTTTAACCTGTTGTTTGGGTGTTTATTAATGCAGCTTTTTATATTAATACTATTTGTTTAAGAAGGTTATAGAAAGGTAACGAAAGTGTTGGTACGAAGTAGAAAATATAAAATAGCACCAAATAGAATTAATTTATATATATAATCTCTGCATGTAAAAAATAATTTAATAGAAAATAAGAAGGTATAGTTGTAATATATACGAAATATAAAATTAAGTACCGATATCTAAAATATAAAATGAACTGTCTATTTCGAAAGATTCGAAGCATCTACCGGAAGAAAATATAGAAAATCGTTTCATGAAATAGCAACATAATGTCTCTGCCAAAGACAGAAAAATAATAGTAATCTATAAATTGAATTAGAAAGATTTCAATCTGGATGGAATCTTCGAATCTAAATGGAAAGGAAAGAAAAACAAAGATTCGTTAAATTTTAAGTATTTATCAAAAGAGAGTACAACAATTTATTTTAGATATAAAATAATAACACGATATATCTTCGCACAAACGTAAAATATTTAATAGGATACAGGTTGTCAAAATGTGAAAGGTCATAAACTGACAGATCCATTTCAAAATGCATCTAGAAGATCCTTTTTCCATAAAAATGGATAAATTGTGGGATACAGACAAGTCGAAATTACAAAATTAAAGATCCATTTCAAAATCTATCTAATGAAGTTCTCAGTATTATTTTATAAATTAATAACACGATATCTTCCCTTGGAAAAATGCAAAAATTAGTAGGATATAAGTTGAACTGTTTGAAATTTAAACTTTAAATTGCACAAAAATTTATATGTTTAAACAAAGAGGACTGTAGGAGAAGAAATGACATGCTCGGTTACAATCAAAGAAACTTGGCGAGTATCTAGAATTTGATTGTGACAAATAATAGGATCATTCGATAATTGTTATTGTGAATTTACCTAGCGGTAGCACAAAGCGATTATTTGTCTAGGGGCGCTTTAGTTTCTTTGGCGGAAATTATCTTTGCCTGTGACCTCACTGTAATGCGTTTATATCTAATTGTTTTGCTCGTTGCACCTTCGTTATGGAACTGTATCTTGCACATGGCGTTCAAATTAATACACCTTTCCAGATGACTATACGCGACTGAAGTAAATATTCGTTCTGAAAGTTTTAGGATCGTTAATATTCAAATGAAATTCTTCGCTGCTTGTTACTCTTTCTCTTATTGTTAATTTAAACATTAAAAAATTTCGCCCTCCTCGTCCGAAAATTTGAAAAATCTGGACTCATGGAAAAGATTAAGTTTTACGTTAATTGAAGTGTTTGGAGTTTGAATATTAAAAAGGATTATTAAAGTGGTTAAGGTTAAAAAGTGGGATAAAAGATAACGAAAAAAGTGACGACCCTGCACAAAGTAAAATATTAATTAAATATATTTAGAGTTTGACATCGCGGTATTACAATTTTAATGAAAATACGAAAAGTAACAAAAAAAAAAAGTATATTAAAGATATTAAGAAATATGATAAACAAAGACGTACCTTCTTGCGTTTAAGTCGCAGAATAGGAGTATAAATTAATTTGTGGTTAAAAAGTGTACATTGGATTTATTAATTAGGGGCTTTTACTTGTGAATAATGGTTGAGCAGTTAATTGATAATTATTATAATCTAAATGAACTTATTTACGTAAAATTAGTATAATACTTAAAACAAGAAAGTTAAAGTAAGAATAAATTATAGAACTAAATTGCTTCATTTAAATGAAGAAAAATTAAGAATTACAATTTTTAAAAATAAGTTATATGTGTCTTAAAATATTTAAAAAATATCCTATTATACTTTTTATTAATAATAGCAGACATCAGAAATCGAGAATACAACGATGGTTAGTACTCCAGGGTTAATGCAAGCAAACAACTATGAAGATTAACAATGCAGATACGAGAATATTAATGAAAAATTTAAATGTTCAATATATTTTAAAAATTCAATAAAAGTAATAAACGAAATAAAAATAATTTCTCGTTATTAACCTCTGTATTTGCTGTGTTCCACATTTAAAACGATTAATCTCAATTTTATTTTCTCATAAATACAGAAACCTAACTGCGTATTTATTTATAAACATTATCTTTTATTTTTACTTAAAAAACGATTTTAATAAAATAAAAGTGTAATTTAGAAACTAGCGAAAACAAATTCGAGAGGCAAAATTGATGAAATGTTCGAAGGATAAAGATTAATCTGCAGAAAGGAATTATTATTACAAAATTTACTATAAGTCAACGACGACGACGTTATTTAGAATTTACAAAGAAGAGCAGGCCAGTCTATTTTTGATCTTCGTAATTAAAAAAAAAAGGACAAACTGGAAATGTAATTAGTCATATCCGCATTACGGTGAATCATACCAACATTGAGGAATATATCGTAATAATGTTAATGATGGACATATAATTAGTTAAATATGTAATGCTTACCAATGGCACTGAATGTTTGCTCTTCCAATACTAACCGTAAGTTCAATTAAATGTATTACCTTTCTTTTTATTTTTTTTTTTATACGTGAGGCAATCCTGACGGACACCTCGCCGCTTTTCTGGGAAGCGGCAGGGTAGTGTCGGACTTACCGACTACAACCGTTGGGTGGCCTACCTAACGCCCAACAGGAGTGCTCCGGGACTGAATTCAAATTGCTGCCGGAACACTCCTGCGTCTTCTCCCATTCTGAGGGAGCCATTCCTCCAAGTTTGAACATTGAGAGGGACCACATCTCTCAACGCTATCCCCTGGGTCGTCGTTTAAGTCCGATGTACAAGACCCAGGAACAGACGATTCCCTCATATAGTCAGCGCACTTCGACTTTGGTTCCACTGATATTCGGCAGCAAGCTACATAAGGCGTTGGCTGCTGCGTCACTTTGGAGACCAAGTGCTTGAAGTGCGGCCTGAACGTCCATTGACTGTCGATGGTGAGGCCCAGATATTTCATCTGAAGCCGCACCTCGACATCCTGCCCGTTTATATCCAAACACAGGCCGGGCGGAGGAGCCTCCCTACGCCGCCAGTCGTAAAACCAAATAGCCTCCGACTTGGCTGGGGACACCCTGAGGCCCAGCCTGAATTAAATGTATTACCTATCTATTATTTACCTTATCTATCTTTCTATTATCTCTTGTTAAAGCTTACTATGTGTTAATCAAATTCATTATATGTAACCGATATTTGATAGAAGCATGCATTACTAATTTTAACTTCGCAGGATATCTTAACAATAATTAAATTCTAAGAGATAATTCTAAGAGTAACTACTCCTATGTTGGATGCAGTTAATGCGGTCATTGCAGTAAGAATATTTAACATAATAGTAAATTAAGGGTAAAAAATACGAGTAACTCTGAGTGAAGAGATTAAGTGATAAAACGATAAAATAGAATTGATAGAGTGATGTTATAAATTTCTTCAAATAAATTAAATAAAAAAAGGAAAAAATAAAGAGAAGCAAAGAAACATAAGATAATATACGAAAGTCTATAAGTGTAAGTCTGTATACTCCTATCTATGTTGAAATAAAGTAGAAAATAATTTAATTTGATGTAACTCAACCATAAAATAATTGAAGGTATGTATACTCTAAAATGTTCTGTATCACATAGCACATAGTGCAACTGTAATCATTAATTAAAAGATGAAATGCACGAATGGCGTAATAATGGTAATCATTATTTTGCACCATTCCCTTAGAATCTTTTAATGTTCCAGGAATAATTCAAATTTTTCCAGCGACATGAAGTTGCGAACGAAGAACAAAAGCTAATAGTCAGATGTTCGATGTATATTTCGGAAACTGCAGTTTCTTTTTTTAATGAACCTTCAATGAGAAATATTTATAATCCAACTTTTTTTTTTTAATTATTCAGTGATATGTCCGGGCATTTTGTCGGTCAGTAAGTTCCGTACAATGATAAATCAAGAAGTGATTGACGATCGTGTATCTTGACATTATGCAAAATAGCAGAGAGGCGAGAAGAATCAATCATGGGCATTTTGCTTGGTTATACAAGGTTCGTTAACTCACTTGAGTCATTTGTAATTTCTGTTACCATCGTTGGTCTAAATCTTAAATTAAAATCATAATTACAATTTCAACGATATAATTTAATTATAAGCAAATATACAAAAGATTAGAAAAATAGGAATAAAAATGTATAGGAAAAAGTAAAACAAAATTTCAACTGGCTTAATGTAAGAAAATTATTTAACACTTTTATAGACTTTAGAATTTTAATCAACCTATTCTTCAGAAACGCTAATAATTTGATCATCCAAGGATAATAATTTAATTTAACGCCCCCCGTAAAAGAAAGTTATATTTCACACGGTACAAACAGAATTTTTTAACAAGGTCCTATGTCAAGAAAAGTGCGTTAAACCATTACCCGCTGTACAAGCATATTTACCAGAGGGTTTTCTACGATTCTGCGTGGATCGCGTGGCTCTGAAAGATTGGTCCCCGATACTGAAAAGCATCGCCGAGAGCCGAAATCTGTCGAAAATCAATATCTATAGCCGAAGTCGTTGCAAACGAGTACGTGAGAAAGTGAATACGGAGGAGAAGCTTGAGAAATTATGGTATCTACCGTATAATTCTGAACGTCATGTCAGACAAATTTAACCGAACTTTGTAAGAAATGTAAAACTGGCGGTCACGAATCATACTTAAACAAAGTAAAAGTGGTATTACGTAAAGACAGATTGCTACTACGAAAAGATGTAAAATTATCGTGTGAAAAATAACGAATAGTCCTAGAGGCTCGAATATTTCGAAGTTTAATTAAGGTACTTTATCTAAATATTTTGCAATCAAATATTTTATGCCAATTAAATTTATGGAAATGTTCGATTTCGTTGTATCCCCAAGCTTAAATATCCCAAGGTACTTCATCTATATATCTTGCAATTAAACATTTTATGAGAATTAAATTTAGAGAAATGTCTGATTTCGTTGCATCTCCAAGCTTAAACTTCCTAAGCTTTGCTCTAACATCACAGTGTTATCTTTCTATGTAGCACAAGTGCTCTGAAATGTTTCTGTTCTTCGTGTCCCAAAATTCAATTACTAAAACGCTAAATTTTCAAGTGTTGAATTCTTCAATTTCTGTATTATCAAAACGTCGAGCATAAATGTTCTGAAACTTTTCAATTCCAATTCATCTTATCTCAGAAATGATTAATAAAATAATTAAAAAATTCCAATTCAGAAATTCTTCAATTTTTATATTACTACAATAAAAATTGAACATAACTGAGAGTTTTCAAATTATTCAATTGCAAACCTCTTTATCTCCAGACTAATTACGAAAACAATACAAAATTTCCAATTCATAAATTCTTCAATTTCCACATTATCAAATTCTTAAGCTTACCAAAGAATCAAATTATATTACTATAGAAATAAAAACAGGATCTACATTGAATTTTGTCTATGCTTAAGATTGAAATTTCTATGCTTGAAGGATGAATATTTAATGCAGAACTAGCACGAAATTATTTTCGAGAAATATATTTTCTTTGCGGATACTACTCCCAGAAAGTTTAAGCTTGCAGGTCTGCATCTCCTGGACTGAATGGAAAGAGAGAAAAGAGAGATTTAAACGAAAAGGGAACGATCTAAAGGAATGTGGAACCAGAGGAGGGACAAAATGAAGGCCAGAGAAAGACAGGAGGAGAGGGATAAACGAAGGAAAAGGCCAGAATCTCCCAATATGAATAATATAGAGAAAGTTAGAATATAAACAAAAAAGAAAGACGTTGATACCCTAGACTGGCATTTGATGACACGTCCAGGCGATGCAAGGGAAAGGATGGAGCAAGGCCAGTCATCTACACCAACTTCCTGTTGCGCTGTCTCGTCGACTCCATCGCTGTATGCGCCAGGGATTCTTCCGCCATCACCTCCATCACTCTCGATGGAATTCCGTTATCGCTGAAGTACCTCAACATCCTCTGTTGCGGTTTGAAGAACAATGAAAAGCTAATTAATCTATCTCTGACGAAGTGTCATATAGGAGACGTCGGTTAGTATCATTTTTCAACTTTTTAACGCGTAATAATCATTGTTATGTTATTATCTTACTATTTTTTCCTTAACTCAGTAATGTTCTAACATTTTACTTTGAAAACACAAATTATATGCATTTTATTTGGAGTCGCTCTTGTGCTATTCGTCAAGCTCTTATGGAATAGTTTTAGTTACCGTCCACTTCTGTTGTTGATTCAGGTTGTGATTTGTTGTTGGGCTGTTTGAGGAACAATCCAAAATTGTGTGCATTAAATTTATCGTCCTGCCGGCTATCGAACAGAAGTGCCATGTGTCTGTCGCTGTTCTTGAAGAGAAGGAAGGCTGATCTGTTGCAGAATGTTTGGGAACAGTCCTCTGTGCAATCTCCGGAAGAAAATTCTGACAAGAAGGTGATGATCAATTTTATTGTATATTATGAGAAACTATAGATATGTATCTATGTAACAAATCCAAATTATAATAACGTAACTATTAGACTGCAGATGTTTATACATTTGTGATTTAAAATTTAAAGGTGTAACAACGTACAGAATGCACATGATACACCGAAAGATGTATAAAATATCTAAAATACGCTATTCGCTGTAATACTTGAAGTAAAAGTGAAACAAATTTGTATACAGGTTCCATCCGCAGTCTAATGTGACTAGCAATTATTTTCACATTAGCAATTAATTCCAGCAATTATGTTCACAAAAGATGTAAATTTGCATAACTATCTAATAACTATGCTACATTCAGAACGTGAATTATATTGTTCAAGATAACAGAACTGTATTGTAATTTATTGAACTCTCTTTTTTCAGCCCCAGGGATTGCACACGTTGATTCTGAACCAAAATCCAAAAATCGGGGACACTGGCGTGAGGCAGTTAGTTTATGCGTTAAAAAGCGACGTCTGGCTGAGATCGCTGAGTCTGAGGCACTGTGGGATCAGTAAACACGGAGCAGAGACGATGATCCGTCTCTTACAAACCAACAGTAGAATTACGAAACTAGATCTCACTGAAAATCACATACCTATTAACACCTTACAAATGATACTGAGGATTTTGAAGAGAAGGCGAGAGATGACTGAAAGTATAACGTCGAAGAAAAGATTTCGTATAGATATGAGACGAGACTTGATAAAGAATGGAATTCATGAACTTATAAAACAACGTAGAAGAAGTTTACGAAATAGAACAGTAAGTTGTCAGTTTTCACTTCTCTGTAATTTAAACAAAGCCCAAAAATATTTATATATCTAATAACTTAAAAATGTTAATTTGCCCAGGAGAGGCTCAACAAATATTCAACGCAGAAACATCATTGGAAGAAGATCCATAGGTTCGAGATAAAACTGAAACAGTCGAAGGAAATAGAAGTTCCGAAAGAGGATCAAAGTCGAAGGAAGAAACTTGGAGATTTGGAATCGCAGTTATGGAGTCTAGTCGAGTCGAATTTTAAATTGAAGGAGGAACTTTCGAGCAATAAAGCGTTGCTGGATACAGAAGCGCAACAAAGATCAAAAATGGAGGACGAGTTGCAAAAAGTGTCGCTTCGGTTAAACGACCTTAAAAACAAAGTCGTTATGCTAGATTGTGTTTCATCGAATGCTTGTAACGAAAGTCGTTTATTGAAGGGACTGAAGTACATTTTTGACAAATTGGAATCATTTTCGACAGCGAGGCAAAAGGATATGAACGAGGAAGTTCTTTTGAATCCTGTGGAGCCATTATGGTCATCGCCATTGACACAACAAATGGAGAATAGTTTCGTGAATTGCTTGCAACAGACTAATGTAGCTTTGTTTCCTGTTGAAAATATCATGATGTGAATTTCAGACGATGATTTTTGAAGATATATATAAATAACATACAAATTACTTTTATGAGGTCTATTTTAATAAAAGAAACGTTTTGTATCATTTTGAATTGTATTTTTACGGTGGTATTATAAGAATAAATGTTTGGTAAAGAGAACATGGCAATTTTTCTTACCTTTTCTCATCCTTCAGTTTTAATCCTCTCAATAATTCATCAAACCAATTAACAAACTTCAAATTTCAATTTAAGAATTTCCATTCTGTTCAAAAGTTTTCGTCGAGTGCCATTCTTCTTAGATCCAAAATATAATTGCGAAGTAATAATGGTAAAATTATAAAAAACAATTAGGAATAGAATAAATTCTTCTAATAAGATTGATATTTGTTAATATTTGTGAAAAAGATAGAGTCATTATGTTTAGATATACCTGCAACTTCCAATACAATTGTATTAAACAGTTTCCTGACAGTTTTAAGAATTCCTAACTTTCCGATAAACGGTACATATGTTTTGTTCAGTCTGCGATACAATCACAATCGATTCAATGTATAGAATAAGATTACAACACCAACGATTGGAATTAAATATAAGTATAACCATGAAAATGCATATCATCGTCGTGAAGGAAACATAGAATTGTTTATCGTTAGTAAGAGGATATAAGAAATTCTATGATGTTTATACAAATTGAGAATACGAAAGAACTTTTAGAAGTTCTACAAGCTTGTACTCTCTCGCAATTCTGAAAATGATGTCCTTTCCATTGATTAATGTTTAGGATATAGATGAAGGACCTGAAGTGGACCTGTATGTAATATATACGATTGCAAATGTTTTAAGCTTAGAGCGTAAATGTTAAAATTTTGCAATATTTCTCGCATGCTTGTGGTATAATATTGCGTATTATATCTTTATCTAATAGTTTAATATTATTTCGTTGAGAATTAACGAATATATATGTATATTGTTTGCGAGAAATGAAAATTTGTATTTTTGGATTAATCTCGCATTACTAAAAATTAACGGATAAGAGGATTGACGATGATTAAATTTAAGCTGCCAGAATACGGATAATAACGGATCTGTATACTAGATTCTATCCTCTGTTAATCTCACTATTGTAATCTCCCTGTTATAATCTCTACAATAGCTCTCAAATTCGCTGGATTTGTGTTAAACGATTATTTGTTTATTTACAACGTAAGTAATCGATGAAAACACAAAGAGACAAATGCAAAATTTACGTACTAAAATTTTCCTAAATTAAATTCATACAAATCAAAAAAGAAGAAAAGAAATAAAAACTCTCTCTTCCGATTCACCGTTTGTAGATAACAATGTAAAATTCAACAGGTTGCTTTTTTATCCACCTCTATCCGCTTTGCTCTTTTGAACTTTGCCTTAATTCGCAAAACATTTTACATAAATCGCATTGACGTTCAACGAATAAACTACACTGACATCGGTTTTCGTTGTTGCAAATTGAAATTTGCGACTTTTTGAGAAAACTATGAAAGTAAAATAGATAAGGCAGGAATGGTCAAACCGTCTGATACATATCGTTGAAGTAGATACAGTCAATTCCTACACTCAACCAATGCTATGGTAACGAAGTAGGTAAGGTAGGTAAAGAAAGACATAGGAATTAATAAAATATTATAATAGCGGTGGATAAGGTAGAGATCCATGAAGGGTTAAATAAATAAACCGAAAAGATATACGAATAAAATAATCAGGAAATTCTATAATTATTTTATCAATCAATATCTCGCATTTTTGTGCTATCCTTGTAACGTGGTTAATTACGAATAATTAGATTAACCTGTCACATTCAAAACGCGAATTACGAGATCAGGTTTCGATGAGATAAAAGCATTATCTTCCAGTGAGATAAGAGATCCGCATCTATAATTTTGGATTATGCAAATATTTAGTTCCTCGAATAACATTAAAATGGTTAATAAAATCGCATGTTGGGCTCGCCAATATTAATCTATTGAAGCGCATTGGAGATTAAGAATACAGAATTCACGACTGACCATCGCCCCGCGACTACGTCAAAATCAATTTTACAGACTCTGTCTTCTCTATATAGACCGATAATTAAAAACAAACTCGATTCTCGATCGAACGCTTAAAACTTTAAAAATATAACAAAGACTTTAAAATACAAAAATATATATAAAACGTATAAAGAAAGTGAAATTTCGCAAGAAACGTTTCGCCGACCGAACGTAATAACCGGAACCTTTATTTTATAGCGGAGAAGAGATCGTAGCGGGAGAGATGAGAGAAATTTCATTGTTCGGGCTCGCCGATTAATATAACCTAATTGATTAAGTCGAGTTCCGGTTCGATTACGCGCCGCAGAGATTAAAAAGGTACTCATCCTCGACGAATTCCTTTCCTCGTGATTCCTGCAGCCGCGACGAATTATTTTTTTCCTTCTAGTTCTCGCTCAGTCTCTTCGGCCCGCCTGTTTATTCTCAATTTACCACGGCAAGGTGGAAACGGTGGCACGAGTTTACCGTGCAATTTTCTATTCCCTCTTTTTACCCCTCTGCATTCTGGTCCCCTAGTTGCTCTACTCTCTTTGCGCATCCTCCGCAGCCATCCGTTCGTCACTCTCCATTATTTACTACTTCGAAACGTCGTAGACGCTTCTTTCCACTTCGCTGTGCCGGAAAAATTCCATCCCTTCCTCCACGTTCTGTATGAATCCTTCTACGATTTCTTCTATTCATAAACGGCGAATCGACGAATTTCTGCACTCTAGAAATTCCGACGAAAGCGAAGCACGGTGGACGTGCGCTCGGCACGATTGATTTCGAGGAATTCAATGAATTAATCCAATACGATTGTAATTCGGGCTATTGAAACTTTTTCTTTTCGTGGGCAATATAGTTTCAATCCTTCATACAATCCCTGAAGAAATATTTGATTTTATTTAGCACTAGAATTATTAAATGTGACAATGAAACATATTTCCAATCGGAATTTACATATATATTTCTTTTTATTGTATTATTTTCGCTAGAATATCTATATAGAATGTATTTAAGTATAATTTCGGCATACATTCTTTGTGTATCCATACACGAAATGATTAATATCGGATTACGTTCTTTTCGATGCAGCTCATTCAAAGTATTTTTCAACTTCATTCAAAGTAAGTTTTGTATATATTGCAATTTTACCCTATTGATTCTAAATTTTGATCTAAATCCTGATCGACGCCGTATTGATCGAATTTTAGTAAAGTACACAGGTGTATAAACACGTTATACGTTAAATGTATAAATTAATACCAAATTAATGACCGAGGGCAATTCATACCATTTTCTTGCGAAATTAATATAACATGATCATAAATTATGTATTAATTAATTTGGCTACAGTGCTTGGAAACTAAATATGCAATTTTCTGCCTCTTTCCATCTCACATATACAATATGTATTGTCGATTCTAGATAGTACTACTTAAACAAAATTGTGACAGTTTAGTTTAATCGACTGAAATTCTCCTCTTTGACGCGTGTATCGAACATTAAATAACTCGAAAGTGAATTAATTAAACAATACAGTGTTCGCAATATCTCCTATTTATAATTAAACGAATGATCTGCAAGTACGAAATAAATTAACCCTTTCACGTTCGACAGTCATAATGTTAGTGCACACACAACATTATGCTTTAATAAATTATTAACTGACCAAACGATCGATATGTTTGTTTATTGCTAAAATTGGTCTCAAATTCAACGCAGACATTAGCCAAAGTGTGTTTTTACTACAAACAGCTAATAGAGAAGTATCTTTTCCATGGTTTAAAAAGAACGAAACAACACCAGCGAAACTAAGCGAGGATATGTATATATTCGAGCGACACCCCATACTTAACATAGCCCATTTATCCGGATGTCTGTCCAAGAAATCCTGCCCTTCCTTTTTTTCAAACCAAGCACCCGCCACGTATCAATTACGAATTCCTTGAATTCACGGTGTGCTAGAAAATTTTTTAATATACCCCTGGCGCACCGGCAGATTGTCTCCTAGCAGCTTTCCAACTTGCCGTCTTTCGAAAAGGTGTTCCTCCGTGGCATCGTCGAAGTTTGGCGCCGCGACTCGATATAACCATCAGCCTGGGCGGGGGTCGCGGTTGTTGGAGGTAAGGCGCTGGAAAATACGACGCGTTTCGAGCGCACGTCACCCTTGCATACGCTACTGTATGTAAGGATCGCGGCAAGGTCTAAGGAAGGTTGCAAGGGGCGAAGGAAGGAAGGCGGGATCGCCTTTGTGTAGACGCTGCGCTGGTTCACGTGTCGAACTTATGAAAATTAATAAGAAAAATTGCCCATAAATTCGAGGTCTCGTTCGCGTTGGCCCGCATCCTGCTAGGGCAATAAAATTAGAATTATGTCGGCGCTCCAGCCAACGTTGTCAAGGCTTCCTTCGATGCCTCACAAAGAGAGAGCGAGAGAGAGGGAGAGAAAGCGAGCTCGGGACATGTCGTGCATGCCACGGGCGTTTGTTAGCGACGCGAAGAATGTGTCCTCCGGTTCCTAACGTATGACTTACCCCGCTAAGATTACATCCATGTCTTACGCTGCGGAGGCACCCCCGTGTCACAGCCTATGGTTATTAAATTCTACGTCTCCTATATCCTTCGACGACGTACCCATCCTCGATTTTCTTCGCCAAGAGTTGACTTATCGCCGCGGACGCGTCCTGGCGACGAGACGGGACGAGACGAGCGCGTACTGGTGAAACGACGCTGGTTTTGCTCCGAAACCGTTGGAACGATGGGAGTTTCAAGAGCAGGCGGGAGGAGGTGAGCGTGGTAAACGACCGCTTCGCGTCGCAGTTTTCATGAATCTTTTAGGGGCACGAGTTTCCTCTTAAAGCGGGCGATCGTAATAGCGGTATTGCGTTTAACGGGCAAAGAGACTCGTTAAAGAATCGTCCAGGTGGAGGGACGTTTAACGTGAACTCGCGTGCGCTAGGAGGGGATTAAATCGGTTTACGGGTGACGCAAATCGTGAGCGGAGTGCTGCGAGTTCTTGTTATACTACAAGTTTTGCAAAGGAATTCCACGAACTCGATTCCAGCCAATCGACCGTTCGATTATAAACGGGTCATATGGGAGGAACTTTTTCTGAATACATTTGAGGAGCGTAGTCGAGGTTTGTACGAAGATTTCAACCGTTTCTACCATTTGAAGAAGGGATCGCGTAATTCCCACGATGCCTAATGATTATTTAATACCAGAATTACTAAAATAACGATTTTATTTTATAGTTACTAGAAATAGAAAGTTCCTTGACAGATATTAATATCATTTAAACGTTATCAGTAAAATTAATATAGGTTTTGCTTGAATTTTATATACAGTTCAATACAGTCCGAATTTTCTGTTTGTCTGATTACAGTACTAATGAAATTTCCGATATTTTCATATACATTTACACAAGTCATTAAAAAGTTGCAGCGGAATTAATATAGCTTTTCCTGGAATCCCATAATGCAATTCGAATTCTCTTGTTTAAATAAAGTGCTAATGAAATTTCCAATAGTTCCATACATATTCATAAAAATGTTTTACTACAATTATTCGTGAGTCACTGTGCATTACCATTTTCATATAAAATTGTCGAACAGCTTCTCAATAGACCTTGAGTACTCTCGCCAACCTTCCGATAACTATACTCGAACCGATCTCAATTCTGCTCCGTTCCAAAGAATTGAATGGAAACCTTCCATTTACAGCGACAAAACCGCGTCACGTCAACTACTCCTTCCCGTAGAAAATATTCCAAACGACACGTGGGAATACTGTCGAAACGCGATTCAGGTGAAACCGATATAACGACGCTCTGTTTGCAGCAATGTTGGTTGGCAATGTCGGTTGGCAATGTCGTTTTCGTCGATTCCTGTTTTCATCGTGGCAGTCGCAACAGCCCATCCCTTCTCTATCCAGAAATCAACCGAAACGTCATTCCGGTCCGGGAATCATGTGCAATGGCGGTTCTCCCGATGACAAAAATCCGTACGTCGGCTTATGCGGTTGGATGTCGTGTACCAAACTGACCACAGACATCCTGTTGGTACGCGTACGTATAATGATAACAGTGGTCAGATCTGTTCGAGCATCGAATCGTTGACGGGCTGCCAATCGCGAAACAGCAATTTAGCCGTGAAACGCGGGGAGGCGCGATCGTGGTTCTGCACGGCCACAGATCCCACCGAAATTCTCTTCGACCACTTAACCCCTGCGGGGCTGCCCGTGGAAACGACAGCGAGAAAAAAGAAGTCAAAGGTAAAAAAATCTAAATAAAAAAAAAAAAATTAAATAAAATAGATGGAGGGAAGATGAGAGAATGAATAAAATAGATCGAGGGATCCGTGTCAACGTTTGTGACACACCAGAAGTCAAAGAATGTTTATATTTGACGTTTCAATTTCGTTTTTTTTTTTCCCACTGGTTGTCCGTCTTTCTGTTTCCGCTGCTTTGAACACCCTCGGCGGGAGAGATACCACCCGTTGGTTTTAATATTTCGTTGCTGATAGTTATTGCCTTCTATTTGGACCACGCCGTTACTTTTGCACTATCCGCTTTGTATTTTAGAAGAGTGTAGTTTTAGAAAACCGATGGCGGTGTAGTTAAATTCATTATGCATAGGTGTATTATTTTTTAAAGTGACTGGTTAGTATAATGCGTTGAACAGTGCATTTCTCGTGTATATTTTTCAAAAGGTACGAGGGAGAGAATTTTGTAAAAAGTAAGGGTTGATTAATTATGAGACAGAAATCGAGGTATTCAAAAAATCTTTTAATATATGACGTACTGATTTGATAAGTTTATCAATTATCACGATACTGATTATGTTTATTTTTGTACGGTTAAAATTCTGAACTATAGGTACTAGATATTTATGGTAGAAGGAAAGGAAAATGAAGTTTTCTTCGAATAGAATTTACAATGCTGTGAGAATCACCGTGGAGAATCGTTGGGATCGTCTAAGGTATTTTTGGAATCGTCTCTATTGTCTATCGTTTCTGCTTTTTCTTCGCAAAATCGTACAAAAATCGGTTACATATATGTTCAGATATAAGAAGAAATTTGATGAAAAACGAATTCTAATACTTCATATTCGTTACTGAGAAACTAGTGTCACGTATAATTTCAATAGAGTCGGATTCAACGATCTTTTACGAGTAACCTAGGTATCCGAACGTCATTCAAAGAAAAGAAAAAGGAAAAAGGAGGAAAAATATATCGACGTCCGAGATTACAAAGCATACGAAAGATGTTATTGAGAAGTTTCGCTCGATAGAGTATCCGTGATCTTCATCGTTCGCGGAAGAAGATCCTTTTGAAGAAGGATATGACTGGATTATAAGATTGCCGGACCTCGGAAGGAGATCGAGGCAACCGTTTTAACAGAAAACGATCTGATATATAAGGAGGTAGACTTTAAGAAGCTTAGTTCGACGACAATGTAGACGCTTCTAAAACGAGAACGAAACATCCACGAGAAACGAACGTTCGTTTTTCTTCCTCGTGTATTAATAATCAGCGAAATACGAACCATCGTGCTACTTTCAAGAAAAATCATCTTCCGCGTAGACATTCACCGGAAAGATTGCTCATTTCCTGCCTCTGGATTATCGTCAGCCATGAATTTCTAGTGGAAGACGAAATTAACGGAAACCGAAAAGGATCTTGTGGGCTGAAACGAACTTTTCAACGTCGGCCGCGAAAACTTTGATTACTTAGAGTAAATCATGATACTAGATGATGAATTTAACCGTAATCCGTTCAGTACTTTATACCTTTGAAGTACATCATTCGCGTATTTAATGTAACATTTTTCTCGTTTATAGTATGATCATTTGATTAGTTTGTTTAATTTCTTGATCGAAGGAGATCTATGAAAAGACAAGTTGGATAAATTCGTCGTCGGAATACGAGAATGTTCCATCATGAAGAAATCTTTCTACCCAAATTTATCTCCGTGACACGTTGTGTTAACAAATTCATTACATATGATAATACATGCATGCGTAATCATCCGAATGTTTAATAATTTCGCTTTATTAAACATCATCAAGTTCGGCTATATAACTGTAAGCCATATAGCTTCACGCACAAACAGAGAATCATCCAACACACCGCTTTTGCGAGTAAAAGTAACACGATACGACGGCAAAGGTGATTTCCCTCTAGCTGCTGCTGTTATGTTAATGTTCGTGCGTACACGATTGCTAACAAACAACCTGTCTCCTCCTTTTTTTACTCCCCTCGAACTCCCTACGATCTTGCCTCCTTTTTCCTTCCTGTTGAACCGTGTGGCCTGCTCTACCGCCCTTTTTATTCCGCAAACTTACCCCTAGGCCATTTGCGCATGCAAACGAAAGCGAAAAAAGCGTTTGGCCTCTAATGGATACGGTGTGGCGCGTGAATATTGCTCGTGTAAATCGCCTTATCGGTCAACCAATGGCGGAAGCTTCATTATCATCGCCGATGTGCCCACTGGCGCCCGGTATCGTCGGATATTTCACCTCGTGTCGTCGTCGTTCTGTCCTTGTCCATCCGGCATGTCGTTTTATTCGTCTATCCTGCTTGTCGTTGTATTCGTCTATGTCGATGTAACCGGTTTTCAGCGAGGGAACGACATCAAAAGAACGCGTCCCCGTTCAGGGACAACTTGCCGCCTCGTTTCTCCGTTACCTGTTATCATTAATCGCGAGCGCGTATTTCAGGGGCCGCCGCGCGCGGTATCCTCTTTGTGAGAAGCTCCAAATTGGAAGAACTGCATCCTGGTTGAAGAGACGAACGATATTCCGGCGAGATTTATTAGACGTTGGGTTTGGGTTAAAGCATTCAGAGGTGAATTGTGTTCTACGGGAAAAGTGATAGTAGTAGGATAGCGATTTTAATCTAATCGATGAGTGCAAGGTAAACGACGAATTTGGCCAGTGGAAGGTTTTATAAGAAACTGAATTTAGACACGTTTGGTCTGTAAGACATTAAACGTTTAAAGTATTTTTATGCGAATAGCGTATTCTTGTTGGACTAGTTGAGAAACGGATAAGCATTTTGCTTGATGGCGGAATTTATTAAACGTAGAGTATAGATTGAGACGTCTGTATTAAATTGATGTAATATTTTTAGAAGGATAGTAGAAGCAAGGTATTTTTGTATAACTGGTGAAGAGATCGTGATTAACGAAACTTGCTAGGAATTTCGTAAAATTACGAGATTAGCGAGGTAAAGTTTTATCCAGTATTTACAGGACAAATTAATAATAATTAATTGACACAGAGAAATGGACATCACGATAATTATGAGTGGAACTAAGGGAAGTTGTCATCATCTCGTCGAACAAAATATTTCACGCTTTTTCCATTCATACAAACAACTCCGTTTACTAAATTCCTTTTAATTCATTCTCAAATCCCCATGTCCCTTTCAAAAAAAAAAACGGAATAAGAGGAAAGATGCAGGATACGACTAATGCAGGTAGAAAGATTACCCCTACAGGATAGCAATTATAGTATGACAGAAAGAACGAGTGTAACATAGCTGAGTCGTTGCGAAGAAGGGGATGAACGTTGGAAAGGCGCGTGCTGCGAATTGCGCGGGCAGACTTAGCAGGTCCGAGGAACAAGTTTCCCAATGCAAAAACCATGGAACACGTGGTGGTTGGTCCTTTTCAGTTAGCGCGTCGACGAGACGCTGGAAACAGGGTATGGAAAAGAGGGAGAGAGGGTCTGAAGAGGAAACGAGGAAGCTTTGCCTAATGGCTTGGATCACACACCGCAGATCACCGGATTCCTAGGCTGGATTTCTCGTCTCCGTTCGACGCTTCTTCTCTCACCCTTACTGTCTACGCCGATCCCTCAATACCGAGAATCCTAACACCCCCCTGGCGACGATTTGAATAATCATTATATGCGCGGTCGTACCTCGCAAATGAAACCGTGGTTCGTGGCGTTCCCTTTTCCTTCCGCGGAACTGGTTACGAAAGATGCCGTGAAGATGGACAGAGGACTCGCGGGATTACTGGGTAATTGCGTGGACGTGAGATGGTATAATTGATAGTTGCAGATGAATTCCGGATCGTATCTTCGGCGGCAGTCGGGCTTGCGAAAGACCGGGATTGCGAGATATCTTCCGTTTGCACGGAAGTAAGTATGAATCAAGAAGCTCAATGGAGAAGTGGTATAAGTAGTTTTTTCTTTTAGAAAGAAAGGTATGGATTCGATCGAAGATATGATCCGCATTTTTCTAAGGAATTTTGTTAAGTAAATGTCTAAACCTTTATAACTGAATATAGTAATTCCAGCTTAATGCATAGTTGTTATTCGCATTATAAAAGATTGTCTTATTTTCCTTCTGAATCTTTCAATTCATCTTAATGGAACTTCTTCGTTGTGATAATCCAATGAAATTATACGACAGCAAGTTCCATTTGTAGGGGCAGAAAAATCCCTTCGTGTTTTTTGCTTCTTGAAGCGTTTACTAAAAATTCATTAGCAAGATCACAGATGTAGATTGAAGAATAATATCAACAATTTCTAAACTATATGCAAGTTGACAAACTAAACGCTGGAAAGCGTTATAATGACAAGTAGTATCTTGTTAAATATATCTGTACGCTCTTGCTCAATAATTTACCCACTAATAACAGGGAACGCCTGGTTACAAGCGTATACCATATTTATTTTCGTAACCAATTCAAAAAATATTATTCCCTCCAGCGCTTTCCAACTGTTTTCCATCGTACTGAAGTGTCCGTCAACAGTGTTTTGTTATAAACGGCGTACGTTCCGAAGAATTATCGAGTTTATTGTATTTGCAAGTATTCTTGATGTTATATTCGGCTAGTATTTTGACTATTAATAACGACACGTATTCGTTAACATCATATTTGGAAAATTTTTGCTGGCAATTTTCCCCTTCACATTTAATTATAAATAAATATTATGCTCAAGCGTCCCGTGGCATAACCATACTTGTTAAAACCGGCATCCGCTGACTATAAAAATGAATTACTCGCTACTTTGAGAAAGAAGAGAAAAACACCTATGTCGAATTAAGAACAATCAATAACGGGCAGAAAATAAAGATTACTAAAGAAAAGGCTGAAATCAAATAGTAAATCTAGAATTGATGACACTTGCGTATATTTTCAGGAAGAATATGGTGCGGGCCACTTGCAAGAAAGCTGGATGCAGTATACGCAATGTAATAAATGGGCGTACGGGGGTGGTACGGGTTGGATAACAGAAGAATCGATCATTTTCTATGGTATCCTTGTTAATTTAGATTAGGGAAAATATCGTGAAGTGTACACGGTCTTACTCGCTTTACCAGGCAAACTCGGAAAAAGTTTCGTTTTATTGTTATTTTAAGTACTATTAAAATAGAATTCTTTAATTTTAATTCGTTTGTCTTTTATTCACTGCGAAAATATATAATAAATACGGTTTGGTTTACACAATTTACTTACTAATTATAAAAGTTAGAAACTTCCGAAGTTACATGTTCGGTTTTGTACAGTTTCTTCTGCTAATAAATTTCCAAGTTATAACTTGCAGATAGGATAGGCATCCCTTCTATAATTTCGTAATTTCTAACCATATAGAATAACCAAATAACTTGCGGTTTTGTAAAATATACATATAGAACTCGTAAAATTTCGCTGATAAATATTAAGTCAAATGAACAAGACGGTCTTCATTCCGAATATAAATGAAGAATTTCTTTCACATATGTAATTTTGCTTTAATGGCTCGAAATAAGAAAGAAATAATTAACTGTGGTTAGAGAAGAGAAAGAAGGTCACGGCAGAGCTTCTGTTCCTTAATTGAATCTCGTTCCGAGTGGCCGATGCATAGGTAATCCGCGTGCAGGATGGCTCGGTTTTTTGTTATTCATGGCGAACATTTTCGGGGAGAAGCGGCCCGATCCGACCTAATCCCGTTCAAATTTCCGGCCCCGAGGCACCAAAAGGAATTAGCATTCGATCTCGTCGAGCAGCGTCGAGCGGCGCCGCGCATCTCCTGGGGATCGACACCCGTCGGAAAATTTTCGTCGCTTCACTTTCATCCGGTAGGCGTCGATTAGGTTTGTCTTCTGTGCTGGACAGGTCCCACTTCGCGGTATAATTAAGTACCGGAGATGATGCCTAATTTTCCTAAAATATTCTCAGCCGGGCAGCTTGAAGATGTACGTACAGTGACCGTATACTGATTTGTCGTTCAATATAGACTGTAAATGTTGCTTGTTTTCGAAACAAAAAAGCCAAAGTCGAAGATTTTTTTGTTGTCTTTTAATAGAATACATGTCTATTAATCTGTAGAAAGTTTTACATGTTATTAACATTACTGATGTTGAGGTTGTTAGATGTATGAACAGAGGAACGTGTGGATAAATTGTAAAGTAGAAAATATATTTTAATACAGAAGTGTAAGTACAAGTAGGAATATAATTTGAGCTGGTCCAGATCCGCACGCTAGCAGTGTTACCCTATAACTGAAAACCCCGAAGCCATCGTCGCCTGTCTACTGTTTATGGTCTGCCTTCGTCCCAGTCTATTGTCTATACGCTGTCGATGTCTTCAGTGCTTGAGAAAACTAAAAAGACCAGATGTAGAGTTTTCTTAGAAGTGGTGACCACTTCAACGACTGATATCAAAATGTCACCGATACAAACATTCGTAGAATATCCTTAGATCCGTCTACCTGAAACTGTAAATGGCCGTGTATACTTAGTTCATAATATAATTTCAAATATTTCTTGTCAATATTACAATGTCGAGCAAATGCAAACACCATGTTCTCTCAATTGTAGCACTTTACTCTAACAATAAATATTCTTCATTCACAATCAATCATCACCCTATCTATCTCTATCTAATCTTCTAATCTAATCTCTTTACTCATTTGGGATACATACCATGATTCTCAATTAGTATATAATAAGTCAAATATTAACAACATAATATAATATAAGGGAAGACTGCAAAGACAATTACTTTTAACACAAAGTACATCTATTACAAGACCAATCTCGCTCGAAACTCGGCCCACTAAGCCCTAGCGAACTAAATCCACCACATAGAATCAAATATGGTATCTCGCGAGCATTCGATTACACCGATCCCCGGGCTCTAATTCGTCGCGCCACGAACCACCACCACACGATTCTCGTTCGACTTTCCACCAGGGCGAATTCCATTTCCATTTTTCCTTTTCATCTATTTTTTCTCTCTCTCTCTCTCTCTCTCTTCAAACCGTACAGTCCCGTTATTAACTCGAGAGGGAGTAAGAAAGAAACATAGAGTGAAACGATAATTTCTAGCGAACAACGTATTCAACAACTGCAATTGTTACTCCTTCACAGTCATTCTTGCAAACTGTGGACGTAAGTTTAATTTCGTCTATTAGTTCGAGTCGAGGCCGACACACGATATGGAATCTACTCGCGCCAGAGTTGGCGTGATTCAACGGTATAATCCGCGAGTCGAAAGGAGGGTGGCCATCGTAATGGCGTCGACCAAGACAACGAAACAATCGGTGTTAGCTAATAGTGTTGCCCTATCAGCCATCGATTAGACTTTTTAGAGCAGTGGCGATCAAGCAACGCCGCGATTTTTTCATTAAACGAATTGTTCCGATCGAGGTGATAATTAACAAAATGTTGAAGGCTGCAAATGTTTTAGGGGTTGTGTTTGGCAATTCAGAGTCATGAATAAGCGGATATAATATAATACAAGTGTCAACCAGTATATATTATTAGATACTTTTAGCAGGGAATCAAATAAATATTTGTTTAGTGGGCCAAGAATCTTATGAAACGACGGACAATAGAATAGAATTCAATTTGGAAATTAAATGCTGCATTTTAAATCAATACAAATCTCATGAAAATGAAAGCTCAAGACATCGCATCTCGATATTCATCAGTGCATGATTCGCTCGAATCGTAAGGATAGTTATACCGTTGTAGTTCCCGTGGAAACCCATCGAAGGGATCACGTCTGTCGACGATGGACTGGTGATGGCGGTTGTCGCAGTACGCTGAAACATTGTTCTCGTTTCGGATAAAGTAAGAGGCACGCGGTCCACGTATCGATTTCCATCATCGAGCCATGGATTAAGGGTAGCGACGCACCTGTTCGATATTCCCATGCGGAGTGGCTGCTAAATATTTCAACTTGTAACACGCCGTCTTTGACTACTTACCGGTCTATGGATTACGGAAACTTCCGCTTCATGGAAACGTATCGTTAGATGAGAGGGATGGCGAACGTTGAAGTTTCATCGACATGAACGTCGACTAACGCGGTGAGACAGTTTCACCATTTCCCCTTCTCTATCGCAGGGAGAATAGAAACGCAGTTCTCGTTTTGTCCTGTCGTGGTTCCATTCTTCCTTGCTTTTCGCCGTTTAATTCGTCGATTTCCTCTCGTCTCTCGAAATTTTCTTATCTTCGAAGAGTAGAATTTCGACGAGACTACGGAACGTAGACACGAAACTTCAAAACTTCGAACGGCCGCGAAAATTAGGTAGAGAGAGGAGGAAAGAGAGAGAGAAAGAAAAGACGGTAGACCGGGTGAATTACTATTGACGCTTAATCGTACCAGGCGGAATCATTAGTGACGTAGAAAGCTGGGACGATTATACACGTCGGTACTAAAGTTGCGGTTTTCGCGGGAGGAACGATCGGTTCGGTGGTTTGGAGGGTAGGTTGATGTATGCGCGACGCCCAAAACCCAACCGGTATATATTTCATTTCCATCGTTTTTATCACGGACGATGATATCCAAGGATAGACATTCGTGTTCACCCCGTATTAATGTAAATGAGTTATGGACGGCCATTCGGTGCACGTACGTTGCAGCCGGCGAGATCGACCAGCCAGATACAGACGAAAACTGCTTTCGCGATTCGTTCTCGTTGTTCGTTGCGCAACGCCGCTTAACGCCGCTTGTCATCTCTTCGATCCACGTGTCCCGCAGACTTATGCCACTTTTATCGCCCTCGTTTCATCCCTGACAGTTGCTAAATTGCATTACCTATTCACCGGCCCATTAGGATTAATGTTTGAAGGAAAACTTGGGGAAAAAATACCTCCGCTGCCGTTCCGTTTTATTTTTAAACCTCGATTTCAACGAACATACGTAGCGAAGAAGATTCTGTTCAGTCCCGCAAATCGATTAGAACACATGTAAAGGGAATATTAGAGGAATTTGTGAAACATAGTTTCGTGAGTTGGACTAATGAAACGGAATCTAAATACAAATATGTTTCATCCTATAATTATTATAGTAAGCAATTTAGATGTTTTGTATATATGTACATATTATGTACGTTTCCACTTGTTTAAATTTCTTTTTTTTTCTCTAAAATTGTTGTTTGCTGATTATCAAACTATCAACTGTTGTTTATAGGTCCCTTTAAGACTAGTGAAAATATTTTATGACTAGCTTCTAGAGGAATTCTGAAAAACCATGTAACGATGAAGCAAAATAAAATTAGTCTTACATCGGTCAGCATTTTCAATGTCGTGAACATAAACGTAAGTGAAATTGTCCACCCCACAATTTCGGAAAGACTGATTGATCGAAGAACGTTCGACTTTTGACATATGCAACATCACAGATTCTTAAAAATATGTTTCCAATACGAAAGATAAGAAATCAGATTATATATCACCATCATTTTTCTCTCAATTAATCATCGATTGCTACTCTATATAAAAGAGAAATTGGACAGTCAATCATCTTTTCGCACCTTTGATAATGTTCTGCGACTTATCTATTAAAGTATCTATCATGTAGCCACGATTTTAAACTACGCTGGTGACACAAAATCTACGGAACAAAACGAAAGGGAAGCGAAGGGCGGGATGAAGAAGAACAGCAATAACCGCGACAAGACCAGAAAGGAAGGAGAAAGAAGGGGTGGAACAAAAGTGCAACAATGCGCTCTTCGGGCGTGTATCAACGCGAAAAGGCTGTTCGTCGAGGTGCATACGCAACTGGCGATGTTGGCACAGATTGAAAAGGGGTGGGTGAAGGCAGCCAGGGAATTCGAAAGAGCTACGGGGTTGCGAAGTTATGAATTAACTGTCACCGCTTCTTTGATTTGTGATGTTTCTCCGCCTATCCAGCTTTTTCTATTCCTTTCATTCCCATCTATTCTCTCGCTCTTTCCTCGTTTTTGCTTTCTCGCGCCCATTTCGCGCGCCCTTTTCTTTTCCATCGACTCGATTTGCCTCTGTTTGATTGATTGAGCAAGATCCAGCTCGATTTCACCAAGCAGTATCCTTCTTCCCGTTCGTCGTCCCGTCCTCTCTTCTCATTCCTGCTCGCGCAATGGGACTAATAACGCCGTTAACGTCCTCATAGCCTCCGGGTACTATGTGATTTCCTGTCCTCGTCTATCGTCGACTCTTCTATCCTACTTGAGGCGGTTAACGATACCTTGGTGAAGTTGGCCCGAGAATCAAATAAAAACGAAAACGGTCAAGAATTCTTCCGCATTAAGCTTCCGTCTTGTTAAACATGCAAAATACAAGGAAGAACAAATTACCGGTGACTAAAGTAAAAATATGTATCAAGGAAGTTTCGGTGTATGAAATTGATCCATATAGTCATATTGATCAATATTTCTGAGCGGCTCAATTTCAATTACTCTGGCAGCTCTAATATTGATTTAGTCGAAGACTCGCCTCCAAAACTTGTTATTTAACTTACAGACGGGGACCAAAATTAATAGGTTGTTAGTGGAATTAGATATCAATGAATTTTAATTGAACTAGTATTGGCGTTATATGTATGCTTCAAATTTATTTATTGTGTCACCCTATCTATATCCTTATGGTGCAGGGAAAACAATTCAAATTATTATTTATATTTTTGTGTAAACAAGCCGTATTTAACGAAACTTTTATTATTCTTTCGCTTATCCTTGTTTGTTCCCAAATGTCTATATATTGTTATTTCTGACAGTATTATCACTCGATCCGCAACAAAGAAACTGAAGGAAAGGCAGTCAAATGACATTTATCTTCTAATTACAGGAAAGTTTATGTAGAAAATTAATGTATGATTGGGAGAATAAAAACAAGCACCTGTCTATTTATAAACAGCCGCGTGAAACCATCTCCGCTCCATCGGAAGAGACAAACGGAAACGGTGTTAACTGGCCGGCTGGGTCGAAAGGTTTCGTGTTATTTTTACTGATACACGACCGATCGAATTGCCAAACGTCGGGTTCGGAACGAAACAGAAAACGGCCGAATGATTGATAGTGGCAACGTGTTTCGTTCCATGGCGCCAAGTTTTCTGCTTTATCCCTGCGAATTTATCAGGCTATCCGTGACACTGGCTGCTAGTCTTTCGTTTACTTGCTGTCGCTCTTACGAGACGTCGATGTTTCGTTCCAGCGCAGCAGGCCGCTAATTAGTTTAGTTAATTATCCTGGAAGTTTTAAACCGCTGCCGCTCGACTCGCACCGCGATCCACGGGCTATAATACGTCGATAAAACGTGTGCAGACGAGGTCACGAGATCGCCATAAAATTTAGCCATCCGACAAAATTCCTGTCGTTCGAACTTTCGAAAATCGAGTCCGTTGGTGTGAGATAAGTTTGCTAGTACGAGTTTCGATCGACGGATGACGCAATTATGGCCCGCCGATTCCTACCATCAGGAATTTAAATGAATTTAAAAAGACCCGGTTTTGCGATACCAGTATTTGCTTGTGAGTTTCGTTATATCGTATCTTCTACATACAATTGAATTTTCTGACCTTACTTTAATTAGACCTGTTAAGACTTCTCTGCGTAATTAAAGTACTTTATTTTCTTGAATAATACTCGATAGTGTTTGAATAAGACGTAGCTACACAACTGCAAGTCACCGAATATATGAACCGACTACATGAAAGAAACTTAGTTTAATGATTATTCGACGAATGGCTTAAACGATAATGTTACGAAACAAAGGGCATAAAGCAAGCGTCGCCCGAAGATCACGTTGTCTCAAGGACAGCCTTAGTAAGCTTGTCTTTAAATACTTGGTAGTGACTTGAATATTAGTATAGAAGTTTGATAGCTGTCATTCCCGTAGAAGAAGAAGCAATCGAACAGCTTGTTCGATCCTCAACTAGTATTGGCAAATCATAAAACGTTACAACATTTTGACATAAATAATTCAGTTTTAAGAAACTTCATTTTATTTTGTATTTCATATTATATACAGACTTGTTCCAAGCATCACAGTGTAGAATATAAAATACAAAATAAAATTGAAGTAATATACACGAAGATTATAGCCATTTAATGATCCAACAATATTAATCGAGTACCAGACAGTTTGAGTATCTTTTCATAGTTTTAGAGCAAACTAAAAAAATGTTGAAACGTCGTGTTTGACGAGAATGCTCGGTGGAAAGTATCGAAGAGAAGAGAAGAGAGGGTTGTAGGTCAAAGTGTTCGGAGTCTCGTTTAACGTTAATCTCTCGCGGCGAACGCGTTTCTATGAAGTGAGTTGCGATGGTTCCTTCGAGGTAATCCAATACAATCTGCCCTGTAAGCTCGAAGAGCCAGATTGAGAAGAGATAACGACTACTCTGTACTCGACGACGATTATCGGGCTGGTTTGATAATTAATTTTTCCAACGACACGTTACAGTTGCCCCTTGTGGTTAATGCTAGAAAATTAATTTAATCGTACCTAATCCTTCCAACTTTGCTTGAGCATCGAAAGTCTCGCGTGTTTTCCATTTTTCTTACCGCTTTCGATTACGGGAAGCTTCAACCGCGTCCCACTCTCGTTTTACGGCTTACTCGGATTCTCGAAATGGAACTAATGTAAATGCCGCGACGATTTAACGACTATTATGCTCTTTCCACTTGGGCTTCGAGTTAAGTCAGACATAAAATGCAAAAAAATTCGCATTTCGAATATTTTGGGTATATTTCAAATTTTAAGAACTCCGAAACTTAAGACATTGTCAACTATTTTACGCAAAAGTTATGCTATATGCCTGTCATTGACTATTTTTACAACTATGTTAATGAATAAATATCGAATAAATTTTGACAATTTTACTTATATTTATAGTTTTATTTAATTTAACAAACATCGTGTACCAATAAACGGCGATATAAATGATGCTGTACTAACACCTTGTGCGATTTTATATTTTAATGATTGTGTAAATTGATGTACCATATGCAAACATGAGAATAGTTGTGACCCATCGACAATGTGAGATACTTCGAAATTCGAATAGTAATTTTGAACCTAATTTAATATCGATCGAAAATTTCACAAGCATTTCCGAGCACTTTCACAATTCCATTTTCTAACACGAATCTCCTTTTCTATAGATTTAGCTTTTAACTTTCCCCACGAATTCCCGGAATGAGGCTAACGTATTTAAATGTCAGGACGATTTAACGACTATTACCCTCTTTCCATTTATACTTTGAATCAAGCTGAACAAATTAGAAAATAAAACACTTCTTATACTTTTTCAAAATCTAGAAACCTAAAATATTTTCAGTACTTCTTATAATTCGGATACAAATCTTTAATTTAATCGAATCATCGTACTAACAGAGTACCGGGAAAGCTTTAGAGAAAGTTTCACCGGCCTTATTTTTCCAATTTTATGCATCCAAAGGCCTAAAACATATCGAATACCCTGTATAATTCGAACACTAACCTGAAACTTAATCGAACCACCCTGCTAATGGGGCATCGTAATGGTAAACGTTAGGGAAAACTTCGGCGAGCCTCTTTAAGCACTTGCACGATTCTATTTGCTCGACTGAAGCCAGCGGAAACCTTCTCTCTCTCTCTCTCTCTCTCACTTATAGATTTATCTTTCAATACACACCTCTCGTCTAGAGGCCGAATGCCTCTACTCGATTCATTCTCTCGAACCCGAGACTCCTCTCGGACAGGCTCTCTCTTCACGTATCGACCTGAACGGTTAATTCCCTTTTCTACGCGATATTCCGTGAGAACACAGATAACGGTCAAAGGAAGAGGCGCCGGTTCCCGATGGCAACCGGAAATCGATGCTCGTTCGCAGACACGTGTCACGCAAAGGGAACGACGTCGTTCTACCCGACCATGGAGAATCCATGTTCTTTCCCGTTTCACACCGGTACGTTCGTTCAACGTCGAGTCGTTGGAAAAGAGAGCTAACGGATCTAACTGGGTGAACGAGCTCAGAGAGTAGACGAAGAAGAAGGGGGGCAGGGTGTTGTAGAGGGTGCCAAGGGGGTTGTTAGCATGATGTAGGAGGAGGGGAGGGACTGAAAACGACGGGTGGGGGAAATAATGCGGGTGTTACCAGAGAGTGGTGCCCGACAAAATTACAATTTGGGGGATGTAATTCCGCTCCGGAGAAATGGCCTGCACATACCGAGCCGCGGGGGTGGTGGTGGTGGTGGTGGTAGCACGATGGGTGGTTGAACATAGGGGAACGAGCAGTTAGAGGAGTCTCTGGAAAGTCATAGGTGGGAGTCGGATAGGGTGGCAGAGGGAGGGAAGGGGAGGGGGAGAGTGAGCGGACAGGGGGGAATAGGGAGGTGGGAGAGATTTATCAACAGCTCGTTCCGCACTAACTAGACGCCGGAAACTCGAAAGATATTGCATCAGCGAGGCGATGATAGCGCCACGACTACTGGCATTAAATTGCATCCGGTCGTTGCAGGAATTTAGCCGCCATTACGCCGCCCCCTTGAAGCCCCCCTTCCCGTCATTCGTTTGAAGGCACCCTTCGCTTCACCAGCACCCTTTACTTTCTACCTTGCATCCTTACTGTGTGTCAGCTACCGCGGTCTCCTTAAGTCGATCTTGATGGATGATTTTATGTGTATGCCAGTGACGGCACGTGTTTGAGTATTCAAAATAGTTAGTTGAACATTACTGTGCTTTCGATTGATTCACAGCAGATACTTAGTCTGCGTGGGGTCAGCGAGTGTGAATGAGACGTTGCAGATGTTTAATGATAGCTAGTAGCAAAGTTTGATTGGTGGGTGTGAAAGAGTTTAGCAAGCAGTCTGACGTTGCATTATCTGAGAGGGTAGCAATATTATTCCTATGAGTGGATAAGAAGTCTTCTACGAAAAGAATTGTATGGAACAATATGTCATTTTTTATTCTGCTATGCACGTTGAAAGCATGCTAAGTGGAATTGTTCCGAATCTATTTAGGATAAGTGATCTTAGAATAAGTAATCTATATTGTGAAGATTTAGCTTTATACGTTAAAAATATGTGCACGTGCGAAGGTGTTAAGAGTGCGGTGTGATTGTGGTGTGATGAGAAATAGACCATCATTTTATCAATTTACGATTAATGCAATTACGATTAACCTATTTATTATTTAAGGCTATTTTATTTATTCAAAAGCATTCTTATTCATAATTCTATATTACTACATAATTGATACTTCTGAAGTCGCGCTGATTTCAATTTGTTAGACAACTGGATTCTGTGAAACCATAGGAACATCAAGTTGCTTTTCTGTTTAATCAAGTGTCGACCAGGAGAGTTTCACTTTCACGAACATTGCAAGACTCGTAAACTTTCGATTGATTCATCGACTCCTTGAAATTTTGAGGTAAGAACGATGTTTGAATGCCACAAACAAACTCTGTACTCTCTGCTGGTGGTTCGATCGTCCCGGGACGTTCGTTAATGTTTCACAAATGGAAGAGAACTCAATGCGTTGTTCATGGCGTGGATTTTCCTGATTTTACAACGGTGGAGTAGAGGATTTAGTGATAAATATATGTATAAATTCACGTCACCTATTATATTTGATTCAGACAGTTCCTGTGTGACATTTTTATTCATTTAGCGAATATGTAGTTATTCTTTCTTAGATAATCAAGGCTCATTTTGGATAAACGAAACGCATATTTGATACAATTAATATAGTTAATCTGTAAAATCGGTCAGGTACATTTACTTTATTTAAGATACATGCAAAAGTAAAGTCATTTCCTAGGAAAATAATCTTTTCAGTTTCAAATTTCTTCAGTCAGAATGATAATTCATAAAATACATCAGTAAATGCAAACGCATTAATTTATAATCGTCCTAGATCTGTTCCACAATTTACGACGGTGAATGAAAGAAAGTTCACTAAAAACATCATAATTTTACAAAATTAAATTCTATTTGACAAGAGTAAAGAATAAATATAACATCTCAGAATAAGTGACTATTACGAACATTGTAAAATGGGTTTAGTAAAAAAATTACTAACACCTCTAGTGTGCCAATTTCAAACTTCCCTTCGTCCAACGCGATATACGAATATTCGTGAACACTTTTCATGTCTAAACACTTCATCTAAATAGCCCATCAAACCATACAGAAAGTGTGAGGAAAGAGAAAAAGTGGGAAAAGAAAATCCGGAAGAAGGCCACAGGCCAATCCTCTCAAAAAACCTATCAAAAAATCGCGCCAACCCTCGGAGACAAATTGCTCCGTGAAACATCGGATTCGATGTTCTTCTTTTCTTTCCGTTCGATCGAGATTGCACGGTTAATATTATTTTTGCCGGAGTACACCTGCCTCGAAATCGAATTCGAACGGCTGTGACAGAGGGAGCTCCAAGGCCTGACACGCTTTCCCGACAATGTCACCAGCCGAGCTGGAGTAATTTATCCATTTGCCGGCACTGATCGAGGGCGAGAGAGCCCTCCAGGCGAGGGAGAGTGTTTCAACCTCCGATCTCAGACCAATCCCTTCCTCTGTCGTTTGGAGGAAGTCGCTTGCGATCTCTCGAACGCCCCTACCGTCAACACAATCTCCTTACCTTGCAAACGTTTGCTCGATCCAACCCTCTCTCCTACCTCGAGGCTTCTCCGCGAAGCAACAACCTGTTATAGCGACTCCGTAATTTGCATTTACAGTTCAAACAAACACGTAAGCCAATGACGACATTACTGTGGTCTCCGGGAAATACCATTACGTACTGCACGTGTTTCTCTATGGGCCCCCTCTGTCACCAATTCTTACGTGCGTCTATGTTAGGTTGGATAAATGGGTCTGTGAATCGGAAGAAATATCGACGGGAAATCGATTCCCTCAACGTAATGTGGCAATGGAAGAATCGATGTGAACAAACGTAAAAATATTTTATTCGGTAGAGATAGATGAATGAAGGATTTGTGGAAATAAAAATTTTTGAGGAAAAAAGGATGCGTTTTGTGGATTGGATGTTGCATGATGATATTCCATGTGGCATCAACGATGAAGATATGCTGAAAGAAGTACGTATATTTTAAGTAGAGTTGGTAAGATTTAATCACAAATAATGGAAGATGTAGAGCGAAAGGATTTTTTCGTAGCTTCATGCTCGACACAAGCTTTTGCGTGAAGAAACAGGTGTCGTGTTTTTTCGCTCATTATCAACGTAAGAGAAGAGCACTGGATCGAGTATCTTTTGTAACCATAGTAACAGTGACGTTCTCGAATGACACTTTTCAGAAGCCCGTCGTACTCTATCGAGCGTCCTTTAAAGAATCCAACAACATTTTATTTAGAAAAAAACAAAGATCTAGAACTTCGATAGCTTGGAGAATCTCCATTCTTCATATTACAGATCACTCGACCATCTGAAATTTCAACTCCATCGACAGCCACCGATTAAGTTACTTCCAGCGTCCTAATTTGACATTCAATATTCGATATGACCTCTTGCATCGTCGAAGATATTGATGTTCTTCATACCCAAATTTCGTCTTAACAATCGGCCGGTAGCGTCACGTTTCGTATATCTTTCTTAAGATATTCTCTATTAACTTTTCTCACGAAAGCTCAAGAAAGTATTCGAACACTCGCAGACATCTTTTATGAATTTATTATATGTAAGAAATATAGAATCTATTTTATTAACGTTCACACGTTCGGTAGTCGCTCAATCATTGTCATTCGATCACATAAACATCCTGCGCGATCTCACGCGTTCGTACTTCAGTTGGATGCTTCCACGTGGCAAATTGCGTATCCTTTCCACGTATCTTTGGAAAAACGTGTAGGTCGATACGGAGGGAGCTACTTGAAAACTTACCTAAATACTTTATCCATGCATTTTATTTTCTTGGTGTTGATTTTGAGACATATTTTCTTACATATGCGTGTCATACAAATCAGTTTGAAATTTCATCAACGTTGTTATGAGACTCGAGTAGCATGGTAATATTGGTAAAATTTGAAAGAAGATCTGGAGAGATACGTAGAAACCAAAATATATTTAATACTAGTAGGTATATCCATGTATTTCGCAGAGATTGCAAAAGTATTTAAACAGTCAACGTACTAATTTTTTTTACTAAGTATACGTTAGCAGTAAATATCTAATAATTCATATATACGTGTTCAGAATTTAAAAATTTTATCAATATAATCATGACAGTCGTATCTCACTGCAGTACTAATGAAATTACAAAATATTTTACACAACTCAATATAGGTATAAAAGTTTTCTACGATAAGTGTCCAAATTTCATGAGAAATATATAAATATTCGTCAGAACACGTATCGATTGCAACCATAGCTTTACGTTCACTTGACCGGACCTCGATAAATCGGTAACGGGCATGGTGCCAACGGGACATCCGGAACGGTGAATTTTCCAACGAGCCTACTGCCTGTTCCGTGGTAAAACTAATTACGTGTACATGGTTATCGTGCACTAACCGAACGAGTGTCCTTCTCGCCCTCTCCGTTGCACCCCTTTTTGAATACGCCCGTATTCCCCCTACTGGCCCGCGAAAACCAGATACTAATTATAGCGGACAGAGACGCCTGGATAGCACGTGGTGCATGGAAACGTTCAGGATGACGTAGCGCGACACCAGCTTTCGCGTGGCATGAGTGCCGCTAATTCGTATTTAAAGGTTTATCGGCCGCGTTTCGCGCGACAATTTCACGGTTCACAGAATCCATGTGACAGCCTCCGCTTCGGTGGTCCGCCACCGGTACATTCGCCACAACGAGGCTCCGCTCTTACGCCCACATAGAAGGGCAAAGACGTTGCTGTTTCGTGGCGACGTGGAGGGTGAACTCTGCCAAGGGGTTGCAGATAGTATAGGGGTAACGGTAGTCTTAGCGAGTACAGAAAACTGCAAGCGTGTCACGTCACTCGAGCACTGTGCAAGTAATTTAACTGGCGAAGTACTCGGTAATAGTCCTGAGACTATATAAACAAAGCTGCTGGTTAATTAATCAGTCTAGGAGTCGGAGCTCGGTAATGGTTCCTGAATAGATTCCAGATTAATTGTCCTGTCGTTTCTTTGAGACTCTTCACCGTGTCTTCGCGCTACCCGTGAAACTTTTACTTACTTCTGATCATACTATGCAAGAAAAGAAATATTACGAAATTTTTCACTGACTTTATGAACCAAACATCACGCTTCTTGCAAAACTGTCTCTTCAAATGAAGTCTGGTTTTTTTCACATTTTTTTCAACATTCACGCTTGGATTTAAAATGGGATCTTTATCTTTTTGGTAATATCGAGGTTTGCTTTTAGAATCCATTTATCTTTTTAGTAATATAGTGGTTAATAGTGGTGTAGCACAATCAATGCTGTACACGTCCGTGTATGGTCATTATCATCTATTTATCGATGACCAACTACACTGACTACAGCATCGATGCCTCGTTAAGCCTCTAATGAAGCTGGATACAATGCTCACGTTACACATTGGAATACTGTTACAAAAGGGCACGTGCTATTTCTCATACGTTGATGGGCTAACCTATAAAACTTTGAGAAGCTTAATTAAATGAACGTTCAAAACTTTCTAGCTCTCTCGAGACAGATGTTTGTTTCGCCCATTAAAGATTATAACGAATACTTTACTCCAAACATTTTATCCACTTTTCCACATTATATGCATTTGTACATTTTTGCATATTGCAATTTTTGCTATAAATGCATGAACGTACGCAGTATACTCAAAAGGGTTAAATTCCACGAATGTAACAAGGAAGAAATCTCGCGTCTATTGATGTAAAATTTTTCAAGAGTGGTACAAGTCCGGGAAGGTCTGGGGAAATTTACCGGCGGTGGTCTCAAGCATTTTCACCTCGTTTCCCTCGGTGTTCTCAGATCCTCCTCGTCTTAGGGTAATACAAAGGGATCTAAGAGGCATTTTTCATCCAGCGAGTATTTTTTACTTGGCTGCTGCTAATTCACACCGCTTACGCTCTCTTTCTACCATCTTGCTCTCCCGCTTGTTAGATTGCTCCATCCCTTCTTACGGCTTCACCATCGTTACGTCTCTTCTCCCCGCCCCTGAAACTTGGGCAAGAGCAGGCGGGACGCCCGTACTTTGTTCCCTTCTAGCCTCGATGCAATTTTAATCTCGAATTCCAAGAAAATTACCTTGCCGTCAGAGCCGTTTAAGGGGCTACTAGGTGAGATTGCCCCTGCTACCTGTCAGCCCGCTTGACATATACTATATTATGTAGCGAGATCGGCTTTTCTTGAAACTATTTTCGTTTTGCCTAATTTCGCTCCCCGTTATCGTTTATTGTGCCGCCCGCCCGCGACTGCGCGCCCTCCCTTGCACCTCGGAAACGGAAATCTATACAAACTGGCCTTTCCTCGTTCGTCTGTCGTCGATATTAAAAACATCAGTCTCCGGATGGAACGTCGAATAGCTTCTCTTCTTGCCAAAGGAAAAGGATTCTTCCAGGCAACATTAATTAACCGGAGTATTTCTTTATTGGATGGAAGCGCAAGAATTCTTTCTTTTTCTTTGGATGATAAACTGCCTCTTTAAGAATTAGGTTCGGTTATTTTTAAGCATCGACCTGGATTTTGAAGACAAAGGTTGTCAGACGCAATGTCATCTTGTAATGTCATTTACCATGTTTAGATCGGACAATCCAAGTGGATTATATGTTGGAAAAGAGAGACAGGATTTTGTAATACGTTGATACAGTATTAAATTATCGACGATATTTATAGGATTGCGCTAAAGAAAGTGGAATATGATACTGGTTTATTAGATAATATTGAGTTTCATTTTTCTTAAGCATTGACTTAAATATTGAAAGGAAAGATGTTGGCAAGATTAGCTGATAACTTCAAGATATCATTTATTTACTTACTTCTGCTCTAGATTATACTTAGATTCGATGTAGAAAGTCGTATATTCCAAATAGGTGATGAGATTCTGGCAGTCTGCAGGTTTTAATGAAATGGTGACAAAGATATTTTTGGGAGATGATGAATTATTATTATATATTTAAATTCGTCGTTTTCAAGCGCAGATCCGAATATTTGGAGGAAAGATTATGGAAAAATTGTGTCTCACTGTTAACCTTGAATACTTTTATCTCAGTCGAAGTCAATTAAAAAAATTTTCGTTTGAAAGGACAGAAGATAAAATTCTACGTACCTGTTGCCGCACAGAACGAAGTACCGCTTCTCGAGGGCGAGAAAAAATGCTTCATCATGTTTAATAATAATAGTAACAATAACCACTTTATTGCCACATACATAAATAGATGGACATGGCCGATGTACAGCGTGCAAGCTGGATCACACAATCAGATCCTTTTACAGTGAACTACACTTGCGTCTCCCTTTAATCGCAAAACACGCTCCAAAATAAGAGGTTCCTCTAATCGCGACGTGTCACTCTAATCGGCGTATCCGGAATCGGGCGAAAACACACAGATTTTTGCGCACACGCTAGAAACGATAGTTTTAACACGGCAAGATATATCTCTTCATACGTCTTTCTCTTTCTTTTTCATATACATTTCCATCTCTCTCTCATTCATCTTCTTTTTAAATTTTCGTTCGATCGGGTTCAAAGGAACTGCAAATCGTTGCCTATCGACTGGTCACACGAACGATATTTTGCGCAAAAAAACCAGCAAGGGAGAATTGGGCAGGGGAAAATGATTCGACCTAACGACAGGGCAGGGACAGACAGGAACGAGATGACGATTCGATTACCAGCCGCTGACTACCGATAATCCATTTCGTTAATATACAAGATATACATTCATTTCGTAGTAGCTTCGCTGTTTGTCGATCCACCGATCGGGAATTAGCACCGCCATTGGAAACACGGTTTCTAACAGTGTTCATTTGTTTTTCCCTTTTCATCTTTCGCGAGGCGCCAATGCTTTGTCCATAGGATCCAGCGGGATAAAACAGCGAAACGCGGACCTAAACGATGGGAACCAGCGACCACGCGTCGTTCTAGAGCGGAAACATCAGCGAAAAGCGAAAGGCCTCGGGCGATCTCGGGACTTCGACTACCATGCACCGCAACCTCCATCAATTTCTACAACTTCCGCGCGTCAAATTTCGATCACCATCTGCTCGTTCCGCTCGTCAATCTGATTACATCGCGTTTCATTGTAGGATCGGTGTCTTCTCCATTGCGAGGATCCTTTATTTAGATTTTTTCAAACATCGAGTCGCGTCTAGCTTAATCGTTTAGTATTAGCAAATCGATTTGTCCGCTTGACATGTGCCTTCGGACCTAGCCAAAAAAAGTTTGCCGTTAGCACAGGCACATAACTGATAAATGGTCGTGTCTCTCTGACTTTGGTGAGAGGACGTCCTGGTGGAGTGCTGCTGTTGCTGCTGCTGTTCTCTCGAAGAGTGTGCTTGGTTAGGACTGGCTGTCTTCAAACCTTTCATGAAGAGAGTCTTCGCGTCCAATTTGATGCCGCCGTGTACGCTTTGAAGTTTCAGATCCGTTAAACAGGAGGCTGAGATCTCGTTCGCCCAGGATTCAATGACCACTCGCTGGGGAGCGCTGATCTTCAGGGATCTGGTTGCTGACTCCAGTCTGTTGACAGAGAATTTGTTAATAATTGCATAAAATTATTTATTATTGAAATGTAAGTTGACCGTTGGAATGTCGCATGAAATTGCGCTATTCACATTGCATGTTTAAAGGTGCTATAACGTTGAGTCGCTATGTTATTACAATTGATACTTCATCTTCAAATTCTATTATAATCTCTATTCAATATTGTACTATTTCTATTATTAATATACCATTTTATTCCACTATATGTATTAGTAATATGAAATTGACGTCTGTTAATCAGATTTCTTTAATGCACCTTTAAACGAATAAAAATGTTGGTCGACGAATATGAAATGTTTTTTATCCAAAGTTTCAATTTAACGAATCCATATTATCGTTTAATTTTATCCTTTTTGTAAATTGTCAACTAAATTAAAGATAAAAAAGATTGCTCTAAATCTTGCTTGCTACAAATATAGAACGCAAAGAAATGGAATTAATATATATAGAGAGAGAAAGACACAGAGAGAGAGAGAGAGAGAAAGAGAGCGATAGAATCTCAGGTAGGAAATACAATAGCATATTGGAGAAGCTAAATGCGATTGAAAATTTGTAATATCGCGCGACAAAATAATATGGCAACTAGTCGACTGCAACGTCAGACTCGCAATAATCGATCCTTCTTTCTAAGAAGTGGTAAAGCAGGGTCTTCGACCGTGCCTTTCTTCCAATACCGCCTTCTCCCGTGCATCCCCTGCATCCCTCGTCATCGCCGACGACCTATTGCTTGCAGCCGAAGTATCTCGCTCGTTCGAATCCTCGGTATTTCATATCTGGCATAAATCCAATCCTATGAATATAATTTTCCGCGCGAGCAAAGTTTTATTGTAATCGTAAATCCGTCTGTAAATTGTCCGACACTATCAATAATCGCGGTATCAGTGCGCCATCCGCTTCGTTCTTTCAAACCATCGCAATTTCCCATCTTATAATACGCCATCTTCTTCTACTATCCGCGTTTCAAAACGAAACGTCGTCGTTGACATTTAGCCGCCAAGTGCTTCAACGAATCGAGAAATCGATGTGGTTACTGAATATTTGGAGCTCTGTTAAATCAATTGAATATGATATAATGCAGATTTAAAGACTCGTAGATACGACTGGCAATATTTTGAAGATTCCAAACGTTGAAGCAGGAAAAAGATTGAAGATTTGGAAGAGAATTTGTGTCACGACTGTGGGAACGTTTCTTTAAAATATCTTTGTAGTTTCTGCGAACCATATACTTGAAGATATTAACCTAGTTGAAAGGTTAAAGTTCTTCGGTATCTCCTTCTGCTGTGAATTATTATTTAACTACGAGTATATCATCCTTAATATTATTGCCACGTAGTATTATCAATTCGATATTGTTTGTAACTAATAAAATGCAGGCATTAACTTATCTCGTTTTTCATTTAATGTTGTGCAATAATAAAATGTTTTATTGCATTTGTTTGACGTTATTGCTTCCTAAAATAAAACAAAATGTACTAGAGTAACATTTTACCAATATTAACGCAATTTCTTTTGACAATAGCTTTTAAGAATTAAAAAAGCATGCAGGAGTCCTGTTCATTGTTATATAAATAAATAAAGATTTAAATGAATGGAAAATACACGGAACACGTTCGAATACGTAACAGTTTTTCATCGCGGATTTAGTTCTCATTGGTCGCAGCTGAGCATTGGCAACAAGTTCAATCGTATTGTACACGAAACGATTAAATACTCAATGAGAGTAAGGTACGCAATCTTTGTCAATGAATCTTTCCATCAATTACACGATTCCAGATAGAACTGCTGCCCTCTCGTTTGACCGACGCCATATATTTAGCATGTTACCACGAAGTTTAATCCCACGGGAGTATGCGTCATATTGAATGCAATTCGGTATGATTATTTATAGTCAGGGGACTAGAAGAAAAGTTGGTTGGAATATCGAAACGCTATTTGTATCTAGAATCCAGCATCCAGGATGATTATCGGAGAGATGCAGAAAGTCGACCCAAAATGTTAGCTGAGTTTGTTGAACCGGATCGAAGCCACTATTAGATGTCCCCGAAATAAATATGGGACAAGACTATCCGCGAGAAATTGTCGCAGTCATTTAATTTAATGCACCAATTGTAAATTGCTTTGATCAAGATTTGAGAAATCTTTAAACCAAATTTTCTTTTATTTTTAAATTATTAAATACGCTCTTTTGTATCTCAGATCTTTTATCCATTATATCTAGTGTTTCCTAACATAAGTTTCAAGTTGTGACTTAATTTTATAATAGCCAATTAACCTCGAAAATGATCAACAGTTTATATTGAACTGAATAAGCAGCGAAAATTTTCGAGATGAAACTTTCTACAAAGATAATTACAATTAAATATTACCGCGACGATCTTCAAGAAACACTTTGCGACCTCTTTTAAAGGAGAATGTTAAGTATGTCCGTGGTATTTCTTAGATTTCTATGCGTCTATCAAGCTGTTTAACTCTCATATGTCCCTTATCTTAACAGACGTTTGACACGTTACGATAGATATAAAAGAAGTCTTGCCTATGTCTCGACTATTTTATTATCTGTAAAATAAAAGAACATAGGAATTGAACTATTTATTCTTTTAGTATAGTGACTCTCTATCGTTGTATACATTTTATATTAAATCACAAATTAAATTAGGAAAGTAAAGTATGGATGAAAACTAATCATAAATTCTTTCTAGAATATTTATGCACACAAGCGAAGTATATTCGTTTATTGCAATTTCCGTTTTATGATTACCTGAGACCACGACCAGATTCACCTCTGACGAGAGGCGTTTGAACACTGCCCTGGAAAACAGCACCCCCGTCGCCAGTCACCCTCAACATTTCTGCCCCCACCACCACCTGCTCCCTATCTGCTGAGAAGAGAACTCCTCCTCGAGGGTCGGTTATCCGGAAACCTCTCGACACGCAGTCCACGCGATCCTCGCCTGTAAAGTGGACAAAAAGACAGTCATCTGCCATTTCCCGTTTCACAATAAAAGGGAACGAGAGGTATAAAAAGAGAAACGAAGAAGTGGAAACTTCTTCAACGGGACAACGAGCTCGTTAGAAATCGAACCAGAGATCCAGGAATCACGTTTCGCTGAATGTTTAAAAGGGATAATGGAGTTTAAGTTTGCCATGGTATCCGTTAGTAATATGTAACGAATCTTCGTTTACATATTTATTGTACGTGCCCTGAATTCACGCGCAGATTTAAATCGTTATGCTGCAAAGGACGAGGAATTACTTCGAATCGTTTTGTTTCGCCGACCGAATACAAGCACTGACGTATTCATTTAAACGTTTAAACATCTGAAAAGAGAATACGTAATTGAATAAGGATTTTTCGAGGACTTTGTATGTTAGATGAAAGATATATCTTTCGTATTCCTTTGGGAATATTAAACGAATTTTGTTATCTCAATTTTGTTTCTATGCTCGGGAATGTTTGAAATTCCGATCGTCATCGACATTAATACAGTGCACCGATGCCTTCGACGTAACGATTGTCACGCGATTTAATTCCATAGCTGTAAAACCGATGTGACTGCAAACGTTCGTGTCCATTAAAAGATACATCTCATTCCTGTTACCCCCGTTGTTATCGATATCCGTTCCTTTTGTTTCTCGAATGGACGCAAGGCGAACATATCCGGTGGCATTAAAAAATTCTGTAAGGAAGAATGGAATAAAACTAAATATTCGTTCATCTTGAAAGGGGACAGGATTTTGAGGACAATTACCGCGCGATCCTATAAATCCTTTGAAAATCCGAGTAATCCCATTTTTCCACAGGATATTCACGTTCTGTCTCTTCAAAAAGTTCTGAAGATTCTTTGTTACAATTTCAAGGCTCGGAGAGAACGTTTAATTTCGCGATCTATACTTTTAACATTCCGATTAAATACTAATCATGAATTACTCTTCCGTTTCAAACATTTCACGATTCAAATTAACTCTGACCGCAATTTTAAATCGACTCGTTCCTCTCTATCGATTACGAATCGACCAACAACGTTCGATTACATTCAAATACAATGAAACAAGCGATTGCAAATCGAATATCTGTATCAATAGTTCGTTTCCACCGATCGAAACTGTAATCCAATATTTCGTTGGTTAATACCTTAACAATCATTCGTCGAAATGCGATGGAGAGACAAATTGGCTCGTTGACGAATTGAAACTATGCAACGAAATATTCAATGAAAAGGTTCAACAAGAACGTCGAATAAAATCATTCAACAAAATATTTTGTCAACTATATTCTTACCAACAGTGAATCGGGCGAGCAATCGGCCATCGTGCGACCTGGCGGAAGCGGTGAAGTTGCTCCAGGACTCAAGCACCAGATTCTTTCCTCGTCTGGATCTCAGGCTGGAGGCCACCAGAGCATCCAATACGGCGGCCTGACCTCTAAGCTCGACCCCTCCGGGCACTACCTTCAGGGAGCCGATTCCCTCCTGAAAGAAGAGGAAATGACTGTCAGGAAATAAACGAGCCTCTCTGTCGTGGGGTTCTTTCTGGGTCGGCCGTTCACGATCGTCGAAGGAATATAGAAGCCGTAGGCCTCCTATGTTAAAATTCGCTTGCCTCACCCGATTCTAACTGCGCTTCCGTTTCCTTTCTTCTCTCTCGTCCTTCCTCCATTTCCTTCTTTCATCTTTCCCTCTCTCTTCCCCTATATTTCCTCGTTCCTATTTTTTCTTATTTTTTTCACATTTCCATGGATCCATAACGGTCGGCAGATATATATTTTGAAGTAGTCTCACGCCATGATTCAACAGCACGAAAATTAAATACCATCGGGCCGACATTATTGCCGTTTCAGACGGTTGAATAATAAATGCGATGATGAGCTACGAGGCCTCACTCCTACGAGCCACCACCCACAACCCTCCTGGTCTAACCATTGTGAAGCCAGGCACTCGTTTGAAATATCTCTCGCATAATATTGGAACAGTGGCGAGGGCAGAATTTTATTTCGACCACCAACTCGGGGGTATATCGAGGGTGTCGCGCTAGCTTGTACCGTATTGTCGAGTGTATCGAGCGAAATATCGAGCTTGCTTGTTCGCTCGTGGCTTAAGAGGAGAAACTGCCACATGACGAACCGTCAAACGTACTATAAAACAGACACATTGCGTATATGTATATCCTGTTTCGTATTCGTCTCATAAACTTCAGATATTCTTCCGTTTACTCTAGGATATACGTTCTTCATCGTCGTCTCGTTCTTGCTGCATCTTCGCGCGATTTTCACGAAAGACATTCAATTTCCCGTTACATTAATTGCGCTAGGAGATCGAACGCGCGCGTGTCTATAAACTTCTTTTGTTTATCGTTTTTTCGAAAGCATGTTCAGGGACCCGTCCATCGTGATCGACGATTCATTTTTACGTCGATCGTGAGAGGAACGTTCGCGGTAATTGCGTTCGAAGCGTCTAGACATGGGCATCTTGTCGTCTTCTCGAGAGAAGGAAGAAGAGAGGAGAGAGATTGCTCTCAAACTTGAAACGCCAGCCACGAAAAATTCGCTCCACCCCTTTCCCTCGTTTTACGTCCTAGCTTATATAGTACATATATCTAGATCGTCGTCTCTACATTGGTTTCCGATGATTAGCCACTCGATTGGAAGCAATCACCACGCGCTAGCCTGTTCCGCAGTTTCCACTTATTATAGCGACCGATCACTACGAAATGCGGCTACTAGTTGGGTAAACGCCAGTAAACTCGACCCAGCTGCTCCAAAGTCTCGCCGAATAATCGTGGCTTTGGGATTTTCTGGCTACAAAATGCGTTTCAGGGAACACGAGCGATCGAATTACCCGGTAGTCGATTAAGTTTCATCGATATTCGTAAATTCGGCCAAAAGGTGATGGTCTTAATTGTGGTTAAATAAGAATGGTATAAGCGCTTAACTGATTTGGCATAAACGTAAGTGGTACAAATATAGTAGTTGAGTGAAGATGAATTAGAAATGTTAATCGAGGAATCGAAATAGCAACGGTTTCAGTGATACGAGTGAAGATTTCCAACAAAAATTAAAAACGTTTCCGGCAATTTGAACATATAATGACATTTGAATTTTTAGCTCTGACTACATTTATACATATATTTAGAATAGATACTTTGAAGGAGAATGAATGGTAAATGGTTGGTGGAATCTTTACTTCTTCTCGCATTAAAAAAATCGTTTCCTATTATTTTTTTTAACATTTAAATACATCATTTACCACTTCAACTCCTCAATTTTGAAACGGAAAGAAAACGTAATTAATATTCGAATTCATTTGGCCTATGAACGATATTAAAATCCAGCGTAACTTTCTAAAAATATCCGGCGAGCAGTAACGTTGGTTTTAAGGCTAATTTCGTGCGATCGTTACTTTATACGAGCGTGTTCTACCTCTCAGGTAATTCTTGGACCCCTTCCTCAAAAAATTTCACTTCGGGCCAGCGGAAGAACTCGGCGTTAATTTTCGCAGCTAATTTCTAGCGGTCGGTACCCGTTAACTCTTTTTTCTCCTTTCGTCCATAAAACGAATTTCCTCAACCACGAAAGCAGAAACAACCTTCGCCATCCAATAATTAATTCTTCGTCTCGTCGCGTTTTAAAAAATGATCCCCACAAGCTGACTCTTTCATTGTTCTCGTTTTATATTTGCACGCTGCTTCAATTAAAAAGAAACAAAAAGAGAAAACCAGAGAACAATATTCGGTTGCAGAACGAATTACTAATACACGAATATTATTCTCAGACATAATAGTGAGAAAATTGACGTTCGTTAGGTTTAAAACTTTGCATGTTTCAATCTAATTCTCCTTTAGTAAGACGAAACTCGAATTAACTCTCAACAGCGTGACAAATTAAAAGGATCGTGGTCGTTATTAGAAGAAGAGGGCCGCCTTCCCGGTTCTCGGCAGTTCTAAGCTCGATCCTCGTTTAAATTCCCGCAGCCGGAAGTCGAGAGGAGCGGCGGCAACGTACTGCCGAATGCGCATATACGCATAGCTGCGGCCGCGGCCTGGTGCGCTCCTTCTCCATCGTGGCGCCACTCGATTAGCCAAATCGTTCGGAAAACGATACGATCTCTTTGCTCTGTACTTAACCGTAACCGTAAACCCCAATGGCGTCGAGAGGGCCATTGCGGTGGCTGCCTTTTAGAATCGTCGTACGCTCAAAGGGCGAACCAACCGAATCGTTGGATGGCAGGAAAGTTAAAGGACAGACGTCGTTGAACTTTTCACTGCCTATCCTGCCATTCGGATCAAGACGCTACGAATTTTTGATCGACTATTTCCTCAAAGTGTCTTTCTTTCTATTTGCGTCATTTAATCGTCGAATTAGGATCACACAGAAAAATGTCATTCTTCTATTTATAAGGCTATTTCGTAAATAATAAGATTTATTCGGTTACTCGAATTGCTGTTAAAATATATAGATGACAATGCACAAATAGCAATTAATTTATTATCAGAAGTTAATTAACAGAGTTTCTTTCATCGAAGTATTCCTGTATTCTCGTAATCGGACAACTTATTCTACTTGAGCGATAATGAATATGTCTGTAGACTATTTAGATCGTTTATATACTTATTTTCGTACATTACATTACTTTACGCGTAAAACCTTCTCACTTGTGCGATTCTAATTCCATAACAAGAGCTTGTATATAATACGACGTCGTTTATTTAAATCTACGAAAAATAATTCTTGTTTTTTAAGTAAACGAGAAATGGTTTATTTGCCAATGATTTAAGGATATCAATCTCGTATTATTTTTAGATGAATAAAATGATAAGATAATACAAACAGTCGATTTTGGAATGAAAGTGAATTTATCAGTAGTAGAACAGATATTCCGGTCGTTCTCTAAAACGAGACTCTCGACATCTACGCTATCATTGGGAGCATGGATTACGAATCTCGTTTCTATTTGCGTTTTCCACACTAGACTCGACTAAATTCGATGTTTCGAAATGTTTTATTTAAAACGTGAGTTCTTGACAGCTCGAACTTGTACTCCGAATGTAACTATCAAAATTTCCACCTAGTTACATTTACTGGCTGAGATAGGTACAGATCACGAGTTTTTAAATAATATATCGCTGCAACTCTACATCGGTTAAGGAAAGACTGGCTTAAAAACGTATAGCGAGGAACATGATAACGAGATAATTTTATACAATAAGAAATTCCACGTATTTACGCAGAATACTCTTAAAATTTGCAATGTAATAACGACTGAGAACTGATGTCATTCGTTTGAAGGATTAAATGCCTTCTCTTTGAACGTGTTCGATTGCATCTTGTTCCGATGTTAAGTACTTTCTCTGTATTTATATTTTTATGTATCTGCACTCTCACGTGTTTACGTGTTTTATCTTCCACTTTGTAGATGAAAATTATCACGAAATTACATGCGTTTGTTCTTAAAGTTTCACTCAAAGCGCGCTCGTCCCGTAGTTATATCAAAGAACAGTCGTTTATATCACAAAATGCAAAATTAATGATGATCCTTTGATGTTATCACGTGACATACAACGTGTATACACTAATGTATAATAATTACGTTTTAGTTCGATATTATGTATATCAAAAGGCATGATTTAATTCGAAAACTTTGCAACGAAAGCGTTATATGTTTATAAAAGCAAGATATTATTAAATGATACTTGCACAGTTTCTTTCGATAACTTTTTGCATATTCATTAACATTTCTTGTGATTTTTTCTTTTTGTTATGAAAAAAGTATTTCGTAAAAATACATAATACGAAATGAGATAAATCTTTTACTTGTTTTTTACTGAAATCATAAAGTCTTCTTTCATATCGGAAAACTCTTTTTATCGGTGATACCAGATTTTTCTCTTTAATTAACGCATTTGTCGTTCAACGTAATATTTTATAAATGTACATAATAAATAATTCTTTTCAAATTACATAGGATGTATACCATACAGAATACAATACAATACGCATTTATTTCTATACATACAGTACATAAAAATTTCAAAAAATGTTACAAACTATCCGAGCAATCCGATACATCATAAAATATAAAATGATACAAAGCCTTCGATGTTTCCCCTGGGCAATGTAATTACGATTTTACTCATACGAAATATAGTGTGCGGAAAGTCAACTTTCGTCCAATTAATCGATCCAGATAACAACAATATCTCGACTCAATGTGGCCCGAATTGTGGCCGAAAACCCATCCAATAATCACAGTTACGAAAATTAATCTAGCGACACGCGATCAGCCCGATTCGCAACTTTCGTCCATTGCGCGCTAGCCGAGGGTGGGAGGGATGAAATTAGCTGCATTCGATTTCGGCATGAAATCAAATCAAATCGACTCGATCGCGATAGTCGTTTCGTTCTTTTCTCGGATGCTATTCACGTTTCCAATTATTATAAAATTCTCCATTTTTTGTGATTTCGCATTGTACGCGTATCATATTCTCGGTTAAAAGCAACTAATCGATTGAAACAAATGCTTCTAATTTTTTTAGATACGAAGGTGAAGAAATTACTGATACAAATAGTTTGTCGTTTATGCTCAACGTTGCGTACCTATAAGCAACAGTATTTTAAAATGTTAAATATCAATTAATTAAATGGTAGATATATGAATTTATTTGCTGTAAAAGCGAAAAAGGAAATCAGAAAAAATGTATTTCCGTTAGTAATTATTGAAGATAAAAGATGGTTCTACAATCTAATAATAATTACCTGACTAAAAATCACAGTAATATGAGTTAAAATTTCCCAGTACTTGAATTTAAACACATATTTTAATTTTTCAGAACATCGATCGGCTAGTTTCGTTTTAATTAGTATAATTAATTAAGATATGCTCTGCTGCAATACGTTTTTATGATTTTGCAAACTATAATGAATTTTTAATGAGAATAAATCTAGAATATTCTGTTTTATTCCCAGTCGAAATACGATGATTTGGTAAAATATAATGAATTTTTAATAACAAAAAATGTAGAACAGTGTCTAATTAATTTACTCCAACCGTGAAATATAATAGAAACGGTGCAAAAATTAAGTCGCCGTACCGAAAAGAATTAAATCAAACGGCCACTTGACTTTCAGTCAAAAACGAAAAAGATTATAAACATAGCTAATAATATCAGAAAAGTAGTAGATCTTTTCTTTGTTCATATTTACCAGTCTGTTCAGCGATTTACGAATGTAAGATCATTTGAGAGATCACGCGACGAGCTGACCCAATATTTTCCCCCTGGCTAGCTGCTTCAGATTCTTAGAAGCTCCCATCGGACAAGGCGAGTGCTCACGAGGAGTGCCCCGAGCGGGACGTAATGAAATCCAAATAACACCCCTTGCACGTGTATATCATCATAACGACGCCCTCGGAACGCCGCGCTCTGAACGGCTGCTCGCCGTCCATAAATTAATACAAAGCGCGTTATTTACAGACTTTCGAACACCATTTTCACGGCTTCGCCAATTTAGTCGCTGCCCATTTTATTCTCATCGATCAATTTCCTTCGGTATTATTTAACTAATATTAACGTTCTGCTGCTATTCTATTTGTTCAAAATGTTTGTTCTTCGCGAATCGATCATGCACAGTGTGTTCACGTGAACTGTCGACACTATCTTTTATTACTGGTACGCAGTATGAAAAATTGTTTACTGTTAGTAAAAATTGATCTACCTTAAACGAACAATATATTGGCAACGAATTTGTCGAGTTCTTCTTTTTTGTAAGAAAATAAATGTTACATTGTATTATGGCACTTGCTTCATATTCTTGTTGATGTGCGTTCATATATTTGCTTTATTCTATCTTTAGCTTTGAGTGTCTGATCCTTTAATATTTTTCTACTATCAAGAACATGTTCTTCGACGTCACGTGGTCGTAAAGGTACACAGGTGACGTTTAGATACTGCTGTGTGTACTAAGTTCCATATTATGAAGTCAATATGAATGTAAATCAGACACTATAATATTCTTTGAATTCGTGTTAACACCTTTCTTAGCATATTACAAGAGAAATCGTATTCAATTTTACTGTGAAAAATATTGTTCTCAAAATATTTCTCGAATCACTGTGCTATCCACTAATGCACGATAAATAAAATTTTTTCCATTTAACTAATTTTCCATTTAAAAAATCCTCCCTCACAAAACATAAAACAGAATCTATCCTCATCCCCAGAAATTACCAACGTTTTATCTTGACTAAATAAAAGTTTTGAGGAACACGTGTGCGAACGAAATTAATTTTCCCATGCGAATACTTGCGATTCTTCTCGTTAGCTCGTGACCCCCGACCGTGAAGAAATTTCATCGAGTCCTCCGGTCTCTCCGTGTAGACAATCGACTGCGATAAAACAATCCCGTTGTGTTCTTGTCTAAATTTGCGGTCGTTCACTCTACATGTTGGAATTAGTCGGTATTCGCATCGAGAGACGAAATGTTAAAGCGAGATGCAAAGCGAATGTGTTCGAGCGCACACAATGCGCAGGCCCCTCTCCAGAACTGATGGAGAAACGCTTTCCTCCACGTCTCTCTCGACAGCACCTACGTATACGATACCTCTCCGTATAGGAAGTTTCAGAAAGTTGATGACAAACTTTAGAAGTATGTATCCGTGAAAAGAAGCGGAGGAATCTTAACCCTTCTGTTGCTGGCGATGCTACAATCTTATTCTGTTAATTTCGGCGGGCCACGTTATACTCGCGTCGTGTCCTTTGCATCGCATTAAGGGCTTCTTTACGATAAACCTATACAAAACATAAATTTCGTCTATTGATGCAGAAAACTATGAAAATCATCCGCCATTTATTAGTACAGAAAAATACGAAAATCGTCTGGAACTTTAGTACAAAAAGATATGGAAATCCTTGAATAACTTTAAAGATAGGTATTTATGCTGCAGTCTAATTTTTTCCTAAACTTTTTATTAAATTTTGTACTAAAAAATATATTTGCCACAAATACCTTGTAATTTCTATTTAAATTTCCACACTGGTTTCAAGCTTTACAAATATAATCATGACAATCGTGTCTCGTTATAATGCTAGCGGAACTCCAAAATGCTTTACGTAACACACACAATACGGACATGGAAGTTTCCTACGATAAGCGATCAAATACTTTCCTCTTCGTTGTTTCAACAAGCGCTTCGACATCTTTCCTCACAGAATTATTGTTTAAGCAATATGGAAGAACTGTGGACAATCTTTAGATGAGTATTGCGTAATCATGAAGTTCGGTTCTATGTTCCTGAAACACCTTGTACACGTGTCCGCACGCGCGCTTAAACCTCACGTAATTATACATATGCAGATGGTACGTACACCACGTTAATGCACCTCACGTAATTATCCCGAGCTGGACAGGAGTCGTCTAACTTTTGCCGCGAGTAATCCGACTGGTAGTCCTGTCAGCACCCTCTACGTGGCGAACCGCTCGCCCCTCAACGTCGAGGACCAGCCAGACCACACCCCCACCCCTGCAGTTACATCGTCGTGGCGACATTGCAATTTCATGTTATTTTACGTTGTGCACGGCGCAAGGATTAAATCGCGGAGTGTACTGATGGCGGATGGTCTCGCTATCCGGCTAGGATTTACCAACGTCCGGTATGATTTCGTAGTTGAAACGCGGCAATACAGTTCGCTGCCAGCGTTGATACATCGCCGACCGGGATTAGTTCGTTTCATTTCGTTTTCGTTTCGTTTCTAGTTGCTGTGCGATGAGGAGAAGAAGAACGAAGGGATGGCGGTGAAGCTTCCTGGATGGACAAGTACGAAACAGCGTTAAGCATAGGTGATTCAAGTAACGACAGGGGAAGAGGAATTTGAGGAATTGTAGATTTAGTCCGAACAATTGCTTTTCGATGGATATCGAGGGATAGTTACAAAATGCTATGAAAGAACATGAAGAAATTTATGGATCGGCTAAAAAAATGCTACTTTCTGTTCTTAAAAGGATATTTAAAATATTAATATTAAGAGAATAATAGGATATTAATCGGATATTAAAAGAAATTAAGGCAACTATTCAAGATGGCTTAATTTAAGTTGAGTCTTAACAGTAATGTTTAATTTGATTTAGCGGATCTATCTATCTATCTATTCTGGCTATTAAAGAATCTTTCTAGGATCTTTTAGAAACTTGAAAAAATTCATTGTCGAAAAGTTTGTCGAAAAGTTTTTCGAAAAGTCGTCGAAAGAAGCAATGTGTATGCTACAAACTTTCCGGACACTGTAAAGAAAGTGTTTCTCGATACTGTGTTTGTAGGGTGTATTAGTGTAATTATCAAACGATTATTGAAAGGTGGACAGCAAACGAAGGTAACGTTTGATCAGAGGGAACAGGTGATTTTTATATTGATATTTATTATATTTATGCTCTTTTATTTATTTTAATACTGCACTAGATAGATATTCCAGTCAACTGCCAATTTGTTTCATATTCTATGGATATTTGGAGAAGATGGATGACTTGTATCAATTATGTGCAAATCTCTCTCACGGCACACTTAATGTTCCTCTTACTCCTTCACTGGGTCATATGGAAAACTAGAGCATGCTGTTCTCCTTGCAACTCACTCCTCTGCTTATAATAATTTAACAATCCTTCTTTGTAATATAAATCCATCACAAGTTACCTTTAATTATGTTATATCCTATTCATTCTCCGATGATTATGCACCATTATATCGCTCGTTAAGCGGAAAGCTTTGCAAATAAGATAATCGATAAGAAGAGGGCTTTAAAAGTATCAAGAGAAAGAAGACCATCGGTCCGTGAATCAAAGAATAATGACGGGCGACTTCCAACGGGTCACGTCGTGGTTAATATTCGAATCGATTCGCTGCCGAATGTAACGGATCGAAATGGGTGTAATTATCATTACCGCCGGCAGCGAATGAATTGTTAATCCGCTGATAATTCAATCGTGGTATTTGCCGGGTGAAACCCAACGAGAATTGACACTCGTTCTATCTAATGCTTCGATCCCTTTTGTGCATAGTATATGTGGCATCCCGTGAATGTGTGTGCGCGGGTCGGACAATAGCCTGATGAAAGATACTTCGAAGAAATGGTGATGCTCTATAATGAGCGGTCCCTCGTGCAGATCATTTTCTTAAGATAACGAGGAGAACGATATCGTGCATATAATGGCTCATCGTTTTTCGTTTCTATTTATACCTATACATCTATGTACGTATAGTTAATAATTAAATATCTAGTGCATACATGTATAATATAATTATATATATATATTTCGTACACATCTTTTGCATTAATAGGAACAATTCTTTATATAATTTACAAAGAAGATGCTAGGAGACGGGACGCCCCAAGGGCATCATTAACGTCGGTACAGTCTCGTTCGGTCCTGGCATCCTCCTTTATAATACTCCGAGCCTTTTCCAGGTGTCTCGTTTTCCCCTTCGTCTCGGCCTTTTCGGTTTCCGTCACTGGCCTTGCCACTTTCTTCTTCCTCGATATAATCATTTATTGTATTCTTCGTTCTCTAATTAATCTCTGCCTCGAAGGGGAACTACTCTATCCAATGCAGCGAAAGACACAGCGAGATACCTTTCGGCGACCCGGTTACTCTTCTCCCTCTTGCTCTCTCTGTTTTTCTATCTACGTATCGTACGACGTTCTGCTTTCTTCTATCCTTCTCCATCTTCCCACCTCAATAGCTCTTTTATTTCTGCATTTTCTTTTTGTTTTGTTTTGCGCGTAGTCACGGGGATTAAAAACGAGGCAATGTGAAAAAAAGGAAGGGAGAAAATAACGAGAAATACAAAAAAAAAGGAGAGAGCATAGAAGAAATAGAAAGAGAAGGGAGTATGGTAGGCTTTGAACGAGTGGTAAACGAGGCGACACGAATACGCGGAAAAGCGCGAAAAGACTGGTGAATGAACACCACGCATCAGCCAGGCCACGGTTTTGAAACTTTGTCTCGGGAAACCGTGTTGTTTATAGTTTTTAATAACCCAACTTTTCGCTCGTCACGTTGCCTTTGATCACGCGTAAGTACACCACTGCAGCGGTAATTACTTTATTTCGGACCAAGCTGATAAATTCCTTTGCGATGCGTTTCACGACGCACTGTGGCGACGCTTTTAATGTACGCAGTCACAACGATACTAATAGGGATAGAAGAAGACCGACGAATATCCTTTTCATTTTTCAGTGTATATATTCTAGACTCTACGTTCGATAACAACAACACGAATTGTTTTTCGTGCTCTGTAAAAGCTTTCGGACTTCACGAAAAATCTTTCTTACCAACATCGAGTTCGAAATTTGGTATCATCTCTTTTAATTTAAAAATGCGTTCGCCTTTTTATCGCATAACTGTACTACTTAATCGAAACATTTCATTTACATACAGATATTGTTTTGCCATGATATTTTCCAAAATATTTCACGAGCGTAAACTTATTATGCCTATTTCCTTTAGTGAAGTCACTTGACTTTCAGTAATTTGAAACACTTTACTAATGTGAATTTGTTGTTGTACCTGACTTGCTGAGTTTCAAATGAGGTAAAAGAGAAGTTCTTCCAACCATTCTTCGACTCAAAAAGAAACACAGTTACTGAGTGATGTAGTACTCTTTCCAGTATTGCAGAAATATATTGGTTGCTTGGACTAAATCAACTCTTTGTAAATTTTCTCTTTAGTCATGTTTCGTTTTTTTTTATGATTATAACGAGGATCATAATCAACGTTAACATTTCATAGATACGCAACCTTCTTCTTCTCATTATGTACCCGCTTGAAGTCGTATTACTTGAACTCAAATGGTTTGAATACAAATAACTTGATTAATCTGAACAATACTTTCAAGTTTAATATAGAAATTACATTTCTCATCCTCAATAATATCCTTTTATCTGCTCCTTCTTTTTCTTTTTTTTTTAGAAAATGTATTTCCAACCAAAAGAAGAGATCGTGCTCCACCATGGAAATTCACACGAAATATTGCGAGGAACATCGAAAACCAGGGGTGAAAACGTTGGTGGTACGAAAGGTGATCGTCGTAAAATGGAAGAAAAAATCGTACGTTTCTCCGCGGTTGAAATCCCTGGGAACGATAAACTCGTCCGCCCGTTGTTCGATCCAGTTTCACTGGCCAACAACTATGGTACCGGTGTACGTTCAAAATTCATGGCGCCGTGCCCGGTATACTGTACTTGCACTTGCTAGCTTGGCCGCTGTAATAGATATCCCTTAATACTAACGCACCCGCTTATATGCAATGTATATACAGGGTGACCTGGCCATTTCTCACGCATTTATTGGCCGGCAGGGCAACTTTTCCAATGAATCAATATCGACCGCTTCGTCTGTTGTCCTTCGTCGTTACGTTTCGTTGTTCGACAAGTTGGCCACAGTTTATGCAAGATTCATCCACCGTGAGCCAACGACCGGTAAAATGTAAAATTTTAGAAGTATCCGTTTCGCGAAATTTTCTATGTCCGTGGTCTTCGTTGTTAACATCCTGTGCTTCGCTCTCCTGTGCAAAATTCGTGTGAATTTGAATATTTGAAATTTGTACACGACAGCTGAAGAGAAACGAGAATTTGTGCTTTCTATGATTCGTTCGTTGATAAATTTTCAATAACGAATTCCATCCGTGAGAATTCATTTCATGAATTTTTGAGAATTTCGAATATCGAATCTCTCGACAGGTCAAAGACTTATCAAGATGTCTTCTGTTTGGACGTTAACCGCTTATATTTTTATAAACCATCAACCGATTTCCCGGTGAATACAATGGCTATTATTTCGTTGATTAAATCAATAGATATGAGGTCGTGTAAAAGTGGATCCGACTTTATTGCACGTACCGGATAGAATTTTGTCCGGCGGGCCAGCGTGTAACGGTCATATTTCTCCGAGCCAACGCGTACAAATTTTCATCATTTATTTAGCCCGCGGAAACTGTTTTCGAATTTTTATCGGCACCCTTGCTATTAACCTCCTTCTCTCCCCCATTTATCGATTCGTCGCCTGGTTACGCGGCGTATAATTGGATACTGGATGGAAAAATATGGGAAAAAGGACCGTGTTACGAGTTGCTGATTATGTAATGAAATCATTTTATGGGTTTACAACACTTTATGAAAAATTCTAAATTTTCATACTTTACATATTTCCATTTGCTATTTTAAACTCTCTTGCATATAATATTTTACAAATTTTAAAGTGCAAATTACTACCGGCTAAAAGACTTTACAACTATTTGTACCTGTTTTTTATTATTTTGTTGAAAAAAGAAGTTCGAGTTCAAAAAGCATAAAACCGAAAACCTATATCGCTATTTTAGCTCTGTAGCCGTGAAAGTCATCGAGAATCGCGTTCCGCACAATCTGTTAATTTCGGCGGGCTACGCTGTTTGTAAATTGCAAGTTATTGTAATAAACAGAAATATTTCCTTTCCCTCCACTTTTCCTGATTTTCTTTTACGTTACATGAAAAGTGCCCTAATACTCAGCTTATACGATATATAAATTTTATCTGCGGTTTTGTACAGAAACATATGAAAATCTGCCGCAGTCACAATATTAAGAAATTAATATACAGCTACGATAAGAGCCATAGTTAGAAAGCTTCGAATAACCAACTTACTACATAACGAAGCAACGGAAGAAAGAGCTCGAGAGCGGATACGTCGGTATATCGCGACACAGGATTCACCTTGACCCTCGAATGTAACGCGGCTGTAGTGTCCCTGATGCAATATAAGAGGGAACCGTATACAGGTGAACTCCATATGGATATACGAGAGTTATAGAGGTCGATTTCGTAGGCGATATTACAGAAGAGGCATGGGAGCGTTTGCTTCGCTACCGTCCTGTATACGTAAAGCCGTTAGTGGCAATATAGTATCTGTATACGGTGCCAGCCAACATAACGTTTCGAGGTGATATTATATATTGTTCGTAATCGAAGATCTCGTAAGACCTTTCGATCCGACCGGAGATATTGGAAGCGTTGCTAGTTATGAATTTCCTTCTTACCGAGCCAACTTTACGACGGAGTTCGCGCACTAAATTCTGTTTCTCGAGCGACGCGAACATCCGCGATGTAAGCGAACGAAATTTTACGACTGAATTGGGGTGAACGGAGCCAGTGGGACGTAGAAGGGAGTGGGTTAAGTTCGGATGGGTCGAATACAAAAGCGAGGATAGTCTCGATAAAGTTGAACCATCGAATTATTAGATTACCGGAAAGCCAAGGAAGAAGAATATGCGGGATCGAAGAAAATATTCGTAGCTGCTGCCTGGCTCGATACCATTCCTTGAAATATCTAACTGTCGAACCGGGTAATTGATTTGCGATTCAATCAATGAACAATTATCCTGCCTGCTCGGTGTGTTTTTGAATATTTATGGTGGATGAGATATTGGATATTTGATAATTAAACTTTCATAGGCGATAGCTCCATTTTTAGTAATATTGACAGGAACACCGGCTTGCTATTGTGTATGTAATTTTCTCTATAAATCACTGGACACTTGCTAACTTCAACCCCTTAAGCCGATAATTATTCATGGACAAACTAGTAACTCCGGAGATAATTAATTTGGGAATTCGATAAGTTTTGTGGCAATTGCTTTGAAATTATATAAAAAAAAAAATTAGTAATAGGTAAGCCAGATAATTCCATTTATTCCTGCTATAATAAGTCTGCGAAAATAAATATTGAAATTCGATAGCATTTAAGCGATAAAAGACATCAGCGTTTGGATTAACAAGAATTCATTTGTTGTATCGATTAAAAATTTTCATTTCTGACATTTGCATTATTTATCATTTGAACGTTTCAATTTGAATAATTTTGTAATCGATATTATTCAAAACTTACGGGAGCGAACGATATTTCTTTAAAAATAACATTCTGATAATTTCTACGCATTGTCCATGTGTATGTGTATGTATGAAACGAAATTATCTCTAAAAAGCATAACTTATTCTTGGAATCTCCGATAAAATACACCAGAAATAGTTCGCTCGTCGATTATCCAACTTCTTAATCGAGAAGAACGACTTAATTTCCCGAAGACGTTGCCCGCGAACAGGATCGAGCAAAGCCAGATGGTTTCGTGATGCTTGGGTAAAAAGGTTTTTCGCAAAACCAGGAGTTCCGCACTCGCTCATCAAATATGAAAAAGCGGAAAAGAATGGTGGATAAGACTGGTAGAAAAAGGGGTGAAAGGACAGGGTATAAAATATTTCCTCACTGGCGAGTGTATCGCGTTTTCGCTCGTATACGTCGGCTAGCACACAAGGCTAAAGTATTTTTGCTATGGATATGAACTTCGCGCGTCTCGGGAAATTTCAGATCCAGCACGATCCACGATTCCCACTGTCGCTGATAACGATGCGATTTTTATAAACGGACTCGCTTTCGTGAACACGGACTCGTTCCATTTCACGCTTCAAGGATGACACCGTTTGCATTTTATCGTTCCGCGTTGTTCTTCCCGGGGAGTTGAGTGTTTCATTGTGCCTTTGAATTAGAAATTTATTGTTCGTTTCTATTTAGAATCTGTAGATTAATTTTGAAAGCAGGAATTACAGCCATTCGTTGGTTTTCTATCTGTTAAGAATCGTTTATTAGATTATGCAAATTACTACAATTCATACGATACGATTTTCTAAACTTCAATCCATCTGAACAATGTTTAGAATGTTTATGACAATGATTCGAAAATAATTTATTAATAAAAAATTACAGAGTGTCTTTAATTCTCTCCGAATGTTTCTATATTTCTAGTAACTTTCACTCTTCCCGAATTTGAACAGATACAAAAGAATCGATCGAATATCTTATTTATTCGCAGCAGCCAATGATGAAATCTAAATATTCTCATGATAAATTTCCTGAAAATTTAATATAACCAATTTATATGAAATTTCTGCTTCGTTAACGCGCATGATAGGATAAAATTGAAATTATAGACCTGGCAAATTCAAACCTCAGAAAAAGATTTCATACGCGCCGAGCTGATAATCAAACGTTCAATATTGCGGATGAACGATTGGTAGCGGTGGTTAAAATCGAAAGCTCGAAAAATGCCTTACGTTCTTCGTAAATCGTCCATCACGGGGTCGAATCCATCGACAAGCCAGACGAGGCCAAGCAGCTCGTTCTTCTCTCCTACCTGAACCTTGTCGATTAAGGTAAAGACGATGGAGAAATCCCTTTCTATATCCCTGTTCGAGTACGCTACACCATCTCAGACTCCTCTACTCTTCACCGCCTATATATCCACCATTATCGAATTTATTTGAAATCGAAAGGAGCCACCGCGATCAGGCGCAACGATCCCTCGATAGGGGCTAAACTCGCTGGAAATTGAGTATCAATCCGTAAGTAAGGAGTCTGTGAGCAAGCAAGGATACCCCGTGGGAAATGTAAGCCTCCGCTACTTCTTCTTTCCCACCTTCGTTCGTTCGTTCGTTCGTTCTCGCGCAAGGCTATCCTGAGAGTCCGCTATCTCTACTTGCACCGATTTCGTCTACGCTTCTCCTATTCCATTTCTCTTTCCTTTTCTCGCCTTTACCCTGTTGCATCGTCGACATCTCTTCTACCACTACAGTCTCACGTATACGTCCCCTTGTTTCTCGAAGCGTGTTCTTTGCCGCCGGTGATGCTGTTCCCCGAACGATTCACCTTGACGCGGCGTGAGTAATGTGTGTCGCTTTTCCGTTCGCGAGTCGTAAATAAATCGGACATTCGTGATCGCCGTTATTGTGAGAAGAAAAATCATCCGTTCACGCTACCAAACGTGGATATTCTTTTTTAATAAGCCTGATGCTTCGAGAATCTGATGGATAGATATTGGCGTAAAGAGTGAGAAGAGTTCGATTAAACGCGGAAGCGAAATTCGAAATAATCAGAGAACGAATAGAGATTGCGAGAGAAAAGTTACATGTTTGAATATTAATAATTCTAGCACTATATTTAACGAGTATTTGATCGTGACTGTTTTCTCTGATTCGATAACGGAACTGTTTGATCAGAGAATGAGACATAATTAGAGATAGGTATTACATTTATAACCCTCTGCAGTCTGAGTTACATTCGACATCTTATCACGACTTATTTATCTTCGATATGTTAAATTCGAAAACTATATTTTGGTTAGATTAAACTTTTAGTAGAAGAAATAAAACGAAATACAGCGTCTACTTCAGTTCAATATCATTAGATTACAAAGAGTTAAAAATTGACAAATCTAGACACTTCAGGAATTCTATAGAATTCTTAATCCGGTCTAATCGTCACTTCGTAACATCCAGCGATACCCGGGCGTTTCACGAAAAATCGGCTTGACTCATCGGTGGATCGTGTAAATTCGGCGATGGAGAGCGTTAATTACGCGGTCTCTGTCGAACTATGGTTCGCAACGCTCGCACGCGGCCACTATAAATCCGTAGCGGTGGTCAGCCGAAAGGTTACACCGTCCTCCGCGATATTACTCAACGCCATTAAATATCGCGTTTCGCGCGGCAGGATTTTGGCAATAACGATAATGAAACAACGGGAACAAGCAGCGGCGGGCATGAGTGTTTTTTCTAACGATCGCGAGCTCGTTTCGACGAGCTTGTTATCAGGCTCGCAGCTCGTAACGAGCGCCTCTCATCCCCTGGCTTTCGGAGACCACCACCAAGGGGCTCGGTTAATTATAAACCGGGAATTAACCGGCCCACGTAAAGAAGTGGCAAGTGCAAACGACGATTTCCGCGATACCGGGCGCGATACAACGATTCCGGTAATTACGGCGAATTATATTAACCAGCTTGCTGCCCTTCCCCTTTTGTTTCGCGCCTCTGTTCGCGTGGCGTTAGGAGCGAATCTTATCTGTGTTGGTAACCGGTTGTATAGATTGCACCGGAGGCCTGTTGTACCAGCGGCGAAACTCGCCTGAAACTAATTTCCAACGACGTGACAGGAATTGATTTTATTAGGAGTGTGTGTTATACCACGTTACAGAGAAATGTTCAGACAAAGTTTTAGGATGTAGCAAGTCCATTTTGAGAGATATAGCTGGTTGAATATTGGCGAGGCAATTGGTGATTGGGCGCATGCAATAGAGTGCGTGGTAAGATCGATGGAAAAGACGAGGATAGCGTGGATGGTTTCTTTCATCAGCGGGAATCAGTAGATTGAGACGTAAGCGATCGGACACGGAATCAGTATGTTGGATTCGATCGTCGAGGAGCATTTGATTCGATTTTGTAACGTTAAGTGATCTGTAATGTTGAAAAGAATTTTATACGTGTTTAACATGTTGATTGCCGTGAAATATGAAAATTGGAGGAATACTCGTGTTCATTAGATTTGAATTCTTTTGATATTACATTAGCGATATAAACTACTAGATGTAGTATAAAACGCATAAACGACTTTATTTCTTTACTAACGACGTATTGTATTGAAACAGGCGGTATTTCTTTTTGAGAAAATACACAAAATTCGTCAGGTAATTAGCGTGTTAATGCGTTCAAAAGAAATCTGAAAAGAAAGGAAAAGAAATATATACGAAAGAAGAGGCGGAGAATAATTTTTCAATTCGTTTTCTCTAAACACACAAAGCGAAAGCCGCTGCAGAGCTTAAACTATCTGGAGCTTGATAAACGTCCGACATGACAGATGATTCGATTCGTCTTCTTATCAGCCATAACGGGCTCGAGTCAACAATATATCACCCCATTCAAAAACCATCCGACGATATTAAAATCTCGAGCCTCTCCATCACGTTGGCCCAACCCACCGGCGTCTGAACAAACCGTTCCAACTCTACTTGATGGTCTAATCGGAATCACTGGAGGCGATCGCAGTAGAATGGCACTCTATAAGTGCAACAAGCGACGCGAGGCAGAGCGTATTTGCATCGATTAGGAAACAAGGATAGCAGAAGAGAGAGGATGATCTCGCTGAAGCGTGGCGAATCGCGCTTCATTACCAAATAAAAGCCGCTTACCCACGGATTTCCACCGATGATGGTTGCAAGCCGTTTTGCATATCCAAAGGTGTCAGTGTTCTATTCGTGTTTCCCAACACGAATTCGTTCCGTTTCCTCGTTTCAGCTCGGCGAATATCAAAGTCAGGGATCGTGGCAGTATCTCGCGACGAAATAACGTGAATAGACGCACGTTGCGCTTGAAATGCAACAGCGTGTCAGGTGAATTCGGCCGAGCAAAAATGACCAGAGAGGTGCTTCATAAAGAAATTCAACGCGCGATTCCGGAAATAATTTCGACGTGGGAAAAAAGCAAGATCCGTCGGGGAAAAAAACGCCGGGAATATTAATTCTTCTTTGTGTAGACCGGTCGAGCGGGAATTTGAATTTTTGAAAGGACAGCTTATTACCAAGGTATGCTTTATCAATGATGAGTAGAGGAATGAATGAAGGTACTTCTGTGTAAACATGGTGACCTTTTTCCTGAGTTATATTGGAAAGTATATATCGGAGAATCGAGCTCGTGGAAGTCTTCTTGCTTCGACCTATTTACCATTTAAACGATATATGTAATTGTAGGACAAAGATTTCAAATTTTCAATCCTTCTTTCCTGGTTTATTTGATAGCCACAAAAACACTTGCCCATAATTTTTCTATATGTTACACGAGAAGTAAGGAAAGGTTTAGAAATGAAAAAAAAATGTATTTGCAGTTCTGAGATTAATTTTTAACGTTGTTACAATTCTAAAACTGTAAACATACGACTGCAGTAATTGGAAGGAGTCGGTTAGACGAACGAATTAACTCAGGACTATTATTTCCGATTTTTAAATAATAACGAACGTGATTAAAAATACAAAAATGAATATCAAGAATTTATGGATCTAAATCCAAAAATTATTATTGTAAGTAACTACACTACAATTTTAATCTATTAAGAGATTTTATGAGTTAATTCGAAAACAAATTCATAGAACATGTTTAATATCACAAACTTACGGAACTGAATCCCATGACCTTAAGCAGCCACACGGTGAGCGCCAGGTTCAGGATCACGATGACCATCAAAGTGAGCACCAGAGAGTACAAACACCTTTTCCTCCATCCATAAACACCTAACCTGAATCCACCTTTACATGACGCGGTGCCGGAAGTGCGGTCCTCGAGAATCGGAGGTGTCGTCCTTGATGATGGCCCTGCCGACTGTCGCACGTTTCGACCTCCGGTCGACGTGCATGGCTCGTCCGACCAGCCTGACTGCCCTCGAGACATTCTGAAATCACAAACGAGTCAACTGAAACATCTGTCCTCTCTCGTCGTACGAGTTCTCATGCGATAAACACGCTGAACACGTGTCATCGTGAACATTAATGTTCTCTTTGTCTACCTTTAGGAAACTAACGAAGTTTAAATCATCCTTCGTCCTTTTAGTTAATCGTCCTTAAATAAGTAAGATCGCAATGAAACACGGTTTACTATACGAATTGTATTTATTATATGCGAGTAGGAAATTTAATTTATACATTTTTTATAAGTTGTTGTGAACTATAAACTCAACTGTCCCTTAACTAGGAACTTCTACGAGAAGTTACTAAAGCTGCATTAAATTTAACAGAAGAAGTAGTTAAAGAAAAAAGTTAATAAAGAATTAAAAGTTGATGAAGATACCTTAACTTCAGTTAGTTTTATCCTTTACAAATGTGAATGTGATATGATTTATGTTTAGTAAAAATTAAACGATACGTAAGAAAATATGGGATTGCTAAATAAAAAAATTATTATGTTTAAGGAATTGCTAATTGAAAGTTTATAGAATCATGTTGATACATGTAGAGTGTGTGTTGAAGTCACCAAAGGTAATCGTCAGTAGAGCAAGACGTCAATGGTCAGACGGGAGCGCCTTTTATTATATTAGAAGTGTTTGATGATTTTTCTCTTATATTCGTGGCTGCTATGGAAGACTTAGTGATCCCAAATTTTACGACTTATTAAACAAATATTTGTGTAGTAACTCTAACGTCACAAAACTAAAGACAGTTCTTCCGAGTCGAGCAATGCTTAAATTAAATTTTCCCCTTCTTATCTTTAAATTTCAGAAAACTTCGTACGTATTTCAAGCAACAGATGGCAAGAAACTCCTAAACGATAACGCATAAAAAAGTTGCAGTTGCATAGAAAAAACAGAGAAAAAGGACGAATGAAGCCTTAGAGCATAATTGCTGCGATTAATAAGGCTGTAATTACCAGGCCATTTTTTCCCGATGATTTATCAACGATTTATGTCTCGTCCTCGCACACCGGGTGCAGAAAATTGGTCGTGGATGGGGAGAGGAACAGAACCGTGAGAAGACTGATCTCCGGTTCTTACTTCTTGAAACACGAGGCTTCCTTCATACGTGCCCTGCGTCCAAACATCCCACCCATTTCCACACAGTCCATTTTGCACCGAACCAGCACTGAAAACACGCTATCCCTTTTTCTTTTTTTCCCTGAACGCGATACGATGTTGCTAACAGGCAACGGGATCAGATTTTTGTCCACGAGTAAGAAAGATCAATCATACGAAGCATCAGTGAAGAAGCCGCTGAATCCGAAATTAGCGTGGCAAATAGGGGGCCGTAAAACAGCGTACAAAATGGTGTGGTGGAGAACCAGAGGATTATCAAATGGCAGATAATTAACGGCGGTAGAGGCGTGCGCGCGTGAAAAATGGACGAGCCGGGAAAAAGAGCGGGAGGGCGATTAAAAGGGAACACCGAAAGAGAAGAGGAAAAAGGAGAATCGATAAGCGAGACCATGTTCCGGGGAAGGAGAATGTAAGAGGAAAGGAACGAGGGAACTTATGTAAATCTGACTGCGAAATAGCGGACGTAACTCTGTGCCTTAATCTCTTGCCTCTCGGTCGCCGCTGACTCGAACGCTTTTACTTGACTTTTACTTACGCTTTCTTACCTTTTACTTTCTTTTTCTTGTCAGTCTTTCAAAATGTGGTTTCGGAATATTTTTTTTTTATTCTAGTTTTTATTTTAGCCATTTGTTTAAATAAAATATTAATCACGCGTAGTTTCTTTAAAACGTCATATATTTAATCAAAGCGATTTCCGCGCGATTCAGTGTACTTTCCCAGCAACTAACTGGTTTCATCAGCCCACATTTACAAGCACTATCAGTCCTAGAATTGAAAAACTCCGGAGAATCGAGCTGTTTCTATTTAAATTGCAAATTTTATTATTGAAATTCAGTTCCAAATTTGAAGTTTACTTATTATTACAATCTATTTCAAAGTAATTGATAACTTAAAAAATTGTTCAGATAGAATAAAGCGTTTATGTTTTCCAGAATTGTTATGGCAATTTTTCTTTCAAATTTATAAAATATCATTATGAATCCTCTTAACACAATATATAATACGTGATTTATAATAATCTTTTTATTCCTTAATATATTAATGGTTAACGATGTCACAAAATTTAACGAGTAAAACAAATTTAACGTCAAATTAGAACTTCGAAAAAAAAAACACATTTTATATACGCCGACCTAATTGTTCTCATGTACTGTTTGTTCCTTTTTTTTTTGCGTGCCGCATATACTCTGTGAACAATTATAAGGGAAGTGAAAACATCGAGAGACAAATGGGACAACTGGCGGAAAAGAAGGAAGACAAATAGATGGAAACACTAGCATAAAGCGAAAGAGAAGTGGCATAAGGGATAGAAGAAGAAAAGGAGAAAGCAAGAGTGGGGCATGAGCTAAAATATTCAATGCTACCCTTTTGCCTTCTTGTGGATAATTATACCTCTCGTGGATATAAAGAGCTTGGTCGCTCGAAATTAAAAGCTCCGAAGATAAGCTCCTGCGGGGAACAGAGCCGCCAGCTTGCTTTTCAGGACTAGGAAAGTGTACGATTTTCAGCAAGGGAACAGCCAGAAACGGGGATGGTGAGAGGAAGAGGGAGAAAGACAAGAGAAGAGAAAGAAGGATTAACGATTATAAGGACGCTGCCACAGCTGCACGCCTCATCGAAGATTGTATTTAACGAAGGTCTTTAATCTGGCGAGCTTTTTCGGATTCCGGACTCGATTTTCGATATTAATTTCTGTCGCCCTGCTCGTTCCCAGGCACCATAAATAAAACGCGGACACGCGGAAGTAAACGGCTGCGAGGTTTGACATTCTTGATTTTGTAGAATATTCAGAGACCTGTGAACCATCATTGCGAATATTCAGACATTTTCGGATCGATTATTCTCTGATAAAATTCGTTCTATTTATAATTAGATTTTTTCGAAAGATGACATATTAGACGTCCTAAATGTGAAATATGAACGAAATATATAAATATGGCATTATATTGTATTAAACTCCACTTGGAACTTACAATTGGTATCATTGAACTATAAACATGATTTTTTAATCCAAGTCTACCATTTATATTAACAATAACAGATGAATTCTCCGTTAAAACAAACGAAGAATAAAATCATTTTTTAAAATGTGACCTTCTCTTCGTTACCAACACGCGTATTAAATAATTCTAACCTCTATTAACCTTAACTTCCAGTACCTTATTTCAAAGTGCTTCGCTCTATAATTCTGTTCTGGTTTTACTTTAAAAATCACAGAAGCGTAATGGCTGCAGCTCGTTTCGAAGCGACGATTTTTTGCCCCGTAGAAACGTACGAACATTTGAAGTCGATTCGAACAGGAAGGGGTAGTTTTATACGCATTCGAAAGTCGTTACCGTGGCGCAAGAGGAGTAAACCGGGGGAAACGGTGAGATTCAGGTTCAAGGGGCAATTACAAAGCGGAAATATACGTCGGATCATAAATACCGTCGGACGTATGTTAAACGGGCGTTGGAACTTTTGACGTAACGCGAAGTTAGCGCGGCCACCGCCATAATTTCACGGTTTCAAGCCCAAAGAGCATTACAAGTTGCGAAATTATCACTGTACTAACGTACGACCGTGTTACACGTTTTTTCTTCCCGTCTCGACATCCGCGTGTACGTATTCTCCGTTTTCGCCCCCTTCGTCCAGCTTTGGCCGCATAACTTCCGTGATAAATAGCGCTTTGTTTAAAACGAATTAAACGAGTGGCCGGTTGCTTACGCGTCGCGGAGCCGCTCGGCTAGAATTGTGGCTTTCGAATGCAGGACACGCGAACCTGCGCGCGATGAATTCCAAACCGTCGACGAAGATGAAAATCTTGGAGGAAAAAGGGACGGGATTCCCGGGATGGTTGATGAATTATGATATCACGCGAGATATCAATGAGATGGTCTCGTACGGAACATGTTTTTAGAACGTTACAGTTAATTGTATGTGATTTTAACGCGCTTCAGACTGCGGTATTACCACGAAATGATCTTTACTGCCTGTGGTTTTATACTTGTAATAATAACTGAACAATTCCAAATTCAAACTTCTTAGTTCGTATTTTTACATTCGCATTTTACACGAACTTCTTAATTCAACCTCAAATTTAGGTCTTTCAATTAAAACTGAAATTCGAATTTTTAGATTCGAATTCAACGTCGAATTGAGAGTTTCAGATTGCAATTTATACAACGAGAGAAGAGCCGCAAGGTTCAGAGGAATCGATAATGTATAATGTATATAATACATATCTTGTGTGATTCGTTCTAAAAACAGAATTCCGAGAACGTTGACAAACGTAGTTGTACGTATCTTGAGAATATGGCAGATACTTTGATTTCTTAGTTTAATAATATTTGTTTCGAGTGTAATGTTTTATAAAGAAAAGTTCTGTGCGTGACAAGTCCGAAACTTTTAGTCTTCATACGGTTAATTAAATTCGAAACGGTGACAAGTAAACGTGATGGAAAGGATATTAAGCAAACCACAGCGACTGGAAGTTAATTTCCCTGCTAGGATGGGTAATAACGATATTAACCATCCGTCATGCAGGACAACGTGATTAATTCACGAAGGAAAAATATATCTGTATTTATGCGAAATGCGGATCAAACGAAGGACCGTATCGACTATCTCATTTCCTCGCCGGATATCGTCTTGGTGAGATTATTTTGTGTACAATGTCCATTGTAATTTCTCGATTTCTTCTGACAGGATTCTAAGGTTCGTTAAATGTTCTCCTCTGAAAACTAACTCCACTCTTTGTCTATTTTTCGTTTCTGTTCGATAACTATAAAGAAGAACGAACGATCGATCACCATTCACTTTGCTTTTGATGGACAGGACCGCAACGAGGTATAGTATTGTTCAAAGGTATCCAATATCCACTTACTTGTTTTTAAAAAGGTGTATTTTAGTCGCAAAATTATGTATGAATTGAACTGCGATGATTTTAATCTTTAGAATCATCATAGACTCGTTATAAGAAAATTGCACAAGGTTAACACTAGAAATACCGATCTATAATAACATCTAAATATGTTACGTAATTAGACTTAAAGCAATATGATGAAGATGAATAATGACGATAATGAAGATGAATGAAGATGAATATATGTAATCATATTTCTGTCTGAATAAAAGCACTTATATGTTTTTAGTAATTGCAAAAACAAGAAATCTGCTACGTCATTTTTGCTAGTTTAGAACCAGAATTGACGTTTGTAATTGTCAATCTTCGCAGAACTATTCTATAACTTGACAAGCTCTATATTTTCCGATCGTTTAATTTGCCAATTATAAACCAAATAACAAAAGATCAGTTCAGACATTACAAAAATTAATTAATAAATTGAGGAATATATTATCACTATATCTTTCGATAAGTTATTCAAATTTTTAATCTAGCGATTCCATGAAGAGATAGTGAATGTTACTTCCAATTATTAATTTCTCATTCAATTATGTTCTTTGGACGAACTCAAATGATATTACTATGATAATGTATTCATTTTGTATTCAGGAATTATTCGCAAGGATATTCGAGGCTTCTTTTCACATGTTTCGTGACAACGAACGTCCAACCAATAGTTTCTAGAGACTCGGTAGATACCCGAGATTCTCTTGGAGCGCGATCGTTGCTCCTATTCGAGCCACGCCAGGCGTCTAAAGGAATTCTGTCGATCGTAATCGGCCAAGCTGCCTCCATTGTGCTATCCCAGTTTCGACGAGTTTCCCCCAAGATTGACCTTTCGGATGGAGTCAAGTAGCCTTTCGAATTTTTGACGAGTAGCAATTATTCTCCTCCGGCCGCGTTTCAACAAACTTCTAGCCCACGTTCTATCCACATGTTAATCGCGAAACTTGCGAGCCAATTTTATAAAGGTTTCGAGAAGCAAGGCAATCATATACTAACGCTTAATTACGAAGAAAGTTAGAGCAACAAAAGTATAATAATATTCTTGAACTATTTTCCGATTACAGATATTAAATAGAAACAAAAACTTTCGAGTAGAAATGTAACAATTGAAGGATTTGCAGCAGCAAGGAGGCGGTCTTAAAATTGAAATTATATTCATTGAAAGAGGAAGAAAAGCCTAAGTTCCGCAAACAAAGGTGCAAGAATTTATTACTACGAGTATTAATTGACTTACTATCGATTGAATTTATAGCGGGTTTCAAGAAGTAATTTCATTTTGAGTTGACGTTTATCGATTTACCGGAATTACTGGAAAGTAATCAAAAGTAAGTAGAAAGTGGTGCTTCCTAACAGCTTCAAAATCTTTCAGCTTCCATTTTTTGTATTACAATTCTTCTTACAAAGGATCGCCGTCAAATTTTCCACTAATCGATGTTCAAAATTCCATATCAAGAATCTTTCATAATTGCAAAATACTTTGTACCTCTCCTGTCAAAATTCCCTGAATCAAGAAAGCGTGCGCACTAAAAGGCATGTTCGCCTGCTGGTTCAAGAGCATACAGGTTAATTGTTTTCTTGTTGACGTTATTGCCGGAAAGCCAACGACTTATCGGGTGGTTAGTCGAAAACCACAGTTCTGTGGTTGTTCAGCGGGAATGGGCGCAAAGGGGTCGATTCAAGCAGCGTTCGGAACAGAAAGGGGTGTGACGTCGACGGAGGTAGTCCGACTTGGTGCTGTCGGCGCCGCTGGTGGTATCTAGGTGGTCTAGCCCTTCTCGCGCTATTGCCGCAAGCCAAACATAGTTTCAAGCGAATTGCCGTTAATGAAGACTCATTCGTCGTAACATCTAAGAGGCTACGCTATACGCAGACTTCGCTTCGAGACCTTCCTTTTCTTACGTTTCCTCCTTACCCAGTTCCCTCTTCCTCCGTCCATCCTTGCACTTGCTTTTTCTCCAGCTATTCTTACTCTCGGTAGGACAGCGCGGAAATTGCTCGGCAATTTCCATGAAAAATGCCAGAGGTTTACAGTACGACCGCAACGAACCGCGGCTGTCCTCGTCTAGTTTGCCGCGGAAATTACGCTACCTTCCTTCCTTCCTTCTCTCTTTCTGCCCTTCGCTTTGTCTGTCCCTCTTTTCCACTATTCTGTTGTCAGGTCGTTTCAATTTTACCGCGCCGGCCAGTTTATTGAAATAAAATTGCTCGCTAGATGATATTCGACTATATTTCCTGGTCTGCTTCGTCCGGAAATGGATTACCGTTGCCGGGTAATTACGAAAATCTTGTATGATTCCTAGGATTCGCTATTTTACGTGTACCCGCGAGCGGGATTTTCCTATCCATTGCCGAAACGAGAGCTCTGGAATACGTTACTTCGGAAATATAAATAGAGGGAAAATGTGGTATGGTTGCGGAGCCGATGTTTTTGATATCATAACTTAATGAAGGGAACAATGTTGGACGTTTCTAGTGGACGATTCAGTCCTTTATGGCGAGTCAGAAGCAGTTGAAAGAAGTTGTACGTTTAGTCAAGGCTATCACCTGCGAGCGAAGAACAATTTTCATAATGTACGAGAGTTTTGAAACTTATGATACCCCGCAAAAGAAATGTACTTGTATATAGAAAATATATATCGTGTATGGGAAGCCTTTACAAGAAAGTTGCCGTGAAAGAATCGTCATGAAAATGTGGATGAATCAATTATGTCATAATTAATCAAAATCGTAGCTACTACAAAGTTATGAAGTATCGAAACTGCAAAGAATTAAATATATTTTTACTACATAAAAGGTCGACAGTGCGCAAACCGTTTGCCGCAATCACCAGTGGCACAGTTATTGGCCTCTACAATTCAGCCATGAGCTAAAACCCAGAAATCACAACATCCTCTTACTCTGCTATAATTCCCGTAGCGTTTAAAACTCTCCCAAAAAGCAGGAAAAAGGTGAAAGGAAAAACAGCAAAAAAGCTTGCCTCCAAAATCCAGTAGAACATTTCAGAGGTAACTATAGATAGCCGGGGGAAGCGCGAAAAATTCCATTCGGGTTTCGTCGAGTGGCGACGATCGGCGTGACGTATTGGTCAGTGGCGCAACGAGAATCCGCGTGAAATACGTGGCCGCGTGGTCCGGCCGTATTCACCGGAATCATCGTCGTCCACGAACGATTTCCTAAAACGCGAATCACCGAGTGATTTACCGGCAGCGAGGCTGAGCGTAGTTCGCAAATATCCATTAAAAGACAGATCGAAAACGTCCGCGAAAATAAACACTTCATCGGATCGAGATCTGACGTCGTGTAGGATTCCGCGTGAACACGCGTTGACCAAGCCTGATGCGGGCCCCCGCGTTTCACAACGTGGTTATGTTTAACGGGCAGATAAGCATTTACAGGGCAATCATTCGGGTCTATCATCGATTTATCGGTGAAACGGCCGACGAAGTAAATTAAAAGGGCAGGTGCGCCGATTATTAACGCCCGCATACACGCCAACCGAACCGACACCGGTCTCTCCTCTCCTCCCTCTCTCTTGGTACGTTTTCGATCACGGCATGGCTGCTGCCGGCGCGTACCTCGCGTTCTCATCATTAATATCAATCATCGTCATCGACATTCCGCCGCTTTTCCCGCCCGATAGTACGCCATGATGATCGATCGGCAGCCTCCGATACTGTTGTCGAAGACAAGCTGGAAATAAACGTCGATTTCACGGTTCGAAATCTGTAGTCGCCCTACGTTTACCAACGCGTACACGACATGCAAATGTTTCGAACGACTACGAATATTGTATCTGTAATAATCTGTATACACATATATACTTTATAACTATTGCCGTGTAAAGTTAATGGTTTTAATAATGTCTTTTGTACACGCAGAGAGAAAGGTAATGAAAATTATAATATCGTGGAGGCAATCATCGGCGCATTGCTGCCCGAATGAAATCAGAGCAGAAGCGATACAGAGTAAAATTGTTTGTAGTCCCTCTGTTTGATCTGTCGACGTTAATAACGCTGCTCGATTGCGCTTCGATGTGCACCGCCACTCTGATTGCTATACTACACGAATCTCTCGGACCCGCACCATTTTCTCTATCATTCATATGCATTTTTTCCTTTCTTCTTTTTCTTCTTTCGGTAGAATTCGATTGGGTTATGGAAACAAATTGTTCTTTAGAATGATTTAACTGTAACGTTCGTGCACATTTTATTTTCCCTGTTCTAATTTACCGAGCACGGTTTGATAGAATCGATCATCTATATTTTTTATTCCGCAACGATATTGTAAGTGATGCGTGTATTTTCAATAAAGAACTTTGGATAAAGAAAGGAAAAATAAACAGAAAAATATCGTTGATGAATAACTTTGTTTCCAATTAGATCATATTGATTTTGTTGCCTGTATCGATACATTCTAGTTTTACCGAGCACCGTGCCATGGTATCTGTGTTTTTGATTCTTTCATATGCTTTAAATGGGTGAATATACCTCTGGCCGCGGAAGATCTTGGAAAGAACGCAGAAAAAGAACAGAGCATATAGAGAATAGAGAAAAAGAATACGAAAGAAATCGTCGGTCGAAAGTTTTTTATAAACGTTCTGAAAGCATTCTCTCTCCAAAGAGGAACGATGTGAATCGCAATGTACCAAACACGAGCAAGATTTTCCCGGTGAAATCTGTTCGCCTAACAAAAACGCGATTTGACGTTCAACGAGAAGGGTCGCGAGCTACAAAGAGACGTGAGAACTTCGACATCTGGTATCGCGAAATTTATGATTTTGACCACTGAGAACGTCGCGTCGGTCATATAGACGGCTAAATGTCTATACCTGTTACACGTATCTCTCGGTAAACTGCCAACACGCCGCTTATTTTTCTCTCCCTTGTATCCGACCCACGGCCGATGCTAAATTTGAAAACTTGCCTATCCTTTGATCTGGACGCGCCATAACTTCCGGCCACGCTTTTGTTTGCGTTTGCGGACAAGTCTTTGAGCAACGGAAGGAAAAAGGTCGGTTCACGGTTGTTACCTTCCACCAAGTTAAAATAATTTAAAAGCCTCCCCATCTGTAAGCGAAAATTGCTCGTTAAACTTAAAAAAAAAAGAAAAAAACGATTTTATGGTTATAAATTATGTTTTATCAAAGATGGGTAGTCCTCTTATAGGTTTTTTTTTTTAGTATATATAGGAAGACAAAAGCATTCTATCGCTACTTTTTGAGACGTTTAATGGAAAAGTGGCAAAAGTGTACTTTTTTTCCAAAAACCAGATAAGTGTTTAAAAAATTTCATTATGGACTTTATGCTTTTACTCTTTACAATCTTATGTACAACATGATTTGACATTCTATTTCATTTGATTCTCCTCAGTAACACGCAAAATACGTGCTTTTGTGCTACGAATGCATCGAATAGAAATATTCCAACACTGATACGTTACTGGCTACAAAAACTTCATCTGAATTATGAACAGGTTCCGAAAATAAATAATCAAGTATGAACTAGTTTGGGTGAAATATTAAACGTTGCCTCAAACTGAACATACAGATATTTCTATTAGAATATTCTTTTATCCTCAGCGTTCCCTCAAATTAAACGTTATTTCACTTGTATCATTTTTCCTCTGTATACTACTCATGAGTACTTGTACTGTGAAAAGCTACTCCTCCAAAATTATCGGACTTCATACATTTCAATGTTCTACACATACCATTTTTACCTATCGGTAGTATAATGCCATGGATATTTAATGTATAATAAAAACCAGATTTATTTTACGCGATGTATATTTCTACCTCGCTTTACAATACATCGCTTTAGTTGGTAAATTCGTTCGATCGTACGAACATTCAAAAATCGCTCTTCGATTACTGGGTTTAATGAATCCGGGTAAATTATATCGATTAGCTGAACAAAACGAAATAATTATCAATAAATGTAACGAAATCCGATAGCCGGCCAGATTTATTAGGAAACGTTCGTTCCACACGGACGAAAATTTAAGGGAGATTGTTATCTTTATTCTGTTACATATATCACCAAGGGTGCGGAGATAGTAAAGTAATTGATATGAAGCTGGACGAAAGGATGGTAGAGGTCGGTTAGGAAGAGGGGGTTATACCGATGGAAGTAAAAAGGCTCCAGGAAAAGGAAGAAGGGATGAGAGAAGAAGGAAAATCCATCGACTCACGTGGTAGGTTTCTACGAATCCAAGGAAATCGGTTTAGAGACCGGAAGGGAGCTGCTTTGATCGCGTTACCGGCTCGATCTCGCGGATTAGGGACGATCCTTTTCCTCTTTCTCTTTCCCCTTTGCCGTTTTCTCTCGTACACTCCGCTCCCTATTTTGTTCTTATCCTCTGGCCACCTTTTCTCACCAAATTCGATATTTCGACTGTGACCGTAACTTGCCCTAAGGAAGCCCCGTTTCCACTTAGCTTCATCTGACGAATAAATGGGAAATAAAAATAAATTCTCGCACCCTGTTCTATTTATTCGCCCGCGTTACGTATGTTATATCGGGTAGCTCGTGGGATTAATTAATTGACAAAGTGTACGTTTTATACGTATTTAACGGTCATTTAGCGTACGAACGTTATTTCGCTGTGCTTTTGCGCTGGTACGTTTTTTTAATCCTGTGATGTTTCAATTATTTTTGCTTGATAAAAATAAGACTTCATATAACTTTCTGATGGACGTTATTCATTTTCTTTATATTACCTACTACGCTAAAAGGTTTAGAGTAAAAGTCACGAAAACGTCAATTAAAAAGCGTGACCAAAGTAATTTACATAACTGCTACTTTACAAAAGCTTATTTTGCGAGTCAGACATTTTTCAAAAAATTTCCATTTATCTGAGAACAAATAGTCTTTATGACGATATTATAAACGTTCCAATTTTGTCAAACTTTATACAAATCCTTAGGATTTCCTTTCATGACTACAACATTAACACAGAATTCAACAACGTAAATTGACTAACAAAAAAAAAAAAAGAAAAAAAACAGAAAAGATAACTGCGAATAAAATATTACGTCCACGGTATGGTTCTTAAATATGCTGAGCTCGTTCCTATACAAACAACATCAACTCGAATACGTTTCTCGAGTAGCAATTTTTCTTTCTCATGCGATTCTCGTCGGTACTTCTCGCGTATTAAGCTACTACTCGTACAATATCAAATGCTCTTCCAGCTATTGTAATTTATGCATCATCTCCGGCCTGAAAACGCTTCACCGGGACGAACGACGAAGGATAATTTCAATCTTCGTCTCTGCTTAGATGTAGCATGAATAATAAAGTTCGGAAAGCGCTACGAAAGTGAAACGCTTCCCTTTGTCCCTGTCAGGCAAAGTAATAATTTTTGAGTCACGAAGACAGACTCGCCCGTAACCGGGAACCTCTTCGTGAAATACCACTGCTTGTTTCTCGTTTCAGACATTCGACAAATGACACACGACGTCTCCGCGACACGCCTGGGATATCCGTTGACTTTTGCCTTCGGTGTCGTTAACATTTCCTGGTGGCCAGGCGGAGATCTAACATTTCCCCTTTCGAGACCCGCAGAACATCGTGTTTCCTTCAGGATGCTCACTTTAAATCGAATGCGAGCCGTAGATACTTTATTTCCTGTAAAGTTCAATTTGTATGGATGACGTTTCGTTTGGATTTCATACAGCGAATTAAATGATTAAATACGAATTTTTTTAAATTAATTTATATTATTGAATTTTTCTTCTTAGCATTGCGATTATAAAGGATAATAACTGCATATTTTTTTAATTATAATATATATTTTTAATATTTTTTTTGTCCATCCAAACATTATGAGTTTATGAAGAATGAAGGAATTTAATTACTTATTATAATAAACTTCTCGTTAAAATTACGGACACTCTATTTATGTTTCTGGTTTGTATACTGATTTTATATAGAGTAGCTATTATTCCAGCATATTTGTTGCACGTTAACGAAGCGTTAACAATTTACGTTCTACAATAATTCACTTAACTTCGTTGTGTTCCTCTGCTTGGTCTTTAATGGATTAATGCTAAAACTCAACAAGATCAGAACGACGAAAATGATCAATTTAGAATTTTTTAGTTTCGATGCAGGTGCATCATTATACAACGAATAATTTCTTAACAAAAGAGGTGTAAAAGGATGAAACAACGCGCAAGAATGAAACACGATTTATCGTAAATATCAAGATCATCATTTATAAACAGAAGTATCAAAGGAGAATTTATACGTGTACAGGGACGCCAATATCTGTACTTTAGCACATCACTCTTTAAGTTGTCCTGTAATGTATAGGGGGAAATCGTAGGAAGATATCATTGTGCCGTACCAGCGCATGGCAAGCGTTGTAAACCATAAGTGCGATAGTTAGTTAAAGCTAGTTTGCGAGTAAGTTACCTGCCACTGTGACGTGCCCTTAAAATTTCAATTAACGTGCAAATGACTTCGAGTATGAAAATGCATTTGCTAACGAGCATTTCGTCGTTCCTTATGCTCATTTCCAAAAGAACCTGTACGCTTGTATTAAAATTTTTTACTATTTCATATCAATCAATGTAAAGCGATTTCAATGGAAATAAAACATTTTTTTTATACATGCTCCGTATTCGGTCACCACTACGTATTTTAACATAGGGTCTTATCATATATCTAGGATTGTCCCGGACAGGCCTGCATATGTAATTCGGTCGAAGATGCGTGATCGAAAAAAATCCGGATTTTTTAAATAAACGATCATAAAAGTCAAAGAATAGACTCAATTATTAATTTATACTAGTCGGAACAAACCCTTAGAATCATTATAGGTATCTTCGCTTTGGAATCTTTCCAGTTTGTTAGTTCTTTTTAACGCTGTAATTAACTTCTCACAAAGTGTTTTCACAAAGATTACGCGTCATAAAATATGGTGACCTTATTCCAGCTCTATCCTTATTCTCATTTCGGCAGAAGCCTGTATACATATAACCAAAAACATTTGCCTATTTTCTACCAATATAGTACCGATGTAAAACGAACCGAATAAGCAGAAAACATTTCTCTTACGCGTCCGATATTCGACACTCGACAGCAGACACTCAGCCACCATTATCATAAACTATTCCTCTCGTCATAAAACCGAATCGTTTCTCCAACTTCTCAATACTTGCAAATAGAACATAGTATCTTTGCGCGTATGCAACCATACCGTATTTTACCTTCATCCGGATTCGTTGGCAGCGTCCCGTTCATATCTGGAACGCATCTATCCAGCGGCCTGCAGCCACGAACCGTCGCCACTCCGTTCATCGCGACAACCCCAATAATGGCTCTTGCTATCCGATCAACGCGCTACGCAAATCCAGCGTCCTTCCCTTCGTCCTCAACCCCGTGGTAGTCGTCGTTTTCCTCTCCAGTACTCTGTAGTCAGTCGGCTGCTCATGTCCAACGAGAGTTGAATTTATAACGAGCCGCGGCGAATTTATGAGATGGTCTTTCCACCGAACGAAGAGGCGAGCCGACGGGTGGCCGTATCGGCAGATTTCGAAGGGAAAGAGCCGCAAGAGGTGGAAGTATAGCAGGACGGAAAAAGGGATGGAAAAGAGTGAGCCAGCCAGGGGTAGAGTAGGTGCAAATGTAGACTCTAATCCAAGCGGTGGTGAGCCATCGACAGGAAGATTTATCTCGACGAGGCCAGCACCGTCGACTAACCCCTCCTTCCTCCCCCTACGAATACCCCCGGCAATCCCTCTGCCGCTCGACGTTCTCCCCGAGTTCAGACCGGGGAATTAAATTCGGCCGCGAGGCGGTTAGCAATATTTTATGTCCCGATTCACCTATCCTCTCTCTCTCTCTCTCTCTCTCCGCGTTCGCGCGCGTATATTCCTACACCCTCTGTCACACTACTTCGCCACCCTTTCCCTCCGTCCGTTAGGCGTGAGCGGATGGCGTCACGACGAAGTTTACGCGTTAAATCCTGGCCGATTGAACGATCGGCTGCGACCCCGATTCTTCGACAGTTAAATGGGTGAGACAGATTCGAGCAGCTGGGGAAAATTCCGGGATTTGAATCTTTGGTAGGGCTTTAACTTTGAACCCAGAGTAATAGTTACATGGTAGATTGCGGTTAGATTTTGAGTGAACTTTCAGTAGGTTAGATTTTAAGCCTTGTAGAAGAATGGATGATTGATAGACTGGACTTTTAAACGTCTTTTGTTCGAATGATTACGGAACGGAGAAATCATTTGATTAATCGTATGAACGTATCATTAGCAAACACGCGATAAGTTGTGCAATAATAATAATAATAATGATAAAGGCAATTATATAAAAATTACGCTGCGTTCTTACTTAAACATAACCAAATATGCATGAGAAATTTCATGTTCCTCGGTATATCATCAATTATCTAATCATTCTCTAGTTTAAATGTCACTGAAGAACAACGCCTTCGTATTAAAAAGAGTGGAAACTTAACTTAAACCCAATATTCCTACGTAATCAATGTCGGAAAGAACCGTATTTAGAGTAGTTAGAAGAGAGTTCTTTGTAGCACTATATAAAGCCAGTGACGTTAGAATATCCATTGACGTGATTAATTAGACGGTGATTGTCTTGTAGAAAAGTGTTCGATATTTCAGAAACGTAACAGGCATTGACACTTCGATTATTTCGGTGAGATCAATAGTGGTGGGTTGAATCAGAGTCGATCCGGTATTAATTGTATTCCAAAGCATTGAAAATGGTGAAATTCCGGGTTGGTTTCGTATAGTACGCGTACATGTGGCCCGCACACGTGCAAGGACCGACAGCTCGGAACACGGAAAATCCCACATCGTGGCTTTACTCGCCGGCGAAACTAATCGAATGAATAAAACAGCGGGCGTTAACGAACAGGTCGGTCCCTCTTGGCCCTAGTGCCGGTTCCCGAAACTTTGCTAATGGAATCGTGCTCGCTCGTAAAGGAAATATTAAATGCTCGTCCTACGTAGTTCTGGTTTCGATTCCTGCCTTTGCTTCCTCAGTGGGAAGATCGCGAGAAATTTCCTCGTTTCTATTGATCCCGGACAAGACGTCAACTTGTTTGACGAACAGATGTCACTTTTATTTCGTCTTAGTAGTTCTTGGATACATTGTATAATTGATCAAATTAAAAAATAAATTGAATTTTAATTTCCTATCTATTTCATCTGATTAATTTTAACGACTTCATGAGTTGTATAATAATAACGAGTAGAGAATAATAGGCAACTGTATTCTATATTCTATTCTCGACTATGGAATTATAATAATATATTATATTATTTTATATTATATACAGAATGGTTGGTAACTGGTGGTACAAGCGAAAAGGGGGTGATTCTACGCGAAAAAAGAAGTCGAAAATATAGAATAAAAATCTTTCGTTTGAGGCTTTGTTTTCGAAAAAATCGACTTTGAATTTTCGCTCGGTACGCGTGCACTTTATCACGTCTCGTTACAACGGATCTCACTGTAGATCGTTGTTTCGATGGATATTATCGCAGTTTAAGTTTGTTTTTGCCGTAACGGAAGATTAGGAATACGTAATGAAATAATATGAAGTAATCATAAAGTTTACATTAACGTAAATTATCTCTTGTTTATTCGTTCGACATTTGGATCTGAAATTCTCGAATTATTACAAATTCGAAATTTTAGAGTGAAATTTTTGAATTGTAACGTTAAAAGGAGGGAACAAGCCTTTGTTCATATACTCGATCAAAAATCATTCGATTTTCCAACAACTGCGCATTAATCTACAAAATTACTATGAAACATTATGAATTTTCATCGCTCTAATGATTTCGTTCTTAACATTGCCATCTACGAGAAATAAAACCAATGTAAACGTGGGAGAAACTTCGTTAATAAACTCCGTCGCTAATAAAAGCATTTGGATAGAAGGACGTAATCGCTAGTAAAACCTGTCGAGCAATAAAAGAAGAAGACGAGCACTATGAGAGATTTAGGGTCGTTTATTAAGCGAGTCCCGGAGACGAGGTTCCCACGAGGGACGATTATAATTACAAATTTTGGCCGGCGCTTATCCTCTCGGCCGCGAATTAACTCCTCGCCAATTGTAATTATAATTTCACCGAAAGAAACCCCTCTTGAAAACTTGGAAAGTTGTTGGAAGAGTAGAGAACTCAACGGTGTGTTTCAAACGGGATGTTCCCGGAGATTCGAGACTGTTCACGGAACAAGCAAAAAGTTTATTGAGTGGAACGTCTTCGAGGCGAGCGCCATATCCATCTGAGGGCAACGTTTGATTAATTTGGCACGAGTTTACGCTCCCATTTCACGGAATTAGACTAAACGGATTGTCGTCCGGTCAACGAGGCACCGACTGATGCACAACGCGAGTACAATTCCAGAGCGCTAACGCGTTCACGCTGCTCGACGCCTAATACGATTCCGTACACAGTGTGAGTTGGGGTCAGCTGTCTCGAACTCGACTCGTCTCCGCACGACTAGTCCACTTCTGACCAGCTACGACCAAGCTTCCTGAGTGCGGATCCCTGACCGTGGTTTCGGTCAAGTCTAACTCGAAACTAAGCGGCACCTACCACTTTACGCGAACCACCCGGCATCGGTTGATGCTGAGTCAATAAACTTGACGAAAATTGCTCGAGAAACTTTCATCCTGCTAATTACCAGCTCCAAATAATCGGATCCTCGTTACCATCAACCGATTTTCGCAAGTCCTTTGATAGAATCGCGAGATTCCAGGAAAAGCAAAGGAAGCTTCGTTACGTCGAGGATAGTTTTTGGTAAAGTAGAATTATCCAGTTGAGACAGTTTGTTTTCTTCACGCGGTAGCATTGAACAGAGAACGAAAATCGTATCGGTTTGGATGTAAAAAAGGTTTTTAAAAGAGAAGGGTCTTGCGGAAAAAAGTATTTGTTTATGGCGTAAAATGTTGGTTATTAATGGATCAAAATATAGTACTCGTTGTAGTATTTAGTAGTTTTGGGTCGAATTCTCGTTTAGTTTCTATTTTTATTTCCCAAATAAATCTAGCTTAATAACGTTGTTATTCACATTTTTCATTTTCGAATTGCAAATTTCTAATCTTCTCGCAATGTGTCCAATTATTTTTGTACCTTTACAATATATTTTCCAAGGTGATGATGTCTATATATTCCTTCGCTAATTATATATATAAAAAAAAAGGACAATGTCAATCTTCTACATCCAAGCATTTGATAACGGAAATATAGCTTGTCCTTAACACCTTCCGTCAAGTCTCCAAGGAGTTACGTAAAACTCGGGCGACGAAACAGCGATAGCATAACCGTGGGGAGGTCTGGGCACGTGGCGTTGCGTGCCGGTTGTTCGTTCTCTGAGCAGCTGTCCTGCCAACGAGGATTTGTACCAGCGAAAGAACTGATCCGTGAGCTTGGACTAAACTTTCCCGGGCAAGGTCAGAAGTCAAGACGGTTGAACTGGGTAAAACGAAGAGCTGGATGTAGAAAGCGTGAGAGAAAGAGAGAGAGAGAGAGAAAGATAGGGCGAATAGAGGGTTACAGGAAGCGAACGGGAGTGGTGGGATTGAAAGACAGAGCGACAGAGGACCCAGCAAAGCGACATCCGAGACGGAACTCAAACATTGGTGTAGCCTCCGACTCGTGCTCTCTTCTCTACCCTGTTCGCCTTTACCTCTTGGTTTCCCTTGGTCGGCTGCTACGTGTATACACACACTTAGGCACACATTTGCACGGGCACACCGCGGCCAAAGTTAAACTGCGTCGCCTCCTCTCCTCTCTGTGTCTTGCTAGCTTATATTATCCAGTTACCCGTGAGGCTTACTAACCAAACAAACGAACAGATACCAGTTGGATTTTATGATTGCCAAACCTTCCGTTACTTTCCATCCTCCCCTTCGGCCCTCTTTGCGGTTACAGTTTTTTTAGTGTCTTTTCTCATACGGCGCAGGCTGTTCGAAAGCGATCTTTGACCTGTTATGAGGACTGCTCGATGGTACATAAATATTGGATGAATTTTATCTGGGTTTGTAAGTTTGTAAGCGAACGAGGATACAAATAAGTAGATTATTCATAATAATTGGAGCATTATTTTTCATTTTTACCAATGACTAGCGAAAATAAAGTTCCAGTTCCTGTTTTTGCACACTTTTTTAAATTACTGGATTAAAGTAAATGTTTATTGCAGTATCGTACTAGCAACGCTATTGCAATCGTTACTTCTGTGAATATTTTGTAAATTTTTCCTTGGCCATCTAAAACCTTCGATTTTGTTTCTCACCAGCTCTTATTTTTTTGTTCCATTCTCTTCGAACATCATTCTCTGCGAGTTTCGATGTATCAACTCGAAAACATAAAAACGTCAGATTTTTCTTTTAAATCTCGTAACACAGTCGATTTCGGAATAAAAGTCTTCTTAAGATCTTTACGACACACACAATTTAATCAACCGGAATTCAACGACGATATAGTTCAATACAATGGAGCAAGTACAAAACGTTTTAACAGCTCAACGACACAAGTCTCTCATTTCGTTCCATATTGACTATCCAGCGCACGTATCTTTTATACGATATATACTAATATCCGTGCATTCTTTCCATCGTATTTCACGGTCTCTTTGATTCGATTCAAGTAAACAGACATACTCAAAACACACGATTGAATATGACGACTCAAAAGTGTACAAAGTTTAAAAATAGCCATATTCTCCTTTTTCACTCCCTAATCTCAAATACTACGTCCCTGCTATAACACACTAGAATTAATGTTATTTTGTTATCTCTAATTTTCGAAAATTACCGTCGGTCACCGACAATGGATATTTACAAAATAAAAAATATTTAATAAAGAAGCTTCTGGTCGTCGTAACGTTTAGATAATATTTACAGGACGTTTGTGAGATCCTGTTTTACAGAGGGACTAGACCGTTCTGTAAATTTTAACTTGCCCAGGAAACTTTGTTCTTTATGCTTGGCCGCTAATTATGAAAAACGTACTTTGTCGAAATGTGCCCGGTTGCAGAAAGGAAAGAAAGAAACATTCGCGAGCCACGTGATGTCAACCTGTTCCCTTTAGTTCTGGAAATTTCTGGGACAGGAGCGCACATCTGTTTCACCGTTCGTAGAAGGAACTTTCTTTGTTAAAGATTAAGGAGCTGTTCGTCGCGAGCAGAACGGTCTCCTTGCAAAATGCACGATAGCGAGAGAATTCGCCGTGACTTTGAGGAAAACTATTCGCGCTTAGTTCTAACTCGACCGGTCGCCTACCTCAGGGGTCATTATCTCTTCGCCGCAACCACCAGTCCCGAGGGTAGTCCTGGACTCCGCCATCCGTTGCCATCTTCATGCATTGAACCTTCAAACGGCAGATTAGTTTAGAGTCGGTCGTCTAACTCGACCGCCTACCTCGTCACTCCGTGCTACGCTTGCCTTCCGACTGAGTTATCTTAATTCGAGATCGCTTTGCCAACTTTGTCCCCTCGTTAACCGACAAAAATTCCTCTTCGTAGAAATCTACGTCTCTCGCCTATATCTCCATCTTTCTCATTCATTATCAAGTTAGATACCAACGAGGCACAAGCCGCCGTAAATACCAGCCCCTCGAGTCCTGTAAAGCGCGCGATCTATCGGCCCGTCGAGTCTTCGTGACGCAGACGAATATCGAAACGGACGCACCGTGGTTAGCATCGTTGGAATTACGATCGTCGACGATGATAGTAAGGCTAACAGTTAAAGCAGGGGTGAATCTGCAGCAGTGGGTAAACCGGCGCGCGACGACTGCAGCCAGCTCGCGTGGACCTCGCGTGGATTTCGCGCGGAATGTCGAGATTCGGCTCGCGTACGCGCGAACACCGTGTCGAAGGAACCCTGGCACGGTGTTCCAGGGACGCGTCGGATCCCCTGGGTGTAACCTCAGGCCAGCGCAGCCGGCACACTGCAGGCGCGGACGGCTCGAGGCTCTTGGCTTTTAGGTCGATTCTGTGCTCTCGCACGGAACTTCCGTAATGCGTTAATCCGACAGGCACGTATCTACGTTGGAGATAAGGGGTCGCGTCGGTTCGCTCGTAACCGGAGAGAGTAGTAAGAGGCTGATTCTCTTCTCTGGCTGTGTCTCACGAACGGACTTCGTCTAAGGATAGACGCTGGCTCCGCGCGAGAGGCAGATTCTCTCCTACGTGACGTCGAGTTTGCTCGATTTGCCTTAATCGAGTCTTTCGGTCGTCCGGTCGCCCTGGATTATACGGGCTCGCCGACTATTTCGCTCCGTAACAAGCCCCCTCAGCCTTCGCATAGATCGCCTTATCTACGCCCGCCGCGAAAGCCGGCTTTTTGCAGCCGAACCTGCACCCCGTGAACAGCCGACCGGCCTCTAGAATGCCAATTATTCCGCGAGAAACTTCGTCCGTCGTGGATAGAATTTAATTATGCACGGAAATTTGGCCCCATTTCCGGTGGTGAATTTCGTCAATGGACCCAGTTATCACGGAGGAATCGCTCGATAAACGGCCGGCTGAGGGTGATCGTCGATGAGTGGTGAAATTTGGTAAGGAAAAATATAATTCGAATTTTATATTAGCGATCCGATCGATGTTCGTATGAATTTTGAATTTAAATTCAAATTTCGTATGTGAGATGTGTGTTGAAAAATGAAAAAACGCTTAACGTTTTTAGCGAGGTATTACTTTAATTTAATTTGTATACGAACAAATGTTAAATATTTCCGATGAAATTCTTTATGATTCCAGTAATTTATGATTCAATCCGTTACGACACGTGACGTGCCAGAATGTGGTATGCGATGAACATATGTTGAGATAGAGGAATCATTTAATTATAATTTATAAGTGATCGAATTCGTGGTTTATTAAATTCGCCATTTGATATGTATCATGGCTGTGATTCGTGATTTTCACACTTGATTGGCAAACCATATCATAAATCTCACGTGTCATTTTAAAACAGGAGATTAACACGATACATTAATTAACCGAACTGTTGAACTGAAACCGCTGAACTGAATCGCTAGCATACCATTCCCACAATCTTTTCTCGAGATTCTTGCGTAATTGTATATCCCTACTGACAGATATAACGAGATAAAACTAATCGTGCAAAATTATCAAGAGTAGATAGTTTCTTAATAGATCGTATTATCAAACTGTGCATTGTATATACGAATCGTCCCATTCGAATTCAATAATTTTTTCATAGATTACTACTTTTTCTACCCATACTTTACTTAATCTTATATCGTGGATTTACTTATCTAATCGGTTTACTTTCCTACCAGACTGTAGAATTACTCATCTTATCAATCTATTGCAAATGCAATCAGCATTTCGAACGCAATATTCAACTATAGAATAGATTTCAAATCTTCAATCATATTCTATAAATAATTGCAATCCTCATAAAGTTAAATTCGCGTTAATTATCCGGGTAATTTAGCTAATCGAAAATCATTATATTTAGCTGAACCGATCGTCGACGTTTTGGATAATTTCCAATCCGATTAGAATTTTTCTATTTGGAATGTGTTCTTCGAATCCGTTTGAAATCGAGCCATTATCCACCCAATCGTCCTCGCGGAAATAGTAAAAGCGTCATTAGCACATTCACGATGCTTGATATCGTGATAAACGTACCAACGTTTCCGCAGGCGTGTTTTCGTCGAGGAATCTCGCTGGTGGCGTGGTTGAGCTTAACAATATACTCTCGGGTAAATTGAATCTGATCTCGTCGTCTGGAGAATTCATAAGACGCGGCAGCATGCGAGTGCGGTTCTTTAAGGGAGTCTCCTCTTTGAAGTTTTTCGAACAAATTAAGAAGACCAGAGCGATGTATCTTTTAAGGACCAGTAATCTTGTCTCGTTTGCCACGAAAACAACGTGCATTCAAGCTTAAAGCACGTGGAGCTAAGAAAGCAATAAGTTTAAGGGACAAGCATATGTCGAACGTGTTCCTTGGTAAATTGGCTGCGTTGCGTTGTCCGGATAACATCGGGTGCTCTCGAAGAAAAAATGATATTGGCCAAATCATTGTGGTTGAGGAGAAATGAGATACGAGGAGAAAAACTCGTGGAACGGCGCATTTAACCGAGCAGGCTGGGTGGGTGAAACTCGACCAGACGAATGTCAGTTCAGTTACAACCCGAATTCAACCTACACTTTATTTGTCACCCACGCCATTCTCGTTTTCGTTTTATTTTATCCACCATCTTTCCTAGCCTTCTGTTTAACAGAGGTCGACCCGCTGTGTTCATTCTTTGCCCTGGCTCGGCCCGCACGAGCTGATTCTATTATTTGTCGTCGAGACCGCGTCTCCAGAAAGCTGCTGGAATACACCGTAGACAAAAGTCCCGGGACGACTGATGGCGTATATCATGCTATTATGTCTATCGCGCAGAAACTTTGTTACTTGGAATATTTCCTTCTACATTGGACGGCTTTGCATTTTGCCTGAATTCAGTGGTATTTATTTTGAAGCTGCTCGTTAGGAGCACGTTATCGTTGGAAAATGGATGGATTTAAGAACCGTTTATTTTATCAATAATTAGCTTATTTCGCGACCTCTGATGAAAATAATCGTAATGCTGGTAAACATCGATAAAAAGATGTTCTTTGCAACTAGAAGGTTCGATTTTGATAATTGTACGAAGATTTTTAAACACTTTATGATCGACTCATCGTCGCTAGAGAAATGCGTATCGAAGGAATACGTCATTTCACGTAATCATGGCTGTTTTCTCGTTTAAATTCACTCTGCTTTCCTTTTCTATCCCGCTCTCTTTCTTTCTTTCTTTCTCCCCCGTAATAACAACATCGTAGTTATCTGATACCGGACTAGTCTCTTTCAGAGTTAAAAGATCTTTCTTAGTAACGAAGTTATACATAATTGGAACAAAGTAATTGTTGTCGGACTATCTCTATGTAAATCCACTGTCAGCATCTCTCAATCTTACGAGATAATCCAACTAATCAGTATAGCTGAACGCAGCTGCTCGATGTCAGAGCATCTGCGCATCCAGACTCATATGCAATTATACGGACTAATACTGATTTATCCATACGCAACTGATACAAACGTGTCAACTAATTGCAGTAGGATAACGTCAAAAGCGATTATGTCTCTAAACTAGTCTTCCTGAAATGTTGATTGATCGGTCCTAAATTTTGCACTAAAAATTCAAATACATCATCGGCGACACTTTACTAATTTCCCTTCAAGAACTACTTTTGTTCAGGGTTATAAATCAGAGAAAATCGATTCTGTAAAATATTTCCTCTTCTTCACTTCAGACTTATCGACCTTCTTGTCAGTTAAAAACGTAACTATTAGGAAAGATAGACAATCATGTCCAGGACACTGCCACGTCAACCGATCAGAACTCAGCAAACTTATTTAAGGTCGTATCAAGATTCGTACAGGATCTCCAATACTCAAATACACATTCAGATTAAAAAAACACATTCAAACTTACTACGCCATATATCGTTTATAAAAAAAATACCATGTTGTACAAACATAAATATGGATAAAAACACCAATAAAATGCGAACATCTCTCGTGCAGCGAAACTCAGTAGTAAAATATCGAAAGAGCGCGATATGATGTCGAGTAAGTCAAACTTGATACCATGACCGAGCCGCATCAACTTCTAAATCAAACAGATTGTCGCAGAAGCGCGTATCATTCTAAACTATCCAAAAAAGCCAATAAAAATTCCATTGCGGTCTCGATGTAAACACGCCGAGGGCATTATTTCGAAATCCTGGTGTGGCTTTTATCGGTGATTCGACTTCCGGACGTGGCGTCGACTGAGAATTTACCGGATCTGCCAATACCGCGAGGAAACCATGTGACATGCGGCGAAGAGAAGAGTGGCGGTTCGTGATAGGTCTAAAACTACCCACTGACGAAACCATCGTCCTTTTTTCCACTCTCGTTGCCAACGCGAAGAAGAAAACTGGTTGCATTGTGCGCGTGTGCGAGTGTGCGGTGGCGGTAAAAGGGTGATGTACGCGAGGGGAGGATACAAAGCGTGCCTCCTTTTACCTCCAGGGATCCTTCTAACGGACGTTCGCGGCTTGGAAAGTCTCGAAGAGCCGCTATACGACGTTTCAATTTTCGCCCTGAAGTCCAAGGAACGACGGCTGCTTCGATTCTCGCCGCTTCGCGCCAGCGAACTAATATTCCCTCGTCTTTGGAAACTTTCTAAAGCCAGGGAGTCGGTGCGGTGACGTCGACGCTAAGCGGCCTGTGTACACGGAGTGGTAAAGGATCGACGAAATCGAATCCATTAAATCTGTTATCGGCCACGAACCGCGCTGACGGCGAATCACCGCGGATGAAGCACGGTGTCGTTAAAGTTTCCCGCGGCCCAAGGGTTCCAGCGTCAGATTTAAGGGAGAGATTGGAGCGTGGTGATTTAAAAGTGAAGGAAGCCGGTTGTCCCGAGTGGATAAAGCGGTGTTAATACATGATCGCGAGGAGGATTGGTGCCGATAGTTTGGTATATTCGATAATAGAAACAGAATTAGGGAAGCTTGTTATTGGGTATCGGATATCGAAGGTTGGCGACTTGTAAATTCCTTTGATGATTAGGTAGCCACGCTACGAGATACTATAGTAAAATAGTGAAGTTGAAATGTGGTGTGAACGCGATTTTGTGCTGACGGTATATATAAGACTTCTCCTTTCTTTGGTCACAAATTAAAATAGGATGAAAAATTTGCCGAGAAAAGTTAATTAACAGACCAAGAGCAGACGATTCATTTAGCGTAAGTAGTCGAAATATTTTCTACTCCGACATTCCGAGAGAACCAGTAGAAATAACCGGCTCCTCACGACCTCTCGTACAGACCTCTCGCTCCGCCATCGAGACACAGATGGGAGAAAGGAGAAAAAAACGTAGAAAAAAAGAGACGAAAAAAAGAAAAAAGTCAAAAGGAGAGAGAGAGAGAGACAGACAGACAGACAGAGAGAGTGAGAGAGAAGAGGAGGAAAAGAAGGAGAAAGGGAATAACGGAGTACGTCCGGATCCCGCAGGAAGCCTCCTATTTAGCCAGGGTCCCAGCAGGTTGCTCCGGGCGAAGGACAGTTTCCGGCCGACCAATTCGTTAGAAACTACTGCCTGCTCGGACAGTCGGTTCTCTTCTTCGCTTCTACTGCGCACAATGAAAATCTCGACAATGGTCATACAGTATTCGTGGATGAGACGAAGGGTAGGACGAGGGCGGAAGGGGGTACCCAAGCTGGATGGTCAGGATAGCGGTGCGAGAGAAATAGAGGACGTGTTCCAGAGTGAAAAGGGATGAGGTTCGTTGTCTCGTATCGACGACGCCAGAAACGTTTTGGTAGCGACGAAAGTCCGCCGTTGAGGGTTGCTCAGTTGCCAGAGAACACTGAGAATAGTCGCTTCGAGGAACTTCATTTCGCAATAAATGCAATATAACTTTCGTCCGTACCACCGGGGGCTTTTTCTCACTCCTTTTCTCTCTCCCTCTCCCTTCTAGTTTCTGTTCCATGGCTTCGCGGCCGAAAATATCTCGTGGTAAATGAAACGGACAAATTCCAGCAACGTCCAACCACCCCCGTCCCGGCCTTGCAACGCCTTTTCATGGCCAGGCAACGCGAACTCGTCGGCTGAAAGTGGAGCCAAGTCGTTGTTCGTCGTGGATAAAAGCGACGTCGAGCTGTGTACGGTTCAACGTTCACAGGGAACGAATCCTTTTTTACCCACTGGTCCTACCCTCGTCCCCTCCACCAACTTCCATGCTTCGGTACCCTCTCATCCGCTTCCGATCTTCGGATAACTTCCTTCAACGTCGTACATCTTTCATTGGTCCGCTCGATTAGTCCCCTCGATTCGTTTCGTTTCGTTCCTTCACAGTGATGTCGAATTGCGATTGGTTTACCTGTATTCGTTCGATCACCTCGATGATGGCGATCGAATGATATTGGACGAGTTTAGGGGTTAGCTTTTGATGGTGTTGGAGTTTTCTGCTAGAAAAGATTTGTGATTCGGTCGGATATGATCGCTATTTCGATTCGATTGTTACTATCGATATTCAGCTGGTACGTGACGTGATTAGTGATTTGATGGATTCCAGACAACATGCTTTTTGGTTTTCGTAGTTTTATCCTGACCATACCTCGATAGCAAGTACCGTTATGATACTGGTAGTTTCTATAGGCCATACGATGACTGATCATCTAACGGTTCCCCAACTTCCAATAATCCGTCCAATTCGAATTTCAACTGTGTGGAATTTTTCATAGGCTTTGTCAAACTGCCATTCCCATGTCCTTCTATATCCGTTTCCCCATATCAGATGTAATGGAAGGGAGAACCCGAGATCTCAAAAACCCCAATATAAAATTTTTCAATAGAGCTTTAAATAGACCATGGAACATAGAATTGTCGCAGAATCCTAATATAAATTAATAGAATAGACGAAATAATCACTCAACAACCACGTTGTTATTTTCTCGTGTTCCCAAGATTAAGCTTAAGGTTAAGCAGTGGAGAGATATTTAAATGTACAACATTCAGTGACTATAAACGATTTCAGTAATCCGTCAAAGATTACAGAAGGACAAAGAAGGACGTATAAGAGAGTTCAAGTGATGAAAGCTACATATTTAGTAACTACGAATGCGTGGTTTCATGGTTCGCTGTCCTATATTTCGTTTACGAGATTCGATCGAGCGTGCATTTTTCTGGTACAATCGTTCCATCGTTTGCGTGACTTTCCTCTGTATATAAATTCTCCCTTTCCCGCATCGATCTATCAATAAACAATAGCAACGAACCGAAAGAGTAAGGTAGAAAAAGAGGAAAAGAAAAAAAAATTCCCTCAAAGGATTTCACGACGCGTTAGCTTTAAAGGGATAAACGATGGTCCTTCGGTATTTGATCGCGCGGAAGTAAACGTGCTCGTTGAATGCCGGCGATTTTTTGCATAAAAAGTGTGTCCATTTAAAGTCGTGCGTTCCAAACTTCTGGTATAAAATCACATACAAAGTATTCGAGAAAGAACAGCAGACCTGGAGGAAGAAAGAGCGAGAGAGAGAGAGAGAGAGAGAGAGAGACCGCGGAAGAAGGTAAAGAGAAGCAAGTTAGACACAGGCAGATTATGAGGTAAAGGGAATTTCTTTGGTGTTCGTTGCATGGTTTGTCCGGCATCGCCATTCTGCTTCCCTTTATCTGGAAAATCTGTAATCCAACCCCCTCTTACTGTTTCTCTTCCCCTTTCATCCTTTTCCCTCGTACCGTTCACCTTTCTAGTCGCGTTTTATTAAATAAATACCTGAGCCTTCTCGTCAGTGGATAGGTAGGTGAACGCGCGTGCTTCGTTAATAGAAAAGTGCTCTTTTACCCGGCGTCATCGCAAAGGAAAAACGCGGTGAGCTGTTCCGCTTTGAGCTACCATCTCCGGCAATCCGTCCCTAGTGGAAACAGGGGGGAAAAACACTCTGGGCACGATCAACAATGCAAGTAAGTGCCCGCGGCGCGCCCAACAGCGGTCCTACGCTTCCGGTACGCGATTTATTTCGATACAACCCTCCCACTGCTTTCGTTACCCTATGAGAATTCGATTCTGATAATTTCTGCTCGGGTTTTTCGTATGGTTTAGATGCCTCGGGATCGGTGGGGTGTGTAATATTATAATGACGAACGACGAAACTGCTGAGATCATGGATCCAACGTATAAAATAAACGATGGATAGATGGTTGGGCAATTTATCGGATGGGAGATCGTATTTATGAGGGCGTTTGCTGATGGATGGTATTTCGATAACGAGCTCTTAATTAAATTTTCCTTACGGTTGGACGAAAGAATTTTTATTTTTACACTGGTAAATCGAAGAGAGGAACGTAGTACGGACGTAGTTAAAATTTTAATTCGTCAAATTATTGAATTACTTTATTAAATTAAATAGGAAATGCCGAATCCGAAACAATGGATACTCCATATTTAATATAGGATTAGGTATGTAACCATTTCAATTAAGCAATTCATTACTAAATACATCCTACTCTAAAGCTTAATGACTGCTACATACTGTACCCGCCACACTGAATATATTTCACGTTAGAACGGAGTTCTAAACAATACCCAAATATGGAAACGCGCATGACGGCTCGTTCACAGAGTTCAGCTGCTCGCTTTCGCGATACATTAGCATCAGCATACATCTTTCTAGCAAACATCATATGTATCCATTCGTGGACATATCAACAATGTTCGAAGGTCATTTTGCTGCGCTCGTAATAACGCGTATCGCCTGTGTGCTTATTGAAATATCGTTGAAACATTTGCACCGCCGCCGTAAATCGCAGCGGACGTTGCTGTAATCACAAGAGAAATTGACCCCTTTTGTAAGCACGTCGATTATTGACCAACGATGAAAACTGGCTGAAATCGAGCCAAATAATTTGTTGGATAACTTGACTCTTGCAAACATTAACTTATTTCAATCTCTGTTCCTTTGGAAGTTTAGATTTCTATTATTTTAGAGTTTAGTTTTCAGCTTCTACTATTTAAGATATAGCATGAAAATAGAGGAACAAAGAGAGCGCAAAATAAAAATCATCGAAAGTCGTAATTTTTGTATATGTATATTTTTATAAGTATCTAACTTAACTTCTGGTTCTGATAATAGACCCGCCTAACCCCTCATCATATTGTTCTTGTTAGTTCTTTTAATAGAAACTAACGTTCAGCATATGCGTTGTATCCGCGTCATTTACAAAAACGCGGATTTACATTTATAAAGTGGATTACATTTATAGAGATGTTTCTAACGGAAAATTAAATAACTTATAACTCTGTATATACGTGTAGGGATAAATTGCAAGAAAGTAAGAATATATATTCATGTAATCGAAGTTGAAGCTCCATTTGATCGTAGGTTGGATAATAAAAGTTCAACTACGAGACCATACATCTAAAGCCTAATATAAACTCATCCGTATAAATATAGTCCTTCTATAGAACGAATCTTAAAATTACAAAGAAAACACAAAGACACAAGTGAAAGAAAACAATTCGTTAATTGAAGTTATGCGAGAAACGTTCGAAAATTCGACGAGGTCTGTAAATTTGAGGAGGTATTAATTAAGAGGCCGAGCGACTCTTTGCTATAACGGCTCCATGAAAATATGGAACGACTGGTGGTCTATTGGTAACCGTTGCTCGTTCCGGCCGCATTCAATTCCAATTCCAGGTCCTTTAAATAATTCGGTAGGGAAATAAAGCAGAAGTACCGGGGAAGGTGATTCTTTGCCAATGCCACATGGACCATTAACCTTTTAAAAGAGTTAACGAATTTATATACGCCACCTAATTACCGGTCCGCGCGCTGCGCCATGGGAAAAATAGAACCGTAGCTTCCGGTAATTGAAAGGCCGACAGGGAAACGCAAAAAGCACGGAAAACGTTCTGTAATCTGGATTACCAGGCTCCGACCGTGTTTCTCTCTCTGATCTTTGTTGATATGTCCCGTTCTTTCGCTCTGTTCTATTTGTGCGTGACTACGATCATGGAATATTACGACTAACTTTTTTATTTAAAGCATTAACATGTTTGTGTATCTAATATTCTTTATACTCCTGTGCAACTATCTTATCGCAAATTTAGCACTAGAACTAGCAAATTCATTGAAACTATGTGTTTCAGACGTTTTACTTCCGCAATGAACGAAAGATATACCGATACGTTTGACAAAATTAATATTGATCTTCATTAAGACAGAGACGTAATCGAGATGAATAAATACCAAACTGATCGACTCGATCGAGACTAATCATTTGAATTATTCTACGTCACTTATTTATTCGGATACCAATCTAATATTCTAACTTCAAAATTTAAATGTAGGAAAATCTGTATTTTAAAGCGTAAAGACTTCGAAATTCTATGTGATATTACCATACAAAGTATTTCGACTGTAAACGATGGACAAAGAAATTTCCAGCATTGTCTAGAATGTATCAGATCAAAGTTTAAAAAGAACATTAGCCTCGTTCCTCTCCGTGACACTTCACTCCCGCTGCCATCAAGCAAATGCAACGATTTTTTTCCCCGTCGAATGCACAACAAATTTTTACGGCTGCAAAAAGACGCGGCGCCTCGAGCTGGTGATTAATCAAGCTCCCGAGTCTGGCCCGGTTTTCAACGGGTTTACGACGAAAACGTCGCCGCGTAACGAACGAGGCTTGACGTCGGCGTCGACATAAGCCAAGTGTGCACGTCGCGTCGTGCCACATAACCGCCACTGGTTGACCATGGGACTGCAATGAAAAAAAAGGAAGTCACGCGAGTCGAACGGGACAAAGGCACACAATGGGGCGCCTCTAATTTCCGGTCAGTGACAAGAACACAGGAAAAATCGAAAACTTGTTTTGAAGGGTTTACGTCAATTTCATCTACTTGGATTATTAAACAACTATCCGGGCGAAGAGCTGCACGCTGGACACCCTTTGAGAGATATTTTATTAATTAAAAAAATTTTAGGGGAGAACTGTCTTGATAGACAGAGGAAGCGGATGCCAAAGAGAAAAAAAGCACTGTCAAGAGAGAGAAACTCAGAATGCTGAGTGATATGAGTGTGTATGGTTGATAAGCGATTAAGAACCGAGGAAATTTTTATCTATAAATAATGATGAGCGCCTTATGGAAAGTGAGTGAAAATTTAACATGTACAATGGCTACAAAAAGTATTGGCACAGACTTTCTTTTTTTTTACATATTTGTGTTAAATAAGAAATTTAATATATTTGGACTTAATTAATTGGCATGCAAATGTTGTAATAAATACAATATAACTGTAGGAGTATTGGTTGCATGTGAAAAGAATATACTTTGTATGTGTCAGACTTTTAAGAGCGTGATATGATTGAAAACTGAAAGTTCTGTGTGAATTGTATAAGAATTGAGAAAGTCACGCGAGAGTTCAGAGAGAAACAGACTTTGAAACTAAGTACAAAGTTAAATTATTATTGTATTATCTGTATCTTGTTGTTAAATATATATTTTTACTGTTCTGTTTTATTTTTATTCTAAATTATGCATTGCAGCAACAAACTCGACGTATCAGCATATCAAGAACTTTATCTAGGCCCCCATTGAATCTACTGCGGCGTCGTGTAGCATCACCATCGACGACGTCAATCGTCGCCAAACACAGCGTCGACGCGGTATCCCGTCCCCTTACTCAACCGCATGTTACTAGAACGAAAGAGGAATACGGAAGTGAAGGGTGGGATATAATAGAGGAAGAAACTGGAGAGGGAAAATCGAGAGAAAGGTAGGAAGAAGGAAGGCAAACCCCCGGGAATACGAGGCGTACAAACGTATCCTCGTCTTCGTTCTCCGGAGATTCCGAAAGTTTCACTTCAGGATGTTAGTTCGCTGCTCGTTTTGGTTGGACGTATCACGAGCAGGATCCACGGAAGTCTCGACGATGGAACGGAGCGACCCATGAGCGTGATTTTCTCGAATCTACGAAAAACAGATCGTTTGATCTCCTCGAGAGAGAACACGATTGTTATATGGCTGCGTAGGACAATCGTTCCAACTTGTCAATTGCAAAACTATATTCGAAAAATCAAGAAGGAAATTCTGAAATGTCATCTCTTTCTGATAGCAATAATTCCACATAATCATTCGTCATACAGCAATTAATTCCTAGAAATTATCGATTACCCTACGGACGCAGATTAAAATGATCCTGAAAATGAGAATGGGAATATAAATACGTACATATGTAAGTTTCTCTTACACCTAACAATACTCCATAGTATCATCGTTTTTAGGGTGGTTATGAGGAGCGAATCTAGGATATACGATACAATTAACTGTAACAACGGTAACATCAAAATCCGAATCAGATGATATCGAATGTTAAAGTTACTTTCTTAAGTTATGGCCTTTTACATGTCTCTATGATCTTCGTTAACCATGTTTTTACTCTTTTCGCAATTGTACAGTGAGAAATTAAACGAATCATCTATCACACATCCTCGTTTAGATGTTCATACTCTAATTAATAAGAAAAATCTCTACGGCTCATATCGGTCATTCACGGTCACACGGCTTTCCTGAAATCGCGTCGTGTTAACAAATGCGGAATTCACTAGGAGTAGTGCGCTTGCAATCTTTTTCATTCGTTATGAAATCACGCTGTTTTAATGCATAACGAGTACCGAGGAAAAATTTAGATGCTAATGAGAGATAATTAGCGCGCTGTCGAATCGTCTGACTGTGCGGCGGGAAATTTTGAAACCAAACAGGGAAACTCGGCCGATCTCTCAGCATTGTCCATACTAGCTCTGTTCGAAGCTGTTTTGCTTCCAACATTAGCTGTCTCTATTGTAATGTTATGCGATTAGTATGCTATTATCACGGCTATGCGTAGCATGCGTATAATACAAACACAACATAAAACACAATGTGTCATGCACGGGGAGGCAAAACCGAATAAGGAGGCCCTTCGAAGGCCGCAATTGATCTATGGGATCATCCATCCGCTTGCGTCACCTATATTACGTACTGATTTGAATATCCCTTTGAAATTCACGGTAGTACTGTAAGTAACTTAACTCAAGTGTAACATCACTTTACTGTTTAGCAAAGTTTGTGCTAATCGTCACAAAACAGTGTAACCAATACTACAATAGTATCGTAGGGACATGAGACTATAGATAGTTTCGGCTCTCTACTCCTAACTCTTGGTCTATTTTCATAATTCTAATTGACAATAAAATTGGCCAATCCAAGCGGGTATTTCTGGCAACTATTTAAGTGACAAGTGACGTAGACATTTTAAAAAGACAACCTGACAATCCACCTTAGAGTACGATTCATTGTACCTTTCGTCCATATGGTAACCTCAAGTGCCTATATTAAACACTCTTTCACATTTCTAATGTTGCATTATATTACATTCTTCTTTCGGCCTGCTCTAAACACCGAGCCTAATCTCCGTGATATTAACCAAAGTTAGTAATATAAAAACTGCGTACCATAATCCATGTTTATTTCCTCTATTAAATCTCGTAACCATCGTTACAGATGGAAAGAAAATCACACGATGTTCCGGCGAACACAGTGAGTTACGTGATCTCGTAAAAATGTTAATGGCGGCCGAGAGCACGTGTAGCATAGACGGCGAATACAGTTGCCGTTACGTACGGTGGAAACGAATTCGGGAATAAGAATCGTTGGCTCTCCGACATTAGACGATCCTCGTTCCCTCTGCTTCAGTCTCACTGTCCATTAGTATCTTGTTCCTTCGTTCATCGTATTTTCTCTGTAACGCCGCCACTTCTCTCGCTTCCCGGAAACGATAAACTCTTAAACGCCATTTGTCTTGAGTTTATGGGGCCATCGTAAGACCGCCGGTATCAACACCATTTGAACGCGGTGCCTCGTGACTCGGGAGCTTAACTTGATTCCCAACAAAAACGTTTCCGGTTAGCCTTGTGGCTGACCGTTTGGAGCAACGAGTATCCTTCTTCTTCGCGTATTTATTTATAACCGTGAAATTATAGCGAATTCTGCTCGTGAGTTACTCTTTGGGATCTTGGATGGAATTTTATGGCAGCCAGGCGATTACAGTTAATCGATACGAGATTGGAGTAGTCTCTTGAAATATTGAAATATCGAAGTACGTCAGAAGTAATTCACATTTTGAGATACTGAAAAAGTTCGTAGGTCTTTGATTTGACATTAATCGAATTTATTAATCTATTCAAGATCGATTTTTATCTAAAGGACAGTCCCAGCAATGGAAGTTTCGGTTTCGAAATTTTGATAATCTTGGTTGTGGTATCGCTCTTTTCAATTTCATACAATGTTCTTAGCAATATTTTTTCTAGATGATCTCAATTCTTCGACTGTTTTTTCAATATTAATCGATAATGATAATAATAATCCCTTAATAATAAAAATAAATACCGATATGTTGCATACGATACGTCATCGATTTCAAATGGATTAAATAAATTTCTAAGACAATCAAAATGTTGGTTGACTAAAAGTAGTTCCAAGTCCGATTGTTTCTAAAACTGGCTGTCACGCCAGACCTAATTACTTTCCACTAGTATTTTCAACTTTCCACTTTCTACTTCTATTTGACTACACACCAAGTAAGTAACTGACCTTTAAGTTCAGAGTGCTCTTTCTTTTTCTCCGATGTCCTTAAAGTCTTATTTTCAAGGAAGGAGCGTAAAAATGGCTAGTGTTCAAACGGAAGTTTCGCAAGGATACGGAGCTTCTCCGAGCACATCAGTTTTCAATTCCTTAAAAATTAATTTCTTTCTCGTCTATCGGAAGCGATCGAGTTCCCGATGATTCTGTTTACTATCCAAGTACGAAAGAAATGGGAGTACGATTTTGTACGCAATAAATGCCACTTTGTTCTATCCAGGGTATGCTTTATCTCGTAGAAAATATGTTAATCGTGCAGTGAAATATTTTCTGTTTAAGCGGATAAACGATGAAGAAATAATGGAAACTGATGTCCCGTTTATGACGCAAAAAGAATTTTCTAGCGTTCTATAGATCCCAAACTGGTTCCCTAAGTGTCTTCAAAATGGTGAAACGACTTCTGAATGACGGACAGCCGACGATTTTGGTAATAACTTTGGAATAATTGCGTCTTTCGAACTTCGATTCGACAAGTTCAGAGAAGGCAAATGGAACTGGCGAAGAAAGTGTCAAAGGAATGAAGACGGAGTTCACGTTCGGTCAGACAATTTACATTTACATGCAATTCTACGTATTTCGCTAACAGACTGATTGTGAATATTCTGCAGATGTAATGGAAGTCAGTAGCTATGAACGACTTAGAGCGACAGCAGTAGCAATATTTCATCTTGCCAAAATTCGTCTGCAGACATAACAGCATAGAAGAGTTCATACATTTGGTAAAATTATAAATTGACGTCACTCCACCGATCTGAACGAAGGCATTTTCCACCGACAAAAATACATAGTATCATAGAATCATGCTAAAGGAAATAGGAAACTTTCAAATGCGCTCGAATCTTGTTAACATTTCAAATTTCGGACGTACCATTTAAAACTATTATAAGTTCTTCTTTTCTATTAGCAAATTCAAACTCTTAAGTTTCACGACAAGCTGAGTCCAATGATATACAACCTCTCGAAATATTCCAAATCTAGAAGTACCATAGAAGTACCATTTCTATTTGCCACCAATTCCCTGTTTCCAATTAATTAAAAAATTCCAAGCATAATCTCGAGGAAGCAAGTTTATGATTTATCTACAATACTGTGTAATTGCCCGAGAATCAACCAAACGACCCGGTTCTATGAAGGAGGACGTCGGTTCGCAGCATCCATCTCTCTTCGATTATCCCTAATGGCACCGTGTCGTGTAAAATCTGGTTGGGTCCCACGTGGATTTAATCGGAATACAGGGGAAACCTGTACGGGGCAACAGTTTCTTTGGGGAATGATTGGTCCGTTGATACAGGGGCTGCACGGTGATGTTGCGAGGGTTTACTCACAGTGGATGACAAAGAGAAAAGACCCGTATACCAGAGATAAAGAGAAAGAGAGAATGAGATAGACAGAAAGGAAGATGGAGAACGTAGAGGACGTTAATACGTAGAAGGGACATCTAGGGTTATCTTTCGGATGCAAACCTGGCTCCGCTGGCCGTATTCCCATAGAAATCGCACGTAATGCGCGTCCTATACACATGTACGGCTGAATGCAGGTGCGCGTACGCGATACATGCCAAGGATTCACCTTCGCCTCGAACAAGCTACCTAATGCCGGCGGATGATAATGCAGCCCCACGGGAGCCTTTTCGTCTTGTGAACTGCGACTGCCGTTTGTATACATCCTTCTCCTTCCGCCTGGCAAATGCATCTTCGCTTGGTTAGGCGGACCGTGCCACAAATAAGGTAGCTAGATCCTTACGCGCGATCTGAACGCGCTGCCTTCTAGATCATCTTCCGTGGACGTGTATTGTTATGCGTTATACCGCTGCTCAAATTTCTGGCTATTCTAACTGCTTCGCGTGCAGGTGGGTATTTAATTCGTTTGTTCTTGATTGAGAGAGATTGGGTTGCAAAGATGCAACTGGATGTGACGGTGTGTTGTAGAGTTTGGGACAGAATACAGGATATTTAGGATGGTTTAGAAGAGTATGTTATGAAAGCGTGGAAGAGTACATTAAGAGTATACCTACAGGAGTATATGAAGTAGAAAAGAAGTATTAAAGAAGCACGAAAATCTTTTGTGAACTTGGAATTGTACAGTAAAGAGTACGCTCTGAAGTATCTGTACCAAGAGGGTGCATTACTTGCATAGTCAATCATCGCTAAGATACAGAAGACAATCTGACGAATAAAGTCATGCAAATCCTATGATACCGTTTTCTACCCACGATTTTAAATCAACTCAAATGATCTATCAGCATTGGGCGTTAAAAATAAGTCGAGTTCAAGTTATCCTCTATTTCTCTAAACTCTAACATGCTTCGGATAATATCTAAACTCCCCGTACGACAGCTATCTTTAAAGTAGTCACAGAACGTATAAGATGATATTCAAAGTGGCAACCATCGTTAACTTCTTAACATCTCCCACAGTCAAAGATCATTTATGTACTTTCTGCGGATGAAACTTGAGGAACACGCTCTAGGTGCGTTTCACTAAGATCCGATAGTGCTCGAAGGTCATGCAGAAAGCGAGACAAACGTTTGAGCGACGTGGCTTGGTATCGGATCCAACGTGGATTTCTATTTCCGGGAATATAAACGATCGTATCTCAATAAAGGAAAGGAATAAATCTAACGGAAGCTGCTCTTCCTAACAATGATCCCGCATACAGTCTTTCCTTCCTCGTTTCTCTGCCATCGCGCCGCGTCATCGTGATCCAGCGCCATTTGTTTCACTCCTGTTTCCAGCGATACAGAAACGCCGATACGAGGAATCTTTCTACGCTGCAAGCAAGATTCCGCGTGCATGGTCGAAACGCGTAAAACAAGCTACGGATTTAAGATGAGATTCTATAAATCTGAGACGATGCGCATATCAGGATTCTCGAAAATCCTAAATGACTTGTTAAATGTCCGCGATATACATTTTCCAAGTCGAAGAAATCCGCATCAAGTTTTGCAATATTGAAATAATATTTAAATAATAATCGAAGAAAAAACAATAATAAATACATTTTCGTTGTTTTTCTGATTTTTATGATATCTGACAGCTGTTCGGAAGCTACACTGATCAACTCAATTAATTGAAATGTACAGGAAAATGATGATTTTGTGAACACTGTTTCTTCGACTTACCTTAGAATTTATTGTTATTTATAGGACACATTTGCTATGTCTAATAAAATTTTGATATTTGTTGCGCATTAGTTGCCTGACCGTATAAAGTATCACGTTCACTGAATCATTAAAACTCTACATTCAACCAAAAGCTCTCCCAATTTTGGAGCAATATAATAACTTTCCTTAACTTGAGCGAGAGCGTATTATTAACCTCGAATAGGACAAATAACTCAGAGATACGTAACAAAAAATTCCACCTACTTGAACTTTCACCATCGTATTCGATTCGAGTGATCTTCGACGTAAAAGAACAAGAAGTCTGTTCGTGCTGTAAGTAGAATCCGGATTCTTTATCCGATCCAATTCGTACAATTACGATGAAATCGAGGAACGCAAATATCGGAGCGACCTAACGGTTGAGAGTTCCGTGGTAAGAGATACCGAGAGGTGGGTATAAAACGGGAACGTTAATTCTAGATTCCTCGCAGGACGTCTGGCGAGGATTTCCCCGGAATTCCGTTGGAGGGGTAGGACGATATCCAAAGAAAACGTTGGTAGACGTGGCCTGTGAGCTGTCGTCGAATCCCAAGGGCTAACCGATTTCCAATTTTCCGATATTCATGACGTCCCGACGGTGTGTTTGCTGATTGAGGTTTTCCTGTCTCGTGACTCTTTTTATTTCCCTACTAGAGGAAGTCTCGGGATAAGAAGAAACTGGACGCGGAGAGAAACAGCGAACGAGCAAGCAAAGAGGCCTCCTCTGTGGCTCTTGTTCGTGACTGAAAAAGAAGCCGCCGCTGATCAAACGAAGACGCTCGGGAGAAACATGAATCGCACGTTCAGCCGAGAACCGTGTTCAAGTGTCTTTCGTTTTCAAGATCGACACCGTGGCACTGAAAGGAGGTAACATCCGTTACATCGTGTTCCCAGACGCTTTTCAATCGAAGATTTGTACGGTCGAAGACAGCTTTAAGATTTTAGGAATGTATGACAACGAGACTGGTAAACGTAGAATTTGTCAATAGACAAGACTGTAATTGTGATACTCTGTTTTCTCTGGTGTATTATGTGGTCGCAACAAAAGCGGATGACTACTTTTACTGGGATACTCGAAAGAAAGAGATATTCTCTCGCGCATGAAACGGAACTGAATGGTTTCGAACGAGTTTGAATTTCAGCATAACGTACGACTGAAATATTTCACTGGGTGATTTTTTAACAATCGTATCAAATTTATCTTACGTATTTATCTTTCATTTAAATGGAATATTCAACAATGAAGTATGAATATCTTAAAGAATTCGTTCCGTTTCCAAACGATCGATCCGGCAAAGTAAATCGAGGGAGCGCGTATGAGAGAGAGAAAAAATCGTAGTTTCGAGGGCGCGGGGCACGGGGCTATCCACTTTATTCCCGAGTTCATGCATGCATTGAAAACGCAGAGCGCGTAACTCGAAAGTAGAGAAATATTGCATATTCATAGCGTAGTGAAGCCCTTTAACTCACGTTGGATATCCAAATAACGATTGCATATTGTAGGTTATCAAAGCGCGCTGCCACCTGTAAAATGTCGCTAGAATAACGGCACGCGTTCTCAATGTCTATAGCTAGCACCGAATGAAATATTTCTTTCATCCAACGTGTTTACCTCTCTGCTCGCGTAAAATCTCGTGTCCCTGCCTTTCTTTCTCTCTCTTCGCGTCTGTCGACGCAGTTAATGTATGCAGGTTGTCCCGTAACGCGTTGGACACATTTCAAGCGTCGATTGTGATTGATTCGACCTGAAAACAATAAGAAACTTCATGTGTTCTATCCTTTGTTATCTGATCAACTTTATAGATGATGCTCCAAATCACTATCTTGCATTTCAAGCTGAATCTAGAGACGTTTTGTGTCATTGATCTGGTTCATTACGATACCATCTGGAAGCACTTCCTTATATAGTAGAACAAAGTTTTCAGCAACTTCGGGGAACACCACAGGACATTGAGAGAGTAACCGGATCAATGACAAGATGTCTAAAGATTTATCTTGAAACGTAAGGTGGTCATTTTGACTATATATCATCTGCATAGATATAATCAGGTAACAAATGACAGAACATAAAACTCGTTATATGTATCTCGTAAACAAGAATAAACAGCACATGTATTTATACGAACATTTTTCAATTGTTTTAGGTGTACGATCAATTCCTGGAATATATCCCACATACGGGGAACCGAGAATTACATTGATGCATCAATTCACTGCTACTTTTCATCGAATGATGCCCTGCGTTTATTGTTGTGAAAAGTTATCGTATTTTTTCAAGACGCGAAAGTTTATCGAAACAGAGAACGAAGTTACACAGTGCCTACAAAACGTACTGACGCATATTCTCATTTTCCAATGAAACTTTCTATCAGGTTCTACGTTTCATTCTCCTCCTACAGATTATATCGATATAAAAGTATTAAATAAGACGAAGAATAAAATGGTATACCAATAATTTTTCATGCGTCGGTAATTGAATCAATTGTGAAACTAGAAAAATGACACGAGTACGTACAATACTTTCAATAGTTGAAATGCAAGTGTTTAAATCTAATTTCTCAAAATCCTGACTTACATCGTTACAATGCGACAGCCTGTGTAGCCGAGATCGTGTTGATAATTATCCAGACGAAATAAACGAGATTAAAAAAACTTACAAAGGGGAAAGATTTCTTTCTGAGATATTCGCGTATCGACCGAATCCTGCCACCGGAAGAAACAGCGAGAAATATTTAGGAACGTCGATGGCGGGCATCGATTTCAGGCCTCGGCGCACATTTTCTCGACGTACGGTGTATCAGACTCCCGGTGCAACAAATTTCTCTTTCTGTCCCTTGACGCGTGTATTTGTACCTCTATGTGTGCACGCTCTTAACTTCCGCCTTCGTGACTTTTTCATTTTCGTACAAAGCGCCTATCCGAGGCCATCTGCGAGCGTGCACAGACCTTCCCGCTGCTCTCTTCCTTTCCTCTGGTCGCCTCTCCTTTTTCCTCCGCCTTCCTCTTGCGTACCAGAGTCAACCGCTGCCTTCCAGTTTCTTCGAACGCGAGCTCATTTCTCCCATTGCTGTGTATTTTGATACCTTCGCGGTGAGCTCGATGACGAAACAGGTGACGGGTCATCATCGGTAGAAGCTCGTTCATTGTAAGATAAGGAAGACGAAAGAGATCGCAGGAAAATGGTTCGCGTTTCAATGGTTTGAGATGTATATCGTTCGCAAGAAGGAAACTTCGTTCACATTCGTTTCGAGATTCGGTGTTAACTTCAGACATGATCTGGCTGTTGCTAAAAAAGTTTCAGCAAGGGTGGCGAAAAGAGATTCAAGGAGAAGATGAAGAGAGTACTCTCGATCGAGTTTAGCTCGTGGAGTAGTTGGTGAAAATGCATTCAGTGGAACCTTAAAAGCATCAAGATGAAGAAACAGGGAAGAATTTTATTCAATGCTGTAGATCTAAAATTTCTAAAATTGTCAGCTATGCGTATATCTCCTATTTTAACGATGTTGAAAATCTCGCATCCATGGAGTGGGCATGTATCTAGTAAAGTTTTACAAGGATACAGAGGAATAAATCGTTCCACCTAATGTTACCAGAAGCTATAATAAAATTACTATATTTTCCATGTTAGTGGCGTTAAAAATTTCATATCCATAGCTTTTTTACATCGTCGATTTTCTTGTTCCTCTTCGATGGAAGGATAAACAATCAAAGCAACAAAACGAATTTATTCGGCGTTTTTAAAAAATTAATGGAAACGAATCGTATATAGAACTTCTACATCAAATTTCTACATAATTGGGTGGAGAAAAAACAGAATCGTGTATAGGCCGACCAAGAGCCAGTTAATTGTCGGTGCGTACCCGTAACGGATCAGCGTTAATTGAGATTTTTCCTGGAAGCGAGCCGTTCGTTTGATGTCGGCTGCAACAATATCACCGGCAGATAGGTATATACGTACGTATACACAGCGAAATTAATTGAGATACACTGGTGGTGGCATAAATCTACTTGAACTTCGCAGAAACCACCGCTATGCACGCAACTCTTCAACCGGCGTGCCTCGGCCATAGTGAAACGAATGGTCACGGAATTTCGTAGAGGTATGTCGTTACATTAAATAGAAACCATTTCGTTAACGACACCGAACGATCCTCTGTGGTCTATTAATACGATCGACTGTGTTGAATGGTTCGAATTCCACCGAGCGAAATCTGCACGCCCTTAATTTCGCGCCTAATGTAAAATTGGTCAGACATCGGCCGATCGCTTCGATAAATTCTTGAAACGGTGCGCGTTAATCGCTTAACGTACACGCCAGGCAAACGATGCGGGCTCTGCTCCAAATTATTAACGGAATCATGAATTTTGCAATACAAAGATGTCGACAGATTTAAGAGGAAAGTACGCGGGTTTCGATATTTCAGCGCCCATCAGAAGCATGCATGAATTTATTAACCCTAGAAATCGCGATTGATCTGATCTGAAATCGTATAACTATCTGTGTTCAAAATGCAATATATTATATCTATATTGGTAGTGACGGAAATCGATGATTTTATTCAGCATTAATTCCATGATTATAAAAGTTTCTGGATAAGCTATGATCCGGTTAAAAATTTGGAAAGCTTCTTTATAGAGTCGTATATTTATCTAGCGTTTAACACGTACCGCATACCGACAGCGTTGACGTCACACTATAGATTTGTCTTATTTCGGCAGCCGTAATTACCGATCGAAGACATTTTCTAATAGAAGGTAATTCTTCCCAACTGTTGGGAATAATGATAGATATAAGAGAACGAAGTCTAGCGAAATCTTAATTTATTTATTTTATTATTTATTTATTTATTAATTTATTTATCGGTAAATCGATTTGGACCAATGATATCTACGTTTTGTGTTATTTTCTCCCCCTATTTGGAATTTCGGTTAAGTATCGAAAGGATTGAAACTCCTTCTGCACATCATACTTTACTAAGATGAAATATTTCATCGTGTAAATTTTACGTAAAATTTGATACCGCAGCATACATTTTAAGTTAATCTCCGCAGGGTTAAAATAATCTCACTCGAATTTATCCCCCGCTCAAGGGGCAGTCCATCTATCTAATTCTTCGAGCAAAAAAAATTAATTCAGTTTTCAGTTCGATCAAGATCGTATCCCAGCCACTTGAATCTGCTCGTCGCTTGACACCACAGATTATACACACCGCAAACGGACTTAATCTAATTTCGCCTGCTTTAAAATCGCATCAGGAAACAATGGGTTGTGTCCCATACGCGTTTATATGTATGAGAGCGAGCGATCGCGGCGACAAAACACGGACGAAGCGGCGAACGAAATAACAAGCATCGACATGACGCTTAACGCTCAAAGAGACCGTAAAGAGCGTGTGACAACGTTAATCGAGGAAACAGGGAAAAACACCTGTCCCCGGCGATACGTCCGCGCAAAATCGCTTTGGAAAACAGGCTCCATCGCTGACCACGCGTTTAACACAATCTCGTCATTGTCGGTACTCGCGCCTGTCGTTGCTAATAACGATTAGTCCCCGCCGGTTTCTCGTATTCCTGGGTATAAATTCGGTAATGTCAATCGATGTTGATCAGTACCCAGGCTGGATAATAATATCGACCAGATCGTCGAAATAGTGGGAACGCATCGATGGTTTTGGGGGTAGATTAACGGTGTCGCGTGGCGAACGACTAGCCGTACCCTGGCTCAACGTTGATTTCCGTTGTCATCGAAAATACAAGGGCGAGGACGAGGTATATCGAATCGATTAGCATCAACGGGAAAGTAATTAACATCGACGAACGTTGGTCCGGTCATGCGGACGATGTTCAATACGAAGGAATCTAATTACGACTCTTGACGGAAACGTTGTTGAAAAGATGGTCGGAAGCAGGGGAGTACAGGGGAGCCGCGTCGGCGAAAGAAAGCTGTTCCCGAAGGGAGAATCGGATTTTTATTCTTGCTGTTATTCGATCGTTACACCAGAAGGAGGGGAACGGTGTAGCTTTCGCGTCGATTGCCGATGAATTGGCAAACGATTCGATAATTACCGCGAAACTTTGGCGACAAGTTCCTCTGTCGGGCTCGACAGGAAACGGAGACAGCGGCGAAGGCAAGAAGAGGATGGAAAAGGAGAGGGATCTCGTTCAGACCCCGTTCAGCGACGGCTCGTCGGCTTATTTTCCGAATGCAAATGCCCGGAATAATCCATATTTTACGTCAAGATGACACCGCGTCGTCGTCTAGGCTTGGGGGATAGCTTTTTCTCCTCTCGTCCTCTCTATCGTTCTTCTCGCTGCCAGTCTTTATTCTTGCACGCGCTTCGCTCTCACGAAAGAGGAAAGTTTATTCGCAAAGTTTTCCAAGAGTTTCGTCGCCTTTGCCGGAGAGAAGAGACGAACTCGGCCGCGAGACTCGACGCGCCACGGTTGACCTTATCGGTGCCGTTAAACGAATTTCTTATTTGCAAGACGCATCGCTTTCGAACGCGACAACTTCCGCGCCGGCGGAGGAACGCGTCGCGCCGACGCGATGGAGTAGTTCCGCTGAACGGACGTAACGAAGTCAACGGTGCAAAGTGTTGAAAACTCGGATTGAAGAGCAGAGTGTCCCGTTATGAACCTGTTTCGGAAGGCACCGGATCACGCTGAACGTTGTCACGGCGTCGAAACTGTTCGCTTTCGAGTAATCCCGTTCTTGAAACGAGGTTAACTAACTACAGTAAAATAATGTTGTTTTATGCTAATAATAATGCTTTATCATTTATGTAATTATAAATTCGACCACTGAAACTTGCTTACCAATTACGCGGTGAGCTCATGGCGGTAATACGACGTGTATCTCTTTTTTAATTTCTTTTACTTTTGAAGTTAGGCATGTTAAAGGATCTACGGTAACAGCAAGTTTAAAGAAAGCTTTCGAGATGATACGGTAAAAGGTATCGCACTCCAGAAGGCTGGTCTCAATGGATACAATTGCGCTAACTAGGCTTTCATGAAAGCGAGTTTTAAACTTTCGCGTTTCTGCAGAAACGCACAACTTGGGCAAGTTTCCGCGATTCATCACGCGCTTCTGCAGCTCCCTGCTCTCATTCACGATAAACTGGGGCTTTGACCGAAGTCGTTGACACGCCTTGCGTGAAATGCAAAACCGAAAACATACAAGATTTCCTTCCTTTCGTTGTTATGAACCGTTGTTCAACCACGTGTAACATCCTAAATAAAACGAAATGGAAACGCATGCTTCTACCAACAATATACAGTACAAGTCCTTTAAATCGAGCTCTTCACCGCGTATTGTTTCTTTTCCCTGCAATTTTTATTATCTCCCATATTGCGCATGAATTCTAGAAAATATTTTTTCGTTAGAAAGTCTAAGCAACATTTCACACAAAGACATGTAAAGTAAAAATAGTCGATGAAAATTGTATCTCGTACTGTATTCAGATTTCATGAAGTTAATAATTCTGATTTTTAATCTAAGTTATTTTAAAACTGTTATTAGCGACAAATCGTATTTTCATGCGATTAGCATTAAATCAACGTGCGTCCAACAAGTTTTCATAAAACTAACGATGAATTTCAAACTTTAATTGCGCCTAATCGACAAGTATAGTGTGCCCGTTACTGATCAGACATCAATTTGTTAGTATCCCATTTTTCCTCCACTATATCTTCTTGACTCTCGCTATGAGCATCGTGCTACCGAACGAAAGTTTATCGACTAATATGAACGAGAAAGTTGCTCGTATTGTTTGTTATTTTAATGAAGAACCAGCGGAATGGTATTGTACGAGGAGCCCCTAGAGCGTGATTTGTTACCTGCTAACAGAAATTTATTATCGAAGAAACTCGACTCAGCTTAAGTATTCGAGCACCGTACATGGAACGCTGTGCGCAACATCTCGTTTTCCTTTTGGAAATTTATTCTGTTAATCAATGCGGATTTTGAATGATAATCACCATGTACACATATTCATCTCAAACGAGAGTAATCAAAAATAAAGAAAAAGTCAGTAAATCTTGGAAAAGGTATAAGAGGTTTAAAAGCTTAATAATCTAACAAAAAACAATGCTTTTAAGCAAAATATATAATTCAAAGGAAAAGGAAGGAGAAGAAAGGAGAGAAGCAGAATATCGAGGAATGAAATAATGTGCAAAGATTACATTAAAGTAATATGGAATGGACAAGAATGGAGCTTTGAAAACATAAAAGTTCGCAAATTAAATTTAGCTACAGGAAATATTCGAGAACTTGAAACTTCAGTAATTTAAAAATGTGACATTGTGAGTTTTTAAATGAAATTTTACAAATGTATAAATTTCAAGGTTTTGGAATTAAAGAGTCTGAAACTCGAAAAATTTGAAAATTTGAACACGCGAAAGTTTGGTAATTTGAAAATTCAACATTTTTAATTTTTCCTCGGTGTTAAAAATTTCATTTCAGTAACGGAAAATTAACCAAGACATGATTGCAAGTGGAATGCTACGATCGAACTAAAAACTGCAAAACTTTCGAGCTGTAAAAATATCCAACACACATTTGCAAAAGAAGAAATTCAATATCTCAGAGAGGAACGAAAGCTTTTAAGGGAAAGCAAAGGGAGTAAGCCTTGACGAAGAAAACCGTGGCATGATCGCAACGTCGATTTCGGCGCACGGTTCGAGTAACGCGACCTAAATTTTCGCTTTGTTTATGTTCCTACCTATATATTTCAGCGGCGTGTTGCTCGCGAGGAACGTCTCCGTGTTTAACTTGGAAATAAGCCACGGGTATCGAGGAGAGAATCCGTCGTGTCGCCTCGGCGCTTATTGTTCGAAAACGTGATTGCACACATGAAGCGCTCACAACTTGCTAGGGCACCGTTTAGCGAGGTAATTGCCATTTTAATAATACACGCGAAGGGAAGAACTGAACTGGCGAAACTCACCGTGCATTTTGAATGGCAGAGAAAGTTGCCGAATTTGTCTTGGCTACTTGCCATTAGATGCATCTAAAGCCGGACAAATGTGTTACGAAACAGTACATGCGCCTATTATAATTCAACGGAAATGCACGTTTTTCGTAATGGAAATAGTACTCGAGTAAATGATGGGGTATTTTTAATGGCATCGTGGTAGATAGGTGAGTCGAAGGGACGGTACAATATTCGTTTCATAATAGGAAATCCTTCGACCGTTTTTGCTTTCTACGTAACACGAAATCGTGACGGAAGTCAATTGCAAACTAAAAGTGGTTCTTCAGTTGTTCTCTGCTCTTAGAACTATTCTATAACTCTGCTAATAGGAACAACACACGAAGGCCTTTAAAAAGTTTCACCTACCTTCTCACCGATCTTGCACAAATTTCAATAATCACACACGTAAAACACACATGTAACGTTTCTTTTCTCTTCACTGTTTCGAACGTCACGAGAGACCCGTTTGTAACCACCATTCGGAACGTGTCACATTATCTATACGGTAAAAAGATAAATACAGATTGTTTTAGATTTAAATGAAGATGAACAGGTATGAGCACCATTAAACATTATGTGACAAGGTCAGATCGTGTCCACCGTGTTAAAAACGTCAGCTTTAATAGGCGCCCTGCCGAGTAGAAATGGATCGAAACGAGGCGGTAATCAGAGCTTCGCGGCCGAGTTCGACGCTGCGCGATTGAAATAACAACGGTGTATTTTCTTTCAATTCGACCCCGGGGATAAGGTTTCGCGGTGCATCCGCGCACGCCCGACCTCTGACTGTATCTAAGGATCAAGAAAATCGTTTTTCATCGTCGCCAAGAGCCGGCTCACCCCGTGAAATTCGTTAATCCCGCCGCGGACACTTTCGGATCAGGCGAAAAAGTATTGCTTTCCTAACGAGATTTAAAATAAAAAAGAAATCAAACAAAAACGGGAGAAGACGTCAGGCTGTCCGAAACGATTGCAGTAAACGGCGGCACTATTGCACAACCACCATCGTAGCAGGTCACGATCGATAAGCTCGAAATAATTGCTTTATTCGTTCTGTCACAGATCCCTGATAATCCGCTAATCCAACAAATAATATTCGAAAATTTTCGCGGTATTATATCGTTGCGTTGCTATTAATAATTCCGCATTAACTACGATCCTTTCCATATAGTTATCGATGCAGCGCCAAAAACAAAACAAATCCCTCCTGTTATACGTTTCTCTTCACGTCGTAGTAAATTCGTCAACGAGCATTCCGCCACTACTACATCCCGTTTGCGCCACGTTTGAATCTCGTTGATCGGCGATGATGTTTCACGGTGATTTCCAGCCGAACGAGAATGACAAACCATCGGACTGACGAGATCGGATCGGCGCGCGGTCTCGAAAACTGGCTCGCAGAGCCAATTAAAAGTTCGCGGCTGCCAGAGCCAATTACGTGCGCCAACCTACCATTGGAGAAAATGCTCGTCTCGCCGCGTCTAGAAGTGCGCGCGTACACCGTCTTTCCGTGGGAATACGCGACAACGAGAAGCGAACATTCGTTCTAGCGTCGAGATAACACACGCGCTATCTGTTTCCAAACACTATGCCTAATCGCATGTTCATAATTAATCGGTTGTCGGGTATGGCATACGAGCGCTTAAGCGGCTCGAATGCAGCTGCGAGGTGCTCGTCCCAACAACGTGCTGGCGGAACAGGAAGATGGAGTGCCTGCGTCTGCCAGTCATTTAGCCTGCGTGTCTACCGCCAGTCATTTGCCAAGTTCGTTTTCAGACCAACGAAAAGAAAAGCCATCTCGTTCCAGTACGGATTGGCGGGACGAGCGTGTCGCGAGAGCTTGTTGCACGTTCTTGAACGTGTTACGCGTTTTACAGGTATGTGATATACGTGCGCGCGCACGTACGTGTTGCAGAATGATTTTGGAGAAACGAACGACACGACGCGACGAGAATTCCATTGGAAATACCGATTGCGCCACGTCTACGCATCTAGCTCCGAATTTGACGCGCCTACGATTCGTGGTCGACGCGATTCGGAGTTAAAAAAGAATTGTTTTTGATCTGGATTTTCATGTATGAACACGATCGACTTACATAACGACGAATCGATAGGAAAGGGTAACTGGTTTCTCTGTAAATTGGCAATAGAAACTAGCTATTATTATCTTCTATGAGAAAAATTCCAGCAGACAGAGATCAAAGGTGAAGTGAATACATTATAAAGGTTATTGGTTCATGTTCTTAGGAGCTATTTTAAAAGCCACGAGTCCTTCGTAAATTATTACTTTTATAATAAACCCGCGTGATAAAAAGTGAATCTACGAAACCGCATTCTGAATACAAATGACCAGAGTTATTTTCCACCAGAAAAATTACAAAGGATTAGCAGGGATCAAAGGTGGTATGAATCGATTATGAAGGTTGTTAGTTCGTCTTTTAAGAAGTTATTTCCGAGGATACATACTTTTGTAAATTTATTGCCTTTGAATTAAGTCTGCAGTTTGAGAAGCGATTTATCTTCTATTAATAAAATTCTTACAGCAGAGGTTAAACGCGAGAGGTCAGACGAGCTAGATTCCAAGAAGATTACCAAGATACAGCTTCCGTTTTTGATAATTAAGTATTACTGAAATCGATCCCTTAAGGTGGCTCTCTCCGTCAAGATGCGTCGCTTTGACATACGATAACCGAAGCGATTCGAATCCTCTGCCAAACAATGTAGCGCATAAATCGAATCAGATTCTCGACTAAGGCGGACTTCTGAACGTTTCTGGCACAGAATTAGTTTCTTGGATCTCGAGGTAGCTTCGCGGAAACGTTAACGAGACGAATAAGAGCGTGTACGTTCACGTGGTTGGGTGCAGGCTCAATGATAATGGTGATGGATCGCGGTATTTATTTGCGAGTGACGCGAAAAATTATACGTCGCTGGGCGAAGAAGCGTTAAAAGGGAAAAAAACCGCGACAGAAACGGAGGAACAGAGAAAGAATTGCACGGTCTCGTAACATTTTTTTCCCGTTCCGCCATTTATCACACGGACGACGACGTGGTGGACGAGAGGCGAAGGGAAGAAGGAGCGTGATGTTTTACCCAGTCCTCGATGCCCCTTCGACCCTTGATCCTACTCGATTTCAAACTTCTGCTCTCGCAATACGTTATCTTTCGTTGACTTTTGATTTTCGTCGAGGATAAGTTTTAGAACTGCTCGAAAACCTTGCCGAGTAGGTATAACTGTTACGAACTTTCTAGAGATGAAAGATAGTATGGAATATTAAAAATAATATTCGAAATAATAAAGAGATATACACTGATTTACGAAAATATTTCAACACTTGTATAAACTTTTCATGGATAGGTGTATCATGGGTTTCGTACAAAACGTTTTCAAATTTTCTTAACATAGTAATGATTACGTTGGTAAAATTGTCCATTAATATGGACAGTTAATCATTAAATAATTAGATCGTTAATTATTCATTATTACTAATAAGCTACGCATTAATTTTGATATATACGTGTGTTTGCACCAAATAATTTGTAACTTCGAGATGTATATTCAGATTAGCTGCGAGTCTTACCAATATAAATGTGACAGTTGTGTTTCATTACAGTGCTAATGAAATTTCGAAAAGTTCCGTATAACACACATAATATATTCATAAACATTTTCTGTGGTTCCATCACTTCTCCTACCGGATTAGCCGAAGGGAAAGTATAGAGGTAGTCACTTATTTACCCGACTTCATCACTCCGAACTCGCATCTGCTATCTCTGACATACAGAACATGTCATCTATCTATTCCATCTGAAATATATCAGTTATCTGCTTCTGGCGAAATCCAATAGTTTTTAACTCGGATTTTCTTAGGGACGCTCTTTCAAACAATTATTATTCCCAATTTGAAAACTGAAAATAAGAAAAACAATTAGTTTTCTACCTTTCTCGAATTAATTTATACACATGTACTCGTACACGCAGCACAAACGTGTATGTTTTGAAACATATAATCGGCCCTGACTAAATTGATAATTAGAGTCGTGTACGACATAACCATCGAATCACGATTTATTTTTCTGGCGAATTTCAGTCCCCGATGCGTGATGTTCGGGTCTCGCGTAACTTCCGGTGTCTCGTGGCACGCCTGACCACGTTTCACCACCTATCTTTCCCCTTTACGTCCCCGGGACCGTGCGCCGACTTGAACCGCACGTTGTGATTAATTGGAACACATTGCACCTGGGAATCGCAGGTGTAATGAAAGATAATCGTTCCCGTCCGCTCGCCCTTTCGCCGCAGTTACATCGCCACCGACACGAAACCCACGATTCCCTATTAAAAGTATTGCAATCACCGTGGAAATAATGGCGCCTGGCGACGCAATGAAACTGCTGCCATGAGAATATAGATTACAACGGAGATTGTAATAGTCTTCCCTTCGTTCTTTGATGTGATTTATGGCAAATTTTGATTGGAAAATTGAACGATGTTTTTAAAATTAGTCACTAACCTTGCAACACGTAAACCATGACAAAGTTTTGTATACCGAATACAAATATCGGAAACTGAATGCCCTACTCATGAAAATAAGTAGAAATATGCCTTAGATTTTTACAAAGATCGATAGAGACATACTGATATTTTGGTATCAGAATAGTTTTCATCTTTCCACCTTAGGTAAACACGAGAAAAATGAAGACATTCAATACTTCGTCGTAATATTCTGAAGTTAAAAAGACAGACCTTTCGATTCGTTAATGTTGCAACTTTCTAAGATTTAAAATCTCATCGTGGACCAATCGCAGCTGATTAAATAGTTCCGTAATTTAATAGTCGATATAAGACATAGGCCTCTGATGTGGAGTGATATAGTAGTGTCGTTGAGCTGACATAATACTTAAAAGATGGCTCCGGAAGTACGGTTATGAGAGGAAAATAAACTCGGCCATCAAGAGAATCCGATATCGAAGCTATAGCGAATAAGATTCCCTTGCTCCAAATCCTCTCACTATTTACGTGAAATGCGAGAGCGATGATATTTTTTCTATCCTCTCATCTTTATGGGACACCTCTTCCGCGTGAAATCTGATCTTAAATAACGCAGTCGACCCTCGTCTTCTATATTTTACTGTCTTTTATACTTGTTTCTCAATACTGGATCTTTCGCTGCGTTTCACACAGTAGTAAGAAAATGATATCTACTTCTGATTTTCAAAACTATGGAGACTAGAAATAGAAAGAATCAAATTGCATGATTTCAATGAACAGAATTCGAATTAATAGAGAAGCGAAATATGAGTATAAGGGCAACTTTGATCAATTAAGTTATCTAGTGATTTAGCATGTTAATTAAAATACTAGTTTCATATAGTAAATTTCTGCACATTCTACTGATAACGAAAGATTAATATCGCAAACAAGAAACACGGGAAAAGCTCTATTGTCAAGATAATCCACTAAGGTTCGAGCAATGGAACAATGTGCAAAAAGTTTCGTCAAGTTAGAAAAATTTATTACAACGATAGATGTATTACAGAAACTCGTTGCACAAATTCGAAAGTATAAGAAGAATTTTCATAGTTTTAAAAATATAGTTTACCACGTGTCAGTGACAGATAATACTGAAATATCTGTAGATTTTATAAATTTGTAGGATCTAAAAGAAACGTTGAACGGATTCGTGAAATTTCCTTTCGTAGGTGTGACATTAATGCAATAAAATTCAAGAATGTATGCTGATTAAAAAGGACGCGTAAATAGAACGTTCCATTAACGTAACTCTGAAACGAAAAGACCCAATTCCAATCCTTCTCTCGGCGACGACAATGTAAACTAATCCTTGTTTCCTAAAATGCATTGATTCCTAAGTTAGGAATACTTAACACGATTGAAACCGCAAGAACTCGGATCGATGTGTCGTACATTGTTTGAAAAAGAATGGCGCAATGGATTCTTCGTAAAAGAGGCCAATTTCATGGCTTAACACGGACCGTGGCCATATTGTCCGTTGCGTAATTGGCCATAGACGATGGATTCATGAGCGCGAGAATTCGAATTCGCCGTTGGCTTTATCGCGCGTGGAGTAATACGCGGATTAAGAGACCGCTAATACTTCGCGCGGAATTTCAACGCGTTTCGGTTTACACGGGGTCTGTCTCTTTGAAGCGCGGCGGCGGCGTCGTGAAACGTAATTAAACTGCCGGAAGCATGGCGTAAAAGGCACTGCCACTCACCTCAATCTGCTGTGCTCCGAATGCGGCGACTCCTCGGGCGATTTGTAACTGTTACCGGTCTGGAAATCAAAAAGACACTTGTTAGAAACAGCCTGCTTTTCTGATCGTCACTTAGCACGATCAAAACACGCGTTGACTTGCAGAAAAAATGATCATAAAGTCGCGACAAGGTTTCGTAGAGTTTTAATGTTTGTGAAAATGGTAAAATGTCGAGGTGTGATCAAGCAAGTTAGAACGGTGATATAAAATAATATTTGTGTAAGTACCGCTAATTCAAAAGTAGACAGTTAGCGGCGAGCGTCTAGTAAACGCTCCTTCTGAATGTCTGACCAAGACGATCGTATTCTACTTGTTGAATTAGAACTTTCCGGACGGTGTACTATTTCTCTTTCTATATAAGTCAGCGTTATTTATCGCTACTGTAACACCCTGTCGGATATGAAATATGGATAAATCATGCATAATCATTAATAACTTAACTATACTAATTACTTCATGAATCATAGATGTTCTTCCTAATTAACCAAAACTTCTTGTAAAAATCATCGGTCCATTAACTCACAAAAAGTCTAGTTTTTCAGTATTCAACGATTCTTGCAATAGAATCACTCATTACCAATGCATCACGACGACGTCGTCGCGAGGTGACCTAGTCCCGTTGTCGCGACGCCGGTTTAATTTCGTCAGAATTACGTCACAATTCGGTCGCGACGTGAACAACTCTCATTTCGATGTACGCGAAATAATATTCGCCGAAGCGGCTCAAGCTATTCCCTGCGCGGCGAGGTCGAGCGACCGGCGGAAATCGCGCGATAAATCGTTTCCCACCGTCGTTGACGCCATCGGCCGGCAATAAAGCTACTAAAGAAGACAGACGATATAAATTTCCGAATCATGGTCCGTGGACTCGTATTTCCAAACCAATATTCTGCTGAATATCGAATTTATAGTTAACGTTTCGTACCTTGAGCAGCATCGTGCGTTTCGAATCGCGCTCGATCGTGGCAACAAATGAAATCCAAGAGAACGCAGGATATACGGGGAGCCAGCGAGAATTTATATCGATTAAAAGGTGAAAACGGAGAAAAAGAAAGAGTAACGAGTAAAGGAGAAGGAACGAAAAAAGAAATTGAGGAAACGAGAAAACGAATATCAAAGAGAGAAATGCCGAACTCGTATTCGCAGATGGAGATAGCTAATAGGTTTCCATCGAGCCGATTCCCGTCGTAAATTTCTTCGTTAGAGCGGCACGATTCGACGTTTGTACGGAGAGCAAACAGCAAGGCGCGCGCGCGTTATCGACGATGCAATTATATCGGCGATCGACGGGGCTTCCACCGTGCCACCAGTTATTAGCAGAATGATACAATTATCTCGGAAGCGATTAGTCGACTCACGACACGAGCCGGTGCAACTCGTCCTTTCCCTCTTTCTCCGTGTACCGATGAAATTTACGTCGCCTGAAAATGGCGGCAATTAGCCGTCAACTTGCGAGAAGAACTTTCTTCTTTCCGTCCTATTTTTCTACCCTCTCTGAATTTCGATCGGTCTCTTCATCGTCCCTTCGTCACTCGTACGACCGAGTTACCTACCAGAATTCGAGGAAACTAAATCGGAACAGCAACATCGGAAGAGCAAAATCGCAAAAGCAAAATCGGAACAGCAAAATCGGAGCGAGCTGCGATGTTTTTGAAATTGCGGCGACGATATGGAATCGCGTGTAACGCCGACAGTATTAATCGTTATGGAAATATACGCGTGAGCACAATGGTGATGGCAAAAGGCGAGCACGGGCCGCCGCGCCGTTCACGCGATATCGCACCACTGACAATAATAATTGTTTCGATTCAAACGGAAATTGAATAGCGGGCGCGGGTATTATTAAAGGATTGTTCACATTGGTAGTTACGCCGCGTCGTTATTACAAGTTCAATCTTTCGCTAATTGGCAGATGTGCGCCGCGTGTAGGTCCCGTTCCCCGACTGTCCTCCATTGTATCTAAAGCGAGTTCGTGGTCATGTTCTGAGAGAGAAGAAGGAAAGTGGACACAATGGTCTTTCGCAATTCAAGAAGACAAGAAACTTATATCGACATCTCCGTCGGATATTTTAGGAATAGATGATGCTTGAATGTATTGGACGCATGTATGCATGTGTAGGTGTGTATATGAAGTGGTGCGATGAGCAGGATACTTTTTTCTTCGAAGGAAAATATTTCAAAGAAAACGAAGAATACTGAATCCAAATATTTATATTTAATCAAATTGTCTAATTTTCTTTTAATTTTATAATATCGCGTTGTATTACAACGAAAACGCTCACCTTCCCACCCGACGTTCCACCTTTCATTCTGCAGGTGTTTTGCTCCCAGACCATTCATATGAAGCGAAATTCACGTTCTTCCAGTGATACACTGTTGTTCACGCGACTCACCATAATTTTCCTCCCCTTGACTATTTCACTCGAATTTTAAGCGTACTCCCTCTATTCATCTGCGACTTTCGAGCAATTGTACACGAGCCAAGTGGCGATCTAGCACGATCGACTACCTCTTGGCACGAGAAACACTACCAACCGTTCCTTCAGGAAGAGAGGAACATGCGTCTAGGAAGAAACTCGACGCGAGAATGAGCAAGAACAAGAGATTCGACTCTATGCGTAGGCGAGCGACGGAGCGAACTAGGAAGAACAATTAGGAAGTCACCAAAATATATCTCCGATGGGACGCGTTTAATTTTGAAATAAAGCTTACGGCGTCGTAGATGAACTCTTGGAAGAGTTTGGTAACTTACGAAGGCATCAATTTTGAAATAAGGTTAATGCGAGATTTATGTATAAGATATATGGATAACGGACTTCTTTCAACTAATTTTTTCCATGATAATTTATAATCCTTACTTTAGTAAAGGAACGATTGCTCAATTTGTTAATGAATATTTTAAGGTGCAATAACAAACCTTCATTAATTTTCCTCATTCTGCGATCTCCTTCAATTTATAAAACTGATAAATAAGAAACTATTATAATTTGTATCCTTACCCCTTTTTCAGTTAGATACGTCAACGTCATTCGATAGAAATCACAATAGTTCACTGCATCAAGGAACTCAGCGTACGATCTTTGATCACCTTGACTGCGTTAATCGCATTAAACGTCAATAGATTGTATGATTAATAAATTTTCTGATTCGATAGTCTCTTTTTGTTCATAATCCTTCTGCAATAGTATTAATAGAACATTGTTATTCACAAACGACTTGTAATCGAATTGTCATATATAATAATAATAACGTCTCTCTTATACCATTTTACATCTTATCACAAATTGGTCCCTCTAATGCACTTTATTCCAAAAACTTACGCTTATAGCGGAGAAAGGGATATAAAGATTAGATGACGAATCAGAAGAGCGTCAGGAAAGGGAAAACACGGAACTGCTGCAAGGAATACACGAGTTAAACAACTTCAGACGCCTTCAGCATCCTCCTCGTTTGGCGTATCTGCTGTGCGCACGACAATTTTCACACGGAATGCATCGAGCAGCGTCTTCTTCCGGTAAATTCTTCTTTTCCGAGAGGACGATTGTCCAGGGCGGTGAAATTCGGTGATTCCCTGAAAGGAGCACGAGAAATTCAATTTGTTCGCATATCACGTCGCTCTTGTCGACGATTTATCGCCCGTTCTGAATGGATTCCTGAGTGGACGAGTGACCGACTTGCGACGCGTGCCGCTACTGGCCTGGAATTAACGTCACGCGACGTGTCCGGTGCAACGTTTCACATTTTGCTCCTTTTTGGCGTTGCGATGAGAAAAATTTCGTAGAATTGTTTATAAATAATACATATGCTCGTACAAAAACGAATAATATTGTTAAATAATTGTATCATTAAAGTGATTAGGTAGTGAGAAGTAATACGTGAGGTTCGACTGAGACGGTATATCGAGATAGTATAATTCAGACTTCTTACGAAAATTCTATCAACTTTTTGTACTATGCTTGTCTCTTCTATGAAAATTGCTTTCCGTATCATTTTCACAGGCTAATAAATTTATACCTATAGCTTGTTTCGAAACAAAACATTTAGTTTCGAAGAATTTTAATATGGAAGTCTGCTGGAATTATTCGTCGGTCGTGTTACGGATATTTTCGGTGTGCACAAAATTAAAAATCTACTTCCTCGTCAATTAAATGATCGAAAAATTCTACGTAACAACCCCTAGCTATGAAAATAGAACAGCACACCGTTTCCTCATCCTACCACAAAAATCTCCACTTCATTTTCGTCGAAAGCACATCCTTTACACTTCTACCTCGACAAAGCAGTCCTTACAGCATTAATCTATCATGACCCCTCAACGTTGCACGATGGACAAAGATCGATCAGCGTCCAATCTCGACGCTGCTTTGCATGCCAGGGAACCGGTGGTTCGAAAAGAACTACAGAGAACAGGGAATTTTAATAGGGAAGTAGTCAGAGAGCAGAGGTAAGCGGTAATGCGAATTGTACGGACGGAGCTTTGGTAGTCCATCGAACAGCAAGGTTGTAAGCGCAGGCTTAGAGTGGATGCGGAATCAGCCTAATCACCCGGAAGTGTCGCCACTGTTCACCGCTAATCCGATCGCAGATGTTTCTCTCTCCATTCAACCCTCTGTCCTTCTGTTCGCTCTTTCTCTTACGTTCTGTCCCTTGCTGTCTGTTAACCGTTCCCTCGTGTTCACTCGATTTCACTTTCTCTCTCGCTCTCTCCATCACTTCCTTTCTCTCTCCATCTGCCGCTCTCTATCTCAATTCTGTCCCTTTCCTTTCCTCTATCCACCATCGTTCTGACCACAGTGTTTGTTTGCGGCTGCGTTAGCGAATCCTAATCGCGGTTGGTCCGTTTTCGCCCTAAATCTGTCATTGCGTGAGACCGGACCGCTTGAATCGAATAAAACACGCTACCATGTACGAGCTGTTTAATCTTCTCGCTCGGTTGTGCTTCTCCCTCGCGAGAAAATCGTGATTTTCGACGTGCATGCTCGATGTCCATCCCGATTGGTATTTGCTGCTCGTTGAATCTTTCATTTCGATCGATCGACTCTGGATGATGGAGGGTAAAAAGACTCGAGAGGACGGCATTTTCGAGTATGGATATCCGTGCTCGTTAGAAGTTGGCGAACACAACGGCGGATCGTTCGCACGGAAACTGTTTGTTCGAGAGAAATACGTTGCACGCGGAAACGATTGTATAAACAAATCCGACAATGGCCGCGTTTATCGTCGTACGAAACGAAAATCGCTTATGAAGTCTCATTAACGGTACACCCGCCGTCTGCTTTTTCACCTTCTACAAAATAATCGCGTAAAAATGTTCGAGGAAAGAACAATGGACGAAATAATCATATTCCCGTGTGTCGCGCGAAAAAATTATTCCGTCGCAAGCGGTAAACATCGCAGAAAAGGACGCGTCAAACGTCTGCTCGCGCACGATGGAGTTTCGAATGCTCGGAACGCACCAATGAACGAAGAACGCGCGACCTAGAGTTGAGGAAGAATAACGTACTGGGGTAAAGTAAATGAGAGAAAAGGAAAAAAGTGAGAGAGGCAGGAAAGAGAACAGAAGCAAAGAGAAAGGGAGCAAAGAAAAAACGAAGCTGCAAGGAAAAAGAAGGAAAGGAAATGCGAGGAAAATCCAACGGTACGTGTTCATACGCGGAAAGAAGGAAAAGGATTGCTCTTTCGCACTAGAGGAGGAGTAGCAGGAAAATATTTTTGAAGCGAAGAACGCGCGCGTTAGTAGGAGAGCCACTCTAATTAGCTTGGTATACGGGGTGGCTTTTTGTTTAATTAACACGCCCGTAGTAAACTACCCTTGTACCGCGTACCGAGACCTTCCTATCCTCTTCCACTCTTCCCCCGTTCCCTTCTCCCCGTTGCTCTCTGTGTGCCGGCAGTTTATGCTTCTTATTTTCTCCACCATCCCTCTTTACTTTCCAGTTCCTAGACCCCTTCGTTGCCTTCCCTTCGCTCCACGATACATTCGATAGGTATTTGTTTGTTTAAAAATCTACGCTCAAGGGTATCGGGTTTAAAAAGTGATGCGTGAATAAAAAAAGTTGCGATGGAAAAGAGGCGCGACTTTTTTTACATCGCACTGCCAACATCGCTTTGGCTCACCATCTTTTTCTCCTTTTTTTTCCTCCTTTCAACGCTGCCTTTCTTTTCTACGTTTCCTCTCCCCTTCGTTTCTTTTTGTCCTTTTTAATTTCCTCTCTTCCCCCACCCCTCTTTCCACTTTTTTCCTTCGTAGCACTCGTACCAACGTTGGTCCTCTCTGACTCTCTCTTTCGTTCGTTCGTTCGTCGGTTATTCTTTTCAACGGAACCAGACGAGATCGCGTGTACCGTTGGCTTTAGCTCGCGGCATCGAGTAACCTTATATCCCTGGTGATATATCCATCGTGCAATTCTCTGTCTGTACGTTCAGCCCGAGAATGAATAAAATAAACCATACCTGGTAGCTGTCGAGTTGTTTGTCCACGACGCGACACGAGAATCCTTTCCACCAGACATTTCATCCCTTGGATACGCGGTAATTGCGTGCTTCTCGATTTAAAGGCAAATATTCGTTCACTTCCTTGTACAAGGACAATTAACACGATAACGAAATTACGAAAGATGATTACGGGACGATCGAAACTTGTCTTACAATTAATAAGTTCTATCGGATAGCATCTATTATCGAGCAATTTATTATCCGAGACACGTGCTGCCCTTACATCCCGGAAATCAAATTAAATGTTCGTTATCGAGGTCGAGCTCTAGAAATGCGGTTCGACCTGAAAGGAACTGCGTATAGCCGCCAGCCACCGTACTTAGAATACGACCACGTTCATCTATGAAGTTTAGACGTCTGTTCATGCTGGCGAAGAGATGATCGAGTAATTCTCTTTGAGTCCGACTACTAGATTTGACTTTCTTTCGTTGTAAGGGGCGAGTAAGGGGCGAGTAGTCGGGAAGAAATAGCATTGCGCATTTCGCGTAAAAACTAGGCCGAATACGCAAGACAAGCCGGCACGGCGTTTCGTGCCTGTTCGAGCAACGAGGCACATGATTCGGTTCTGTCTAGTCTGTACGTAGGTGGACGTTAGGTGCAGGTGGTGCAACGTATTTATAGCCGCTTCGTGACTCCTCTTCCTCTTCGCCAACAATACGCCGCTCCTCCTGCTTCTCCTGCAACTTCTGTCTGTTCTTCCCTTCCCTAACTGTTCAACCCAGTAGCTTTACCAGCCCTGCCTCACGGTGTCGTTTACTTCTCGCGAAAGTCCAGCCAGTTTAAAGCTCTCTGGTTCCTCGTGCAACGAATTCCGTCACGCTTACAAGGGGGAAACAGATCTCGAATTTTCCACGAGAAGTTGGTATCGGGAATTTCTTAACTTTGTAACTTGTCTCCTTTTATTATCCGGAGAAATAAGAAAGAGTAGCAATGGGCTGTAGATCGTATCTTATAATTGATCTCCATCTTTTCAGCTTATGACTGCTATTGACTGACGAGTTAAATAAATTGTACCTTCGTCTTGTGATTGCTACATTTAGGCACGAGTGTTTTAGAAGTCAAACCGATTAACTCTATTTTATATGAAATTCTCAATGTCAGTAGTTAGCTACACAAGTAACATTTATCATCTTTTATCAATACTACATCTGGAAGCTTTACTTTCGACAATTCCGCGATATCCTTAAAAACTACAACCTCTAGAGAAGATCGAAAATCCTCTAATCACCGACAATTATAATAAATCCAACTGACTTGTCCAATGTCTCCGTTGTGTATCAGATATCAAACAAGCCGCTTAAAGCAACGATACATCCTGCTTAGCGCGCCTCAAGTAATCCGTCAAAGAGGAGAAGATGGCAGGTTTCCCTTGGCATGTGGCTCGCAAAGAACTTTGACAAGATTCAAGAGCGGCAAATGAACCGATCTAGCATTCAACGAGTAATTCCCGTGTCATGAATGGAATGTAACGCGGTTCTGTTAATGAGCACCATGTATTTTGAGCTCGATGCGTATTTAACTTAGAGAAGAAGTCTGGCGCGCGTTGAATCGCGTAAAAGCATGACGAAATCGCGGGAAGGGTTTTCGGTCAACACTTTTACGTCAGGTCGGTTCGTCGGTATCAGATAACGACGCAGCTACTTTGAGCCAGGGACTCTGAAACCACCTAGCGTCGTTAAACCGTTAAACTCTTGTCCAAACTCGGCGAAACTCGTTTGCTCGCCAGCCACCGTTATCTCCTCCGCGGGATCTTCCTTCTTTCCGTCTAGCCCGCCTTTTGTCCCTTTTGTACATCCCTGTGAGTTGCTTGCATCCACTCTATCTCTCTCCCTCTTTCTCTTCTCCTGCGTTGCCGAACACTCGGCATTCTTTCACTTTGTTTCGATCTTCGTCGTCCCGTTCCAAAGAATTTCCCGCTTCTTCTATGCTGCTGATCTTGGAACTCGTTCACCATCACACTCCGAGCATAGTCTGTAAGCACTAGATAGCTTGGGATCGCTCCCGCAGATACGATCCAAGGATATGACTCGACCTGGTGAAAGGAATTACAGGCCGGTTGACTGATTTTTTACTTACGGGTAACGAGCAAAGTAAGTTTCAAGTGTGTTCGATCCTTAGCGCACAGAGGATTTTCTCGATCGGTAATTTATAAGAGTGGTTGCCAAAAATGGACCGTTGATTTAGGTTGAAACATTTACCTTATGTTTGGAAAGCGATTGGTGCTTTGCTTCAACTTGAAAGTATGAAGTATTGACCGTAACATTTAGCGAATTTTTATCCGATGTAGAGTTCGATTGATCAGTCGAAGGATTTGAGAGACAGCTCCTTTACTTCAGCGATACGAATGCTGTTTAATTCGACGAATGAGATGTCGGGTGATTTCAGCAGATTTTCGTTCATTGTAGAATTTCGTCAAATTTTTATGTAAGAGAAACTGAACAATTTTACAGATACCGTTAAGCAACATTTGCTTGAAAAATCATGCTCGAAGTAGATACAAGAATACGCTTATGGAACAGGAGAGAGGAGGTATTTGTAAACCGAGCTCCTCGAGGGCGAACTATAATGCAGCCGTTCACACGCAAGGGCACACGTACTCGAGGATGGAAAGGGCTAAAGCACACTTGACTCTAAGCTGGCAGTGACGACGATTTATCTTAGACGTATCCCCTATAGAGTGTCACGATCCCTTTTAAGTAGCGCATAGGTTGAGCCATTAAAAGGCAATGATCGATGATTCGCCGCGGTGCTGTTCCATGTACGCTATCCATTATACCAGCTGGCAGTATATCTATCCGGCGGCTGGTACTCTAAAATTCATTCACCGCGTATAAGCACCGAAATGGCCGCGACAACCGCTTCAAATCACCGCGTGGCCCGGCCTGTTTTCGGGATTATGCTCACCGTAAATTTGAAATTCCGAATTACGCCGTTGTTACGTCCGCGCAACGCCAAGCTCGTGAATTTTCAACCAAGGAAACGTTTCCCGTCTTTACAAACTCTGACGGGTTTTAATATCAAACGACGTCGCGCACCAAATTACGGCTTGGTTGGAACAGAACCGACCATAGTTATCGTCCAATTTAACGATACTTATGGTACACTAAATTGAAAGAAAAAAGCAAGAGAAGAAAAGTAAATCGGAGTAGTAAAGTTGTGCTTATGAATAAAGTCCATAATGGTGTATACACGTGTGTTCATCGTTTCTTTTTCATATAGTATACACGAGCGGGTTATTAAAGGGTAACAATCGACGATTCGCCGCGACGTCATTGGTCTCACGGGCTACTTCGCGCTGTGTTCGTAATCAACGCAGGATCACGAAATACATCCACAACGTATTACTAGCAGTCTTTCCGTTCCCTCCTTTGAAAAAGCTCCCCTTTTTTCTCTTGCAACATTTACCATAAAACAAATGTTCATGGAAAGAACAAAAAAGTGGAACTAAAAAGTTAACCACAGCCTATGTCTCTAATAAAGATTCATTTTGCATGGTGCACGCGAAATAGGTAACACGCCATTAAATATTCAACCACCGACTTCTATGCTTCCTATCGACCACAAACTCCCTTTCAAGGTAGACTTTAAAAACTTACACGATCGAGTTTCGATAATAGTTGTACGAATTTGCGGCCACGGTAACACGCGTCCATTTCCTTTAAGGATCGGCACGACTATCGATTCCTTTGTCGTTACGACGTAATGATGGAGGTAATGACGGTGATATCCGGATAGCTCATGGTCGAGTCTGTGAGCAATACGACCTCTCGTAGTACAGGTCCGTAGAGGGGATGGAGGGTAACGATGGGACGGGACCTATCGAGGATGTAGAGGCGGGCAAGCTACGAGCCTCATAATCAAGCCACGTCACAATGGTATTCCTCTAATACATTCGGGGATCCCGTGTATTGGAGGGTCGTGCCACTGAATGGACTATCTGCGTGTCGTATACCGCAATATAGGACACGTAATATCAATGTTGAGCCCCTCAGCTGATTATTGCGCCAGCCAGCGCAAAGAGCGAGCCGGATTATACCCTTTAACGACGCGCGTTTGTACACGTCATCGTTCACCGCGATCCTGCGGTTGTCGAAATTGCTGTGTACGTAACATTAACCCCGCGTGCAACACTCTGTAATTTATGTTTCATCGTTTCTCCGATTCTAAGTGGATAAAAAAATTGGAGTAAAAAAATGCGAAAGAGTGGAAGACGCGTTTAAGTAGATAGAGATGTTCATTGGTCAGACCATGCTATTCTTGAATTTCGGTAGACGAAACATAAGTTTGAGTAACTTCAATGGAATCAATTAAACCACTGTTTCGACAACACAGCGCCTATTCTGTTTCATTCGTAGGTTAGAATATTCCTATATTCACGAAGGTAATAGAAAATATACTATTTGAGCGGCTATAAGGGCGTAAGTGGTCCTGAGTGGTGTGTCTCAATCTCACGGAAGCTCTCGTCGTGGAAGAATCGGGGCAAACGAGGTCGGGGAGAGAAAGGAAGATGAAAACATAAAGGGAGAGCGAGTGCGCGAAAATAGAAGAGACTGGCAGAAACAAAGAATAGAAAAATAACGAAAGAGAGAAAAAGAAGTAAAGAGGAGCGACGCGAGAAACGGAGAAGCGAGAGCCAACTGGAAAAGCAACAGGTGCCGACGTCTAGATAGCGAGCAACCCCTACCGCCTTTCACCCCTTCGCTTACCGTTTATACCGTGCCCCACTCTGTCTCTCGCCGGCAACCTTCCACTGTTCCTCTGCTCGTGTCTACCCTCGAACAGATTCCGGCGAGATAGCAAAAATGTTTAATGGGGTGAACTCGCCGGAAAATGCCGGGCGACCCGCGTCTCCTTGTAACGACGAAGGCCTGAAAATGTCGTTTCCCTCGATCAGTTTCGTATTAACAACTCGAGAACTGCTTATCGAAGGCTTTTCCCTGTTTAGCGTAGCCCCTCCCCTCTTTCTGTCCGTTCGAATACTACGTCGGTCGAGTTACTTGAATTTCTGCCATCGCTCGGTTCGTCGTGTCTTGCACACAAGGAGTGGAAAAGAGAGAAGGAGAGAGAGAGAGAGAGGAAACACCGAGGTAATTCCGTTGTTTCTTGTCATGGGCTAGCTCTGTCTTGTTCGGTGGACGCAAACAAATAACGAGAAAACTCGTGACCAGGAACGGCTTGGTTCCCTTGATCCCTAAACAGGAAATGAGAATGGAAACGCTGGCAGTCGTAAGGGAAATTATTCCGTACGCACGTTGCCGGCGTCTCGATGCGGAAAATTGACTTCTTTAAGACGTTCAGCCCACTGTTTTAACGAGATTTCTTATCGGTAATGATATTCCCTTGAGCCACCTCCAGGGCTTCACCCAACCTTCTCGTCGAAATAATACAGCGGATTGTTTTCTTCGACTTTCCGCTGTCCCAAGTTAATGCTTCTTCCGCGAAAGATTATTTTATCGAGGAAATTCGTATTTTATGAGATGATCACGGTGTTTCCAGGAAGAATTAATCGTCAGAGATTTAAGCACCTTGCAAAGGGGAATTTTAAATGCGTCCTGTAGGAGATCTTAATAGAGTTCTTTGCAAGAATCCTTCATTCAAAAATCCGGGTCCTTTTTCTCCTGTCCACAAACTTTTTACCCTTTACCTTCTATCCTAATTTCAGGGATTTTACGATATACTAATCAATATTAATTGGAGGATAGCACGAAAACCAAGAACCTTCTCGAGACTATTGTCACGTGAGCGCTCCGAAACGAATCTCCAAAGTCGAGATCCCTCGTCTCGGGTGCTTCTTGTGCGAATTAATGGAACGCGTTAATAAGGATCTGCGTATTTCAACCGAGAATCTAGCGGTAATTAAATTTACATCAAAATGGAAGAGGAAAGTAGACGGTGCAAGGAAGACAAAAAATAGAGAAAAAGAGTCGCGCTCGTGGAAGCGTGGCCACGTGTTCTTTTTCATTAACGTAGCAAACGGATGGTTAGAAACCAAGACCTTAATGCGAACAGTTGAAAAGCAATTATGCTTCCGGAGTTCTGGCCGTTCGTTCGGCATGAGATCAGATGCTTCTTCGTTCACTGACACGAATATCGCACACGCCACTGAGGAAAATATACGCTCCGCGTGCCGCAACCGTAATAAATTTTAACTAAAACAACCGGTCGGTGATTTCGAAATTTACGTTCGACCTCGATGACCGAAACTTAATGACTTCGATGCGCCCCTACACAGGGTACACCTGATCCGCGTGTGTCAAAGGACTGCGTAAATTTTGGCGTATACTTCATCATTGCCCACACATGACTCTCTGTATTTGTGATTATTTATATCGTACGCGAGTACGTAATAGTAAATTTTTGATCAAATTGACACTTGTTTTTTTTTTTTTTTTTAATTAATACTCGTTTGTGATGGCTCGTTTTCGCGATTCGAGATATTTAGATATCATATCCTTACCGCGAGACGAAAGTTCAAGGAAAAATCTCACGAGTACAGATGAAGGCTGCCGCACGTTCTACAGCGACGAGTTTACGTTTTAAACATCAGCCACGATACGAAGCGGCGGCATTCCGTATTAATACGATTTCGCGTGCCAGCCTCTGGGCCAAGCTTTACGACTCCGTGAGCGCGATTAAACGCTCTTTTCTGGCGCAGCCTCGTCTCGGCCGTAAATACTCCGGTTGTAATTCAACAGGTACAACTGTTGGCCCGATTAATCTTTAAACTCGCGCACCTAGAGAACCGGCGTGCTTCCACTGCTCGTAACCGTTCTATTTCCATTTCCATCTGTTTCTATCGGTATTACGAAATTCTCCAGGAACAACCCCCTTTTCTATTCCAATATCTCGACGGAAACGTTCTTTTTTAGAGATGCTTGTGAGACATAAGCAACTAAATATATTGATAACACAATACATACGTAACATCGTTTGGTAACGTAATATGTACTATTACGATAAATAATGGTATAAATATTTAATTCGGTTTATGCAAAGAATCTCGACATCGGGATCAAAAGGGGAAAGGTTTCGGTAGACATCGTAGGCTGCGCCAATGTGGGTGCCCTCACTTCCTATGCTAATATCGAGACTCGGCCGCTTTCATAAAGGCGTCGCTCGACCTGTTCGCGAAATAAGATGGTGAGTTTACGAAGAAGCCGAGTCGAGAGCGAAAGAGTGGGCCACAAAAGTGGAAAAGGGATGAAGAGAGACGGGGCACTGAGCAGAGTATAGAGGGTGGTTCCGTTATGCTCGCGGCATCTGCCACCACCGTATCCGAAATACGATACTTTGTTTGCCCAACCTGACAGTCTTGTATACGATGCACGCCTGTGCACGGCCGTGGCCTGGCTGCGTACAACTAAGAAGAACACGAAATCCGACGAATGCACCGAATAAATCAAAATACAACGAGCATATCGAGATTCCGATATTTTCCGCGGCCGTGGATCCATTCGCGGCAAGTCTCTCGTGCACAGGATCCGGGATTTGAATCACCGAGGAATCCCTTTGAAACGACTTTTGCCAGAGCGATCAATATACGTGGTAAGTGTCATTATCGTGTATTATATTTGTAAGCACATACTTGATATTTATACAATATTATGGGAAAATTGTAGACAAGAATTGATTTATAAAATAACGATGATTGCACGATCGTCGTACCACAATCCTTCTTCTGTTCGACTAAAATTCGATAAAATTATTACACTTCATTATTTTTCGTGCCTATTTATCCTTCATTATTTACTCTTTACTCGATACGGTCATTGCTAGAAAACATTTAAACATTGGATAGCCAATACACCCTTCGCTTATAACTTCACCTCAAGCACTTCTATAAACATTATTCCAAACATTCCTCATCGCTTGACAAAACTTTTATCACTCCCATGATGCACGGATATAGACTGTTCCTTGTGATAATTTCGATGAATATTTGACGAATATTACACGTCTTTGTAGTACTTACAGTAACGTAATCAACCCAAAAGAGCAAGAAGATCAAATTGGAGGACAAAAATGGAACATACTAGTAGGTAGTAAAAAGTTAAAAATCTCCTCAATTATCGTTTATGCAGAGACTGTCAAAATGCGAGATCCTGCTGTCTGTACAATAGTACATATTTCGATTTAACATACTCCACAGCGTGTTCGTCAGCGATACCACCTAATAGGGCCATACCTTAGACCCAGTCTGTACTCGGTAGTAAGATAGGCAATCTACTTGAGCCGATCGATAGTCGAACTATAATACCGTGGGAACAGGAATTCCACAATGGAAGCCACCACGATCTAACTGTCGTATAAGGAAATATTAACGCTACGAAGAAGAAACTTCACATTCGGCATATCTAATACTCCGACACAAACCATAGAACAAAAACACTCGAATCTTCCACGTTCTCTGTCTCGAAATTGCTATATTTTCCGAGTCAGATCGTTCTAACCAATCGAGTTACCTCTTTCTTTCCAGCGTATTCTCCTTCGAACCAATATTCTGAGAGAATTGACGCGGAGAAACAGCATATTTCCCTTACTTTGGCGTCTTTATCTCGTTTCCGCTTGAAATAATACGTTCGATCCGCGTTTTAAACATTTCGGATGCGTTCTCTTCGCCGGTCTCGTCTTAAACGTTATCGCACGGTCCTTCTGAAACCAGCTAGAAAAGAGGCACGCCGGCTGAAACAGAGACGAATTCCAGAGTTTCTAAGTAAAGAGACGGCAATCGACACGGAATGAGCGAGAAAAAAGCGAGGGTGGGCAAATTGAAACGCACCGATCGATACTGGCTCGAACGTATCGGTCCGCGGAATGTGGCGCGCGTGTATCGGTGTATTTACGACAGAGGTAGAAAAAAGAACAAAAAACGAAGTATGAAGGAACGATATAAATTCGCCGCTGGCTCCTGCAGGCGTTCGCCATCCCCAGGCAATTCCTTCTCCACCTTCGGTCGCGATAATCAAATTTAATTCCAGAACATCGCCAGGTCGGATCGTAACCAACGTTACATTCGCCTATAATGAACGAGCGAAAAAGAAAAGAGAAATACCGTCTGTTGGATTCCGATGTATGGAGGAACGTATTCTATTGCGCCAAGAAAAATCTGAGACGAGTCTCGAGGTGGTGCGATGCCACTCTCTCGGTCTCGAGATTCGTTCAACTAACCACGAAGTAGGCAGATCACGTTTTGATGGATATCGACACCGACAGCGTATTCTAATTAGCCTGACAAGGGATCTGAAGCTGACGGGGCGGAGAACTCGATATTCGTATTGATCTTTCCCATATATTCTTTTTCGAGTGGAATTGCGAATTTCCGCTCGCGTTCGTTCCGATACGAGCTCTTAAATATTGTTACATTTATTGGAATAAACAGGACTCGATTTTGATCAACAATTGATTAAATGTAATAATACAATTCGAGACGCGAGTACAAGCGTGTATAATGAGCATAAATTACTCTGGTATTGGCTATGCCTGTATAATTATAAACAACCGGTCAAAAGTTTTCGCTCTAGTTGTTTCAATAATTCCACGGCGTACAACGTACAGCGTTATGGGTGCAATAAAAGCAGAGAGAACATGGACAAAATTTATCATCATATTCCTCGCTTTAAATCGACCATTTTTATATTTTCGATAAATTTAGGGAAAAAATTGCAACTCCAGCAAATGTCTCTCGATCTGTTTTCCGACTAAACTTCATTCTCATTTCTGCCATTGCGACAGTTTACTGCAATAATGTCTAACCTCATTCATGAGGGTTCATACTTATTCAAGAAGTTTTATAAGGGTTCATAAAAGTTCATACGGGT